>NC_080697.1:21727121-22352121 GCF_030445035.2 Dasypus novemcinctus | reverse complement strand
AGGTCTGGCCACCTGAGCTACTAAGACCCTGCTCTGATCCTTCCTTTCAACACAGAATGGAACCTAAGGGGGCAGGGCTTGGGCGATTTTTAACCAGGAATCAATGTAGGGAAACTGATCAGGGTGGCTGGGGGCTTCAGTGTCAGCCTGCCAAACTGCATGAACCTTGGTTACATCTAGGGCTCCTTCTGAGGGCCAGTCTATACCAAAGGTGGGTCACTCCAACTCGCACAAGGTCCAGAGAGTTCTGGGGGACATAGGGCACCATAATCCCTGGGAAAACCTTTCTTGAAGTTTTTATCATATACTCTAAGACTGTGTGTTTGGACTGTGATGATCCCATCCCTGAACTGGTGTCACAGGACAAACAAATGAGGGGGGCCCTTCATGAGGCCACTCAGATGCCCGCCTGTCCTCATCTCTCATGAGACCGGAGGCTCATCTTAGCTAGGGTGTCTCTGTAGAGTCCGGATTAGCTGTTATGCCATATGATGTGGCCGCGGAATGGAGGTTGGAGCCCACTCACACTCCGTAGCGCATGCCGTGGAGCCACAAACTGGATCAGTGAGGCAAGCCTCTGCAGTTCCCATTCATTCACTCAATCACTCAGAGGTTATGCAGTCCCACCCAAGGGACTGCCCTATCTGGAATCTCAAGTCTCAAGGTTTTGGGATGTGATCTGTCTCCCCTTCCATCCAGAGACGGACCTGACTGGGACTCAGAACCCCAGGGCTTTAAGTTTCTGATGATTCCTGATGTTCAATCTACCTCTCCACTGAGTCAGGCCAGGGTGGAGGAGGCGGCCCACAGGGATCCATTCCCTGAAGCAGGCCCCATTAGGAGGACAGGCGGTGCTGCCTTGCTCGTGGGGAGATATCTCGGCAGGCCGTGCCCACCAGTCCCAAACCAGAGGCTCAAAGGGCCAGCTCTGTTTGGTTTCCCGGTCAGGGAATCAAATGTTACAGCAAAGCCAGAAGTTCTGAATCATAGAAACTCACAACCAGTATGCCAGAAAGGTGGATGGACAATTTTCTTATATGTGGGCCCAGACAAGTGTCAATCTCCAAATTCTGAGCCCAATTTTTCAGTCCTCATAGGTTTATATAGGATTTCTGGTGGGATCAGCACAACTTTTGTTGATTGGCTAATGCATTACTAGGTGAAATTTTGCAAGCAGTGGGGTTACAGAGGCAGAATGCAGCTGCAAGCTTGTGGGTTGATTTACAGAAGTGAGGGGTGAAGTCACTCGTTTGATATCTTTCTACTAGGCCATGTTTCCACAGGCTGATATACACAAACAGGGGCAGAAGTTATGTATTTGACTCCCCTGCAAGGTGATGCCCTCACAGGCCGATCCACAGAAGTGGGGGCAGGATTGACTAGTTAGATATTTTGCAAGGTTATGTTTTTTTCCCTCAACATCCTGAGCCAATAACTGCTGCAAGGGAGAAAGAGTTCTGCTGACTGCAGGAAGCTACTAAGATTCCATCCCAAAGCCAAGAGTGTGGGTGATCCCATCCAAATTGTATGGTTACTCCACAACAGAGGAGGCAGAATAGACACTAGATAGGTGTAATAGGTCAAGCCCCTTGGGAAGGAGATTCTGAGAGGGATATTTGCCCACAGGAAGTTCACGGGCATGTCCTCTAGGCAACACACCCATGGGGCAGTGAGAAAAATAAGATTGAGCAGACAGAGAAATTCAATCATGATCCAGTTGCTTCAAGGGACTCCGTTGAATCCTAGGGTTCCTGAACCTGGGATGACCCTTCAAAATTATCCCAAATTTGGGCAGAAGGACCAGTCCTTTTTATCTCCACATTAAGCAATCATTGCATGAGGGTTGACCACAGGGAGGGGACATAACCTTGGGTAAGGCAGGTCTTTTCATCCATGGAGGCTCTCAGCTAAGAGACAACAGCAGCAAACTTTCCTAGCAACTGGTTTAATGAGTGGTTCCATCCTGAAGGGGGAGTCAGGGGGCACACCCCAGCATGCACTGCTCTAGGAAGTTACTGGAGCTAGGGTGGGCATGGTTGTGGGGAGATTTTAAAAAACGTTGATAGATGTTTAACATGTTTTGTAGTGAGAGTTATCAGAACTTGCAGAGGAATGTCAGGAGCTGGTGATGGAAAAAGATGTTGAATTTTGGCTTTAGCAAAACTGGGTGGATGGTGGTACTGTTTAAGTAGATGGAAAAGTGTTTGGCACACATTCAGTACTGAGTAACGATTTCTTACCTTCTTCCTAACCTTCTGCCAGTTTATTCTGAAGATCATAAACAGTCATTACAAAGTTTTAAGGAAAAGAAGGTGAGCTTTAGAAATAACATGCTGGCGGTGGACTTGGCCCAGGGTTAGGGTGTCCGTCTACCACATGGGAGGTCCGTGGTTCAAACCCTGGGCCTCCTTGACCCATGTGGAGCTGGCCTACGTGCAGTGCTAATGTGTGCAAGGAGTGCCCTGCCATGCAGGGATGTCCCCCATGTAGGGGAGCCCCACATGTGAGGAGTGCGCCCTGTAAGGAGAGCCGACCAGGGCAAAAGAAAGTGCAGCCTGCCCAGGAATGGTGCCACACACACGGAGAGCTGACACAACAAGATGATGCAACAAAAAGAAACAGAGGTTGCCATGATGCTGACAACAACAGAAGCAGATAAAGAAGAAGATATTGCAAATAGACACAGAGAACAGACATCTGGGGTGGAGGGGGTAAGGGGAGAGAAATAAATATATAAATAAATCTTTTTAAAAAAGAGACAAATAATATCCTGGCAGCCTGTAGATCATGAATTAGAGGCAGAGAGAGACTAGAGACATGGCAAAAAGCAAGGAGACTACTGCTGTAGTCCAAGTGAGAAATAATGAAGACAGTGATTGTTGGGGTGGAGAAGAGGGGATAACCAGTTTGTGGATGGTAAGTTTGGCTGATATGAATTAAATTAAACTCTTAGTTTTATCCCTTTGGTTTTAGCATCAAGTCTTTACCCTCTGAAACACAAGAAAAACTGAGCAAGGTGATTTTAACAGACCGTGTCTATTTCTGGAGAAATGGGTCACAGCATATTACACATCATGATCTAGTCTCAGGCTAAACTGGTACAAGTCCACCCAAGACACAAGATCGACCCCAAGTGGGGATAAAATTTTTTCACTATGTTAGGGATTCAGCTGTAAACTAGGCTTTGAAGGAGATTCAGAAAAATAAAACACTCTCTCTTCTCAAGATGCTTTGATCACTGCTTGTCTTCTGAGACTGATGGAGTGGCAACATCTATTAATGAATCAAACTCAGATCTCACTTTTGGAACTGCTGCCACATTTTGGGGCTGTGCCTAGTACCTTGTGCCTTGCAAAGTGTTTAGGAATATAAAGCTAGAAGAGCATTTGTGGTCAAATGTGAGTGAGACAGTGCCTGGGCCTAGCTACTATTTGACTTTTTAGATAGCAAGAGGTTGGAGATACTATTATTATTATAAATGCCTCTCTTAGGAAAGACTCCCACATAAGGAACATATGTTGAGTTATCTGTTTCCTGTATTACTTAAAAAATCATTCATTATTGCCCTTAGCTAGAACCTTTGAAGCCACAGAAATACTTATGACCCAACAGAGGGAAAAGTGATGCATTTTCTAACAATACTTCCTCTTTCTAGATGTTTGGTTATCATAAATTCACCTGGATATTATTTAAGAGGAGGCCATGCCCAACCAGATAGCCTGAGGCCTCAAACAGAAAATGGGACTCTTGCCTGCTCTGATCCCTCTTTCTCTTCTCTCTGCCCTTTCCAGCTGCCCAATTATCAATCCTTTATTTGTCATTCATGTATTGGGCACTTCCTATGTACTGTGCAATCTGTCAGGCCCTATGAGGACTGAAAATTGATTAACTCTAAATTTTACCCTCCAGTGGTTCACAGTGCAATGGTGGAAACAGAAGAAGCAAGGCAAGGTAAGCTAAGCTACAGAAGACTGAAGAGGCCAGGGTTAATTGTAACTGAGAGGAAATAGAAGGAAAATCAATTTAAAATCTTTAAGGAATGGGCAGTCTTTCGACAGCAGAGAGGTGGGGAAATGGCATTCCAATCTGTGAAAAACTAACCAATTTCTCTAATAAAATAGATATCTGAAGGTTATTTTAAACAAGGGTCCCAAAATTTCTTGTGGCTCATTTACACATGGACTTGAAATTCTTTGACATTCTTCCCATTGAAAGGTATGGTCTATATCCCCTCCCCTTGAATCTGGGCTCTAATATGGATACTTGGAGACCATGGGATGGCCTGCAGCAGAGATTGCCTTGATTCTAACCAATCGTACTTCTTGTCCGGCACAGAGGTAGACTATATTTCCCAGTTCCAACACCCAACACTGTGCAATTAGGATAGGGCCACATGACTGGTTTCTAAGCAAAGGAATATGGATGGAAGCAAGGTTTGGCACTTCCAAGCCTGCCATAAACCTACCAATGCTGTCCTTGTTCTCTAGCTGCTCTTCAGAATCCAAACTCAGTGCATGACTGGATGACTCCAAGGTAGGTCAAGAACTGTGCTGTCCAGTAGAGTAGCCACTAGCTACTTATGGCTATTGACCAAATGAAATGTGACCAGTTTTAATTGAGATGTGCTGTAAGTGTAGCATACTCACTTGATTCAAATACTTAGAGTGGAAAAAAAGAAGGTAAAATTTCTTATTAATCATTTTAGGTTTATTACATGTTGCAAGGATATTTTTGATATTTTGGATCAAAGAAAATATATCCTTTGCATTATTTTCACCTGTTCTTTTCACTTTAATTCATGTCCTAGAAAATTTTTAATTACATATGTGACTCCCATCTTATTTCTATTGGACAGCACTATTCTAGTATAGACTTTTTCAAACTTTTCTCATTATTGTTCCCATAAGGGGCCCTTTTAGACATTTCTCTTCCTAATTATCCTCTCCTTCATTAAACTTTTTTTCCTTCTTTATTTTCTTTTAAATGTTACATTTTAAAAAATGAGGTCCCATATACCTCTCACCCCATCCACCCCACCCCTCCCACATCAACAACCTCTTCCATCATTGTTGCACAGCCACTGCACCTGGTGAATACTTTCTGGAGCACCACTACACCACATGGACAGTGGTCCACATTGTAGTCCACACTCTTCCCCAGTCCACCCAGTGGGCCATGACAGGAAACACAACATCCGGCATCCATCCCTGCAGCACAACCTAGGACAACTCCAAATCCTGAAAATGCCCCCACACCATATCTCTTCTTCCATCTCCCTACCATCAGCAGCCACTGTGGCCGCACACTCCACTTCACTACTACGATTCCTTCTCTTACTAATCACAATAGTTCCCCAGCACAACACCAGTAAGTCCAGTGTAATCCATACTCTATTCCTCCATCCTGTGGACCCTAGAATGGTTATGTCCAGTTCCCCTCTATATCAGGAGGGGACTTAGATTCCACATGGATGATGGATGCAATTCTCCTGCTTGCAGTTGTAGGCACTTTTGGCTCCCTGGTGTGATGGTTGACCCTCTTCACCTCCCTGTCAGCTGGCCGGGGTAAGTCCACTTTAATACCACAGATAGACTCATTATCAGTTGATGTACTGTGGTCCTGTAATAGTTAAGATTTTTCCACCCTCTTTATTAGTCAGCAAAATGAGTTGCGATGCAAAATACCAGAAGTCGGTTGGTTTTATAAAGCATATTTATTTGGGGTAGAAGCTTACAGTGACCAGGCCCTGAAGTGTCCAACTCAAGGTACCATAAGAGGTACTTTCTCAGCCTGAATCTATTGCCATGTATTGTTTCAAGATGGTGGACAATGTCTACAAGGGCTCAGTCTTCCTCCTCCCAAAGCTCCATGGTCCCAGCGTTTTCCCATCTCAGCCATATGCTGGGACATCTTGTCTCTCTCCCAGGGCTTGTTTCTCTCTGGGCTCAGCTGCTCAGGCAGCTAGATTTTACATCATCATAAAAAAACCCAAAGGGATCTTACAGTATGAAATGAGGGCTTCTCCAGGGCAGCCTACCTAAGCTGTGAGTGTCTCCCCAGGTCACACAAGCATTAGGAGGCATGTGCTGTCAGCCTCACCCCTGGGCTCCAGCCACACAGGATTTATATGGTGGTTTCACCCCATTCTGCCTCCATCAGTCCCGTTGTTAAGGCCGCTTCATTCCCTTGGCCTGGGAGGCTTGGAATGAACTTCTCCTCTTTATTTGCTTGAGAAATCTTTCAAACTTGATTCTAGAGCCATTTCCTCAGAAGACCTGCAAGCCACCACCACTCCTGGGCCTCCCTGTGCCCCACCAATCTCTAACCAGAGCTTTTGGATGCATTAAGCACCACAGAGAATTTATTAATACCAAAGCAAAATCCCAAGTCGTCTCCAAGCATAGGAAGAAAAATCAAACTGGAAAGATACAGCAGCCTTAACCTGTGTGCTTAAAATATTTTAGATTTGCCAATTTTAAAAAATACAGGACTGTACAAAAGCAATGGTAGTGCCCCTCCTAGGGTGACAAAAGGAACCCAGTAAGTGAGGAACCCTGAAGTTTTAAGCTGAAGCCCCTCAGGATTCTGCAGAGAACGAGGTCCTCTCTATAAAAGACTTTGCAGACTGACAGTGCCGTGGACATAGGAATTCCTAATATAATTCTACAAATAAATACTTGTCAGATTATGTGGCATATCCTATGTACTTTGCAAGTGGTTTTTTGACTGAATACCTGCCAGGGAATAAGAGAAATTAACATGCCATTCAAGAAGGTCCTGGAGAACTTGAGGGTCCAATGTAAAGTGTTCTCCCCAGAGAGGTTTGGGAGACAGGAGCCAGGGGACAGGTGGGGAGAGGCCAAGGATGAACAATGGCTGGAAAAGGGCACAGGGGAGCAAGAGGATAAAAGAGAGAAGGAGGAACTGAAAGAAAGGGAAGCCAATTACTGGACTCCAACAGGTGTGTGTGGTGAAAATAGAGCCAGTTCCAAAAGCCCAGGACAAACTGCAGGGGTGTGGAGAGGGGACCCTGGAAGAAGAGGGTGCTGCCCCTAGCCCTGCCCAGTCCCTCCTTCCTCTGCCCCACCACCCCTCTGCTCCATAGGCAAGGGGCAGGCTGGGGCTGGAAGGCCAGACTCCTGCAGGGCCAGAGTGGGGGTGGGGTAAGGCGAGGAGACCCCGGGGTAATCGCGAGGCTTCTCTTCCAGGACCTGCACAGGTGGGACCTCACCTGGAGTCGGGGGGGCTGGGTGGGGGCACCCCTGATCCCGGCCCTGTGCCAGGCATCCCAGGAGGCGGGAATGGTGGTGCAAACGCCAGGGGGGCAAAGGCCCTCAAGCTCCTGGGCCAGGCCTGCCCCTTGGGGGTCGCCCTCTGCCTCTCCATGTGCCCAGGGCCCCCCTGAAGGCAGGGGGATCTTCTTTCCTTCAAGAAAAGCAGACAAATTAGAATCTGGCCCTGAAATAAGGACGTGTAATTCCTTAGAAAGGGGCACAGCACAGCGCCTTCCAAAAGCTAATCTTGCAGGTGCAGGAGCCCTTTACTGTGATTAAACTTTAAAAGAAATTAATTTAAACCCAAACTCAGATGCATTGTCAATTGATTTGCCTTAGCCATGACAGTGAGCAAAAGTGGAAGATTTGTCTTTCTCCCCATTTGCTGGGGCCACCTGCAAGGCACAGTCATTCACCCCAATACAGGTTGCCTGGGTTTGCAGTCTAAGGCGCCTCCACCCTCATTTACTAGCCAGTTACTTAACCCCCAGCACCAGCATCTTTTCATCAGTACAATGGGGTTGGCAATAGTCCTCTACAGGGTTGCAATGAGTTAACACCTGTACAGAGTGTCAGATGGTAAACAAGTTGCAACTGCTTGCTGCTGTTCCTGTCAGTAAATAAGATGTAACTGTTTGCTGCTATTCCTGTGCAGAGAGTAGATGAGCTAGAAAGAATTTAGACTCTTGTTTCATTTTCCCTAAGGGAATTCCCACTAAATTCTTAAGAGGTTAAATTTCTGCCTACATTTCCTCATTTAAACTTTCTATCGATATTACTATAGAATATTCTGCCCTTGAATTTGTATGCCTTGTAAACATATTAAAGCTGCTAGTCTCCTAAACTATTGATAACAGGTTGGTACCATCAATTCTCCTTTTTGTGTGAGTAGATAAATTATGAATATCTGCTATGAGTCAATTGAGATAACTAAAAATAGAATTCTGTCTCCAGTTTCTCAAGACTAAGTGTAATTTCACTCACACTGTTCTTTTATAGAAGAGTCCTGTGGTTTAATTTAAGGGATCTCAAACAGAAAATTGTATTAATATTTAAGGTAAAATATTTTTTACCTTAATTAAATATTTTTACCTTAATTAAATATTAATATTTAAGGTAAAATACATTAGTGGATGAAAACACTCTAACATCTTAGATTTGCTGTGAGAAATATAACTTTGGGGGTTGGGAAATCTGCATCACAACTAAACAAAGAGTTATTGTATCATCAGTATTTGGTGTTTTACATTGTGTCCAACCAATAGAAGAAAAATAAACAAACACGTCAGAACAGAAAAGAGAAACCCAAGGGAGTGCAAAATCTATGGGCTGTGAACGTTGAAGAGAGCCCAGCCTGTGTTTAACTGCTAAGCTTCCCCACACTCTGGATTTTTTTTTTTTTTTTTTTTTTTACACTCTGGATTTTTAACTAAAAGAATCTAACCTCCTTGAACCTGTTTTTCACATCCCCAGTTTACAGATAAGAAACAGGTTCAGAGAAAAATATTACATGTTAGACTTGTGTATTAGTTTGCCAAAAGAGTGCGGATGTGAAGTACCAGAAATCTGTTGGCTTTCATAAAGAGTATTTATTTGGGGTAAAAGCTTACAGTTCCAAGACTGTGAAAACTCCAACGCAAGGTATCATAAGAGGTACTTCCTCACCAAACTTCACTGCCACAGTGTTGAGGCAAAAAGGTGGGCAATCTCTGTGAGGGTTCAGCCTTCCCTCTGGGCTTCTAATAGCAGGCTCTTTTCCCATGGTCAACTGTAAGCCATGAGGCAAATGGTCTACCCCCAGTGTGGAGAAGTAGGAGCCTGTGACCACCCCCACCCAAGAGGAAAATTCCACAGCCCCCTAACCGCATATATCTTGCTTCTGTAACAAGCTTGCTCAACTGTAAAACCTTATCTCAAAGCCACCTCCTGTAGAAAGTCTTGTCAGCCCCTGCCAAAGACCAACCTGACCCAGACCCTTTTAAATAACAAAAACCCACAACTGCTTGTCTCCCCTGATAGAATCCCCAGCACTTAATTAACCGCAAACACCTGCTTCTGTACCTGCTCGCTTGCTGAGCTATTGCTCCCCGCCCTGAACCTAAAGGCCTATATAAGCAAACTTCCCCGGTAACCCGGGGCTGCTCTCTCCTCTGCATAGGATGGGGCAGTCACCGTGTGGCTAATAAAGCTCTCAATTGGAACTTTATTCAAAGTCTGAGTCTGGTCAATGTCACTGGTCTATAACACCAGTTTTAACTTTGATACTTCTTTCTGTCACATGGCAAGATCAAAATGAGTTTCCACAGTAGCTGCACAAGGCTGAATTTTTATTTTTTATTTTAGTGAGAATGGGGAAATATGTACTTTATTATGTTGCTTATGTAAAATATTACTACACTGTTTGCAGGGCATTTTTGTGATGTTGATTCAAAACTATTGAAATTAAATATATACACAATCTTTGTCTTAGTTCCATTCAATTCTATGGCTATTTTCTGCACATAGTCTCATCGATGGCAAAGGGTCATATATTCAAGTATATTCATTGAGCCATGTTTGTAATACAAATTATCACAAACATTTAGGGGCCACAATCTTCTATTTTTAAATTTTATTTAAGAAGCTTTAAATTACATCAAATGCTACATCAAAAATGTAGGGGAAGTCACGAAGTGTGATTCCTCCAATTTCATTTTTCTTTTTCAGTATGTCTTTGGCTATTCATAACTTCTTTTCTTACCCTGGCCAGCTGACAGGGAGGTAAAGGACATCAACCACCACACCAGGGAGCCATGAATGCCTACAAGTGCAAGCAGGAGAATTGCATCCATCATCCTTGTGGAATCTAAGTTCCCTCTCAATATAGAGGTGGAGTGGACATAAACAACCCAGGGTCCACAGGATGGAGGAATAGAGTATGGATTAGAGTGCACTTAATGTTATTCTACTATGGAATTATTGTGGTTAGTAATGGAAGAAATTGTAGCATTGATGTGGGGAAAGTGTCCATGGTTGCTGCTGAGGGTAGGGAGAGGGAAGAAGAGATATGATGTGTGGGCATTTTCAGGACTTGGAGTTGTCTTGGATGGTACTGCAGGGACAGATGCTGGACATTGTATTTTCTGCCATGGCCCACTGGGTGGAATGGAGGAGAGTGTAGACTGCAGCATAAACCATTATCCATGTGGTGCATCAGTGTTCCAAAATGTATTCACCAAATGTAATGAATGTCCCACAATGATGGAAGAGGTTACTGATGTGGGAACAGTGGTGTGTGTGTGTGGGGGGGGGGGTGGGCATTATATGGACACCTCATATTTTTTAATGTAATATTAAAAAGAAAAATAAAGAGAGAAAAAATGTGGGGGAATTTCCATAAATCCATCCCCATCCCTCCCTTACGTTTCCCCATTATCTTTCATTATTGTAGTATATTTGTCACAATTGATAAACACATATTTAGGCATTGTACTAGCCATAGTGTATAATTTACATTATAGTTGATATTTTTCACTGCAGAATTTTATAGATTTTGACAGAAAATACAATGATCTGTATCCATCATTGTTATGTGATGCAGGACAATTCCATTGTCCCAGAAATGCCCATGTTGCACCAATTCTACCCTCTCCTTTCCCTTAGAATCTCTGGTTGCCACTGCCTTTATGGCAAGGTTATAACTTCTTCCATTGCTAGAAAAATAATTTCTACATTAGTCCAAAATTGCTTCTCCCCCTTATGTTTGTTCATTCTCAATCTTGAGGTTATTGGGATGGTGATGGTCACTCTGTTTCTGATTAAGAGGGGGCTTAGATACATGGTGCAGATGGGATGAAGCAGGCTTGCTTGCCATTGTAGATACTCTGTGTTTATTGGGCATGGATGTTGTCCATCATATTCTTTTGATAGTTTTCCTGTGCAAGTCCAAAGTACTGGAGAGTAGGTGTTGCAACTCTGCTGAGATTCAGGGTTCAAGCGGCATATGAAGAGACCAAAAATTGAAGTCTCTGGGATATATACTTAATGAGTATAGTGCTAAACATAGGTTCATCTAAAAAGGGCAAAAGAGTCATGAGTAAGGAAATTATTATTGAGCCTAACTGTTACATTGGGAAACAAATATTCCCTAAATCATACTGACAGGTGCCAAGTTGCTGAGATTGTCTGCCCTGCCTATGGTGTCTAGATGTCTGTAGAGCCGTCAGGAGCCCACTTGCTTCAGGCATTGTATACCGTGGCAGTCAGTGAGAGCCTCCTGAGATGGCCACAGCAGTTTTTAAAAATGAAGGAGTTTTATATGTAATACATGAAGATCTCTAAGGTATATTGTTCAGGGAGTATGGGAAGGGAACAGTGTTGTATGGAGTATATTTTCATTTGTGCAAACAGAAAATACACCCCATGTGTGTAACTGAAAGGCTACATGAAATCATGGGGAGGAGGACTTGGTGGCTGGGATTCCAGGAAGGGAGGAAGAAAGATATTTTACAATATCCCCCTTGTACTTTAAACATTTTTTACCATGTACACATAATACAAGTTTCTAAATATCCAAACATGATGATAGGAAAAAGAAATTCCAAGTAAGTCAATGGAAATTATATTAACAGGTGATAGGAATTTTGTTGTGTATGCATTTGGAGGAGTTATTAAGAGTAGATAAGCATTTTAATAAATGTATTTTTACATATATTATATTTCATATTTTATACTATTTTATAGCCTAGTTCCCCCCCCCCTATATCCTATGAATATTTACATCATTTTTAGTGACTTCATAATCTCCTTTTGAATTTAGTCTGTCGTGGTCATTTGGGCAGTTTTTAAAATGGTGCTACTCTAGATATGGTATGATCTGTCTTATAATGTCCAGAGGACATTTAGTGTAAAAACATACCCATTTGTTCAGTGGTAAAACTCTGCAAGACCGTAGAGAACTCTTAGTCCCATTCCCTGACCTTACAGGCAAGGAAACTGAGGCCAAGGAGGGTTAAGTTACCAGCTCAAAGCTAACAGCTAGAGCTGAGACAAGGGCTTTGGACCCCTGGTTTGGGGTGTTGAAGAAAAAGCATAATATTTGAAAACAAGAGGTCTAGATGTGAAACTAGGCTCTACCAGGCCAGGAGTCAGGCAATTTTCAAAGAGAAACAATAAATGATTTGACTAGGAAAAATGGTTTTAGTTGATAAAAGTTTTCAGATTAGCAAGCAGACATTTCTCAAGCAATTGGAGAGAGAACCTAGCGTGTCAAGAATGCTTTTTTTGCACAAAGCAAGTGCTCAGTAAACACTTAACCAATGACTAAATGCATGATGGAATAACGGCCAGCTCTTTTCCTATTTTTCCATCTCTGCCATTCCTGTTCCCTCCTCCCTGTCTCAATGCATCCATATTAACTCCTAATTCAGTCAATCAATACTCAAGGTAAAATCCTCCATGAACAGGCAGGGGAGGAGATGCTCAGGCAGTTTGGATCCCTAAGAGATGCTGCCTTGATGATTCCTCAGCTATTTGGGGTCCCACCGTTGGAGTACCCATTGAATTTGATAATGCCCAGTCTGTATCCTCTCCTGCTGGGGTATGGGTAGGGTCCCTTCTGTAGGAATCACTTTCTTTTGGCCCTGCTGTTCTAACCGAATGAACATCCTTTGTCACATAGAATGGAAACACTGAGAAGGTCAATGTGGCATCTCCACCATGCTGACCCTTACTACATCCCAGGGATATGGTCTCTACAATGACCTTGGAGGTAAATAAAACCTTTGCTTATACGGTGATCATGCAGACACACCTAGCTACATAGCTCCTTACTGAATTTTTTTTTAAAAAGTTAGATTAGGAAGGAATTCCAGGCAATGAATGAGCATGATGGCAACCACATGAATGCACCATCCTTTCCTAAGCACTGACTGAGACAAAACATTATTCTTGGGGGTTTCTACACATCTCGTTGAGTTCCCACTACCAGTGTGGGTTCTTCCCATTCAGTTCTCACATTAAATACCTCACAGAGTTTGATGCCATTGCAACATTTTGCAGATGTAGAAACAGCCTCAGAGAGAGTGATATGTCCGAGGTCCTGTAGCTAGGAAGTGGCAAATTCAAATCTATTCTCTTTCCATGACTCTGCTCTGCTATCTCCATAAAGGCTTTCCTTTATGTTAACATTTTCTCAGGAAAGGCCCAGGCCCCAGCTGGAGCATGCATAGCCTAGACATTCAAGTCTCGTGGACATAACTCACCAACCCCAGCACCAACCATAGGTTCAATCAAAGGGACAGAAGGGACATGTGTAGAGAAGCCACATCTGAGTCCAACAATGTCACACTCAGGAACACAAACTCCAAAGTAAGGTCCACTGCCAAAGCACCAAACTCTGGAGTTATCTGCCATGACCATAGGATCTGGGTGTCTCTGGAGTTCTCAGGAGGCCACTGTTTGGGGTAGTATCTACTTTAGCCTCTATGAGAGTCATCTGAGACGGGCATAAGCGCCACCTCTCTGATGACCTCCTGACTCATTTTAAAGTCTCTTACTGCATTTGTCTTTACCATTTCCCCCTCAAGGTCCTTTTCCAATTGCATCACCAGTCGGAGTTTGGTATTAATCTATCAGCACCAGGCTCATCCCTGGTAGTCATGTCCCACACTGGGGGATAATAATGCATTTATATGCTGAGTTTGGCTTAGAGAGTGGCCACATTTGAGCAGCATGGAGGCTTTCAGGAAGTAACTCTTAGGCACACTGCAACACTAGGCCAAGTTGAAGTTTCAAGTGAAAAATGCTAATAAGTATAATTGTCAGTATCACAGGCCCCTCAATGGACCATCCTTCTTCACTGATCTTTGCCCTTGCACTCAGGTGATTCTTGCTGTTCCATTAGAGAATGAGACAAAACTTCCCAGGGTGGAAACTCAGCCGTCCCTCAGTTGGCACGTGAATCTCTGCCAACTGCAGGTTTTATAGCAGTAAATGCAAAACGTCAAAAAATTTTTTAAAAATATTTTTCATTTTTAATACTCTAATTTTTTAAACTTTTAGTTTTTCTAAACTATTGTGTATTTTATTTATGTTTAAACCTATCATTACTATCTCATTTTCCTATTGATTGAATTTGGTATTATATTTGGCTTCATTTTTGAAAAAGGTTTAGATCACAGAGGGGTTCAACTACGGCAGGGGAGGAGCACTGGTGTGGGATGTCTTGACGAGAGATGCATGGGAGGGTGTTCACCTGGACATGCATATAGGGTATATGGAGATGTTTGGATGCTCATTGAGTATTACAACAGTGGGTAGAGATTCACCCTCATTCTTTTCCTTTTCTTTTTTTTCTCTTTATTTTCTTTTAAATGTTACATTCAAAAAATATGAGGTACCCACACACCTCCCCCCCCCACCCACTCTTCCTACATCAAAAACTTTCTCCATCATCACGACAAATTCACTGCACATGGTGAAAACATCTTGGAGCACTGCTGCACCACATGGACAGTGGTCTACTTTGTAGTCTACACTCTACCCTAGTCCACCCAGTGGGCCATGGTAGGACACACAATGCCCAGCATCTGTCCTTGCAGCACCACTGAGTCCAATTCCAAATCCTGAAAATGCCCCCATATCATATCATTTCTTCCCTCTCACTACCATTAGCAGCTATCGTGGCCACATTCTCCACATCAATACTAAAATTTCTTCCATTACTAATCACAATAATTCCACATCAGAACACCAGTAAGTCCACTTTTTTTTTTATTTGATTTTTTAAAATTTTATTGACTTTGTAATAATATTACATTAAAAATATATATGTGAGGTCCCTTTCAACCCCACCCCCCCACCCCACCTCTCCCCCCCCCCCCCCCAGCAACACTCCCTCCCATTATCATGACACATCCATTGGATTTGGTAAGTATATCTTTGGGCACCTCTGCACCTCATAGTCAATGGTCCACATCATGGCCCATACTCTCCCCCATTCCATCCAGTGGGCCCTGTGAGGATATACAATGTCCGGTGATTGCCTCTGAAGCACCATCCAGGGCAGCTCCATGTCCCAAAGACGCCTCCACCTCTCATCTCTTCCTGCCTTTCCCCATACCCATCAGCCACCATGTCCACTTTTCCCAATCCAATGCCACCTCTTCTATGTGGACATTGGATTGGTTGTGTCCATTGCACCTCTGTGTCAAGAGGAGGCTCAGATTCCACATGGATGCTGGATGCAATCCTCCCACTTTCAGTTGTAGTCACTCTAGGCTCCATGGTGTGGTGGTTGTCCTTCTTCAACTCCATCTTAGCTGAGTGTGGTAAGTCCAATAAAACAGATTGTAGGTGCTGGAGTCTGTTGAGGCTCAGGACCTGGCTATCACATTGTCAGTCCAGAGATTCAAATCGCCTAAATATATCTTTTTTTTTTTTTTTTTGATAGTGAAAAATTTTTATTAATATTCAGCAATAGTTTATTATGATGAGACTGGATCAAATCACACAGATTACTGTATATACACACACGTGCACATACACCTCCACAGGTGTTTTTTAACTGTTAGTTATTACACATGGAACCAGATTTTAACAACTTATGAGAGTTGATTGCTAAACTTTCAGGAATTTTACAAGCCAGATTTTAGACACTATCATTATTAAATAATATAGAATCAAAGAATTGTCCAATCCCTACAACGTATGTAGAAAGCTGTAAGGATAGGACTATTGCAATCAGTAATGATGAAGGCAAAGGAAGTTTTTGTTTAATAAATATAACTTGTAGGAGGGTGGGAAATTGTTTACTGTAGACCACATATCATATTTTAGAACAAGAAACTTTTTTCTGGAAAAGAGAGGATTGGGATGCCACTCCTTTGTCAAATCATGATTGAATTGTAACCATAGTTTGGCTTCAGATACAAGAGTTTGGCAAAAATTTAAAAAGCATCGAGTGACAATGAACTGGCTGTATAAAATTTTCAATAAAGAGCATCGTATGTTTTATGTTCATTTGTAAATCATGTGATATACATCCTTTGAGTCAAGAAAATTTATAATAAGCTTATGTATACATGCATACAATTTTTTTCCTGGAGAGATGGTTGCTAAATATTTTCTACTGTTTAAGTTGACTAAACCCAAGTCATCTTTTTTTTTTTTTTTTTTTTTTAGCTTAGGTATCTTTTTTTTTTTTAATTTTTTTATTTTTTATTGACTTTGTAATAATATTACATTAAAAATATATATGTGAGGTCCCATTCAACCCCATCCCCCCACCCCCCTCTCCCCCCCCAACAACACTCGTTCCCATCATCATGACACATCCATTGGATTTTGTAAGTACATCTTTGGGCACCTCTCCACCTCATATACATTGGTTCACATCATAGCCCATACTCTCCTCCATTCCATCCAGTGGGCCCTGTGAGGATTTACAATGTCCGGTGATTGCCTCTGAAGTACCATCCAGGGCAGCTCCATGTCCCAAAGACGCCTCCACCTCTCATCTCTTCCTGCCTTTCCCCATACCCTTCGTCCACTATGTCCACTTTTCCCATTCCAATGCCACCTCTTCTATGTGGACATTGGATTGGTTGTGTCCATTGCACCTCTATGTCAAGAGGAGGGTCAGATTCCACCTGGATGCTGGATACAATCCTCCCATTTTCAGTTGTAATCACTCTAGGCTCCATGGTGTGGTGGTTGTCCTTCTTCAACTCCATCTTAGCTGAGTGTGGTAAGTCCAATAAATCAGATTGTAGGTGCTGGAGTCTGTTGAGGCTCAGGATCTGGCTATCACATTGTCAGTCCAGAGATTCAAATCCCCTAAATATATCTTAAACCCCAACATTAACTGCACCTCCAGCACATTGGCATGAAAGTCTTATGAAGGGAGATCCCATCTGAGTCCAGATTCATCACACATAAACACCATTTCCAAAGAGGGGCCATCTGCCCTGGTAGTTAACCCCATCGGCCATGACCATAACTCCCGTGGGTCTCTTTAGCCCTCAAAGGAACCAATATCTGGGGGTTGTATCTGCTTTATCTGTCTCTCTGACTCTGCTCAGTTGTGCATGAGGGCAAACCTTCTGCCAGCCTCCAGACTCTTTTTTAGAAACTCGTAGCCATATAAACTCATTTCTCCTTTCCATTTCCCCCTTACTTTAGGTCAAACAGCATTTTAAAGTCATGGTATTTTATGTAGACATGGATATTCTGCTGATCCGCATTGAACCTTCCGTATAAGGTCATTTTCCAGTTGCATCATCAGTTGGTAGTTGATAGTGGTCCCTCGGTGCCAGGGAGGCTCATCCCCGGGTGTCATGTCCCACGCTGGGGGGAAGGCATTGCATTTACATGCTGAGTTTGGCTTCGAGACTGGCCACATTTGAGTAACATGAAGGCTGACAGGAGGAAATTCCCAGGCACAAAGTTGTTCTAGGCCTTGTTCTTATTTTGGGTTTATCAGCTCACAAGCATAGTCATTAGCATCCGGAGCTCACTGTTGAACCCTCACTCCCTCCTGGTCCCCGCCACTGTACCTGGGAGACTGTCGCTGCTCCCCTAGGGACCACGACAGAGCACCACTGGCCAGGAACCCAGTACCCCCCCCTACTGTGGTTTTTAATTGTTGCCACTATGAGTATATCCAAACATTACCATGCACCCTGGACATATGTTCTGTACAGCTCCCTGTCAGCCATATATCACCTGTCATTGGTACCCCATACCAGTATCCCTCCATTGCCATTGTTGAAACACTCTGTGATCCAGAACTCCCCGAAATTTGAAGCCCAATATAATTTCATAGTCCCTTACTAGGGAATGGCATATAGTGATGAGCTTAAAGGATAGATAAAGAACTTGGGTAAAGTTATATAAAGAACTTAGATAAAGAATGTTGACTTGAAAAAATTCCACATCCTATCTTTTTCTTTTTTTTTTCCCCCCCCCCCCCTAATTATTCAGCTTTTCTTCACAGGAGTCCTAGACCACAGCAATGTATATATATAATATACAGCACTCCCACACATCCACCAGAAAACCTTTTCCCTTCCACAGTGATACTCTTACGCCCTATTCATATCATATTTACTTAAAGTGATGTACAGAGTCTGAGACATTAGCTTTCTAACAAGGTGACATCTGTGCTTACATTGTGGTGCATACTTTAGGATACACAGTTCTTTACATTTTTAGTTATCCTATGTTTTACATTATGGTTTACATTATCAGTCTGTCATCTCCTATATGTTATAGTGTAATATTACATGTTTTATATCCATCCTTGTGTACTCTCAAGAAACTCCTCTCTTACCCCCCATTTACTTTGGTTCCACACATTTAACGTCCATTTTCCCTTCCACCTTGGTGTCCTCAGTGATAGCCAACCTCCGTTTCCTGAGGAGCCACTTCCAGAGATAGATGGAATAGTGTTCAGGTCCTAACTTACTCAACTGCCCCAATGCCCTGGGAGCCACCCTTTCTCTCGAGGGATACAGTTCCCTCTATTTGATGGCATTAGTCCTCCGCAGGATGTGGGTCCACCCCCACTCTCACTACTTGGGTTTCTACCCCATGGTGCCACCCACTCTGGCAGAATGAGCATTTAGACATTCCCCAGGAGTCCGTCCTGCATCAGACCCTCCCCTCCGAGCATTCTAAACAGGTAACCCTCTTTATTATATTTTGATATGATTTTCTCGGCATTTTACTCTCCACCAACACCTGACCCTCTCCTGGTTCGTATGCTACCCCTCCCTCCCCCCACTTTTGGGCAACGTTACCCATCCGTCCCTCCCCAGCCACCCTCAAACCCGCAAAGCCCCAAGCAAAGGCAACCCCTTGCCCCCCTTTTATCTCTTCTTTGTGTTCATACTTACCACCATCTCGTCTTAAATTCGACCCCTGCAGACATCGGCTCATATCCTTCCTCCACCCTCCGATTTCCTGTAAGCCTATCGGTCAGTCTCTTGCTATCTAGGGCAGCTTGTTTATTTCATATCATTGAGGTCATGTAGTATTTGTCCTTCAATGTCTGGGTTGCTTCACTCAACATAAGGTTCTCAAGATTCATCCATGTTATCACATGTGTTTGTAGTGTGTTTGTTCTTACAGCCGAGTAGTATTCCATTGTGTGTATATACCACATTTTATTGATCCACTCATCTGTTGATGGGCATTTGGGTTGATTCCAACTTTTGGCAATAGTGAACAATGCTGCTATGAACATTGGTGTACATATATCGGTTTGTGTTCTTGTTTTCAGTTCTGCTGGGTATATACCCAGCAGTGGTATTGCTGGGTCATATGGCAAATCTATGGCTAGTTTTTTGAGAAACCGCCATACTGTCCTCCAGAATGGTTGGATCCTTCTGCATTCCCACCAGCAGTGGATGAGTGTTCCCCTTCCTTCACATCCTCTCCAGCACTTGTATTCTTCTGTTTTTTTCATAGCTGCCAATCTTATGGGTGTAAGATGGTATCTCATTGTAGTTTTCATTTGCATTTCCCTGATAGCTAGAGATTTGGAACATTTTTTCATGTGCTTTATTGCCATTTGTATTTCTTCTTCGGAGAAGTGTCTGTTTAAGTCTTTTTCCCATTTTTTAAATGGGTTGTTTATCTTTTTATTTTCAAGATATAGGAGTTCTTTATATATGCAAGTTATAAGTTTCTTATCAGATATATGGTTGCCAAATATTTTCTCCCACTGTGTGGGCTCCCTTTTTACTTTCTTGACAAACTCCTTTGAGGTGCAGAAGGCTTTAATTTTGAGGAAGTCCCATTTATCTATTAGTTCTTTTGCTGCTCGTGCTTTTGGTGAGATATTCATAAATCCATTTCCTATTACAAGGTCCTGTAGATGTTTCCCTGCACTGCTTTCTAAGGTTTTTATGGTCTTGGCTCTTATATTTAGGTCTTTGATCCATCTTGAGTTGATCTTTGTATAAGGTGTGAGATGGTAATCCTCTTTCATTCTTCTACATATGGCTATCCAGTTCTCCAGACACCATTTGTTGAATAGGCCACTCTCTCCCAGTTGAGAGGGTTTGGTGGCTTTATCGAATATTATGTGGTTGTATATGTGAGGTTCTATATCAGAGCTTTCAATTCGATTCCATTGGTCTATGTGTCTCTCCTTATGCCAATACCATGCTGTTTTCACCACCGTGGCTTTATAGTATGTTTTGAAGTCAGGTAGTGTGATTCCTCCAATTTCGTTTTTCTTTTTCAGTATGTCTTTGGCTATTCGGGGTCTCTTTCCTTTCCAAATAAATTTCATAGTTAGTTTTTCTAGTTCCTTAAAGAAGGCTGCATTGATTTTTATTGGGATTGTATTGAATGTGTAGATCAGTTTTGGTAGGATAGACATCTTAATAATGTTCAGTCTTCCTATCCATGAACAAGGAATAGTCTTCCATTTATTTAGGTCTTCATTGATTTCCTTGAACAATCTTGTATAGTTTTCGGTGTATAAGTTCTTTACCTCTTTAGTTAAATTGATTCCTAAGTATTTGATTTTTAATTTACTATTGTGAATGGTATTTGTTTCTTGATTTCCTCCTGATCTTGCTCATTATTGGTGTACAGAAATGCTACTGATTTTTGCGCATTGATCTTATAACCTGCGACTTTACTAAACTCATTTATGAGTTCTAAAATCTTCGTTGTAGATCTCTCAGGGTTTTCTATGTATAGGATCATGTCATCTGCAAATAATGAAATTTTGACTTCTTCCTTTCCAATTTGAATGCCTTTTATTTCTGGTTCTTGCCTCAGTGCTCGAGCAAGTACTTCTAAGACAATGTTAAATAGGAGCGGAGACAGTGGGCATCCTTGTCTTGTTCCTGAGTTTAGAGGGAAGGAGTCTAGGATTTCTCCATTGTAAACAATATTGGCTTTAGGTTTTTCATATATACTCTTTATCATGTTCAAAAAATTCCCTTGTATTCCAATCTTTTGGAGTGTTTTTATCAAGAAAGGGTGCTGTATTTTGTCAAATGCTTTTTCTGCATCAATAGATATAATCATGTGATTTTTTTCCTTCAATCTGTTTATATGGTGTATTATGTTGATTGATTTTCTTATGTTGAACCATCCTTGCATACCTGGGCTGAATCCCACTTGGTCGTGGTGTATAATACGTTTAATGTGTTGTTGAATACGATTAGCAAGTATTTTGTTAAGTATTTTTGCGTCTAGGTTCATTAGAGAAATTGGTCTGTAATTTTCCTTTCTTGTGATGTCTTTGTTTGGCTTTGGTACTAGGGTAATGTTGGCATCATAGAAGGAGTTGGGTAACGTTCTTTCTGTTTCGATGTTTTGGAATAGTTTCAGCAGGATTGGTGTCAGTTCTTTCCGGAATGTTTTGTAGAATTCACCTGCGAAGCCATCTGGCCCTGGGCTCTTCTTAGTTGGGAGATTTTTAATAACTGATTCTATCTCTCTGCTTGTGATTGGTTTGTTAAGATCATCAATTTCTTCTTTTGTCAATATGGGCTGTTTATGTGTTTCTAGGAATTTGTCCATTTCCTCTAGATTGTCATTTTTGTTGGAATATAGTTTTTCAAAATATCCTCTTATGATAGTCTTTATTTCTGTGGGGTCAGTGGTGATATCGCCTTTCTCATTTCTTATTTTGTGTATTTGCATCTTCTCTCTTTTTTTCTTTGTTAGTGTCGCTAAAGGTTTGTCAATTTTGGTAATCTTCTCAAAAAACCAGCTCTTGGTCTTGTTTATCTGTTCAAGTGCTTTCTTATTTTCTATTTCATTTAGTTCTGCTCTTATCTTTGTTATTTCCTTCCTTCTTCTTCCTGTTGGGCTACTTTGTTGTTGTTTTTCTAATTCCTTCAAATGTGCAGTTAGTTCTTCAATTTTTGCTCTTTCTTCTTTTTTGATATATGAATTTATGGCTATAAACTTCCCTCTCAGTACTGCTTTTGCTGCATCCCATAAATTTTGGTATGTTGTGTTATCATTATCATTTGTTTCAAGGTAGTCATTGATTTCTTTTGAGATTTCCTCTTTGACCCACTGTTTTTCTAAGAGTGTGCTGTTTAATTTCCAAATCGTGGTGTGAAATCTGGGCTTCTGTCCCTTGCGAATCTCCAGCTTGACTCCACTGTGGTCAGAGATAATGTTTTGTATGATTTCAATCTTTCTGAATTCGTTCAGCCTTTCTTTGTGGCCTAGCATATGATCTATCTTGGAGAATGATCCATGTGCGCTTGAGAAAAATGTATATCCTGCTGTGTTTGGGTGTAGCGATCTATATATGTCTATTAGATCGAGCTCCTCTAATATACTATTCAGATGTTTTGTTTCTTTGGTGATTCTCTTTTGAGATGTTCTGTCCAGAGTTGATAGTGGTGTATTAAAATCCCCCACTATAATTGTAGATGTATCTATTCTTTCACTTAGTTTTTCCAGCGTTTGCCTGACGTATTTAGAGGCACCCTTGTTAGGGGCATAGATATTTATGATTGTTCGATCTTCTTGACAAATTTTCCCTTGGACTAAAATGTAGTATCCTTCTTTGTCTCTCACAATTGTTTCACATATAAAGTCTATTTTGTCTGATATTAATATAGCTACTCCTGCCTTTTTTTGGTTATTGTTAGCTTGTATGATTGTTTTCCAGCCATTCACTTTCAATCTCCATGCGTCTCTGGGTCTAAGATGTGTCTCTTGTAGACAGCATATGGATGGGTCATATTTCCTTATCCAATGTCCCAGTCTGAATCTTTTGATAGGTGAGTTTAATCCATTGACATTCAGTGTTATTACTATCAAGGAATTATTTGTGTTAGCCATACTTTGATTGGATTTGTGTTTGTCATATTTTGTTTGTATATATATTTTTTGTCTTTTTTGTTGTTGTTGTTGGTCTTATACTCTCCTCCAACTTTGCCTTTCCTGTTTTTTCCTTTCTTCCTGCAGCACTCCCTTTAGAATTTCTTGAAGGGGAGGTTTCTTGTTGGTATACTCTTTCAGTTTCTGTTTGTCTGCGAATATTTTGAACTCTCCATCATATTTGAATGCTAGTTTAGCTGGATAAAGTATTCTTGGTTGGAAATTTCTTTCCTTTAGTACCTTGACTATATCATACCACTCTCTTCTTGCCTCCATGGTTTCAGAAGAGAAATCAGCACTTAATCTAATTGAGCTTCCCTTGTATGTGATGGTTTTCTTTTCTCTTGCTGCTTTTAGGATTTTCTCTTTGTCTTGAGCATTGGATAATTTGACAAGTATATGTCTTGGGGTGGGCCTGTTGGGGTTTATGACTTGTGGAGTGCGCTGTGCTTCTTGGATATGTACATCTGTCTCTTTCAGTATATTTGGGAATTTTTCAGCCATTATTTCCTGCAACACTCTTTCTGACCCCTTTCCCTTCTCTTCACCTTCTGGAATGCCTATAATACGTATGTTTGAGCGTTTTGCATTGTCATTCAGGTCCCTAAATCCTAATTGGATTGTTTCTATCTTCTTATTGACCCCTTCTACTATCTGTTTGATTTCTGATGTACTGTCTTCCACATCACTAATTCTCTGCTCTGTCTCTTCTAGTCGGATGATATTTGCTGCAAGTGTATTTTTGATTTCTTGAATGTGGTGTTCATTCCCATCATATCTGTTATGTTTTTGCGTATGTCTGCAATTTCCCCTCCAAGTGATATCTTCATGTTGTTAACCTCTTTCATTACTGCATCAAATTTGTCGGTGATAAATGTTCTAAGATCTTTCATTGCTTGTGCCAAGTTTTGCTCCCCTTCGTGATTATTGGTTTGTTGATTGGATTCAGCCATGTTTTCCTGATTATTGGTTTGGTTTGTAGATTTTTGTTGCTTTCTGGTCATCTCTTTATTTTGACGAATTTAATCAGTTCCTTAGCTTCTTTGTCTGCTCTTGGAGGTTAATTAGTTGTTATTTTTGCATAGGTGTTATATCTTCTCTTTGTCACTTTTTTCTTCTTATTCTAGTTACTTGTTGTTGGTTAAGTTCACTTTAGAGGAAAGTATTAGTGTTGGGGAAAGGCAATTGTGTAAGCAAGGGAAAAGTGTAAAGTAGTATTGGTGATGTATGTTAACAAAGCAAGAATATGAGATCTGGAAGGATGGAGGTTAGATTCATGTAGATTGTATAGAGTTATAGCTGTAGGTAGAGTACCTTTTATGAAGTAGATGACTGAATTTGAGAGGAATTTGGTATGAACTACAAAGCTATTGTTTTCATGAGAGAGGGAGAAAGAAAGGAGAGGTAATAGTTTCAAGAGTGGATAATAGAAAACAGAACAAAGGTATTAGAAATTAAGAGTTAGACACTTTGTGGATCAAAGAACGGGAGGTTGGGGGTGGAATATAGGAGAGACAGTAGATGATAGTGGATATCAAGATGCAGGGGAAGGGGGATAGTGTAGGTAGCCTAAATCAGTTCACACAGAAATGAGGCAGTGGAGGATCGGAAAACCCAGCAAATGTGAGGTGTTCCCTGTAGCACCTATTGTATACTTGAATTAAAATAAAAATAAGTGGAAGATGAGGGACAAGAGGGAAAGAGAAAACCGAAAAAAAAAAAAACTAATTATAATAAAGAAAAAAGAAAGACAAGAAGAAAGGAAGAAAGAAAAAGAGGATGGGCAAACGGTGGGGAAAGGATAGGGAAAAGAGAGATACAGGTATACACGTGTCACAATTGCAACACTATCTAAAACAACAACTTCCCCCCGCTTTGCCCTAAAACCCCCCGTCTGTCTGCCCAAATGGGTCTGCAAGCACCTCCCTTCCCACAAACCCCCAATAGGCCGCCCAGGGCCCACGAACTCCCCAGTACTGCAGATGCTCCAAAAAAAAAAATAAAATAAAATAAAATAAAGTAAAATAAATTAAAAAAAAAAAAAAAAAAAGAACAGAAACCCCTCCGCAGGCCCGGCTCCGCCCGCCGCGGAGGCTTGGACCGGCTCTGCCCGGCTCCTTAAGCCGCCTCGGCCTGGCCTGGCTCCGCCCAGCTCCGCTCGCTACAGCGGCCCAGCCGGCTCCCGCGTCCACCTCCCGCCACCGCGGCCTGAACCGGCCCCGCCCGGCTCCGTACCCGCCGCGGCCTGACCCGGCTCCGCCTGACTCCGCTCGCTACAGCGGCCTGGCCCAGCTCCGGCTTCCGCCTCTCGCCACCGCGGCCTGAACTGGCCCCGCCCGGCTCCGTACCCGCCGAGGCCTGACCCGGCTCCGCCTGGCTCCGCTCGCTACAGCGGCCCGGCCCAGCTCCGGCTTCCGCCTCTCGCCACCGCGGCCTGCACCGGCCCTGCCCGGCTCCGTATGCCGCCGCGGCCCGGCCCGCACACCACCGCGGCCCGGCTCGGCCCTGCTCGGCCCCGTCCGGCCCCGCCCGGGGGCTAGATGCCTCGTTTCCGCCTACCCAAGGAGGGAATCCTCTACAGGTAGCTGGGATCTCCGTGTATCTTTCACAGACGAATCCTCTCTGTTACCTTCCCTCCAAATCGATGTCCAGACACCTCCGGACCAGCAAAAATCCCGAAACAATCCGGTCCCAAAGAGTCTCCAACGCCGCCCAGCCAATTCCCTGCAGAAGACCCTAACAGGGATGTTCACTCAGCCGCCATCTTGCCCCTCCCCTAAATATATCTTAAACCCCAACATTAACTGCACCTCCAGCACATTAGCATGAAAGTCTTATGAAGGGAGATCCCATCTGAATCCAGATTCATCACACATAAACACCATTTCCAAAGAGGGGCCATCTGACCTGGTAGTTAACCCCATCGGCCATGACCATAACTCCCATGGGTCTCTTTAGCCCTCAAAGGAACCAATATCTGGGGGTTGTATCTGCTTTATCTGTCTCTCTGACTCTGCTCAGTTGTGCATAAGGGCAATCCTTCTGCCAGCCTCCAGACTCTTTTTTAGAAACTCGTAGCCATATAAACTCATTTCTCCTTTCCATTTCCCTCTTACTTTAGGTCAAACAGCATTTTAAAGTCATGTTATTTTATGTAGACAGGGATATTCTGCTGATCCGCATTGAACCTTCCATATAAGGTCATTTTCCAGTTGCATCATCAGTTGGTAGTTGATAGTGGTCCCTCGGTGCCAGGGAGGCTCATCCCTGGGTGTCATGTCTTACGCTGGGGGGAAGGCATTGCATTTACATGCTGAGTTTGGCTTCGAGACTGGCCACATTTGAGTAACATGAAGGCTGACAGGAGGAAATTCCCAGGCACAATGTTGCTCTAGGCCTTGTTCTTATTTTAGGCTTATCAGCTCACAAGCATAGTCATTAGCATCAGGGGCTCACTGTTGAACCCTCATTCCCTCCCGGTCCCCGCCGCTGCACCTGGGAGACTGTCGCTGCTCCCCTAGGGACCACGACAGAGCACCACTGGCCAGGAACCCAGTACACCCCCTGCTGTGGTTTTTAATTGTTACCACTATGAGTATATCGAAACATTACCATGCACCCTGGACATATGTTCTGTACAGCTCCCTGTCAGCCGTATATCACCTGCCAATGGCATCCCATACCAGTATCCCTCCATTGCCATTGTTGAAACACTCTGTGATCCATAACTCCCCAAAATTTGAAGCCCAATATAATGTCAGGGTCCCTTACTAGGGAATGGCATATAGCGATGGGTTTAAAGGTTAGATAAAGAACACGTGTTTACTTGGAAAAAATTCTACATCCTATCTTTTTCTTTTTTCCCCCTAATTATTCAGCTTCTCTTCACAGGAGCCCTAGACCACAGCAATGCATATATATAATGTACAGCACTCCCATACATCCACCACAAAACCTTTTCCCTTCCACAGTGCTACTCTTACACCCTATTCACATCATATTTACTTAACGTGATGTATATAGTTTGAGACACTAGCTTTCTAACAAGGTGACTTCTGTGCTTACATTATGGTGCATACTTTAGGATACACAGTTTTTTACATTCTTAGTTATCCTATGTTTTACATTATGGTTTACATTATCAGTCTGTTATCTCCTATATGTTATGGTGTAATATTACATGTTTTATATCCATCCTTGTGTACTCTCAAGAAACTCCTCTCTTACCCCCCATTTACTTTGGTTCCACACATTAACGTCCATTTTCCCTTCTACCTTGGTGCCCACAGTGACAGCCAACCTCCGTTTCCTGAGGAGCCACTTCCAGATATAGATGGAATAGTGTTCAGGGCCTAACTTGCTCAACTGCCCCAATGCCCTGGGAGCCACCCTTTCTCTCGAGGGATACAGTTCCCTCTATTTGATGGCATTAGTCCTCCCCAGGATGTGGGTCCACCCCCACTCTCACTACTTGGGTTTCTACCCGATGGTGTCACCCACTCTGGCAGAATGAGCATTTAGACATTCCCCAGGAGCCCGTCCTGCATCAGACCCTCCCCTCTGAGCATTCTAAACAGGTAACCCTCTTTATTATATTTTGATATGATTTTCTCGGCATTTTACTCTCCACCAACACCTGACCCTCTCCTGTGTTCATATGCTACCCCTCCTTCCCCCCACTTTTGGGCAACGTTACCCGTCCGTCCCTCCCCAGCCACCCTCAAACCCGCAAAGCCCCAACCAAAGGCAACCCCTTGCCCCCTTTTATCTCTTCTTTGTGTTCATACTTACCACCATCTTGTCTTAAATTCCACCCCTGCAGACATCGGCTCACATCCTTCCTCCACCCTCCGATTTCCTGTAAGCCTATCATTCAGTCTCTTGCTATCTAGGGCAGCTTGGTTATTTCATATCATTGAGGTCATGTAGTATTTGTCCTTCAATGTCTGGGTTGCTTCACTCAACATAAGGTTCTCAAGATTCATCCATGTTATCACATGTGTTTGTAGTGTGTTTGTTCTTACAGCTGAGTAGTATTCCATTGTGTGTATATACCACATTTTATTGATCCACTCATCTGTTGATGGGCATTTGGGTTGATTCCAACTTTTGGCAATAGTGAACAATGCTGCTATGAACATTGGTGTACATATATCGGTTTGTGTCCTTGTTTTCAGTTCTGCTGGGTATATACCCAGCAGTGGTATTGCTGGGTCATATGGCAAATCTATGGCTAGTTTTTTGAGAAACCGCCATACTGTCCTCCAGAATGGTTGGATCCTTCTGCATTCCCACCAGCAGTGGATGAGTGTTCCCCTTCCTTCACATCCTCTCCAGCACTTGTATTCTTCTGTTTTTTTCATAGCTGCCAATCTTATGGGTGTAAGATGGTATCTCATTGTAGTTTTGATTTGCATTTCCCTGATAGTTAGAGATTTGGAACATTTTTTCATGTGCTTTTTTGCCATTTGTATTTCTTCTTGGGAGAAGTGTCTATTTAAGTCTTTTTCCCATTTTTTAAATGGGTTGTTTATCTTTTTATTTTCAAGATATAGGAGTTCTTTATTTATGCAAGTTATAAGTTTCTTATCAGATATATGATTGCCAAATATTTTCTCCCACTGTGTGGGCTCCCTTTTTACTTTCTTGACAAACTCCTTTGAGGTGCAGAAGGCTTTAATTTTGAGGAAGTCCCATTTATCTATTAGTTCTTTTGCTGCTCGTGCTTTTGGTGAGATATTCATAAATCCATTTCCTATTACAAGGTCCTGTAGATGTTTCCCTGCACTGCTTTCTAAGGTTTTTATGGTCTTGGCTCTTATATTTAGGTCTTTGATCCATCTTGAGTTGATCTTTGTATAAGGTGTGAGATGGTAATCCTCTTTCATTCTTCTACATATGGCTATCCAGTTCTCCAGACACCATTTGTTGAATAGGCCACTCTCTCCCAGTTGAGAGGGTTTGGTGGCTTTATCGAATATTATGTGGCTGTATATGTGAGGTTCTATATCAGAGCTTTCAATTCGATTCCATTGGTCTATGTGTCTCTCCTTATGCCAATACCATGCTGTTTTCACCACCATAGCTTGTAGTATGTTTTGAAGTCAGGTAGTGTGATTCCTCCAATTTCGTTTTTCTTTTTCAGTATGTCTTTGGCTATTCGGGGTCTCTTTCCTTTCCAAATAAATTTCATAGTTAGTTTTTCTAGTTCCTTAAAGAAGGCTGTGTTGATTTTTATTGGGATTGCATTGAATGTGTAGATCAGTTTTGGTAGGATAGACATCTTAATAATGTTCAGTCTTCCTATCCATGAACAAGGAATAGTCTTCCATTTATTCAGGTCTTCTTTGATTTCCTTGAACAATCTTGTATAGTTCTCGGTGTATAAGTTCTTTACTTCTTTAGTTAAATTGATTCCTAAGTATTTGATTTTTTTATTTACTATTGTGAATGGTATTTGTTTCTTGATTTCCTCCTGATCTTGCTCATTATTGGTGTACAGAAATGCTACTGATTTTTGCGCATTGATCTTATAACCTGCGACTTTACTAAACTCATTTATGAGTTCTAGAATCTTCGTTGTAGATCTCTCAGGGTTTTCTATGTATAGGATCATGTCATCTGCAAATAATGAAATTTTGACTTCTTCCTTTCCAATTTGAATGCCTTTTATTTCTGGTTCTTGCCTCAGTGCTCGAGCAAGTACTTCTAAGACAATGTTAAATAGGAGCGGAGACAGTGGGCATCCTTGTCTTGTTCCTGAGTTTAGAGGGAAGGAGTCTAGGATTTCTCCATTGTAAACAATATTGGCTTTAGGTTTTTCATATATACTCTTTATCATGTTCAAAAAATTCCCTTGTATTCCAATCTTTTGGAGTGTTTTTATCAAGAAAGGGTGCTGTATTTTGTCAAATGCTTTTTCTGCATCAATAGATATAATCATGTGATTTTTTTCCTTCAATCTGTTTATATGGTGTATTACGTTGATTGATTTTCTTAGGTTGAACCATCCTTGCATACCTGGGCTGAATCCCACTTGGTCGTGGTGTATAATACGTTTAATGTGTTGTTGAATACGATTAGCAAGTATTTTGTTAAGTATTTTTGCGTCTAGGTTCATTAGAGAAATTGGTCTGTAATTTTCCTTTCTTGTGATGTCTTTGGCTTTGGTGCTAGGGTAATGTTGGCATCATAGAAGGAGTTGGGTAACGTTCTTTCTGTTTCGATGTTTTGGAATAGTTTCAGCAGGATTGGTGTCAGTTCTTTCCGGAATGTTTTGTAGAATTCACCTGTGAAGCCATCTGGCCCTGGGCTCTTCTTAGTTGGGAGATTTTTAATAACTGATTCTATCTCTCTGCTTGTGATTGGTTTGTTAAGATCATCAATTTCTTCTTTTGTCAATATGGGCTGTTTATGTGTTTCTAGGAATTTGTCCATTTCCTCTAGATTGTCATTTTTGTTGCAATATAGTTTTTCAAAATATCCTCTTATGATAGTCTTTATTTCTGTGGGGTCAGTGGTGATATTGCCTTTCTCATTTCCTATTTTGTGTATTTGCATCTTCTCTCTTTTTTTCTTTGTTAGTGTCGCTAAAGGTTTGTCAATTTTGGTAATCTTCTCAAAAAACCAGCTCTTGGTCTTGTTTATCTGTTCAAGTGCTTTCTTATTTTCTATTTCATTTAGTTCTGCTCTTATCTTTGTTATTTCCTTCCTTCTTCTTCCTGTTGGGTTACTTTGTTGTTGTTTTTCTAATTCCTTCAAATGTGCAGTTAGTTCTTCAATTTTTGCTCTTTCTTCTTTTTTGATATATGAATTTATGGCTATAAACTTCCCTCTCAGTACTGCTTTTGCTGCATCCCATAAATTTTGGTATGTTGTGTTATCATTATCATTTGTTTCAAGGTAGTCATTGATTTCTTTTGAGATTTCCTCTTTGACCCACTGTTTTTCTAAGAGTGTGCTGTTTAATTTCCAAATCGTGGTGTGAAATCTGGGCTTCTGTCCCTTGCGAATCTCCAGCTTGACTCCACTGTGGTCAGAGATAATGTTTTGTATGATTTCAATCTTTCTGAATTCGTTCAGCCTTTCTTTGTGGCCTAGCATATGATCTATCTTGGAGAATGATCCATGTGCGCTTGAGAAAAATGTATATCCTGCTGTGTTTGGGTGTAGCGATCTATATGTGTCTATTAGATCGAGCTCCTCTAATATACTATTCAGATGTTTTGTTTCTTTGGTGATTCTCTTTTGAGATGTTCTGTCCAGAGTTGATAGTGGTGTATTAAAATCCCTCACTATAATTGTAGATGTATCTATTCTTTCACTTAGTTTTTCCAGAGTTTGCCTGACGTATTTAGAGGCACCCTTGTTAGGAGCATAAATATTTATGATTGTTCGATCTTCTTGACAGATTTTCCCTTTCACTAAAATGTAGTATCCTTCTTTGTCTCTCACAATTGTTTCACATTTAAAGTCTATTTTGTCTGATATTAATTTAGCTACTCCTGCCTTTTTTTGGTTATTGTTAGCTTGTATGATTGTTTTCCAGCCATTCACTTTCAATCTCCATGCATCTCTGGGTCCAAGATGTGTCTCTTGTAGACAGCATACGGATGGGTCATATTTCCTTATCCAATGTCCCAGTCTGAATCTTTTGATAGGTGAGTTTAATCCGTTGACATTCAGTGTTATTACTATCAAGGAATTATTTTTGTTAGCCATATTTTGATTGGATTTGTGTTTGTCATATTTTGTTTGTATATATTTTTTTTGTCTTTTTTGTTGTTGTTGTTGGTCTTATACTCTCCTCCAACTCTGCCTTTCCTGTTTTTTCCTTTCTTCCTGCAGAACTCCCTTTAGAATTTCTTGAAGGGGAGGTTTCTTGTTGGTATACTCTTTCAGTTTCTGTTTGTCTGCGAATATTTTGAACTCTCCATCATGTTTGAATGCTAGTTTAGCTGGATAGAGTATTCTTGGTTGGAAATTTTTTTCCTTTAGTACCTTGACTATATCATACCACTGCCTTCTTGCCTCCATAGTTTCAGAAGAGAAATCAGCACTTAATCTTATGGAGTTTCCCTTGTATGTGATGGTTTTCTTTTCTCGTTGGATAATTTGACAAGTATATGTCTTGCGGTGGGCCTGTTGGGGTTTATGACTAGTGGAGTGCGCTGTGCTTCTTGGATATGTACATCTGTCTCTTTTAGTAGATTTGGGAAGTTTTCAGCCATTATTTCCTGCAACACTCTTTCTGACCCCTTTCCCTTCTCTTCACCTTCTGGAATGCCTATAATACGTATGTTTGAGTGTTTTGCATTGTCATTCAGGTCCCTAAGTCCTAATTGGATTTTTTCTATCTTCTTATTGACCCCTTCTACTATCTGTTTGATTTCTGATGTACTGTCTTCCACATCACTAATTCTCTGCTCTGTCTCTTCTAGTCTGCTGATATTTGCTGCAAGTGTATTTTTGATTTCTTGAACTGTGGTGTTCATTCCCATTATATCTGTTATGTTTTTGCGTATGTCTGCAATTTCCCCTCCAAGTGATGTCTTCATGTTGTTAACCTCTTTCATTACTGCCTCAAATTTGTCGGTGATAAATGTTCTGAGATCTTTCATTGCTTGTGCCAAGTTTTGCTCCCCTTCGTGATTATTGGTTTGTTGATTGGATTCAGCCATGTTTTCCTGATTACTGGTTTGGTTTGTAGATTTTTGTTGCTTTCTTGTCATCTCTTTATCTTGACGGATTTAATCAGTTCCTTAGCTTCTTTGTCTGCTCTTGGAGGTTAATTAGTTGTTATTTTTGCATAGGTGTTATATCTTCTCTTTGTCACTTTTTTCTTCTTATTCTAGTTACTTGTTGTTGGTTAAGTTCACTTTAGAGGAAAGTATTAGTGTTGGGGAAAGGCAATTGTGTAAGCAAGGGAAAAGTGTAAAGTAGTATTGGTGATATATGTTAACAAAGCAAGAATATGAGATCTGGAAGGATGGAGGTTAGATTCATGTAAGTTGTGTAGAGTTATAGCAGTAGGTAGAGTACCTATTATGAGGTAGATGATTGAATATGGGAGGAATATGGTATGAACTACAAAGCTATTGTTTTCATGAGAGAGGGAGAAAGAAAGGAGAGGTAATAGTTTCAAGAGTGGATAATAGAAAACAGAACAAAGGTATTAGAAATTAAGAGTTAGACACTTTGTGGATCAAAGAACGGGAGGTTGGGGGTGGAATATAGGAGAGACAGTAGATGATAGTGGATATCAAGATGCAGGGGAAGGGGGATAGTGTAGGTAGCCTAAATCAGTTCACACAGAAATGAGGCAGTGGAGGATCGGAAAACCCAGCAAATGTGAGGTGTTCCCTGTAGCACCTATTGTATACTTGAATTAAAATAAAAATAAGTGGAAGATGAGGGACAAGAGGGAAAGAGAAAACCGAAAAAAAAAAAACTAATTATAATAAAGAAAAAAGAAAGACAAGAAGAAAGGAAGAAAGAAAAAGAGGATGGGCAAACGGTGGGGAACGGATAGGGAGAAGAGAGATACAGGTATACACGTGTCACAATTGCAACACTATCTAAAACAACAACTTCCCCCCGCTTTGCCCTAAAACCCCCCGTCTGTCTGCCCAAATGGGTCTGCAAGCACCTCCCTTCCCACAAACCCCCAATAGGCCGCCCAGGGCCCACGAACTCCCCAGTACTGCAGATGCTCCAAAAAAAAAATAAAATAAAATAAAATAAAGTAAAATAAATTAAAAAAAAAAAAAAAAAAAAAAAAAGAACAGAAACCCCTCCGCAGGCCCGGCTCCGCCCGCCGCGGAGGCTTGGACCGGCTCTGCCCGGCTCCTTAAGCCGCCTCGGCCTGGCCTGGCTCCGCCCAGCTCCGCTCGCTACAGCGGCCCAGCCGGCTCCCGCGTCCACCTCCCGCCACCGCGGCCTGAACCGGCCCCGCCCGGCTCCGTACCCGCCGCGGCCTGACCCGGCTCCGCCTGGCTCCGCTCGCTACAGCGGCCCGGCCCAGCTCCGGCTTCCGCCTCTCGCCACCGCGGCCTGCACCGGCCCTGCCCGGCTCCGTATGCCGCCGCGGCCCGGCCCGCACACCACCGCGGCCCGGCTCGGCCCTGCTCGGCCCCGCCCGGCCCCGCCCGTGGGCTAGATGCCTCGTTTCCGCCTACCCAAGGAGGGAATCCTCTACAGGTAGCTGGGATCTCCGTGTATCTTTCACAGACGAATCCTCTCTGTTACCTTCCCTCCAAATCGATGTCCAGACACCTCCGGACCAGCAAAAATCCCGAAACAATCCGGTCCCAAAGAGTCTCCAACGCCGCCCAGCCAATTCCCTGCAGAAGACCCTAACAGGGATGTTCACTCAGCCGCCATCTTGCCCCTCCCCTAAATATATCTTAAACCCCAACATTAACTGCACCTCCAGCACATTAGCATGAAAGTCTTATGAAGGGAGATCCCATCTGAATCCAGATTCATCACACATAAACACCATTTCCAAAGAGGGGCCATCTGACCTGGTAGTTAACCCCATCGGCCATGACCATAACTCCCATGGGTCTCTTTAGCCCTCAAAGGAACCAATATCTGGGGGTTGTATCTGCTTTATCTGTCTCTCTGACTCTGCTCAGTTGTGCATAAGGGCAATCCTTCTGCCAGCCTCCAGACTCTTTTTTAGAAACTCGTAGCCATATAAACTCATTTCTCCTTTCCATTTCCCTCTTACTTTAGGTCAAACAGCATTTTAAAGTCATGTTATTTTATGTAGACAGGGATATTCTGCTGATCCGCATTGAACCTTCCATATAAGGTCATTTTCCAGTTGCATCATCAGTTGGTAGTTGATAGTGGTCCCTCGGTGCCAGGGAGGCTCATCCCTGGGTGTCATGTCCCACGCTGGGGGGAAGGCATTGCATTTACATGCTGAGTTTGGCTTCGAGACTGGCCACATTTGAGTAACATGAAGGCTGACAGGAGGAAATTCCCAGGCACAATGTTGCTCTAGGCCTTGTTCTTATTTTAGGCTTATCAGCTCACAAGCATAGTCATTAGCATCAGGGGCTCACTGTTGAACCCTCATTCCCTCCCGGTCCCCGCCGCTGCACCTGGGAGACTGTCGCTGCTCCCCTAGGGACCACGACAGAGCACCACTGGCCAGGAACCCAGTACCCCCCCTGCTGTGGTTTTTAATTGTTACCACTATGAGTATATCGAAACATTACCATGCACCCTGGACATATGTTCTGTACAGCTCCCTGTCAGCCGTATATCACCTGCCAATGGCATCCCATACCAGTATCCCTCCATTGCCATTGTTGAAACACTCTGTGATCCATAACTCCCCGAAATTTGAAGCCCAATATAATGTCAGGGTCCCTTACTAGGGAATGGCATATAGCGATGGGTTTAAAGGTTAGATAAAGAACACGTGTTTACTTGGAAAAAATTCTACATCCTATCTTTTTCTTTTTTCCCCCTAATTATTCAGCTTCTCTTCACAGGAGCCCTAGACCACAGCAATGCATATATATAATGTACAGCACTCCCATACATCCACCACAAAACCTTTTCCCTTCCACAGTGCTACTCTTACACCCTATTCACATCATATTTACTTAACGTGATGTATATAGTTTGAGACACTAGCTTTCTAACAAGGTGACTTCTGTGCTTACATTATGGTGCATACTTTAGGATACACAGTTTTTTACATTCTTAGTTATCCTATGTTTTACATTATGGTTTACATTATCAGTCTGTTATCTCCTATATGTTATGGTGTAATATTACATGTTTTATATCCATCCTTGTGTACTCTCAAGAAACTCCTCTCTTACCCCCCATTTACTTTGGTTCCACACATTTAACGTCCATTTTCCCTTCTACCTTGGTGCCCACAGTGACAGCCAACCTCCGTTTCCTGAGGAGCCACTTCCAGATATAGATGGAATAGTGTTCAGGGCCTAACTTGCTCAACTGCCCCAATGCCCTGGGAGCCACCCTTTCTCTCGAGGGATACAGTTCCCTCTATTTGATGGCATTAGTCCTCCCCAGGATGTGGGTCCACCCCCACTCTCACTACTTGGGTTTCTACCCGATGGTGTCACCCACTCTGGCAGAATGAGCATTTAGACATTCCCCAGGAGCCCGTCCTGCATCAGACCCTCCCCTCCGAGCATTCTAAACAGGTAACCCTCTTTATTATATTTTGATATGATTTTCTCGGCATTTTACTCTCCACCAACACCTGACCCTCTCCTGTGTTCGTATGCTACCCCTCCTTCCCCCCACTTTTGGGCAACGTTACCCGTCCGTCCCTCCCCAGCCACCCTCAAACCCGCAAAGCCCCAACCAAAGGCAACCCCTTGCCCCCTTTTATCTCTTCTTTGTGTTCATACTTACCACCATCTTGTCTTAAATTCCACCCCTGCAGACATCGGCTCACATCCTTCCTCCACCCTCCGATTTCCTGTAAGCCTATCATTCAGTCTCTTGCTATCTAGGGCAGCTTGGTTATTTCATATCATTGAGGTCATGTAGTATTTGTCCTTCAATGTCTGGGTTGCTTCACTCAACATAAGGTTCTCAAGATTCATCCATGTTATCACATGTGTTTGTAGTGTGTTTGTTCTTACAGCTGAGTAGTATTCCATTGTGTGTATATACCACATTTTATTGATCCACTCATCTGTTGATGGGCATTTGGGTTGATTCCAACTTTTGGCAATAGTGAACAATGCTGCTATGAACATTGGTGTACATATATCGGTTTGTGTCCTTGTTTTCAGTTCTGCTGGGTATATACCCAGCAGTGGTATTGCTGGGTCATATGGCAAATCTATGGCTAGTTTTTTGAGAAACCGCCATACTGTCCTCCAGAATGGTTGGATCCTTCTGCATTCCCACCAGCAGTGGATGAGTGTTCCCCTTCCTTCACATCCTCTCCAGCACTTGTATTCTTCTGTTTTTTTCATAGCTGCCAATCTTATGGGTGTAAGATGGTATCTCATTGTAGTTTTGATTTGCATTTCCCTGATAGTTAGAGATTTGGAACATTTTTTCATGTGCTTTTTTGCCATTTGTATTTCTTCTTGGGAGAAGTGTCTATTTAAGTCTTTTTCCCATTTTTTAAATGGGTTGTTTATCTTTTTATTTTCAAGATATAGGAGTTCTTTATTTATGCAAGTTATAAGTTTCTTATCAGATATATGATTGCCAAATATTTTCTCCCACTGTGTGGGCTCCCTTTTTACTTTCTTGACAAACTCCTTTGAGGTGCAGAAGGCTTTAATTTTGAGGAAGTCCCATTTATCTATTAGTTCTTTTGCTGCTCGTGCTTTTGGTGAGATATTCATAAATCCATTTCCTATTACAAGGTCCTGTAGATGTTTCCCTGCACTGCTTTCTAAGGTTTTTATGGTCTTGGCTCTTATATTTAGGTCTTTGATCCATCTTGAGTTGATCTTTGTATAAGGTGTGAGATGGTAATCCTCTTTCATTCTTCTACATATGGCTATCCAGTTCTCCAGACACCATTTGTTGAATAGGCCACTCTCTCCCAGTTGAGAGGGTTTGGTGGCTTTATCGAATATTATGTGGCTGTATATGTGAGGTTCTATATCAGAGCTTTCAATTCGATTCCATTGGTCTATGTGTCTCTCCTTATGCCAATACCATGCTGTTTTCACCACCGTAGCTTGTAGTATGTTTTGAAGTCAGGTAGTGTGATTCCTCCAATTTCGTTTTTCTTTTTCAGTATGTCTTTGGCTATTCGGGGTCTCTTTCCTTTCCAAATAAATTTCATAGTTAGTTTTTCTAGTTCCTTAAAGAAGGCTGTGTTGATTTTTATTGGGATTGCATTGAATGTGTAGATCAGTTTTGGTAGGATAGACATCTTAATAATGTTCAGTCTTCCTATCCATGAACAAGGAATAGTCTTCCATTTATTCAGGTCTTCTTTGATTTCCTTGAACAATCTTGTATAGTTCTCGGTGCATAAGTTCTTTACTTCTATAGTTAAATTGATTCCTAAGTATTTGATTTTTTTATTTACTATTGTGAATGGTATTTGTTTCTTGATTTCCTCCTGATCTTGCTCATTATTGGTGTACAGAAATGCTACTGATTTTTGCGCATTGATCTTATAACCTGCGACTTTACTAAACTCATTTATGAGTTCTAGAATCTTCGTTGTAGATCTCTCAGGGTTTTCTATGTATAGGATCATGTCATCTGCAAATAATGAAATTTTGACTTCTTCCTTTCCAATTTGAATGCCTTTTATTTCTGGTTCTTGCCTCAGTGCTCAAGCAAGTACTTCTAAGACAATGTTAAATAGGAGCGGAGACAGTGGGCATCCTTGTCTTGTTCCTGAGTTTAGAGGGAAGGAGTCTAGGATTTCTCCATTGTAAACAATATTGGCTTTAGGTTTTTCATATATACTCTTTATCATGTTCAAAAAATTCCCTTGTATTCCAATCTTTTGGAGTGTTTTTATCAAGAAAGGGTGCTGTATTTTGTCAAATGCTTTTTCTGCATCAATAGATATAATCATGTGATTTTTTTCCTTCAATCTGTTTATATGGTGTATTACGTTGATTGATTTTCTTAGGTTGAACCATCCTTGCATACCTGGGCTGAATCCCACTTGGTCGTGGTGTATAATACGTTTAATGTGTTGTTGAATACGATTAGCAAGTATTTTGTTAAGTATTTTTGCGTCTAGGTTCATTAGAGAAATTGGTCTGTAATTTTCCTTTCTTGTGATGTCTTTGGCTTTGGTGCTAGGGTAATGTTGGCATCATAGAAGGAGTTGGGTAACGTTCTTTCTGTTTCGATGTTTTGGAATAGTTTCAGCAGGATTGGTGTCAGTTCTTTCCGGAATGTTTTGTAGAATTCACCTGTGAAGCCATCTGGCCCTGGGCTCTTCTTAGTTGGGAGATTTTTAATAACTGATTCTATCTCTCTGCTTGTGATTGGTTTGTTAAGATCATCAATTTCTTCTTTTGTCAATATGGGCTGTTTATGTGTTTCTAGGAATTTGTCCATTTCCTCTAGATTGTCATTTTTGTTGCAATATAGTTTTTCAAAATATCCTCTTATGATAGTCTTTATTTCTGTGGGGTCAGTGGTGATATTGCCTTTCTCATTTCCTATTTTGTGTATTTGCATCTTCTCTCTTTTTTTCTTTGTTAGTGTCGCTAAAGGTTTGTCAATTTTGGTAATCTTCTCAAAAAACCAGCTCTTGGTCTTGTTTATCTGTTCAAGTGTTTCTTATTTTCTATTTCATTTAGTTCTGCTCTTATCTTTGTTATTTCCTTCCTTCTTCTTCCTGTTGGGTTACTTTGTTGTTGTTTTTCTAATTCCTTCAAATGTGCAGTTAGTTCTTCAATTTTTGCTCTTTCTTCTTTTTTAATATATGAATTTATGGCTATAAACTTCCCTCTCAGTACTGCTTTTGCTGCATCCCATAAATTTTGGTATGTTGTGTTATCATTATCATTTGTTTCAAGGTAGTCATTGATTTCTTTTGAGATTTCCTCTTTGACCCACTGTTTTTCTAAGAGTGTGCTGTTTAATTTCCAAATCGTGGTGTGAAATCTGGGCTTCTGTCCCTTGCGAATCTCCAGCTTGACTCCACTGTGGTCAGAGATAATGTTTTGTATGATTTCAATCTTTCTGAATTCGTTCAGCCTTTCTTTGTGGCCTAGCATATGATCTATCTTGGAGAATGATCCATGTGCGCTTGAGAAAAATGTATATCCTGCTGTGTTTGGGTGTAGCGATCTATATATGTCTATTAGATCGAGCTCCTCTAATATACTATTCAGATGTTTTGTTTCTTTGGTGATTCTCTTTTGAGATGTTCTGTCCAGAGTTGATAGTGGTGTATTAAAATCCCTCACTATAATTGTAGATGTATCTATTCTTTCACTTAGTTTTTCCAGAGTTTGCCTGACGTATTTAGAGGCACCCTTGTTAGGAGCATAAATATTTATGATTGTTCGATCTTCTTGACAGATTTTCCCTTTCACTAAAATGTAGTATCCTTCTTTGTCTCTCACAATTGTTTCACATTTAAAGTCTATTTTGTCTGATATTAATTTAGCTACTCCTGCCTTTTTTTGGTTATTGTTAGCTTGTATGATTGTTTTCCAGCCATTCACTTTCAATCTCCATGCGTCTCTGGGTCCAAGATGTGTCTCTTGTAGACAGCATACGGATGGGTCATATTTCCTTATCCAATGTCCCAGTCTGAATCTTTTGATAGGTGAGTTTAATCCGTTGACATTCAGTGTTATTACTATCAAGGAATTATTTGTGTTAGCCATATTTTGATTGGATTTGTGTTTGTCATATTTTGTTTGTATATATTTTTTTGTCTTTTTTGTTGTTGTTGTTGGTCTTATACTCTCCTCCAACTCTGCCTTTCCTCTTTTTTCCTTTCTTCCTGCAGAACTCCCTTTAGAATTTCTTGAAGGGGAGGTTTCTTGTTGGTATACTCTTTCAGTTTCTGTTTGTCTGCGAATATTTTGAACTCTCCATCATGTTTGAATGCTAGTTTAGCTGGATAGAGTATTCTTGGTTGGAAATTTTTTTCCTTTAGTACCTTGACTATATCATACCACTGCCTTCTTGCCTCCATAGTTTCAGAAGAGAAATCAGCACTTAATCTTATGGAGTTTCCCTTGTATGTGATGGTTTTCTTTTCTCGTTGGATAATTTGACAAGTATATGTCTTGCGGTGGGCCTGTTGGGGTTTATGACTAGTGGAGTGCGCTGTGCTTCTTGGATATGTACATCTGTCTCTTTTAGTAGATTTGGGAAGTTTTCAGCCATTATTTCCTGCAACACTCTTTCTGACCCCTTTCCCTTCTCTTCACCTTCTGGAATGCCTATAATACATATGTTTGAGTGTTTTGCATTGTCATTCAGGTCCCTAAGTCCTAATTGGATTTTTTCTATCTTCTTATTGACCCCTTCTACTATCTGTTTGATTTCTGATGTACTGTCTTCCACATCACTAATTCTCTGCTCTGTCTCTTCTAGTCTGCTGATATTTGCTGCAAGTGTATTTTTGATTTCTTGAACTGTGGTGTTCATTCCCATCATATCTGTTATGTTTTTGCGTATGTCTGCAATTTCCCCTCCAAGTGATGTCTTCATGTTGTTAACCTCTTTCATTACTGCCTCAAATTTGTCGGTGATAAATGTTCTGAGATCTTTCATTGCTTGTGCCAAGTTTTGCTCCCCTTCGTGATTATTGGTTTGTTGATTGGATTCAGCCATGTTTTCCTGATTACTGGTTTGGTTTGTAGATTTTTGTTGCTTTCTTGTCATCTCTTTATCTTGACGGATTTAATCAGTTCCTTAGCTTCTTTGTCTGCTCTTGGAGGTTAATTAGTTGTTATTTTTGCATAGGTGTTATATCTTCTCTTTGTCACTTTTTTCTTCTTATTCTAGTTACTTGTTGTTGGTTAAGTTCACTTTAGAGGAAAGTATTAGTGTTGGGGAAAGGCAATTGTGTAAGCTAGGGAAAAGTGTAAAGTAGTATTGGTGATATATGTTAACAAAGCAAGAATATGAGATCTGGAAGGATGGAGGTTAGATTCATGTAAGTTGTGTAGAGTTATAGCAGTAGGTAGAGTACCTATTATGAGGTAGATGATTGAATATGGGAGGAATATGGTATGAACTACAAAGCTATTGTTTTCATGAGAGAGGGAGAAAGAAAGGAGAGGTAATAGTTTCAAGAGTGGATAATAGAAAACAGAACAAAGGTATTAGAAATTAAGAGTTAGACACTTTGTGGATCAAAGAACGGGAGGTTGGGGGTGGAATATAGGAGAGACAGTAGATGATAGTGGATATCAAGATGCAGGGGAAGGGGGATAGTGTAGGTAGCCTAAATCAGTTCACACAGAAATGAGGCAGTGGAGGATCGGAAAACCCAGCAAATGTGAGGTGTTCCCTGTAGCACCTATTGTATACTTGAATTAAAATAAAAATAAGTGGAAGATGAGGGACAAGAGGGAAAGAGAAAACCGAAAAAAAAAAACTAATTATAATAAAGAAAAAAGAAAGACAAGAAGAAAGGAAGAAAGAAAAAGAGGATGGGCAAACGGTGGGGAACGGATAGGGAGAAGAGAGATACAGGTATACACGTGTCACAATTGCAACACTATCTAAAACAACAACTTCCCCCCGCTTTGCCCTAAAACCCCCCGTCTGTCTGCCCAAATGGGTCTGCAAGCACCTCCCTTCCCACAAACCCCCAATAGGCCACCCAGGGCCCACGAACTCCCCAGTACTGCAGATGCTCCAAAAAAAAAATAAAATAAAATAAAATAAAGTAAAATAAATTAAAAAAAAAAAAAAAGAACAGAAACCCCTCCGCAGGCCCGGCTCCGCCCGCCGCGGAGGCTTGGACCGGCTCTGCCCGGCTCCTTAAGCCGCCTCGGCCTGGCCTGGCTCCGCCCAGCTCCGCTCGCTACAGCGGCCCAGCCGGCTCCCGCGTCCACCTCCCGCCACCGCGGCCTGAACCGGCCCCGCCCGGCTCCGTACCCGCCGCGGCCTGACCCAGCTCCGCCTGGCTCCGCTCGCTACAGCGGCCCGGCCCAGCTCCGGCTTCTGCCTCTTGCCACCGCGGCCTGCACCGGCCCCGCCCGGCTCCGTATGCCGCCGCGGCCCGGCCCGCACACCACCGCGGCCCGGCTCGGCCCTGCTCGGCCCCGCCCGGCCCCGCCCGGGGGCTAGATGCCTCGTTTCCGCCTACCCAAGGAGGGAATCCTCTACAGGTAGCTGGGATCTCCGTGTATCTTTCACAGACGAATCCTCTCTGTTACCTTCCCTCCAAATCGATGTCCAGACACCTCCGGACCAGCAAAAATCCCGAAACAATCCGGTCCCAAAGAGTCTCCAACGCCGCCCAGCCAATTCCCTGCAGAAGACCCTAACAGGGATGTTCACTCAGCCGCCATCTTGCCCCTCCCCTAAATATATCTTAAACCCCAACATTAACTGCACCTCCAGCACATTAGCATGAAAGTCTTATGAAGGGAGATCCCATCTGAATCCAGATTCATCACACATAAACACCATTTCCAAAGAGGGGCCATCTGACCTGGTAGTTAACCCCATCGGCCATGACCATAACTCCCATGGGTCTCTTTAGCCCTCAAAGGAACCAATATCTGGGGGTTGTATCTGCTTTATCTGTCTCTCTGACTCTGCTCAGTTGTGCATAAGGGCAATCCTTCTGCCAGCCTCCAGACTCTTTTTTAGAAACTCGTAGCCGTATAAACTCATTTCTCCTTTCCATTTCCCTCTTACTTTAGGTCAAACAGCATTTTAAAGTCATGTTATTTTATGTAGACAGGGATATTCTGCTGATCCGCATTGAACCTTCCATATAAGGTCATTTTCCAGTTGCATCATCAGTTGGTAGTTGATAGTGGTCCCTCGGTGCCAGGGAGGCTCATCCCTGGGTGTCATGTCTTACGCTGGGGGGAAGGCATTGCATTTACATGCTGAGTTTGGCTTCGAGACTGGCCACATTTGAGTAACATGAAGGCTGACAGGAGGAAATTCCCAGGCACAATGTTGCTCTAGGCCTTGTTCTTATTTTAGGCTTATCAGCTCACAAGCATAGTCATTAGCATCAGGGGCTCACTGTTGAACCCTCATTCCCTCCCGGTCCCCGCCGCTGCACCTGGGAGACTGTTGCTGCTCCCCTAGGGACCACGACAGAGCACCACTGGCCAGGAACCCAGTTCCCCCCCTGCTGTGGTTTTTAATTGTTACCACTATGAGTATATCGAAACATTACCATGCACCCTGGACATATGTTCTGTACAGCTCCCTGTCAGCCGTATATCACCTGCCAATGGCATCCCATACCAGTATCCCTCCATTGCCATTGTTGAAACACTCTGTGATCCATAACTCCCCGAAATTTGAAGCCCAATATAATGTCAGGGTCCCTTACTAGGGAATGGCATATAGCGATGGGTTTAAAGGTTAGATAAAGAACACGTGTTTACTTGGAAAAAATTCTACATCCTATCTTTTTCTTTTTTCCCCCTAATTATTCAGCTTCTCTTCACAGGAGCCCTAGACCACAGCAATGCATATATATAATGTACAGCACTCCCATACATCCACCACAAAACCTTTTCCCTTCCACAGTGCTACTCTTACACCCTATTCACATCATATTTACTTAACGTGATGTATATAGTTTGAGACACTAGCTTTCTAACAAGGTGACTTCTGTGCTTACATTATGGTGCATACTTTAGGATACACAGTTTTTTACATTCTTAGTTATCCTATGTTTTACATTATGGTTTACATTATCAGTCTGTTATCTCCTATATGTTATGGTGTAATATTACATGTTTTATATCCATCCTTGTGTACTCTCAAGAAACTCCTCTCTTACCCCCCATTTACTTTGGTTCCACACATTTAACGTCCATTTTCCCTTCTACCTTGGTGCCCACAGTGACAGCCAACCTCCGTTTCCTGAGGAGCCACTTCCAGATATAGATGGAATAGTGTTCAGGGCCTAACTTGCTCAACTGCCCCAATGCCCTGGGAGCCACCCTTTCTCTCGAGGGATACAGTTCCCTCTATTTGATGGCATTAGTCCTCCCCAGGATGTGGGTCCACCCCCACTCTCACTACTTGGGTTTCTACCCGATGGTGTCACCCACTCTGGCAGAATGAGCATTTAGACATTCCCCAGGAGCCCGTCCTGCATCAGACCCTCCCCTCCGAGCATTCTAAACAGGTAACCCTCTTTATTATATTTTGATATGATTTTCTCGGCATTTTACTCTCCACCAACACCTGACCCTCTCCTGTGTTCGTATGCTACCCCTCCTTCCCCCCACTTTTGGGCAACGTTACCCATCCGTCCCTCCCCAGCCACCCTCAAACCCGCAAAGCCCCAACCAAAGGCAACCCCTTGCCCCCTTTTATCTCTTCTTTGTGTTCATACTTACCACCATCTTGTCTTAAATTCCACCCCTGCAGACATCGGCTCACATCCTTCCTCCACCCTCCGATTTCCTGTAAGCCTATCATTCAGTCTCTTGCTATCTAGGGCAGCTTGGTTATTTCATATCATTGAGGTCATGTAGTATTTGTCCTTCAATGTCTGGGTTGCTTCACTCAACATAAGGTTCTCAAGATTCATCCATGTTATCACATGTGTTTGTAGTGTGTTTGTTCTTACAGCTGAGTAGTATTCCATTGTGTGTATATACCACATTTTATTGATCCACTCATCTGTTGATGGGCATTTGGGTTGATTCCAACTTTTGGCAATAGTGAACAATGCTGCTATGAACATTGGTGTACATATATCGGTTTGTGTCCTTGTTTTCAGTTCTGCTGGGTATATACCCAGCAGTGGTATTGCTGGGTCATATGGCAAATCTATGGCTAGTTTTTTGAGAAACCGCCATACTGTCCTCCAGAATGGTTGGATCCTTCTGCATTCCCACCAGCAGTGGATGAGTGTTCCCCTTCCTTCACATCCTCTCCAGCACTTGTATTCTTCTGTTTTTTTCATAGCTGCCAATCTTATGGGTGTAAGATGGTATCTCATTGTAGTTTTGATTTGCATTTCCCTGATAGTTAGAGATTTGGAACATTTTTTCATGTGCTTTTTTGCCATTTGTATTTCTTCTTGGGAGAAGTGTCTATTTAAGTCTTTTTCCCATTTTTTAAATGGGTTGTTTATCTTTTTATTTTCAAGATATAGGAGTTCTTTATTTATGCAAGTTATAAGTTTCTTATCAGATATATGATTGCCAAATATTTTCTCCCACTGTGTGGGCTCCCTTTTTACTTTCTTGACAAACTCCTTTGAGGTGCAGAAGGCTTTAATTTTGAGGAAGTCCCATTTATCTATTAGTTCTTTTGCTGCTCGTGCTTTTGGTGAGATATTCATAAATCCATTTCCTATTACAAGGTCCTGTAGATGTTTCCCTGCACTGCTTTCTAAGGTTTTTATGGTCTTGGCTCTTATATTTAGGTCTTTGATCCATCTTGAGTTGATCTTTGTATAAGGTGTGAGATGGTAATCCTCTTTCATTCTTCTACATATGGCTATCCAGTTCTCCAGACACCATTTGTTGAATAGGCCACTCTCTCCCAGTTGAGAGGGTTTGGTGGCTTTATCGAATATTATGTGGCTGTATATGTGAGGTTCTATATCAGAGCTTTCAATTCGATTCCATTGGTCTATGTGTCTCTCCTTATGCCAATACCATGCTGTTTTCACCACCGTAGCTTGTAGTATGTTTTGAAGTCAGGTAGTGTGATTCCTCCAATTTCGTTTTTCTTTTTCAGTATGTCTTTGGCTATTCGGGGTCTCTTTCCTTTCCAAATAAATTTCATAGTTAGTTTTTCTAGTTCCTTAAAGAAGGCTGTGTTGTTTTTTATTGGGATTGCATTGAATGTGTAGATCAGTTTTGGTAGGATAGACATCTTAATAATGTTCAGTCTTCCTATCCATGAACAAGGAATAGTCTTCCATTTATTCAGGTCTTCTTTGATTTCCTTGAACAATCTTGTATAGTTCTCGGTGTATAAGTTCTTTACTTCTTTAGTTAAATTGATTCCTAAGTATTTGATTTTTTTATTTACTATTGTGAATGGTATTTGTTTCTTGATTTCCTCCTGATCTTGCTCATTATTGGTGTACAGAAATGCTACTGATTTTTGCGCATTGATCTTATAACCTGCGACTTTACTAAACTCATTTATGAGTTCTAGAATCTTCGTTGTAGATCTCTCAGGGTTTTCTATGTATAGGATCATGTCATCTGCAAATAATGAAATTTTGACTTCTTCCTTTCCAATTTGAATGCCTTTTATTTCTGGTTCTTGCCTCAGTGCTCGAGCAAGTACTTCTAAGACAATGTTAAATAGGAGCGGAGACAGTGGGCATCCTTGTCTTGTTCCTGAGTTTAGAGGGAAGGAGTCTAGGATTTCTCCATTGTAAACAATATTGGCTTTAGGTTTTTCATATATACTCTTTATCATGTTCAAAAAATTCCCTTGTATTCCAATCTTTTGGAGTGTTTTTATCAAGAAAGGGTGCTGTATTTTGTCAAATGCTTTTTCTGCATCAATAGATATAATCATGTGATTTTTTTCCTTCAATCTGTTTATATGGTGTATTACGTTGATTGATTTTCTTAGGTTGAACCATCCTTGCATACCTGGGCTGAATCCCACTTGGTCGTGGTGTATAATACGTTTAATGTGTTGTTGAATACGATTAGCAAGTATTTTGTTAAGTATTTTTGCGTCTAGGTTCATTAGAGAAATTGGTCTGTAATTTTCCTTTCTTGTGATGTCTTTGGCTTTGGTGCTAGGGTAATGTTGGCATCATAGAAGGAGTTGGGTAACGTTCTTTCTGTTTCGATGTTTTGGAATAGTTTCAGCAGGATTGGTGTCAGTTCTTTCCGGAATGTTTTGTAGAATTCACCTGTGAAGCCATCTGGCCCTGGGCTCTTCTTAGTTGGGAGATTTTTAATAACTGATTCTATCTCTCTGCTTGTGATTGGTTTGTTAAGATCATCAATTTCTTCTTTTGTCAATATGGGCTGTTTATGTGTTTCTAGGAATTTGTCCATTTCCTCTAGATTGTCATTTTTGTTGCAATATAGTTTTTCAAAATATCCTCTTATGATAGTCTTTATTTCTGTGGGGTCAGTGGTGATATTGCCTTTCTCATTTCCTATTTTGTGTATTTGCATCTTCTCTCTTTTTTTCTTTGTTAGTGTCGCTAAAGGTTTGTCAATTTTGGTAATCTTCTCAAAAAACCAGCTCTTGGTCTTGTTTATCTGTTCAAGTGCTTTCTTATTTTCTATTTCATTTAGTTCTGCTCTTATCTTTGTTATTTCCTTCCTTCTTCTTCCTGTTGGGTTACTTTGTTGTTGTTTTTCTAATTCCTTCAAATGTGCAGTTAGTTCTTCAATTTTTGCTCTTTCTTCTTTTTTGATATATGAATTTATGGCTATAAACTTCCCTCTCAGTACTGCTTTTGCTGCATCCCATAAATTTTGGTATGTTGTGTTATCATTATCATTTGTTTCAAGGTAGTCATTGATTTCTTTTGAGATTTCCTCTTTGACCCACTGTTTTTCTAAGAGTGTGCTGTTTAATTTCCAAATCGTGGTGTGAAATCTGGGCTTCTGTCCCTTGCGAATCTCCAGCTTGACTCCACTGTGGTCAGAGATAATGTTTTGTATGATTTCAATCTTTCTGAATTCGTTCAGCCTTTCTTTGTGGCCTAGCATATGATCTATCTTGGAGAATGATCCATGTGCGCTTGAGAAAAATGTATATCCTGCTGTGTTTGGGTGTAGCGATCTATATGTGTCTATTAGATCGAGCTCCTCTAATATACTATTCAGATGTTTTGTTTCTTTGGTGATTCTCTTTTGAGATGTTCTGTCCAGAGTTGATAGTGGTGTATTAAAATCCCTCACTATAATTGTAGATGTATCTATTCTTTCACTTAGTTTTTCCAGAGTTTGCCTGACGTATTTAGAGGCACCCTTGTTAGGAGCATAAATATTTATGATTGTTCGATCTTCTTGACAGATTTTCCCTTTCACTAAAATGTAGTATCCTTCTTTGTCTCTCACAATTGTTTCACATTTAAAGTCTATTTTGTCTGATATTAATTTAGCTACTCCTGCCTTTTTTTGGTTATTGTTAGCTTGTATGATTGTTTTCCAGCCATTCACTTTCAATCTCCATGCGTCTCTGGGTCCAAGATGTGTCTCTTGTAGACAGCATACGGATGGGTCATATTTCCTTATCCAATGTCCCAGTCTGAATCTTTTGATAGGTGAGTTTAATCCGTTGACATTCAGTGTTATTACTATCAAGGAATTATTTTTGTTAGCCATATTTTGATTGGATTTGTGTTTGTCATATTTTGTTTGTATATATTTTTTTTGTCTTTTTTGTTGTTGTTGTTGGTCTTATACTCTCCTCCAACTCTGCCTTTCCTGTTTTTTCCTTTCTTCCTGCAGAACTCCCTTTAGAATTTCTTGAAGGGGAGGTTTCTTGTTGGTATACTCTTTCAGTTTCTGTTTGTCTGCGAATATTTTGAACTCTCCATCATGTTTGAATGCTAGTTTAGCTGGATAGAGTATTCTTGGTTGGAAATTTTTTTCCTTTAGTACCTTGACTATATCATACCACTGCCTTCTTGCCTCCATAGTTTCAGAAGAGAAATCAGCACTTAATCTTATGGAGTTTCCCTTGTATGTGATGGTTTTCTTTTCTCGTTGGATAATTTGACAAGTATATGTCTTGCGGTGGGCCTGTTGGGGTTTATGACTAGTGGAGTGCGCTGTGCTTCTTGGATATGTACATCTGTCTCTTTTAGTAGATTTGGGAAGTTTTCAGCCATTATTTCCTGCAACACTCTTTCTGACCCCTTTCCCTTCTCTTCACCTTCTGGAATGCCTATAATACGTATGTTTGAGTGTTTTGCATTGTCATTCAGGTCCCTAAGTCCTAATTGGATTTTTTCTATCTTCTTATTGACCCCTTCTACTATCTGTTTGATTTCTGATGTACTGTCTTCCACATCACTAATTCTCTGCTCTGTCTCTTCTAGTCTGCTGATATTTGCTGCAAGTGTATTTTTGATTTCTTGAACTGTGGTGTTCATTCCCATCATATCTGTTATGTTTTTGCGTATGTCTGCAATTTCCCCTCCAAGTGATGTCTTCATGTTGTTAACCTCTTTCATTACTGCCTCAAATTTGTCGGTGATAAATGTTCTGAGATCTTTCATTGCTTGTGCCAAGTTTTGCTCCCCTTCGTGATTATTGGTTTGTTGATTGGATTCAGCCATGTTTTCCTGATTACTGGTTTGGTTTGTAGATTTTTGTTGCTTTCTTGTCATCTCTTTATCTTGACGGATTTAATCAGTTCCTTAGCTTCTTTGTCTGCTCTTGGAGGTTAATTAGCTGTTATTTTTGCATAGGTGTTATATCTTCTCTTTGTCCCTTTTTTCTTCTTATTCTAGTTTCTTGTCGTTGGTTTAGTTCACTTTAAAGGAAAGTATTAGTGTTGGGGAAAGGCAATTGTTTAAGCTAGGGAAAAGTGTAATGTAGTATTGGTGATATATGTTAACAAAGCAAGAATATGAGATCTGGGAGGATGGAGGTTAGATTCATGTAAGTTGTGTAGAGTTATAGCAGTAGGTAGAGTACCTATTATGAGGTAGATGATTGAATATGGGAGGAATATGGTATGAGCTAAAAAGCTATTGATTTCGTGAGAGAGGGAAAGAGAAAAGAAAGGTAATAGTTTCAAGAGTGGATAACAGACAGAAAACAAAACATAGGTATTAGAAATTAAGACTTAGACCCTTCGTGGATCGAAGAAAGGGAGGTGGGAGGTGGAATATAGGAGAGCCAGTAGATGGTGACGGATATCAAGATGTAGGGGAAAGAGGATAGTGTAGGTAGCCTAAATCAGTTCACACAGAAATGAGGCAGTGAAGGATGAGAAAACCCAGCGAATGTGAGGTGTTTCCTGCCGCACCTATTGTATAATTGAGTTAAAATAAACTAAGTAGAATATGAGGGACAAGAGGGAGAGAGCCAACAGAAAAAAAGGGAGAAAAAAAAAAGGGGGGGAGGAAGGGACGAGAGGAAGTAAGTAAAAGAGGGTGGGCAAGGGGTGGGGAACAGGTAGGGGAAAGAAAAACAAAACAAAACAGATATACACGATCCAGAATTAAAACACCCGCTACACAGCCCCTACCACACACACAAAAAAACCTTAAATAACTGAGTAAAAAAAGACTTTGGGGGATACGCTGTGAGAGATGACTAGGGGATAATGCGGTGTTAGCAATCAGGAAATTGAAAAAAGTAAAGAATAAGTCACAATGAAAATAAAAACAAAACAAAATGAAACGATAAAGAAAAAACGCCAACGTTGAAGGCTAGGGCATTTAAGGACCTCAGATGGACCTCAGTGCGTGATGGATTCAGGGATGGAATGTCTGAGATATTGAGGACTCAAGAGGTGTGAGTCTCTGTAGTGTGGGCCACCAGAATTTAGGGAATTCAGACCTGGCAGCCTCCAATCTTCTCAACAGGAAGCCTGGGAGCCCCGCAGTGTAACACAGCTCTCAGGGATCCCCACAGCTGGGTGCCAACCCTATGGGGGAAGTCAGATCCGCAAACTCTATATTGTGACTGAACCCTGCAATTCACTTACTTTGCTGGACTGATTAGTATGTTATCTTTCACTTCAGCTTTTGGAGAGCTCCCGTCCTGTGATTCCAAACCACTACCACTAGACGGCGCCTCTACACCGCAGCCACTTTACTAGTACAGCTCCGAAGCCCGGCCTGTGACGCCGAAAACAGATTCGAAAACCGGAATTCTCAAGCTTCGCAGAATATTCCCTAATCGGCTTCCAGACGTGTCCCGCCCCCCCCTTGCCGCAGCCTAGAACAATTTTCCAATTACTTCTCTTTATTGCCTACAGCCTATTTGGGTTGGAGAACGGTTGCCGGGCTTTTGGGGGTGGGGCTTCAGGCGGAAGCGTTATTGTTTATATTCTCACTCAAAAGTTTCTCCCGCTTCACAACAAAACACCGTCTATCTTCCCAAATCGATCCACAAAGGCGATCTGTCACATCAATCTGTCAACAGTTTGCCCAGAGCTCGCGAACTCCTTAGCCCTTCAGAGCCATCCAAAAGCGGAACCCCAGGACAGGACCGCGGTTCCCCCCACCCCCAACAGGGAGGAGCCCATGCGCGGGTCTCACCTGCGGGCAATAGAACCCAAATTATATCTACTAGACCAATCCTCTCCGTTACCTTTCCACCCAATCGATGTCCCGGCACTTCTGCCCTGCAAAAATCCCGAAAAAGCCTCGCCTTGGAGAACCTGCCGCCGCGCCCAGCCGTCTCTTCCCAGGACAGACCACAAAGGCAAGTTCACTCAGCGACCATCTTGTCTCCTCCCCCCGTAAGTCCACTTTAATCCATACTCTGTTCCTCCAGCCTGTGGACTCTGGGATGGTTATGCCCAGTCGTCCTCTACATCATGAGGGGGCTTAGGTTCCACATGGATGATGAATGCAATTCTGCTGCTTGTAGTTGTAGGCACTCTTTGCTCTCTGGTGTGGTGGTTGACCTTCTTCACCTCCCTGTTAGCTGGTCAGGGTAAGTCCAATAAACCAGAGGGTAGGAGTTGCAAGTCTGCTGAGGCTCAGAGCCTGGCTGTCACATGGACAGTCCAGAGATTCAGGTCTCGTGTGTATACACCAACCTCAGCGCAAACCACAGGTCCGGTAAAAGTAACAGAAGTGGCATGTTTAGAAAGGTCATATCTGAGTCCAACTCCAGCACACTCAGGAACACAAACTCCACTCTAGGGCCAACTGACATGGCACTGAACTCCAGAGTCATCTGCCATGACCATAGGACCTTGTGGGTCTTTGTAGCCCATAGGAGAATCAATACCTGGGTTTCTAACTACTTTGGCTGTCTCTGGTACCCTGTTGAGGCATGCATAAGCGTTACCCTCTGATGACCTCCCGACTATTTTTTGGAGTCTCCTAGCCATACAAACTCATTTATCCTTTCCATTTCCCCCTTTAGGGAAGCATCTACAGGGCATTGTAATAAGAAACAGCTTCATGAACTCCACACCAAAAGCATGAGCAGCAAAGGAACAAATAGATAAATGGGACTTCCTCAAAATTAAAGCCCTCTGTACATCAAGAAAGTGGAAAGAGAGCCTACACAATGGGAGAAAATATTTGGTAAACATATATATGATAGGAGATTTATATCTTGCATATAGAAATAACCCCAATATCTCAAAAATAAAAGAACAAACAGCCCATTTTAAAATTGGGGAAAAGATTTGAACAGACACTTCTGCAAAGAAGATATACAAATGGCTAAAAAACACATGAAAAATGATCAAAATCACTAACTATTAGGGAAATGCAAATCAAAACAACAATGAGATACCATCTTACTTTTATAAGACTGGCAGCTATCAAAAAATCAGAAGACTACAAGTGCTGGAGAGGACGTGGAGGAATGGGAACACATCCTCTGCTGGTGGGAATGCAGAAGTATCTAGCCATTCTCAAGGACAGTTTGGCAGTTCCTTAAAAAACTAGCTATAGATTTGCCATATGACCCAGCAATTCGACTTCTGGGTATATACACAGTAGAACTGAAAACAAGGACACAAACTGATATATGCACACAGTGTTCATAGCAGCACTATTCACTACTGTTACCCTCATTCTTAAAACACTTGCTTCTGTTTTGCTCCTTGGCATTCTCTTGTTGGACCCCTTAATCCCAGAGGCTACTCTCTCATAGTATCATTTGCTGGTTTACATCTTTTTGCCCCCAAACTCTAAATATTGGATGCCACGAGGGCTTGTCTTCAGCTCCCTTTCTTTTCTCTCAATATTCACTCCTTAGATGTTATCTGTCAACCTTCAGACCTCACCCTTTAGGATCCAACTGTTTATTCAGTTCTGCCACTTTGATATGAAGGCAGCTTAACACATGAAATTTAAATACACTCTTAATCTACTTCTTTCCAAAATCTGGTTTTCTTCCACTCTTCTCTTCCTCAGTAAATGTCAACCCTGCTCTGTGAGTGGCTCAGGCAGACATTGTTAGAGTCATTTTTACACTTCTTTTTATCTTTTACATCCCATATACTCCAACAGCAAAGCCAGGATCCATATTAAAAATATAAATCCAGTGTCTAACCAATTCTGTCAAATTTATACCTATATCGACTTGTTCTAAATCTCCTCAGTTTTGACTAAATATTTACAATAACTTCTTAAATGGTTTCCTTTATCTTTCCCTTGTCTACCTTCTCTCTTGCCTGAGCAGAAGAACCAGGATGACCCTTCTATGAGGAAACACTCATCTCCACTCTTCCCATCTCAGCCAGAAAGTCATAATGTTTTCCCTGTTGCCTAAAGAATGGAGTGTATAAAAACCTTTATGTAAATTTAGTCTAATCTATATTTTCAAAATTTTCCTCAATCACTGTCCTATGAATGCTGAAGTAACCTCTGAAATGTACCCTCTAGCAGTAAACTCCCTTCCTTGCTGTTCTCCACACGTGTGTCTTCATGTCACATACTGGTGTTTCTCTGAAATTCTTTTTCCTCCTTGTTTGCTGCATATAATCTTGAGTTTCCATACCACCTTTTGTTGTAATTGTTGGTTAGAAGGTACTGGGGATTGAACCTGGTACAGTGGACATGGGAAACAGGTGCTCAACCACTGAGCTACACCCATTCCCCTCCATATGACTTTTTAAAATCTTGATAGCAGAAGCAATCCTGTTGCCACTTTTGGACACTGAACTCAATGCTCACATTCCTGTTATAGTGCTTATTCTATTGTATATTTGTACTTTATTTAAAATCTACTAGATTAAATTTTTTGTAGGTAAAAAGTCTTGAAATTTATAGACCATGATATATAATCCATGGCTAGCAACTGTTTGCCAGGTGAATATCCTTGAAAAATTTCCATCTGTGCAAGGGTTGAAGGTTTTAGGATGAATTTATGATTATGTGACAAATAATACATCAACTACATTAAGTATGTTTTGTAATTGTGTTTAGTAAAAAAATTTAACTCTAATGCCTTTAATAATAAATATTTAAATGCTAATTTAATAATAAATATTCTTTCTTTTTTCCTTGTTAGTGGAGAATTGTGTTTTTTCTTTATTTACTTTTTAAAATATTACATTAAAAAAATATGAGATCCCCATATACCTCCCACCCCCCTCACCCCACTCCTCCCTCCATAACAACAATCTCCTCCATCATCATGAGACGTTCACTGCATTTGGTGAATACATCTCTGAGCACTGCTGCATCACATGGTCAATGGTCCACATCATAGCCCACACTCTCCCACAGTCCACCCAGTGAGCCATGGCAGGACATACAATGTCTGGTAACTGTCCCTGCAGCACCACCCTGGACAACTCCAAGTCCCAAAAATGCCCCCATATCTCATCTCTTCTTCCCACTCCCTACCCCCAGCAAACACCATGGCCACTTCCTCCACACCAATGCCACATTTTCTTGATTACTAATCACAATAGTTCAGGAATAGAATATCAGTAAGCCCACTCTAATCCATACTCTATTCCTCCATCCTGCAAACCTCATGCCTTTTATTAAATCTGCATAATGTTTCTTTACTAGCAGAAACACGGATGGTAGCATATTCATTTCTGGTAATAAATACTATATAATGACCATTAACTTTTAATTACTTTCAACATTGAATAGAAACTAATGTAGATATGAAAGAATATTTATACATGTGGACTGGACACAATAAATGATTTACCAAGTCCTAGATCCCAAATATTTTCTTCTGTTTTTTAAAAAAGGTTTATAATTTTATCTTTTGTACTTAGGTCCATGACCCATTTTGAGTGGATTTTTGCACAAGGTGTGAGATTTATGTCTATTTTCTATTTTGTTGGCTATTGCTCCAGCCACATTTCTTAGCAAATATGTATTGCTTTTGAGAATACAGAGAGAAAGATTTGTCAAAAATATTTCTTTCATATGCACCAGCCTCTCTCCTCCAAAAGGTGTTAGGTCTCAGTGAATTCAGTATCTACAATTATTGAAGCACTTTGACATTTACATAAATGAAAAGAGCACTATTAAGATTTAACTATGTGCTATGTTACAGATTTCAGATCCACTTTTTAAAATTTCAAGACCAGAATTGGATTAATGGGCTCTGTTGCCATAAATTAATTTACTCTTTTGGTATGTTTTTTAGACATTTTCTACCACTGAAACACCAATGCATATGTAACAACAACAATAACAAAAAACAAAACAAAACAAAAAAAACCCTGCTGGTTAGTGTTTATCCTGTGAACTAAAAAGTCAATGAAACTTAAGAAAAGAGAGTTTTCTATTCATTGCTAAAATTGTATGCAAAAAGAGCAACTTTTCAAGTAGGTAACCTGATCTTGCACATAAAGAGGTGAACTCAGGGCAAGCATGAAGACGACTAAGAGTAAGAGCAAGAGGTGGTCACTCTTCTACTGAGATTGGGGCTTCAATCTACATTCGAACAGTTTAAAGATTTAAATCTCTGTGAAATATGCTTAACTGGCACATTGAAAATTATAGGTTGAAATAAAGGGAGTAGAAGAATCATGAGTAGAGGAATTATAAATTAGTATAACTAAGTTATATTAGAAAATAGATTTTCACATATTCCCACATAGAGCCCACTGAGGGGGTGCAACCTATGGTAAGTTGCTATTGTGGATCTTGATCTTTTGTGGGAGGAAGAATTTGCAATATGTAAAGACAGGAATTTCAGGGGTTCAGAAGGGAGTTTGGGAATAAATGGGTAGAACAGGGCATATTTGGGGCAGTGAGACTGTTTTGCATAATACTGCAATGACAGAAGACATTATACATTTGTCAAGGCCTATGAAACTGTACAGCACAAAGTGTAAATCAAAATGTAAATGCAACTTTTTCAATATTGGTTCATCAAGTGTAACAAATGTACCATAATAATATAGGAGGTCAATAATAGAGATAACTAGGTGGGTGTGGGATGGGGGATTAAATGGGAATACTTTATACTTTCAGTGTAATTTTTCTGTAAATGTAAATCTAAAATCTCTAAAAATAATGTTCAAAAAAGAAAGACTTGGAGGACAACCAGCAAAATGCAGACAGAGTAAGGTGCTCCTAGAGCCACCTTCTGCTACAGGGCCCTTAGTAAACACCCAGAGCTCTCTGGAGCTAGCTGAAGCACCTGTTTGGGGGCTTCAGGAGGCCAGAAGAGCATCCTGCCATATCCTTAAAGGAATGGGAGGAGGAGACAGCCCATCTGCAGAGAAGACTCAAAGTAGACCAATCCATACCAGGGTGGCCAGTGCCCATCCTCCACTGGAGGCGAGAGATGCTCAGGAGGGGTTCTGAGGCTGGAATTGAAAGTTCCACTTCCCAAAAAGGAAGAAGTTCCACTTTCTCCCTAAAGAACAAGAGACACTTGGTCAAAACTTCAGCTAATGATGGGTAAATTTACTGGTCTAAAGTATAATCTTAAAAACAGCTGAAGTTTGAGCCTGTTCAAGTCAGAAAGAGGCCAGTGGCTGCCATCTTAACTCTGCACCTGGTACTAGGGGAAACGGGGCGGACTGAAAATCCCAGTGCTCGTAGGGACAGGTTTCTTTCCATCCAGATCAGATTGCAGCTCTTTCCTAAACCCCAGCCCCACCCCCCATAGGGAGTAAGCTGGGGGAACATGTGCCAGCCTCTCTGGGAAAATACCAGCCAAGCCATTGAGGCCGGTGATCATTGTACTTTGACAGTGCAAGCCGCCCCAGAAGCTGTCTGTGCCTGGAGTCGGAAGTTCCAATTCCCAAAAACAGGGGAGGAGGGGACAGTTGCCCACCAATTTCAACTATTAATTGGAGGATTTGGCTGCTAAGATAGGACCTTGGGAAGAGCTGGGGTGTGTCCAAGTGGGAAAGAGGTTCGTGGCTGCCATTTTGACTCTGCCCCCAGGCTGAGGGGAAGCCAGGCTGTCCAAAAATCACAGTGATGGAAGGAACCATTTTCATTCACCCAGATTGGCTTGAAGTCCCAGCCTAGGCCTCATCCCCACCTCTGGCAGGGGGATGGACAGTGGGTCCTGCACCAGTCTATCCAGATTAACTGCAGGTATATTTGACTGGCAAAGACTGAATTATCAAAAGTCTATTGGAGCAACTGTGGTCAGCTGTGACCTGCACTGCATAGGTTGCTGCCCACATCTGCAACTCCATCCCCACCCCAGGCAGGGGTGAAAGGGAAATGAAGCTTCATCAGTCTCTCTGGGCAATTAGAGTCCAGGCCTGCATGACTTGGATTATTTCACACAGCTGTGACTCTGCCCCTACCCCTGGCAGAGGAGAGAGTTGGGAGAAGCTACACCGGTCCATGAGATAATGAGAATGGCTTGATCCTCCAGAGCTTATAGCACCAACTACAGCCTTGGGTCCTACAATACAACCAGCAAGGGAGAAAGGGCAGGAAGCCCTAACCTAAAGGGACAAAATTGCACCCAGAATAAATACTCTCTTAAGCCAGATGCCAAGACACCAACAAAAAAATTACAAGCCACACCAAGAAATGGGAAGATATGGCCCAGTTAAAGAAAGAAGATAAGTCTCCAGATGTCAAAAAGAAGTTGAGACAAATAATCACAGATGTTCATACAAATCTCCTTACTAAATTCAATGACATGGCTAAAGAGATTAAACATAGTAAGAAGACATTGGATGAGCACAAAGAAGAATTTGAAAGTATACATAGAAAAATAGCACACCTTATGAGAATGAAAGATGCAATAAGTGAAATTAAAAAAAAACATTGGAATCCTATAATAGCCGATTTGAAGAGGCAGAAGAAAAGATTGGTGAGCTTGAAGAAATGACCTCTGAAAGTGAACATACAGAAGAACAGATGAAGAAAAGATTGGAAAAAAAAATTGAACAAGGTCTCAGGGAACTAAATGACAGCAAAAGACATGCAAACATAGGTGTCCTGGGTGTCCCAGAAGGAGAGGAGAAGGGAAAAGTTTCAGAAGGAATATTTGAAAAAATAATGGTAGAAACTTTCCCAACCCTATTGAAGGACATAGATATCCATGTCCAAGAAGCGCAGTGAAATTGCATCTGAGAAATCTGAATAGACAAACTCCAAGACACATACTAATTAGAATATCAAATGCTAAAGGCAAAGTGAGAATTCTGAGAAGAGCAAGAGAAAAGCAATGCATAGCATACAAGAGTTACCCAATTAGACTAAGTGCTGATTTCTCACCAAAAAACTATGGATGCAAGACAGATGTGTGATATTTTTAAGAAACTACAAGAGAAAAACTGCCAGCCAAGAATCTTATATTCAGCAAGATGGTCTTTTATAAAGGAGGACGAGTTTAAAATATTCACAGATATACAGAATATATATACAGATATACAGAAACTGAGAATTTCTAAACAAGAGATGAGATTTTCAGGAAATTCTGAAGGGTGGACTAGAGTCTGAAAAGAATAGAAGGAGATAGAGGCCTAGAAGAGAGTCTGGAAATGAATATTATATCAATAAAAGTAACCAAAGGTGTCAAAAAATGGTGAAAATAAATTATGACAGCTAAAACTCAAATAGTCAGGAAAAACTTAACCAATGATGTAAAGCACTTGTTTTCAGAAAACTACAACTCAATGTGAAAAGCAAACCAAAACGACCTAAATAACCAGAATACACTCCATGTTCATGGAGAGGAAGACTAAATATCATTAGGATGATATTCATTCTACTCAAAATGACAAAAAGATTCAGTGCAATCCCAATAAAAACTCCACCAGCATTTTTTAAAAATTGAAAACATGATTATCAAATTTATTTGAAAGGGTAAGTGGTCCTGAATAGCCAGAAACATCATAAAATGGAAAAGCAACCATTTCTCTCCAGACTTTATATTACCTAACTATAGTGGTAAAAAACAGCATGGTACTGGCATAAAGGCAGACACATAGACCAATGAAAACAAACTGATGTTTCAGAAACAGACCCTCACATGTATGGTCAAGTGATTTTTGACTAGCCAGTCAAACCCACACAGCTCGGGCAGAACACTCCATTCAACAATTGGTGCTGCAAGACCTGGATATCCACAGTCAAAAGAAGGAAAGATGACCCCTATCTCACACCTTATCCAAAAATTAACTCAAAATGGATCCAAAAATCTAAACATAAAAGTGATAACCATAAAGCTTCTGGAAGAAACTGTAGGAAAATAGCTGCAAGACCTGGTGGAAGGTGGTGGATTCCTAAAGGAGATGAGAGGAGGACTGAGATGGACTACTGATGTTTAATGTATGTAGAAGTTTTAATTAGCTCTACTGTAAAAGTGTGGTAATGTGTAGAGTGGATGGTAGCACATAGTAACAGCTAGTTTATAAATAGGGATGTGGCCGAAAATGGTAGTCTAGGTATGTAAATGCCAATTGACCGAACACTAGAGAATATTGTAGGAATACAATAGCACAGTAAACCAAGAGGTGGATAAGAATTGTGGTTGATGGTATAGATGCAAAAGTGTCCTTTTTTAGCTAGAGAAAATGTACATCATTATTCCAGGGTGGTGGGAATGCGGAGAAGCAAGGGAAAGACACAACTGAAGTGCCCTATGGACTGTGGTTAGCAGCAATAATATAATATATTATTCTCGCATCTATGCCAAAGATTTATTGCACTGATAATGGGCAGTATGAAAAATGTTTGCCAAATATACACTATGGACATGGTAACAATCAGATCATAGTATATTATTTGTAACAAATGTTCCACCACAGTGCGGTGTGTTCATACAGGGCTGTTGATTGGGAATTCTGCACTTGTGCATCGTTGTTTTATAAGTTTACAACCTCTGTCATAAAAAATATATTTAAAAATAATAATAGGGTAAGTTGGGGGAAAAACACCAAATATAAGCACTATAATTAATAGTAAGATTTTGACAATATTCTTTCCTATTTTGTAACAAACATCACGCAACAATGCAAGGTGTTGGTGGGAGAACCCCTGTCTGTTGTTATGCATGTTTGCTTTATAAGTTCACAACAATTTACTATTAGTAATATTTTGACAATGCACGTTAATCATTACTTTAAAATGTTTAACAACAATGAAAGGTATTGGTGGTAGGGTGAGGTGTGAGTCCTGTATGATGTTATATATGTCAGTTTTGTAAGTTCACAACTATTACTGTATACTTCTCCTTTATGTGTGTTTGTGTATGAGTGATATACGTCAATAATTTTTTTAAAAAAAGAGTTGAACTCAAGGTGAGGACTCTGATAAATACCTGTTGAATTCTCTTAAATCAAGAACATTGATGATAAGGAAATAATACCTTTCATATACCTAGAGCATAATGTAAGGAAAATGTCATATAAATTCAAAGAGTTATTACATAATTTTTGTTTTGTTCCAGGGTTCAGCAAACCTTTCCTATATAATGAGCCAGATAGTAAACATGTCAGGCTTTTGGGGATCTATCGTCTTTGTTGCAATTTGTCAACACTGCCACTGTAGTGCCAAAGTAACCATCTACAATATATAATTGCATGACTGTGCTCTTTTCCAATAAAATCTTAGAACATTGAAATTTGAAATTCACCAGATATAAAATTGTAATATTTTTCAATCACTTATAACTGTACAAAACCATTTTCATCTTGTGGACTGCCTGCATTTTGCCAACCCCTGTTTTAGATGCTTAAGAGAAAATCAATCAGTTATTACTCTACTATTTACATCTTACTCAGCAGTTGAATACATTTTGAAATAGAATCACAACCCCAGTATCTCATTTACGTATATATAAAATTTTCAAGCATGATTTGAAGACATCCCAGGAGAAACGGCAAATGATGTTTACATTAGTTGATCCCTGTGTTTGGGCTGTAATCTCACTTTAACTTACCTGCTATAGACAAAGAAAATCTAAGATTGACAAGTCCAATTCTTCTGAACACATAAAATCTATATGCCAGATAATCATTGATTTAGTCAGTCATTCAGTCAGTAAGTATTATTGAAGGTTTGTAGCATACATGCTTGAGTGAAGGAAACAAACAAGATCCTTGCTTTGTGGGGCAAACATTCCAGCTATAAACCTTAGATCCAGACATGCTCATAAATGTCATGTGTTCTTCATCCAGAATTTAGGTTATTACAAAATAATTCTGTTAGATTAATTAGGAATAATGGTAGCACATGCATCCTGAGGCATGGGAGGCTAAGAAACACAGGCTAATTTAGGTAGGCAGTGGTGGAGCTGGATTCACATGAGGGCACTCTGGCTCCGTGCTTACAGTGCTTAATCTCCACTCTGCACAATCAACAGAGTTTCAAGCTCTTTCTGGATCACACCCATGAATGGGCAATAAGAACTTGGACAAGTTACTTCAGTTCTCAAGGACCATTTTCTTACCTGTTACATGATTGGGTTAAAGGTGTTTAGACGATCATCCCGGAAATTCACATTTTGAAATTTCAGGTGAGGATTACATTAAAAAAAAACACCACATTTTGACCCATGCTGGCCATCTATAGAGCTATGGTTTGAGAAAAAGAGAAAGGTCTTAAAGGTATTGGCAAGAGCTGCCTTCACCAAACTGCAAGAGTTTCTGATGTCTTTCCGTTTCACCATTGCTGTGCACTTACCTTACAATCCACATTCTGGTAACTGCCAAGGTCCCGCCTACTAACTCTTTTCTTGAGAAAAGACATTCATCTCCACCACGATTTATGACCAGTGAGGCTGGTCATAAATATCTGGTTGATTCTCTCGCAAAAATACAAAGGCATTACTTACTAGGCACCTTCATAAATAAGATTTATTACATGTTATGAGGTATACCGAGTAATCGTTTATTTAAAAACTATATATTCCACATACATTTGAATCTCCTGTGAATGTATATAGATTTATGTGTGTGTGCAAAAAGGCAGAATGTGGTTAAGAAAAGGCGATCATGTTCAATCAATCCCAGTGGATTATGAAATCAATTTTGAGTTTTAAAACAACCATTCTGCTAAAACTTATTTTAAGAATTAGAATATAGTAGAAAAACATCTGTGTGTTGAACATTGTAAAGGGAAGCCTTTTTTAAAAAAATAATTCTTTACCTATACCTCCTCACGGATGTTTTGTGTATGTGGTGTACCATATCGTAATAGAAAAGCGATTTGCTGTTCCCAGGCAGAGCTGGAGGAGCGTGGCGGACCTGCGCGCTCAAAGGGGCGGCGCGCGGGGCTGGAGGCCGCCCCCCACCCTGCTCCCCCTCGCCCCGCCGGCGCCTCTCCCAGGCCATTGGCGGCCGCGGCAACCTCGGAGAAGGTTGGGACCTGGAAGCGATGGACGCCCCCGAGGGCTCGTGGCTGCAGGTTAAGTGGAGCCTGGGGAGCTAGACGCGGGGCGGCCGGGGCAGGAGGGCTCCCCTCGCTCCCGCCAAGTCTCCTCGGTCCTCCCGCTCCCCAGCCCCGGGGGCTCCTGGGCTGCTCGCTTCTCTCTGCGGCTGGTAAGCCCCTACCGCGCGGGTTCGCTGGGTGGTTTGGGGGTTTTGAGAGGTTCGGTTAGCCTGTTTGTTTCTCCTTTGCCCTTTGACTCATTGTCCTTGCAAATTTTCTTTCTAATCTCGAGGAGGACTTATCCAAAATCTTCCTTCCCATGCTTCTGAGAGCAATGGGAAAATGACCTCTCCCTTCTTTAAATAAATAAATGTTACTTTCTTGTGTCCCAGTCAAAAGATTTTCCATGAAGCTTTACTTCCCGAGTGTTTTTCTAAGAACCCACATTTCCCGCAACTACAGAAATGATTGTTGATCAATCATAATTTCACATAGTGAACCAATTTTTGTACTAAGAAAAATTTAAGGAGAGTATCTTTATGAAATTTTTTTGTAGCCTTATCTGTATCTTATCTAAAGAGGAAAATAGAAGATATTGTCTTTGAACTGTAATTTCTATATATCTATCTCAATGTAATATAGTTATGGATATGCACAAGGCTGTGGATATGGATGTAGATGTGAGATAAATTTAGACATAGACACACGCATGTTGCAGCAACTCAGTGTGCTGATAGGGTAGACAGTCGCCATGGCACTGAGCTCCTGAAGTGTTAATGTAGAAGACAACAAATTTGGTGGTGAAACTCATAGTGGAAAGACTGAGCTAATGTTGTTGATTAATTTGGCAGATTAGACAGAGAAGTAGCCATAGAAAAAAAATGGGTGAGATTAAAGCAGGTTCAAAAGATGAGTTAAACCTCAAAGGACATGTCTTTTTATCCACAATGGTTGTAGATCAGTCTAAAAGAAACAATAATGCATTGGGAGAAGGGAAAAATCAGCAACTTTCACTTGGGATGGCTGCAAGATATGATATTTGGACACAATATTGTGCAGTGCTTCACCAACCATTTTTTTACATAAAAATTGTACTCTGTCATTTATAATCTAACTCATAATATATTAGCTTTTATGATACCTGTACTTTTAGTTAGGGCAATGACATGAACTGATTTATATATTTTTATATTTAAAAAACACATTCCTGATGTGAACTAGAGAATGGACTGTGCAGGGGGGAAGACAAGAAGGGCATCATAAGGGTGATTCAGAGCACGGCGCGGTGATCATGCTGGAGGCCAGTGATGAACTGGGGCGTGCTTTACAGGTCACGTGGCAGGGCGTGCCACAGGATGTTTGCTGTAGGAAAGGAGAGACTCAAGATTAAGTATTAGGTTTTTGTTGGAGCAACTCGGCAGACAGTGGTAGCATTTACAGAGATGGAAAAATAGTCAATTAGCAACTCAAGGAAATTCCTGGTCTGCTTCACCAATTCAAAAGAGTGCTATGGCCACTCCGTCCCCCAGCCTCCTCAACTGTTCTTCTGAAATACCTTCCCATCCTTATTCCTGCTCTTATATGAATAAAATCCAGAATCTCCCTCTCACTTCACCTTTCTCCTGAAATGTGCAAGAAATAAAACTCACAGCTTACACAGTCCAAAAAAGAGTCAGTCTTATTTTGAATCCCCTGGCACGAGTGGGGGTTCGTATGTAGGGACTGTAAATTTATTTCTCGAATACCATCAGGTACCACTTGTTGCCACATCATGCAGCTGTTAAAGATTTCTTTTGCATCCTTCTGTTAATATCATGATCTGATGATGCTCAAAGCTTGGATTTACAGTTCATATGACTTCACATCACCAACTCAGTCCTCTTGAGTCCTAAAGAGCTGATATTCTCAGCAACATTCAAGGTTGAATTAAACCTCCCCCAAAATACTTCAGCCCTGGCTGAGCAGCCTCAAATTTATCCCACCACTACAATTTCCCTTTTGAGGAGCTGACCTGGTCAGAGGCAACCCAGACATATTTCTCTACCTCAGGGTCCTGTGCACTTGGACTGGAATTTCATTCTCTTTTTTTCACAAAAGTTTCTTTTTCAAAATTCACTTCAGTAAATATAAAAGCTATCATGAGCAGCCTGTCTCTCTTAAAACAGAACTATTAAGTTACATCTTTCCCCCCAGGCAACTCAAGTTATACTGCATGATTCTGAGAATACCACTAATGAAAAGAAATAGTTTCACAGGTTACCAAAAAAAACCCAAAAAGTATCACACCAGTCACCTAATATAATCTCCACCTAACCAACACCCTTTTACACATTAAAGCCTCATCCTAAATATAATAGTGTTCTTTAACATGTTGAATGATACAAGGTATATTTATCTGGTCATGTTGTAATCTGATAATTAAATAATCTACTTGTGTATATTGTATATTGGTGTCACTCTTGGTATTTTTCTGTATGTACAAAGAATATTTGCTCTTTGCCATACAAAGTAAATGTAGAGGCTTTCAAATATTTGTGCAGTAAGAAAACAAGAACTTTGTGCATTTATTAGGGTGTGGCCCAAATTCTTGTTGTTTATTTTGGTAAAATATAAAAGAATACATATATCAGGGGGTCCGTAGTGTCATAAACATTATCTGATTGAAAAGAAATTTGTGTTTATCGCAGCTTCTTATTGTACTATAATTTTGTAGTATCATAGCTTCCTATTATAAGCAAAAGGACAGCTCCATTGCTCTTATATATTGTGCATGTTCTAGGTTTGGGTTGCTCAAAATTGACTTGAAATGGTTCTGGATTCAAGTGGACCAATAGAGTAGACATTCCCTTAGATACTAATGGATGTACAGCAAGTGTCTTAATGACGTGAAGTGTTCCAGGGAAGCCCTGTGGGAAATTAATAAACAATATTCATCACCTGAGGAACAATGCTTTCTTTTTCTAAGGCAATAGAAGGATAAAATTGATGCAACTGAAAATAATGTTTTCTTCTTTAAGGCAAAAAGCTAGAGATTCAGACCACCAAAATCCCATTTAAGAAAACATATTTAAGAGAAAAATGAGTTAAAAAATTTTTGTTGTGGGACGGAAAAGGATATAATCATATGAGAGAAATGAGCACATGCTCATCAATAACTTTGTCATAACCTTGAAGGTGAAAAAGCAGCTTCTGACCCCAACTTAATGTCTTTGGTTGATGGCGTTTGTATTAGCCTTAGAATGAACTTTATTTCCTCGACCAAGCAACATCTTTCTACAATAAAAAACTAAAGAAAATAAAATGAAATTTATTCCAGCAACCTAATCATGATATTTCGTACCACATTGTTAAAAATTTTTTTTCCCCTCAAGCCTTCTTCTTGCTTTTTAAATCCAATTCACTTAAATCTAGGAACTTTTTTATTTTATTTTATAATTCCACAAGAAAGAAGTGGGGGACTGGGGTTCATTTAAACTCCACAGAGACTTAGTGATTGATTTATTGATCACCCCAAATAATCTTTGGAGATATACAAAAGCAAATATATGCATACTCTATAAACACATACATATATACACAACCATTTTGCTGTACCTCACATTTTCATATAATTTATATGAGCATTGGCTAGTTATGTAGATGCAGTATTTCTGTTTATTATGGAACATTGCCGTCTTTAATACATAACTTTTTAATAGTGTGTTCTATTATTAAAGATATTCCAAATTAAAATTTGGTATGGAAGTAGCAGTTGTACTTTCAAAATGCGTAAAACTGCATACTAGTAAAGGACATATAACCATTTAAATAAGTTAGTGTGTCATTCACTAATATACGATGGATCTTTGTTTTGCAGAGTTTTAACAGGTTTTCTGGGGAAAATATGCTTCTAATCACATAAATATAGGGTCCCCTGGATTAAACAATAAAAATAAATGGTTTCTTTCCTATAGGACTTCTCTGAACCTTTAGTCTTTAATGTGCAAAGTAAATCATGACTAGGGAGTCAGAATTTGCACTATTTACCAAACTTATTGGAACAGATACCTATTAGTAACTGTCAGAAAGATTGTACAGCACTAGTTTTTGAAGGACTGATGTCAGTTGAAATTTTTTTCCATGTGAAAATCTGTGCATCTTTGTGTTCAGTTTCTTTACTGGGTATTATGCATCTTGCTTTTATTGTATGTTGCGTAAAAATTTGTGAAAGAGAAATAATTTTTAAAAAAATTCTTGGCCTTTAAAATTACTCGACTCAAGTCCATGCTGATCTTCTTGGCTTACTTTCTAAACTTTACTTTTTAAGTTATTTTAATACTACATAAACTTTAACAGAAACTGTTAACCGAAAATGTGTACTTAATCATGCATGTGGCCACTTTTCTGATGGAAATTTGAATTTTGTTTTAAGGATGTGATATGAGGATCAATGAACAAGATTGTATATAGTAGGGTTTTCTTATGATGTATCTAAATCCCAGAGGAATAGCAGTGAGGATAAGGCATAGGTAGGTCTTAGATTCTTTACGAACATTACTCAAATAGAAATTCAAGAAAACTTGTAAATTACTGGTTTAATACCATTGCCATTGTGGTGCCTGGATTACTGCTGCTATGAGTTATGATTCTGGTGATTGTAGTCTGTGATTATTCTTCTGTATTATAAATATTGTTTATGAGTGTGACATTCATGGCACTCTAACTATAAACTGTGTATCTTCTAATCTTGTCTCCTCTTCACTGCTATACTAGTGTTTTGGAATGATATGCTTGACTTCCCAACTTTTCTGTCCTCTCATCTTTTCTGTTGATGGGTGGAGAGTGTAAAATTTTAAAAATCTTTTTCAAGTTGCTCTAATTTCTTTTTTACTGATCTTTCCTATTGGAAAAAAAAAATTACTTTGAGTCCCAAACACATTATTCTTAATCTCTAGTGGGTACACTATTTCTGAAGGGAATTCCTCTACTAAAAACACTAATATTGATAATAACAATGATAAAGATGGCAAGTAGGATGTATTAGACATTAGGCTGTGGGATTAAGAAATAATCCCAGTGAGGAGCTTCCATTTCCTGTATTATAGTAAACTAAGTATTTGAAAATAATCCACTATAAATACACTAAAGGAATCTGATAAGATGTATTTTTAACCTTTTAAAATGCGTCAGTGAGCCTGCAAGAAAATGGAGAATCTTCAGAGCCCTCCACATGATGTGAAAGTTGAAGTACAGTCTAGTAATGGAAGCTCAGAAGCTGGCTTTGTCTTGAGGGCAACTGTTGATCCTAGGTGACATTCATCTCTCATTTAGAGAGTCCTGTAAGGCTCATGGAGTGGTAAGCAAAGTGTAAGATCTTTCTAATGTTGAAAATAAAATATGAAGGGGAGCAGATGTCGCTTAAGCAGTTAAGCACTTGCTTCCCACATGGGAGGTCCCGGGTTTGGTTGCTGATGTGTCCTAAAAAGAAGAAAACAAACAAACAAACAAACCAAACAACAAGCTCATAAATGAAAAAAAAAACACTATAGGAAATGGATGTGGTAGAGTGCATGAGCGCTGCCTTGCCGTATACAAGGTCCCGGGTTCAATCACCAGCCCTGGTACCTCAAAACAAGAAGAAGGAAAAGGAAAAGGAAAAGAAGTCCTCATATGGCTAGAATTTCAAAGATTTCTATATTTAGTGTAAGGAGAATGAAACAAACACATCAATTTGCCACAAAGAGTGAACAAACACCAAGAAGACAAAATCTCTGGATGACATTGATGGATATAACGTATGAATAAGCTCATAATTAAAAGCGCAGGGTAAATCTGATCTAAAGGCAAATTCACAACATCTTTGTGATCTAAATTGCCTCAAACTGAGAATTTCTTTTAAATATGTCAAATGCTTCCAGTGTTCCAGGCACATGGGAAAATAAAATGCAGATGATCTCTTGAAGAATGTACCTTCAAGCAGACATCAAATAAATGGCATAGCAAAATTCTAATGGAGAGAACTTCAATTTAAAAAATCACAAACCACTTATTTACATTTGATATTGTAATTATTATCAGATTCAATTTATGAATGTGTTTAATGTGTTTAAAAATAAAAGAAAATAAAAATATGAATATGAAACAACATATGAAGGACCAAGTATATTTGAAAAAATCAATTAAACTAATATAAAAGCACAATAATGAGTACGCTGAATGACAGGTTTTTAAAAATTTGATACTGAGGAAGAGAGGGTTATGGAAGAAAATACTCAAAATATTACCAGAAGTCAGAAGAAAGATAAAAAAAAAAAAATGAAAGGAAAGTTAAGATATGGTGCATAGATACATTTCTCAGATTCAAATTCCAGAAGACAGGAACAGGGAGAATGGAAGAGGAGTGATATTCAATATTTTAATGGCAATATCTCCATATTCAAGAATCCCAAGAAATCCCAAGGAGAATTAATGAAGGAAAATTCATAGTCACAATAGACTATTGTGGAAATTTACAACTTCAAGGACAGAAAGATGACATGAACAAGTGTCAGCCTGAGGGATATCAGAACATTGTCAGCCAGAAATAGTGTAATTATACCTTTACAGTATTGAGAAAAAAACAACTATCAAGTCAGAAATTTAAACTGAGTAAAATTATCTGATAGGATTAAAGGATGAATAAATGTACTTTTGGACAAAATGAAAAGAACAGCTTGAGAGCGTTTACCACCAGAGACTTTGTTTGTATCAGTCACTCTCGCTGCATAACAAACCACTCCAAAACTTTGAACATAATGTAAATGAGCTGAAACAACACTTTTAGAGCACGCGTGTGGATTTTGACTCTTAGACTCTGGAGGGTCTGATTGAAGATTCAGGTCTTCAGGTTTATGGAGGCAATTCTGCTTCATGTGCTTCTTACTCTTCTAAAATCTGCAGGCATGTCCTTATCATGCTTATAGCAGAAAGGTAGGGAGGTCAGCCTTTTACAGAAAGTCACGCCTTTGTTTGTATCACCCTTAATAATATCTCATTGGCAACCAAAGTCACATGTTCAAACCCAATACCAAAAGGGCTAGTCTCCATCCATAGTAAAAGGGGAAAGGAAGCAAATACTTGATAAACAATTACCCAACCATCACATATCCTCACTGTAGGTAATTTTCAAGAAAATTCTTTTGAAAGTAGGAAAATTATCCCTGTGCAAAGTTACTAGATAAAAAAATTAATAATAATATTGTTAAATGTGTGTCGGTAAATATAAACAACCATGAACTCTATAAAGTTATAATACTGTTTAATCTATTTGGTATACAAAACAAAATAATGATTTTGTCTTCTTTATAGGGTTTAAAAAACGACATGTAAAATACTTGACAGCCATAATGTAAGTCAGGAGGGAACAATCAATAGTAAGATGTTCTAAGGTTCTGGAGAGGAAAGTAAGAATATTAGGCTTAAATACATGCTAAAATTCCTTGGGAACCCACTAAAATAAAAGAATGGGAAAATAAAAATTGACCAATAGAAAAAGAAGGTAAGAAAACAAGGGGGACACTTAGAAACCACAATGTAAGATGGTAGAGTTAAATTCATATATAGCAGTAAATCTATTAAATATGACTACACTCTGTCCAATTAAAATTAAGATAAGGTAATTATTTAATTATTATTGAATTAAAAAACAATCCAACTATAGGGTGTTTGGAACCGATATCCTAAAACATGAATACAGATAGTTTAAAAGAGCAAATGTATACTAGTAATATGTACAAGAATTTTCATAGCAGCGTTTTTTGTCAGAGCAAAAAAGTGCAAATGACTCAAATATTCAACCCATGTATGAGTAAATTGTGTTACATTCACCTTCAGAAAACCGTACAAAAATGAAAATGATGATATCAAAGTATCATCACTCTCAGAAACATAGTATTAAGCAAAAAAAAAACCAAGTCATTGGAGAACAAATAATATTTCATTTATATAATTCATGATCTCATTCATTTAAATTCAAAAGGGGGTAAACATATATGTTTACTATGGGAATTCATATATGGTAGCTATGTAAAGAAGCAAGTGAATGATAAACATGAATTCATCAGAATAGTAATTACTTGGGGAGTGGAAGAAGAATGTGAGATGCAGAAGGGCCTACAAGAAGCTTCAAATGCATTGATGATATTGTTTCTTATAGCGAGTGGTGATGACATTGATGCTCATTTTATTGTTTTATTGTGTTGTAGATACAGGCATATACATTTCAACACCTCATAAAAACCAAATAGAGGAGGAGGCAGGGCAAGAAGGCATCTGAGTGAGTGAACCTTATAATCTCTTCTGCAAAGAAGTAGCTCAGTAGGATTGGAGTCCTGCTGGACGAGGCTGTTTTGGGTGTTTGCAGGGCAGGAGGTGTCTGGACATCGCTTTGGTGGGACGGTGACAGAGGAGATTCTTGCAAGAGGTAGAATTTTGGGTCTCTTGCATGGAGGTCGGTGGTTGTGGGCGGGACCCTTCCCCATGGAGCTGGCAGCCCTGCAGCGGTGATTCCTGAAGGTTTTCTTGCGCTGGGGTGTTCCCAAGCCTGGAGCAGGCTGTTTCTGGGGCTTGCAGGGCAGGAGGTGTCTGGATGTCAATTTGGTGAGACAGTGATGGAGGAGATTCTTGCGAGAGGTAGAATTTTGGGTTTCTGAGAAGGAAGTCAGAAGGTGTAGGCAGAACCCCTCCCACTAGGGCTGGCAGCCTGGCTGTAGCGATCCAAAATCTTTGTTGTGTTGGGGTGCTCCCAAACCCTGAGTGAACTGTTTCAGGGGCTTGCAGGGCGGGAGTGTATGGATGTCAATTTGGTGAGACAGTGACGAAGGAGATTCTTGCAAGAGGGGGAATTTTGGGTTTCTGACATGGAGATCAGAAGTTGTAGGTAGAACCCCGCCCCCTAGGGCTGGCGGCCCCGCCGTAGCCATCCCTGAAATCTCTGTTGTGCTGCAGTGTTCCCAAACCACGTATTAACCGGATGTGTGGTTCCCAGGTCTGTGTCCCCTAAACCCTGGTGACCCATGCTCTGGAGACTCACACACCTTGAGCCTGCAGTATCACAGACTTCGCATCCCCAAATCCACCATGCCCTGAGGTCTGTCTGAGATTCTTGATTACCCTAACCCTCCGCATTTTTTGTTGTTGGTGTTGTTGTTGTGGTTTTTTTTTTCTCTCTCTCCTTGAGCTTGGACGAATGTACCAGCTGACTTGGGGAGAGTCTGGGAAGAAAGGAGAGGCGAATCTTCTGAGAAAGCCCAATTTACCTAAATGTCCTGGGATAGGAAACTTGGTCTGGGAGAAGGTGGAATCAGAAAATCAATTAGACCTCCCCTAGCACACCTAATGGGGAGGGACTGTAGGACCTGCTATCCAAGCTTCCAATAGCATATTTGGGGTTTCTGATGAGGTATAGGTGCTCTCACGCTGGAAGTAAAGAATCATAGTCTTCTGTGTTGAGTTGGTTCTGTAAGGACCTACTTGAATATCCTACCTGACCTCTCAGGCAGCTTTCCTGCTGCCCTGGGAGAGAGAGAAGTGAGGAAGGGAGAAAGGGGAAGGTCAGGTCCCTAAGCATATTATCTAACTGCAAAGAGTACTCCTGGCTTGAAACCTTGGTTCTTTTTTGTTTGTTTGTTTGTTTCTGTCATGGTTGCTAATAATGCATTGTCTCCTGGTCTTTTCTCTTGTTTTATCTCCCAATGTACTTTTTCATTTATTTAGTTTTTTTTCCTCTTGTTTTTGCTTGTTTTCCCCCCCTTTTCTTTGCACCCCCTTTTTCTCTTCTCTTTTTTTTCTTTTCTCTCTTTTTCTTCTTTTTGATTTTATTTACTTTATATAATAAGTGCTACAGGGAGCACTTCACATTTGCTGTGTTACCTCATCCTCCATTTCCTCTTTCCTGTGTGTATTGATTTTGGCAACCTACACTCTCCCCCTTCCCCAACATCTTTCTATCCTCCCTTTCTTTGGCCCCCAAATTGTCTGACTTTTTATTTCTAATACCTTTATTCTGTTTTCTGTCTTTTATCCATTTTGAGAATATTATCTTTCTTTTCTCTTTCCCTCTCACATGAAAACACTGGCCTTTTAATTTATACTATAATCCTCCCCATATTCAGTTGACTGTCTCATTATAGATACTCTACTTACTACTATTACTTTACACAACTTACATGAGTCTAATATCTATTCTCCTAGATCTCACATTATTGCTCTGTTAACATATATTACCAATACTACTTTATACATTTTTTTTCCTTACTAATTTTGCTTTCCCTGGCCATAATATTCTCCTTGAAAGTGAGCTTAGCCAACAAGAAAATAGACTAAGACAAACAAACTGACAAAGAGAAGACATAACACACATGAACAACAACTAATTAATCCCAAAGACTAGGGAAAGAAGCTAAGGAAATTATTAAACCTGTCAAGATAAAATGATGACCAGATAGCAAAAAAACTACAAAACAAAACAAAAACCAGGAAAACATGGCTGAATCCAATGAACAAACTAAAATCCAGGAGGAAGAGCAGAACATCAGAGAAGTAATTAAAGATCTCAATACATATATTAGAGACCAACTTAATGAAGTAAAGGAAGAGATTAACAATATGAAGAAAACACTTTCAGAGGAAATTGCAGATATATGCAAAAAGATAACAGATACGATGGTGAAGAATACCACAGTTCAAGAAATCAAAAATACACTCTCAGCAAATAGCAGCAGATTAGAAGAGACAGAGGAGAGAATTAGCGACGTGGAAGACAGTACATCTGAAATCTAACAGATAGAAGAACTGATAGAGAAAAAGATAGAAAAAAAATCCAGCTGGGACTTAGGGACTTGAATGACAATGCAAAACACACAAACATATGAATTATAGGCATCCCAGAAGGAGAAGAGAAGGGAAAGGAGACAGAAGGGGTATTGGAGCAAATAATGGCTGAAAATTTCCCAAATCTACTGAAAGAGATGGATGTACATGTCCAGGAAGCACAACGCACCCCAAACACCATAAATCCCAACAGGTCTACCCCAAGACATATACTTGTCAAATTATCAAATGCTCAAAACAAAGAGAAAATTCTAAAAGTAACAAGAGAAAAGAGAACCATCACATACAAGGGAGGCTCCATAAGATTAAGTGCTGATTTCTCATCTGAAACCATGGAAGCAAGAAGGCAGTGGTATGATATTGTCAAGGTACTAAAAGAAAAAAAAATTCCAACCAAGAATACTCTACCCAGCTAAGCAGCATTCAAAAATGATGGAGAGTTCAAAATATTCATGGATAAACAAAAATTAAAAGAGTATGCCAACAAGAACCCTGCCCTTCAAGAAAGGGAGTTCTGCAGGAAGAAAGAAAAAAAAAAAAAACAGGAGAGGCAGAGTTGGAGGAGAGTGTAAGAGCAACAAAAAAGACAAAAAAAGAAGGAAAAAAAACAAAATATGGCAAACAGAAGTCTAAACAAAATATGGCTAACATCAAAAATTCCTTGAAAGTAATAACACTGAATGTCAGTGGATTAAACTCACCTGTCAAACGATTCAGACTGGATGACTGGATAAGGAAAAATGACCCATCTATATGCTGTCTACAAGAAACACATCTTAGACCCAGAGATTCAATGAGGTTGAAAGTGAATGGTTGGAAAACATTCTTACAAGCAAACAATAACCAAAAAAAGGCAGGAGTAGCTATATTAATATCAGACAAAATAGACTTTAAATGTGAAACAATTGTGAGAGACAAAGATGGATACTACATATTAGTGAAGGGGATAATCTTTCAAGAAGAATGAACAATCATAAATATTTATGCTTCTAACGAATGTGCCTCCAAATACATGAATCAAACACTGGAAAACTAAGTGAAAGAATAGATGCCTCTACAATTATAGTGGGAGTCTTTAATATACCACTCTCAACTTTGGACAGAACATCTCAAAAGAGAATCAATACAGAAACAAAAACTTTGAAGAGTATATTAGAGGAGCTGGACCTAATAGACATATACAGGTCATTACACCCGAATACAGGAGGATATACATTTTTCTCAAGTGCACATGGATCATTCTCCATATGATAGGTCACAAAGAAAGGCTCAATGAATTCAGAAAGATTGAAATCATACAAAATAATTTTTTCTGATGACAGTGAATTGAAGCTGGAAATCTGCCAGGGCCAGACGCCCAGATTTCACAAGATATGGAAATTAAACAGCATACTCTTAAAAAAACAGTGGGTCAAAGAGGAAATCTCAAAAGAAATTAATAACTACCTTGAAACTAATGAAATTGATAACATAACATACCAAAACTTATGGGATGCAGCAAAAGCAGTACTGAGAAGGAAATTTATAGCCATAACTTCATACATCAAAAAAGAAAAAAGGGCAAAAATTGAAGAACTAACTGCATATTTGGAGGAATTAGAAAAAAAAACAACAATAAACTAACCCCACAGGAAGAAGAAAGAAAAAAATAACAAAGGTAAGAGCAGAGCTAAATGAAATAGAAAATCAGAAAGTACTTGAAAAGGTAAAACCAAGAGCTGGTTCTTTGAGAAGATCAATGAAATTAACAAACCCTTAGCTAGACTAACAAAGAAAAAAGAGAAGATTCAAATGCACAAAATAAGAAATGAGAAAGGAGATATCACCACTGACCCCACAGAAATAAAGACTATCATAAGAGGATATTTTGAAAAACTATATTCCAACAGAAATGACAACTCAGAGGAAATGGACAAATTCGTATAAACACATAAGTGGCCTCTATTGATGAAAGAAGAAATTGATGATCTCAACAAACCAATCACAAGTAAAGAGAAAGAATCAGTCATTAAATCCTTAACTAAGAAGAACCCTGGGCCTGACGGCTTCACAGGTGAATTCTACATAACATTCTGGAAAGAACTAATGCCAATCTTGCTGAAACGCTTCCAAAAAATAAAAACAGGAGGAGCATTACCTAACTCATTCTATGATGCCATCATTACCCTAGTATCAAAGCCAAACAAAGACACCACAAAAAAGGAAAATTACAGACCAATTTCTCTAATGAACCTAGATGCAAAAATCCTCAACAAAATACTTGCTAACCCTATCCAACAACACATTAAACAAATTATACACCATGACCAAGTGGGATTCATTCTGGGTATCCAAGGATGGTTCAACATAAGAAAATCAATCAATGTAGTACACCATATAAACAGATTGAAGGAAAAAAATCACATGATTATATCTGTGCAGAAAAAGCATTTGAAAAATACAGCAACCATTCTTGATAAAAACACTGCAAAAGATTGGAATACAAGGAAATTTTCTGAATATGATAAAGACTGTATATGAAAAACCCACAGCCAACATCGTTTACAATGGTGAAATCCTAAAAACTTTCCCTCTAAGATCAGGAACAAGACAAGGATGATCACTATCACCTCTTCTATTTAACATTGTCTTTAGAAGTACTTGCTCAAGCACTGAGGCTAGAACCAGATATAAAAGACAGTCAGATTTGAAAGGAAGAAGTCAAAATTTCGTTATTTGCAGATGACACGATCCTATACATAGAAAACCCTGAGAGGTGTACAACAAAGCTTCTAGACCTCATAAATGAGTTTAGTAAAGTTTCCCAGGGTACTTCTTACTTTACTTAGAAAAACCAGTAGCATTTCTGTGCAACAATAATGAGCTAGCTCAGGAGGAAATCAAGAAACAAATACCATTTACAATAGTAAATTAAAAAATCAAATACCTAGGAATAAAATCTCTGGACTGACCATGTGATAGCCAGGCCCTGAGCCTCAACAGACTTTAGGTCCTACACTCTGGTTTATTGGACTTAACCCACTCAGCTAACATAGAGTTGAAGAAGTCAACCACCACCCCATGGAGCCAAGAGTGCCTAAAACTGAAAGCAGGAGGATTGCATCCAGCATCCATGTGGAATCTAAGCCCCCTCTTCTTACAGATGTTGAGTGGGCACAACCATTCCAAGGTCCACAAGATGGAAGAACAGAGTATGGATTAGAGTAGACTTAACTGATAATCTAATCATGAACTATTTGGTTAGTAATTGAAGAAATGTGGCATTGGTGTGAAGAAAGTGACCATAGTGGCTGCTGGGGGTAGGGAATGGGAGGAAGAGATGAGATGTGGAGGTGTTTTCGGGACTTGGAGCTGTCTTGGGTGATGCTGTAGGGACAGTTACCGGGCATTGTATGTCCTCCCATGGCCCACTGGGTGGAACATGGTACAGTGTGGACTATGATGTGGACATTGACCATGAGATGCAGCGGTGCTCTGAGATGTATTCACCAAATGCAGTGAATGTCTCATGATGATGGAGAAGATTGTTGTTATGGGGGGAGGAGTGTGGTGAGGAGGTGGTGGGTATATGGGGACCTCATATTTTTTGAATGTAATATTAAAAAAATAAAGACAAAAAATTTAACTAACAATGTAAAAAACTTATACACAGAGAATTACACAATGCTGTTTAAGGAAATCAAAGAAGACCTAAATAAATGAAGAATATTCCCTGTTCATGGATAGGAAGACTAAATATTATTAAGATGTCTATCTTACCAGAACTGATCTACACAGTCAATGCAATCCAAATGAAAATCAACACAGTATTCTTTAAGGAACTAGAAAAACTAACTATGAAATTTATTTGGAAAAGAAAGAGGCCTTGAATAGCCAAAGACATATTGAAAAAGAAAAATGAAATTGAAGGACTCACACTACCTGATTTCAAAACATACTACAAAGCTACAGTAGTGACAACAGCATGGTATTGGCACAAGGAGAGACACACTGACCAATAGAACCGAACTGAGAGTTCTGATATAGATCCTCATATATATAGTCATATAATATTTGATAAAGCCACCAAACCCTCTCAACTGGGAGAGAATGGCCTATTCAACAAATGATGCCTGGAGAACTGTATATCCATATGAAAAAGAGTGAAAGAGGATTACCCACTCACACCTTATACAAAAATCAACTCAAGATAGATCAAAGACCTAAATATAAGACACAAGACCATAAAGACTTTGGAAAGCAGTGTAGGGAAGCATCTACAGGAACTTGTAATAGGAAATGGCCTCATGAACTTCACACAAAAAGCATGAGCAGCAAAAGAACAAATAGATAAATGGGACTTCCACAAAATTAAAGCCTTCTGCACCTCAAAGGAGTTTGTCAACAAAGTGAAAAGAGAGCCTACCAAATGGTAGAAAATATTTGGTAACTATATATCTGATAGGAGACTTATAACCTGCATATACAAAGAACTCCTATATCTTGAAAATAAAAAAACAAACAATCCATTTAAAAAATGGGAAAAAAGATTTAAACAGACACTTCTCCAAAGAAGAAATACAAATGGCTAAAAGGCACATGAAAAAATGCTCCAAATCTCTAGCTATTAGGGAAATGCAAATCAAAAGTACAATGAGATACCATCTTACTCCCAAAAGATTGGCAGCTATGAAAAAAACAGAAGACTACAAATGCTGGAGAGGATGTGGAGGAATGGGAACACTCATCCACTGCTGGTGGGAATGCAGATGGATCCAGCCATTCTGGAGGAGAGTTTGGCAGTTTATCAAAAAACTAGCTATAGATTTGTCATATGACCCAGCAATTCCACTGCTGGGTATATACCCAGTAGAACTGAAAACAAGGGCACAAACCGATATATGCAGTGTTGTTCACTATTGCCAAAAGTTGGAATCAATACAAATGCCCATCAACAGATGAATGGATAAATAAAATGTGGTATATAAGTACAATGGAATACTACTCATCTTTCAGAACGAATACAGTACAAACACATGTGATAACATGGATGAATCTTGAGAACCTTATGCTGAGTGAAGCAACCCAGGCACTGAAGGACAAATACTACATGACCTCAATTATATGAAATAAGTAAACCAAGCTGCCTCAGAGAGCTAGAGACTGGATGATAGGCTTAATGAAATTGGGGGGTAGAGGAAGGATGCAATATGATACCTACATGGGTGAAATCTATGATAATCTGGAGGTAAGTATTTGTACCAGGAATGGATAAAATGGGGGCATAGGGTTACCTTTGAGTGGGGCTTTGCAGGCTTGCAGGGGTCTAGGGATAGGAGGATGTTTAATATTGCCCAAGAAATTAGGGGGAGAGTGGAGGAACATACCAACATAGGAGATTGTCAGGTATTTGGTTGAGAGTATAATGCTGAGAAAAATTTTTCAAAAATAAAATAAGGAAGGTTACCTGTTTAAGATAATTAAAGGGGATAATCTGATGCAGGAAAGGCTTCTTGGGTTTGTGTGATTGCTCATTTTGCCATAGTGGATTATATCATTGGACAGAGACCCATATAATGAGAGTGAAGGTATACCCACATCCTGGGGGGGACTGATGTTCTCAAATAGACGGAATTGTATCTCTCGAGAGAAATGGTGGCTCCCAATGTATTAGGGCAGTTGAGCATGTCAAGCCTCAACACTGTCGCAAGTATCTCTGAACATGGCCATTCAAGCAATGAAGATTGACTGTCACTCTGGGCCCTGAGGGGAGGGGGAAAGAGTTTTTTAATAGATGGAATCAATGTAACTGTGAGGCAATAGGCGTGTTTCACAAGATTATGCAAAGATGGATATAAGACATGTTAAATTACACCAAAATATATAGGGACTGATAGGCTAAAATGTAAATCATAATGTAAAACATAAGATAACTAAAACTTTAGAAAACTGTATAGTCTAAAATATGAACCACAATGTAAACCCAAGTGTTACCTTGTTTGAAAGCTCTTGTCTCAATATCTGTCCATCAGTTTCAGTAAATATAGTGTGAACATGTAAAAAGATTAGTGCTGTGGAAGGGAAAAGGGTTTTATGTTGGATATGTGGGAGTACTATAATTGTATACATGAATTACTGTGATCTAAAACTTCAGTAAATATAAGCTTAATAATTAGGAAAAGAAAAGAAAAAGAAAGGACGTAGACACTGAGGAAAAGATGCAAGAAATTGCCTTTCCAATTTGCATACAGGGCAACACTTATTGCAGTGATGGAAGGCAAAACATCAAAAACAAAGCTTTTGCTTTAAAAAAATTTTTAATACCCCAATTTATTTTTACCTTAATTTTTCTAAATGAATATGTATTCTATATCTAACCTTTAAACTCATCACTATATTCCATTTTACTATTAATGGAACCTGGTAATATATTGGGCTTCATTTTTTAAGAAGTTTTGGATCACAGAGAGGTTCAACAATGGCAGGGGAGGAATACTGGTGTGGGATATTATTGATAGGGGGCACATGGTTGACAGGGAGTTCTACAGGGCATATATCCAGGGTACATAAAAATGTTTGGATATTTTCATAATGGTTACAATTAAAAACAACCAACTGAGGGTGTGCTGAGTTCCTAGCCAGGGGAGCTCTATCAAAGTTCCTAAAGGAACAGCAACAATCCCCCAAGTGCTTTGGCAAAGACCAAAAAATAGGAAGGTCCTGCAATGAGCCCTTGATACTAATGACTATGATTTTGACCCTGTGCACCAGAAATAAGAACAAGGCCTTGAGCTGCAGGGTGTCTAAGACTTACCTCCAGAGAGCCTCCGTGTTGCTCAAATGTGGACATTCTCGAAGCCAACCTCAGCATGTAAATGTATTACATTTCCCCCAGCATGGGACATGACTCCCGGGATGAGCCTCCCTGGCTCCGAGGGATTACTACCAAGTACCAGTTGATGATTTAACTAGAAAATGACCTTGAATAAAAGGGTCTATTTGGACCAGCAGAATTTCTCAGTCTACATATAATAACAGGAGTTAAAAATGCTTTTTGACATATGGTTGACAAGGAGTTATACAGGGCATGTGTCCAGGGTGCATGGAAATGTTTGGATATACTCATAGTGGAAACAATTTAAAACAACAGCTGGGGGGGTACTGGGTTCCTGGCTTGGGGGGTGGGGGGCTCTGTCGTGGTCCCTAGGGGAGCAGCGGCAGTCGCCCGGGTGCAATGGCAAGGACCAGGAAGGAATGAGGGTCCAACAGTGAGCTCTTGATACTAATGACTATGCTTGTGAGCCTATACACCTGAAATAAGAACAGGCCTAGAGCAACACTGTGCCTAAGAGTTCCCACCTGACAGCCTCTGTGTTACTCAAATGTGGCCAGTCTTGAAGCCAAACTCAGCATGTAAATGCACTGCCTTTCCCCCAGCTTGAGACACGACACCCGGGGATGAGCCTCCCTGGCACCGAGGGATCACTACCAAGTACCAGCTGATGATGTAACTAGAAAATGACCTTGAATTAAAGGTTCAATGAGGAATAGCAGAATATCCCTGTCTACATATAATACCAGGAGTTAAAAATGCTGTTTGACCTAAATTAAGGAGGAAATGGAAAGGACAAATGAGTTTATATGGCTATGAGTCTCTAAAAAAAGAGTCTGGAGGTTGTCAGAAGGATTGCCCTTATGCACATCTGAGCAGAGTCTCAGAGACAGATAAAGTAGATACAACCCCAGGTATTGGTTCTTTTGAGGGCTGAAGAAACCCACAGGTTTTATGGTCATGGCAGATGGAGTTCACTGCCATGTCAGTTGGCCCTTCTTTGGAGTTAGTGTTTCTGCGTGATGGAGCTGGACTCAGATGTGATTTCTTTTCACAAGCCTTTCATGCTGCTTTACTGGAATTGTAGTTGGTGCTGGGGTTTAAGATATATCTAGGGGATTTGCATCTCTGGACTGACAATATGATAGCCAGGCCCTGAGCCTCAACAGACTTCAGCTCCTACACTCTGATTTATTGGACTTACCCCACTCAGCTAACATGGAGTTGAAGAATGTTAACCACAACACCAGGGAGTCTAGAATGCCTACAACTGAAAGCAGGAGGATTGCTTTCAGTACAGTATCCATGTGGAATCTAAGCCCCCTCTTGATATAGATGTGGAATGGACACAACCAAGCCAAGGTCCACAGGAAGGAGGAATACATTAAGGATCAGAGTGGACTTAATGATATTCTATTCATGAACTATTGTGGTTAATAATCAAGAAAATGTGACATTGGTGTGGAAAAAGTGGCCATGGTGGCAGCTGGGTGTGGGGAATGGGAGGAAGAGATGAGATGTGGAGGCATTTTCAGGACTTGGAGTTGTCCTGGGTGGTGCTGCAGGGACAATTGCCGGACATTGTATGTCCTCCCATGGCCCACTGGATGGAACGTGGGAGAGTGTGGGCTATGGTGTGGACCATTGGCCATGGGGTCCAGCGATGCCCAGAGATGTACTCACCAGATGCAATGGATGTGTCATGATGATGGGGGAGAGTGTTACTGTGGGGGGAGTGGTGGGGTGGGGGCGATGGGGGTGAATGGGGACCTCATTTTTTTAAAAAATGAATAAATAAAATAAAAATTTAAAAAATGCTTTTTGACTTGAATCAAAGAGGGAAATGGAAAGGACAAATTAGTTTATATGGCTGTGAGTCTCCAAATAGAGCTGGGAGGGTATCAGAGGGGTTCCCTTATGCAAACCTGAGCAGGGTTCCAGAGACAGATAAAAGTAGATGCAACACATGTATTGGTTCTTCTGAGGGCCGCAGAGACCCATAGGTTCTATGGTCATGGCAGATCGAGTTCAGTGCCATGTTAGTTCGCCCTTCTTTGGAGTTTGTGTTTCCGTGTGATGGAGCTGGACTCAGATGTGATCTTTGTCCACAAGCCTCTCCTGTTACTTTTAATGGATCTGTAGTTGGTGCTCGTGTTTAGTGTATACCCAGGGGACCTGACTCTCTGGACTGGCCATGTGATAGCCAGGCCCTGGGCCTCAACAGACTTGCAGCTCCTACACTCTGGTTTATTGAACTTACCCCAGTCAGCTAACATGGAGGTGAAGAAGGTCAACCACCACACCAGGGAGCCAAGAGTGCCTACAACTGAAAGCAGGAGAATTGCATCCAGCATCCATGTGGAATCTAAGCCTCCTCTTGATATAGATGTGGAGTGGACACAACCATCCTAAGGTCCACAGGATGGAGGAATAGAGTATGGAATAGAGTGGACTTACTGATATTCTATTCATGAACTATTGTGAGTAGTAATCGAAGACATTGTGGCATTGGTGTGGAGAAAGTGGCCATGGTGGCTGCTGGGGGTAGGGAGTGGGAGGAAGAGATATGATGTGGGGGCATTTTTGGGGGTTGGAGTTTTCCTGGGTGGTGCTGCAGGGACAGTTACCAGACATTGTATGTCCTCCCATGGCCCACTGGGTGGACTGTGGGAGAGTGTGGGCTATGGTTTGGACCATTGACCATGAGGTGCAGTGGTGCTCAGAGATGTATTCACCAAATGCAATGAATGTCTCATTATGATGGAGGAGGTGGTTGTTATGGGGGTAGGAGTGGGGTGAGGGGGTTGGGGTAGATGGGGATCTCATATTTTTTGAATGTTACATTAAAACAATAAATAAAGACAAAAAAAGAGGAAAATAGTGAAGAAGATAATTTCTGTCCTCAATTAGCTTAGAAAATCATAGCGAGACAGACAAGTTAACAAGTTAGCAAGCTATTACACTTCCTCTTCAGAAGAGATTTAGTACATTTTCATTTAGCTATTTTCATGTATACTAAACTGATTAGGAAACTGAAATAAGCTTAATCCATCCCTGTACTACTGAGCAGGGCTGTGACGTGAAGCAGGTTCAACCATAGGATTCTTGATCTTTGTACAAAATGACACTTTTTCTTGGGACATTTGTATAACTTTACATACATCTAGGGCTTTCAAAACATTTTTCAAAACTTCTCCAGAAAGATTGCACCAAATAACATTGCCATCAAACATGTGTGAGAGGTTTATTTTCCCAGACTCAGAAAATCCACTACATATGTTTCTTAATCTCATACTTTATTTTGCGTCAAAAGTGATGATTCTGTCTTTCTTTATTTTTTAAAAATAGTAATGAAGTTGAACATGTTTTCTTAATGCTCATTGGCCATTTCAGTTTGTTTTTTCCTGCTTTGCCTGCTGCAGTCACCCCTCGGGCTGAAGTGTGGTTTGCTGGCCTGGCGGGGGAGCAGCCGCGGCAGGCCAAGCCGCTGCCCCCATAATAGGGTGGCTGGTCGGACTCACCGCCACCCCTGAAGGGAGCTCGGCATGGGCGCAGAGTGCCCTCGGGTCTCCCCTTCTCGGCAGCCATGCTTCCGCGGCCGCCCCTCCTCCTGGATGGTGCCACACGATGCCTGTGGGGCGGCACCCTTCTTCTGCTTTCTCCCTGCGCAGGCGCAGGGCGGAAAATTCCAGTCTTCCCTTTTCCCCTTCCCCGACAGCAGCAACAGCCAGGCGTGGGCGGAAAAATCCAGTCTGCCCTTTTCCCTCCCCCCGACAGCAGCAACAGCCAGGCGTGGGCGGGAAACTTAAGTCTGCCCTCCACCCCAGCAACAGCAGCCACCAACCCCTAAACCCTGCCCCTTCCCCCAGCAACAGCGACAGCCAATCCCTAACCACCACCCCTCCCCCGTCCAGTACCGCCCACTGACCTTTCGCCGGCAACCAATCAGAACAGGGCGTGGCTTCGACCAATCAGCCTTCCCCAGCCCCTATAAAACTGTTGCCTCTCCCTCAGTAAAGTGGACTTGCGTGTTTACCTTGTCTCCGCGGTAGTTCTTCTGCCGTGCGCCCTCCAGTCCTGAGAGCCCCCGACAAGGGCCTGGCCTCCCTTGTCCCCAGTTCGTCGCCTGCTTCTCCGGGCGACCCCTTCGTCGCCTGCTTCTCCGGGCGACCCCTTCGTCGCCGGCTTCGCCGGGCGACCCCGTCAGCCGAACTGCGCAACCCCTTGTGAGACCAATCCCTCGTCTGCTGCCGGACCGACCCCTCGTCCCAAGTGGGACCGACCCCTTGTCCCAAGCGGGACCGACCCCTCGTCCAGAGCTGGACCGACCCCTCGTCCGCAGCCAGACCCCACCTCTACCGACCGAGCAAGCCACCGCAGCTGGCGCCCAACGTGGGGCAAAGCAACCCCACCACAGCACAACGTGGGGCAAGGCAACTCCACCACAGCCTCACTCCATAACCTGGCGGCCCCCCCCTCCTCTCTTCTCACCTTGGGACTTCTCTCATGTAACATTGCTGCTACCTGAGCCTTGGCTACCTCATATGATCCACGGCGGTCTGGGAGAATCGCTGGATGGCTTTCTCCTTCCATGTCGGGGGCTTATACCGACCCGCTATGATTAAGAGGAGCCTTGGATTTCTCGGGAGTGCGCGCTTGCACGTCTGAAGTAACCCTACCACAGCCCTACGCCCTCCTCTCTTCTCACCCCTATCTTTTCGCTCTGCATTGCTGCTCCTGAACCTTGGTGACCTCATATGATCCACGGCCGTCTGGGAGAATCGCTGGATGGCTTTCTCCTTCCATGTCGGGGGCTTATACCAACCCGCTATGATTAAGAGGCACCAATAAAACTCTCAGGAGCGCGTGCCTGAGCACCTCCACCCCTGCCTTCACCTCTGCCTCCTCCCCTCCGTGCTTGCTCCCCTTTGCCTTGCTCCACTGCTCGTCGTCCCGCCCTCCCCTCGTCAGGGCCTTCTCTTGGCCTGCAACCACCGTCGGAGTCCCATCGGCTCCGACCCCTCGTCTCACCGCGCACCTCGGCTCCCATCGCCGCGCTCTCAAGGTAAGGGCCCCTTTTCTTATCGGCTCCAAAAGGCCATTAGCAATGGGTAACATCCTATCTGCTAAGCAAGCCCCACAAGTTCAGGCCCTCGCCGGTCTCCTAGACACTCACCGGTGTAAGATCTCTTTCAAACAGCTTCAAGTATATTGGGACCTTCTTCTCCCCTTTAATCCGTGGCTTACCACGTGTCAGCTTTGGGACCCGGACACCTATACTCGCCTTATAGATAGGGTCACTTTTGCTGTGGAGCAGGAAGGTAAAAGATTCCCTCCTGGCTTATTACAGGCAACATGAAGTCCAGAAGAAATCTTGAAGGGTATAATCTATGATATGCTATATAAAAAAGGATTTAAAAGCAGCTATACCAAGAAAGTAAGAATTATGAGTCAACTGTAAATAAATTATATATTTCTGTTAATGTGTTGTAATTGTTCTGTGTTTGTCTGTCTGTTCGTTCAATGTCAACATATATTGTGATACCTCCGGATGGTAAATATAAATTACTAGAAATCTTTAAAAGAGCTCTATTCAAATGGCCAAAAATTAAATAAGCGCTTATATTAATACTTAAGTTTATTATATTAATACATAAGTTTAAATGTTAATAAGATATCTACAATTTAAAAAAAATTGTAAGTCTTAATTAACAAAATTAACTGTACATCTTCATAAAGGGTTGTTCTTGCCTAGATTAAAATGAATAACTTATTTTTCTTCACAGGATAATATAAAGAATGTAAAACTTATATGAATATTAAAAAGGTTAAAAGTTTGTAAAAATGCTAACGGAAATGTAATAAGTTTTGCAAAAAGACGTATTTTGTCCTAAAGTAGGATGGCTAATTTTTCATAAACTCTTGAAACTTAATTTGCATGCGGCAAGTGTAAAAGGTATTGTGATAACTTTACGTAAGGGAATGTGTTCTGTAAAGATAAAATTTATCTTCAATAGTTTACATTAAGGTATTAAATAGCTAATTCCAAAAGGTCATTCTTAAATATATATATATAAAACTGAATTGATGATAATAATAATAAAAGGTAATTTTATAACAGGAAAGATTAACAGCAACCAAGCTCCCCTGCCAACTTGCTTTTAGGAAACGGTTTCTAATATTGCATGCTACTAAGTATTTAAAGAAAAGTTATTCTTAAGGAAACAGAAGATGATTTTGTCTTTGCAGCCATTGTCTATTTAGCAACACCCCTCGCTATCGGCCTAGCCACTGTTGTGCCGGACGATTGGAACCTTAAACAAAGACTCCTCCTCACTGTCATCTTCCTATCTATTGTTACTATATTTACTGCCCTCATTCTCCTTCGTTTATAAAGCAGTCTCCTACAAACCACAAAGCTTCTGTCTTAAACATACCATTCTCAACCCTATCCTCTAACTGATCTTCTCACTTCCCCCACAGCCTTTAATACTTTATTTCTTCCTCATAACCTTTGCTTTTTTGATAATATTTTCCACCATCTGTCTAGCCGCTACCGCCCCAGAAGATTGGAACCTCGGCCAACGAATTCTACTCTCCATCGCCTTTCTGTTTATTATCCTCTTTTATGCTTTACTCCTTATCTTCCTCCCATAATGACTTCACCAAGCCTCCTCTTGTCCAAAACCGTCACCCTTCTTTTCCTCACACTCCCCATTGCACTCACCAACCCCAGCCATCAGCCTTTTAATTGGACAGTAAGCCTCTGGCAGGAAAAAGTAATCCTCTCCTACAATGTCTTCGCTGCCAAGGTGAGATCAACTACCTGCAACGCGCTGTCATCCTGGACTTTTAACAACAGATGGATCTTACAGCCACCGAGATCAACAAGAATTGGACATTGGCCACCCTTGCTTGCAACGGCAAGATACCACCCCCTAAATTGTACATTTATATCCCCGTCATACTCACCTCCCTCTTCAGCCCCGCTTCCCTCATTGCTTACTGCCTCTTGGGCCTCAGCTACTTGTTGCTGCTGCCATCCTCGTCCTTATTTGAAAAGAAGGGGGAAATGCGGTCACCCCTCGGGCTGAAGTGTGGTTTGCTGGCCTGGCGGGGGAGCAGCCGCGGCAGGCCAAGCCGCTGCCCCCATAATAGGGTGGCTGGTCGGACTCACCGCCACCCCTGAAGGGAGCTCGGCATGGGCACAGAGTGCCCTCGGGTCTCCCCTTCTCGGCAGCCATGCTTCCGCGGCCGCCCCTCCTCCTGGATGGTGCCACACGATGCCTGTGGGGCGGCACCCTTCTTCTTCTTTCTCCCTGCGCAGGCGCAGGGCGGAAAATTCCAGTCTGCCCTTTTCCCCTCCCCCGACAGCAGCAACAGCCAGGCGTGGGCGGAAAAATCCAGTCTGCCCTTTTCCCTCCCCCCGACAGCAGCAACAGCCAGGCGTGGGCGGGAAACTTAAGTCTGCCCTCCACCCCAGCAACAGCAGCCACCAATCCCTAAACCCTGCCCCTTCCCCCAGCAACAGCGACAGCCAATCCCTAACCACCACCCCTCCCCCGTCCAGTACCGCCCACTGACCTTTCGCCGGCAACCAATCAGAACAGGGCGTGGCTTCGACCAATCAGCCTTCCCCAGCCCCTATAAAACTGTTGCCTCTCCCTCAGTAAAGTGGACTTGCGTGTTTACCTTGTCTCCGCGGTAGTTCTTCTGCCGTGTGCCCTCCAGTCCTGAGAGCCCCCGACAAGGGCCTGGCCTCCCTTGTCCCCAGTTCGTCGCCTGCTTCTCCGGGCGACCCCTTCGTTGCCTGCTTCTCCGGGCGACCCCTTCGTCGCCGGCGAACCTGTCAGCCGAACTGCGCAACCCCTTGTGAGACCAATCCCTCCTCTGCTGCCGGACCGACCCCTCGTCCCAAGTGGGACCGACCCCTCGTCCCAAGCGGGACTGACCCCTCGTCCAGAGCTGGACCGACCCCTCGTCCGCAGCCAGACCCCACCTCTACCGACCGAGCAAGCCGTCGCAGCCTGCAAATTTATTTCTTTTCTTTTTGTATTAGTTTATTTCCTCTCTAATTCTAATTTGCTTCTCTCTCTTTCATAAGAATTATACATATCTTTTGTATCTATCTGTTATACAATCTTTAGCATCTCATCTGTTTTCTATGATACACATATTTTCACCAGGTTGTTTTTTGGTTTACTCTTTCCTGTGGTATGCCCTGAGACCTTTCCTTTCTTGATTGCCTGAAGGACTGTTAGGATGGTACAGCTCCTGCTTTTGACTCATTTAGCCAAGTCTTAATAGGACAGATTTTCCAGAATAGAGAATACTTAACTACTTTCTAATTCTGAGTAAAGTGTCCCTCAAGTCTATAATCAGATTCTCTTTTCTTATATAGTCCTCAATTCCTTATTCCCAAGTCCAAATTCTAAAGAACTCTGCAAGATACAAGTTTTTCATATGTTTGCAGAAACTCATTTGGTGGCAACCACCTATCCTGATATAAAGACTGGCTCTGTAAGAGTTATTTTTCTGACTTAACAGCATTAATATTCAAATATTTTGATACAGGAATATTGATGTGTCTCTAAGAATTCTGCCTCAATCCCTGAAGTAGAAAGGTGTTGATATATGTGTGTGTATAAATATGTATACTTTATATATATACGTGTGTGTATATAAGGGTGTGTGTGTGTTTATATATATATAATAGTGTGGGAGTAGGCATTGGCAAAACCCTGATTGGTTCCAATAAAGGATTGTGGATTTATATGAATTTGTGGATTTTTTTCTCTATATTCATTCATTTTGGAAGAGTTCTTAGGGTCTCTGAGTGCATTTTCTAGTAGATTCTAATCACATCCTAAATATTTCATAAATTATCTAAATAAAATCTATTGAAGCTATAGTGAAGAATAACAGACCAAAAAAGGTAACACGCAAGGCAGGATGGTACTAGTTATTCCACTTTAAAGGTTATAAATAGCATTTGAAAGTGCCTCTTGGTATCTCTTTGAATAAGGCAAGATTTCCCCTTTGTTTCTGTTAAATCAATATTTGAATGTCATCTCTAATTTCTTCCTGCTGGTAGCACCCTGTAGCCAGTGTCCTGAAATTGTCATTTTTCATCTTTCAAAACCTGCATGGAGTGGAATCTTCTCAGATCTTTAAATACCTTCTTTCTCTGTATTAGCACTACATCCCTAATTTGTACAAGCTTCTTATGCCTAACACGGTCAGCATCTGCTGTTAATTCTGGGTGAGATATAGCCCTCTGAAAGTCCATGAAGCAATTGTTTCCCTATAGTTTATTAAAATTCAGTTGGGGGTGTGGTTTTTATCACTTTGTGAAAATTCCATCATATTACTTTTATTGAGAGTACAGCAGTAAAAATTTATTATACATTTTCCCTGTGATATTACTCTGGGGTTCCTTTGATTAGATTGTGAAATGATTTTAATAACGCAAAAGAAATATACTGGATGTTAACTTAATTTTTCTTATGGAATATTCTGGTTTCAGGAAAATTAAATGTGTATTGTAAAACACACCAATCCCAGAAAATTTAAATGCTGTATCTTTATCATATTCACACATACCTTTATTCAGTTTACCAAAAAAGTCATCTTTTGTGGAAAAGATTCACTGATTAGGGCATTTTCCTCTCTACTTCTTTATTTTTCTAATTTCATGTAGGATAAATAATGTGAAAGAAAAATTATAGTAAGGGAGAATACATGGCTTAATGGGGGAGTGATATCACTTTTTAAAAACAACTTTGTGACCATAGAACTTGATATAAAGAATTTTTAAACATCGTATATCCACACATATTCTGTGTGTATACTTAAGAAATTTCCAGTATTTTAAACCTTCCATGTGATATAAATTATGAGATACAACTTGTCAGTGAAACAGTCCTAAACATTTTCAGATTCAAAAATAAAAATTGATTTACATTTTAACAGCATGGAACTCTTAATCATTACCTTACTGATATAAATGTGAACACATTTTACTCAAAATTGATGCATGAGAAAAGAAACTAAATTTTAATTACCCTATAAAATGCTGTTTCTAATAATAATATATTAAACACTGTGACCAAAAGTATTTGTAGTACTTAATGTCCTTTATTGATTACATATGCCTAAATATTACTTAGTTTCTTAGAGGAAAATAATCCAAACCCTACATGTATCAGAGTATTGTGAAAAATATATGAAATAATGGGTGTTCATTCATTCTTCAGATATTTTCTGAATACATATTATCCCAGGGACTGTGCTAGGCTTTGGAGATACAAAGGTGAGAAAAGATACATGATCCTTACACCTTATACCATATAGAAAGTATGCTTCATAGAAAAAGTAAGCAATGATTTTGTAAATCATAAAAAATAACAAGAGAATTCACATGACCATAAAACGATGTTCATGCTGATCCACTTTTGCCCCTACTTGCTTTTGTGTGTATGTGTGTGTGTGTTGGAAATTCCAGGGGATTAAGGAATTCTATTCATTTTAATTGGATAAAGTTTAAAATTATAAGAGGCAATGTATATTTGTCAGAAGATTTAAAATTTTCCTTAAAAACAGAGTGATTGATTATATACAATTCATTAGCAATAATACAAAAATGTACAGATTTCCTGGGGCTTAAAATTTTATCACAAGGTGACTTGATACCCACTGGAGGGTAAAAATACTAATGAATGAGACTTTTTTTCCCAGAAGAGTTCTGTGATGTTTCATTGCACACTGAACAGCTTTAGTCCCCTCCTAACATTTCCTCTTCTGGACAGCTGCCTGTGGAGGGGATCTGACTGGCCTAGAGGGTGTTATCTTATCTCCCAACTATCCCCAACTATTGCCTTCTGGAAAAGAAAGTGACTGGAGAGTAAGAGTAAACTCAGACTTCATCATTGTCTTGATATTCAAAAGGTTCCCTAGGTCACAGGATACCTCTTTTTAGTCGAATTTTAAAAATTATATCATTTGTCACTTTATAGTATCACCAATTTTATTTCTAACCAAGTCCTAGATTTTCAGTCTAATAGGTTCTAATTCAGGCTGCAAAATGATGTAAATGGAGATACAATATTTTGCTTTGGAACATTCTACTTGTGCTGGGACACACATGATATACAAAGAATTATCTGTCTTGCCCATGGTGTGTTCCATATGAGAAGGCTTGATTTACATTATAGTCAAGAAAAGCAATTTTAAAAAGTGATATAGATACACTCAATATAATTTCTCATTAGAGCCTCTATTTCCCTACATGTGTGATAGATATTTCATTTCCATAGCACATCCTATGGTGGGACATTCCCAAGGTTAGCACTGTCTTATCATTAGGGTTATAATGACTTGACAGATCTTTGAAAATGTAAAGTCCCCAAAATTTGATGGATTTTAAAGTTTGAATTGTTCGACATCAGTCTTGAAAAATGCTAACACCTTCCTGCTAATTGAGAAGAAGAAAGTTTAAGTATTGTGGGTAATATATTTTTTAAAAATTAATTCTATAAGATTATCCTATTTACTATCCTATTGTAATATATAGTTACATTTTTCAAACCCCAAGATCATTTCCAACTTTATGTTTTTATTTTTGAACTAAGTGAATGTGATATTTTATAAGATCAGTCTATAGACTGTACTAACTATAAGTTACTGATCTAGGGCAAAGTGTTCTATGTATTCACCTGTCATTTGAACAAGTTTCCTTTTCCTAGGATGTTTACATCAACACCCAAGGCTAAGATATGATTGTCTTCTTTCTCTTTCTTCTCCTGATGAGCTCAGGAGTGTTAAACATCTATGACCTTTAATTTTAAGTCATTTGAGAAGCCATCTATCTATCCCTGACTTTACTAATGCTGCTCCAAATTTAGTGAATGATGAATACTTTTTATACCACTCAGCTACTACACAAAACCAGTGAACATTTGCTGCCTATATTTTTGGATATCTTTGTTTTCTGTGTTTTTTTTTTTGTTGTTGTTAATACTAAATTCTAATCATGCTTTAGTTAAACCCAGGAAGTAACTATGTTGCAAAGATATTAACAATTGAACATTAGTTGCGGCGGCTTGCTCGGTCGGTAGAGGTGGGGTCTGGCTGCGGACGAGGGGTCAGTCTGGCAGCAGATGAGGGATCGGTCTCACAGGGGTTGCGCGGTTCGGCTGACGGGGTCGCCCGGAGAAGCCGGCGACGAAGGGGTCGCCCGGAGAAGCAGGCGACGAACTGGGGATAAGGGAGGCCAGGCCCTTGTCGGGGGCTCTCAGGACTGGAGGGCGCACGGCAGAAGAACTACCGCAGAGACGAGGTAAACACGCAGGTCCCCTTTATTGAGGGAGAGGCAACAGTTTTATAGGGGCTGGGGAAGGCTGATTGGTCGAAGCCACGCTCTGTTCTGATTGGTTGCCGGAGAAAGGTCAGTAGGAGGTACTGGACGGGGGAGGGGTGGTGATTAGGGATTGGCTGTTGCTGTTGCTGGGGGAAGTGGCAGGGTTTAGGGTTTGGTGGCTGCTGTTGCTGGGGTAGAGGGCAGACTGGAGTTTCCCGCCCACACCTGGCTGTTGCTGCTGTCCGGGGGAGGGAAAAGGGCAGACTGGAATTTTCCGCCCTGCGCCTGCGCAGGGAGAAAGAAGGCATCGTGTGGCGCTATCTGGGAGGAGGGGCGGCCACGGAAGCATGGCTGCCGAGAAGGGGAGACCCGAGGGCACTCTGCGCCCATGCCGAGCTCCCTTCAGGGGAGGCGGTGGGCCCGACCAACCACCCTATTACAGGGGCAGCGATTTGGAATAGGCCTACCGTGGCCGCCCCCCGCCAGGTCAGCAAACAACACTTCAGCCCGAGGGGCGACCGCAATTAGTTAACACAGAGCCTTACAAGTAAGAGTTTCTTACCTTCTATTTCACAGGTAGTAATTCTCACGTTCCTAAACACAACTTACTTGAAATATAAAAGGAAAGGTTATAAAAGAAAATTTTTCACTGCATTTTATATACCTCTCAAGAAGATCAAGCTAGAAAACTTCTAATGTCCTTTCAACTCGTAGACTTTATGAAACATTTGCCCACACAATGTCCCAGAAAAATCACCTACCAATTTCTTATATTATGATCTGGATAACTTGGGAGGACTCAGGTAGAAGTTATCCTGGGACCTTAGCAACTATAACTTTCTTAATTAGAGGGGGGGAGTCAGAAGTCCTGGATAATTGGAGAAGGATATTCAACTCGCTAAGTGCAGAGACTGGCCCTTATAAGTGCAACTGGACCATCCAAGGTGCACTGTTGTAAGTGTATGACAAATTCACACGTGTTTTAGGGGGCAGGATATAGATCTGATATTACAATAAAATCAAAGTTTTTATGATGCCTTAGTTTGCCAGGTTGGCTCAAACAACAGGACTTTATTGTCTCACAGGTTTGAATGCTAGAAGTCCAGACTCACGGTATCAGCAGATCATGCTTTCTCTTAAGAGTTTCTAGGCTTCTGGTGCTGGCTTGATGCAATCCTTGGGGTTCCTCCATCACATGGAGATCCCTCTCTCCTTCTCTGACTTCTACTCCCATGTCCAATTTCCTTTCCTGATAAGGGCTTCAGTCATATTGGATCGAGGCCCACACTCATTCAGTTTTTGGTCACCCCTTAAGTAGCAGCATTTCAAAGGTCCTATCTTCAAATGGGTTCACACCCACAGGATAGGTGGGGGGAGGGGCGTTTAGGACTTCGACAAATCTTTATGGGGTAGGGGTATGATCAATCCTGAACATGTGACCTGTGGACATTCTGCCACTTAGGGTCTTTCGGAGGGATGTTTCATCACATTCTCCTAAAGATTGTGGGCTGACACTGCTGATCCAATTAACTGGGTTAAAAGCTTGGGCAAACTCTGGCCTAATATTGTGGCTAGTAGATATATGCAGTTAGTGTGGGTAGAAATAAGACAAGATTTGACAAATGGATCATATGTATTGTAAGCTTCACTCCAGATTTCTGTCCATGGATTATGTTACGTAGAAAAAGAGCAGAGAGCATATGTGTTTTTCTGTGCCAGATATATGTTTCAGTATTCACTAAATGATCAAGAATAGTTAGCTATACTAAATCTTGGGGCTACAGCATGAACAACTTCAAATAACATCTTTGTGAGGTACTCCAAATAAAATTATGTTGTTCAAATTCCCCTTAGTTGGTACCATTCCTTTTGACACCTCATATTTAGTAATTAATCTGATACTCCTTTTTCAATTCTGACTTGAGTGAAATTCTGTAATCTCAGTATCTTTTTAAAAATAATATTAAAAATGTAATAAAAATGAAATGGAACATCTAAAGACATTTATATTAGTAGAAGTAAAAGTAAAATATGTAACATGGGACTGTATAACGTGGTGAAACCTCATGCAAAATAATACTGTTTTTGTAAAATATAAATACAAATAAACTAGAGAGATGGAAACAGATTAGCAGCTGTGTATGGTATGGCAAGCACAGAGAGATTGAGAGGAGGTGAGGTTTTTTTGGTTGGCTGTTTTTTGTTTTTTTATTTTTATCATTATTGGAATAATGAAAATGCTCTAAAAGTGATTGAAGTGATAAATTCACAACTATGCGATTACACCAAATACCACTGAGTGTATACTTTGAATGGATTTATTCTATTTAAGAGTTTCATTAAAATTGATTTGTTAAAAAAATAAAGATAGAAATTCAATTAAAATAATTTAGTTGAATTGAAAGAATATAAAATAAGATTATTTTATATAAATAAGTTTTCTAACAACTTAAGAGTCAGCAAATTATAAAAATCAAACAAACTAAAGAGTCAGGCTGGCAACATACTTTCACATTCACTTAAATTGAATTTCTTTAAATTTAAAACACATTCGCTTAAAGAATGTGCATTTAATTTCAAATAGACATTTTTTGAAGTTGAACACAGTACACTCATTTCTTAATTTATCATCAAAGGCTTAGATATATATATATATATCACTTCAATAGACAGTGATATATTATTTTTCTAAGACAAAGAAATTCAATTATGGACATTTCCAGGCTCTGAGACAATAGTATTCTTGTGCGTTAGCCTATGTTGTGGTTACTTTGCCTTGTCACATATGCATTCTGTGAGAAAAAATATATATGTGCAAGAGCCATGTTGATGAATTTGAGGTAGTTTATGGTTGTGGCCATTGTGGATGTCATGGCTCTATTTGCATGTTCAATTAGAAAAAGTCATCATGAAAATCCCTTAATTTATATTCTCTTTATAATATAATTTTTCATGTAATATAATGGTAGCAGAAAAAGGAGCGTTCGTAGTCTCACATTGGTTGTCTGTCTTGGTCCATTGACAATTGGATTTCTGTGCCTTTCTTAGTTTTATATGAAATTTTGGGGACCCTTCTGTTTAGTGAGAGTCTTATATTCACTGAGTGGGTATATAATAAGCAGAGCCATTGTGGTGTGGTCCTGCCATTCAAACCATTATTATAAATGTTTCATACCAATGCAGAGAGTTGGTGGAGGGGTGAAGTATGAGACCCCTATGTGATGTTATATACGTTTATTTTGTAAGTTCACAATTCTTACTATACACATTGTTTATGTGTGCTCATGTATGAATGATATACTTCAATAAAAATAAAAACAAAAATAAAAAAGTAAAAGAAAAATGGCAAAGAGGAAGGATAGGATGAACCTCTTAGTGCTGCATTTGAGTTAGAGACATTTGCATAAACTCATGGTTGTAATATCTGTAGATATTGAAATAAATAAAATGTGTGTATGTGTGTGTGTACATACATACTGTATTTCCTACCTCCGACTTGTAGGAGGTATAGGAACAGTAACAGCCTACTGGCAATGAACAAACCTAGTACCCAAGTCTTTGTTCCTTCATATCACGGAAAACACCATTCTCCCTTAAACAAACAGGGTTCCTTGGAGAAATGCTGACTGCAAGACAGTGGCAGGACAAAAATACAAGATGAACAATTTTGTATAATAGAAATCTATGAAACCATGCTTATATAAATAAATGAACGAATGAATAAATTGGAGAAGAGAAAGTTTTCCTTATTATAGAATGCCACCTAATAAGTGTAGAAGGAAGATGGAATTAGATCATCATCATTGGATTCAGCATAGACTTTTAGCAGCAAAGGAAGCTAAAAATAGTGGGTAAAATTTTGATGAGGAACAGGACACTTACTAATCTCAATGTATCACCCCACATCAACTTAATTCATTGCAGAAGAGGAGAATAGTAACTTCGTAGTGGAGAAATCTGGCAGAAACCATCTTAGCCAAGAGGTTATGTTAGTAGCACCAAAAATGGGACATCATAATCAGTGGTTCACTGTTAAACTTGTTCTCAAAAAAAGAAATCCAGATTTGTAGCATTTGTCATTTTTGTGGTGTAAGCATGCCCACCATGCCAGAGTTCAAGAAATCAATATAATATCACTGAATACACAGTTGGGAAGAAATGTGCTGAATTAGCTCCTGCAAGCATTTACAAGCCAGCTTCCGAACACGATTGACAATGTGTCATATAATACGGTGTCCTAAGAAAAATACAGCATCAGGAAGTGGATTTGGCTCAAGTGATAGAGCTTCCACCTACCATATGGGATGACCTGGGTTCAATCCCTAGGGCCTCCTGGTGAAAAGGAAGAAGAGAAAGTGTGCCCACATGGCAAGTAGTGCCCGTGTGAGTACACTCCTGGTGAGCCAGTGCCCCGTGCAAGTAAATCATGCAGGAAGATGATGACACATTAAAAGAGAGTCAAGTGGAGAGTCAAGGTGAAGTGCAGCAGAAACCAGGAACTGAGGTGGCACAAATGACAGGGAAACTCTTTCCCCATAAGAGGTCTCAGGGTCAAATCCCAGTGAATCCTAGAGGAGAGAAAATGAGAAGACAACACAGAGGTGGGAAAACAGCGAGGTGGGAGGAGGGCAAAGAGTTCAAATAAATAAATAAATCTTCAAAGGAAAAAAAAAGAAAAATATAGCATCACATTTGTGGTATCTTGCCAAAAGTACAGTTCCTAAATTTAATCATGAAGAGCATGAGGCAAACTGAAATTGAAAAACATACAACAAAATAATGGTTTGCATTTTTCAAAAGTGTCAAGTTGATGAAAGACAAAGAATGAGGAAATCTTCCAGATTGAAGAAAACAAGAGACATGGTATTAAATGCACTGATTTTTTTGTAGGTTGAATCATTTTGAATAGAAGACATTGTTGGCAGATTGGTGAAACGTCAATGGGGTCTGTGAATTAGATGGTTGTGTTATCCCAATGTCACCCTTTTTTTCTTGAGAACTACTTTATTTTAAGAAATACACAGGGAATTTTTAGGAGTATTGGGTTATCATGACTGCAATTTGCAAATTGTTCAGTATAAAATCATTTTATATGATAGATGGACAGATAGAAGAATATATAGCTAGTAGAGGGGGGAGAGGGGGGGTGGGGGGGTGGGGTTGAATGGGACCTCACATATATATTTTTAATGTAATATTATTACAAAGTCAATAAAAAAAAAACAATCAAAAAAAAAAAAGCTAGTAGATATATAGGAGTCCGTTGTCTACTTACAACTATTCATTTGAAAATTTTAAAGAGTTAAAAAAACCCTTTATATGGAAAAAATGACAAATCAGTCATAATATTAAGCAATCAATATTTAAACATTTTGTTCCCACAAAATTTTTAAACATTCATGAATGATACATTAGAGTTATTTATGTAACTATTTTAAAAGTTAGTTGTTGAGTAAAATACAAAAATGAGTAAGTAGTTGCCAGAGGTAAAGAATTCAGAACAAAAGATTGACTTGCTGATGGACTCCTTTAATAAACTCTGTGCTTCGAGTTTTCATTTCCATTTGAGTAGTCATATGTATCTGCTCTTTTATTATAAGCCATTTAAAATGAAATTTGGAGGTCAACAGGTAATAAATTATAAATGCAAAAAATATAGCAAAATTCATGATAACTTGTAGCTGACAGTGTTAAGGGGAAGTAAATATTAGTGGGCTGAATGTAGAATTTGTAGGGTTTATAATAAAATTTCTCCATTTTCTTAGTTATTTGTCTTTCTATCTAGGTCACAGTAAAACAACGTGATAAACAGATTCTGCCTCTGGCAATTTAAAAAATCAATTGTATTTCATATGGCAGAAATAAGCTCTTTCTTACAGTCCACTCGGATAAGAGCCCAAAGTGAAAATCCAATTTGAGGGGGTGGAGCAGGGCATGCCCTCTCTCCAGCTCTGGTCTGGGTGCCCAGGTACACAGAATCCTCTCAGGCCTCCCAGGATACCTGCATGTCTTTACTACCACCTGAGGCATCAAGATCCAAAATTTTTGTAGAATAGCAAATGATTGTATGTTGTAACAGAATTACACCACAGGACTTCTTAAGAGTTTTCTTGTTGAAATTAATAACAGAGGGAGCATGATACTTTAAAAAGCACTTTCATATACATAATTCATTTATTACAAATTCCTACAAGAGAGTTATTATCATTTTATCAATGCTGGAACAAATTTCAATTTTTGTAGTGACTTAGTCAAGGTGACAGAGCTAATTTCCATCTGTGCCAGGACTGGAATTAGGTTTTCTGATTTCCTATCCAGAACCCTTCCATGGTAATGCAACCAAGGAAAATGAACGAACAAAACAGTCAAACAACCAATGTATGTGTATTGAATACCTACATGTGTGAATTACTGTGCTGTGGGTTGTGGGCTTTTAAAAATAAAGATAAGTGAGAGATTGATCTCGCAAAAAGGCTATACTTGGGGAAAAAAAGAACCAAGCATAAATCATTGTATGAGAAGTGAAAACCTGTATCTTTCAGTACAGAGAAAATATATCCCACTACAAACACGGGTGGCCAACTGTGGTTTCTATGAGGAGGTGAGAACTGAGCTGATTCTCATCTCAGTAACAGAACACCTATAGTCGGAAAGCAAGGAAGGACAACTTTCCTTACAAGGATTTACAGTTAATTAAAATACTAGAGTAATGTGGTGGGAAAAGTCACAAATTAACACAAATCATGGGAAAGCCATGAAAAAGTAGTATAAATGGTACAGTGGAAACTTGGTTAAATTAGTTACATCTATAGTAATATTGTATTTTCTACAAATATCAGCCAAAATATAAAAATAATACCTAGTGAAAGGACAGAAGAACAGCAAACATCATAAATGGATAAATAAGTTTTATTTTAAATAGATGTCTCTTTTCTTGGTATGAGAATCGTTTAGAGCTGGTCCAACCACAGGCACAGTCCGGTTCTCCCTCACTTCCTTGCTTCTTTCCCTGGCCTGCACAGGTGTCACTCTAAGTCCTTGGGATTCATGGCCACAGAGTGGGCTCTATTATTCCGCTTGGCAGGCAGCAGTTTGCTTCTGGCAGAGGAGAGGGTTTTACTCAGGAAGATTGCTTCTTTTGGAACAAAGGCCCTGGCTCCCCCACTTACTGCATTTCCCCATGTGTTTCTGTGAGTTACTATGTAGCTTTCACCAGTAGTCTCTCTGTATATTTCTGCTCACCAGCAGGGAGAAACTTACAGCTTCTCCCCCCAAACTGTTCAATTAGAAGATATATTTACCAGGGTCATAAAGCAAAGGGTAACACCTGAAGACATTTCAAAGTGTCTATCATAGGACATACATTTTTTAGGTCCTTTGGGTGAACTATGCACCAATGATGCAGGAATGAAAAGACTCCTGGAAGTCAACCCGCTTTGGCCGTGAGTAAATGGATTGCCGCACAAACCCTAAATCTCAGTCAGGAATCCGATTTCCAAATGCCCCTTTCCATGCACATGTGTCATGCACACAGGCTCACATATTATCTTGTAAGGAGAGGAGTGGATGATACATATTCTTCTCTCCTTTTCTCTGTTCCTACTATACATGCTGATAATGGTTTGAGATTCATAGTGTACTGATTGGCCAAAAATGCCAAAATGACTAGTTAAGTTTATATGTCCGAAATGTAGGTGAAACTTTTAAACCGAATGAAATATTTTTTTGTGTTAGTTGAATAAGAAGTCCTTAAGGTATTTTCAGAATGGAATTTTTTTAAAAACTCATTTGCATTTGTGACAGGTTATATTATTGTGAAATTGTTTGCGTCTCGCTCAAGTGGTTATGATCCAGGTTTGGACACTTTCAGTTTATGAAGCCTTAGGATAATCAAGAGACAGCAGGAGTCCTTTCATGGAATTCTTTATTTAAAGTTACTGGATGATATTGTGACATTGGTATTGCTTAAGTAGACATGGAGAATTATAGAGTATCTTATCTTTTCATTAATATTTATCCATTTTGAATAATCAACTTATTTTTTTGTTCTACATAAATATTATTTTTTCATACATTGGAGTTATCTTCATCATATCTTCCTCTAATAATTTGCCTGTACTGTGGTGAGTTTTATAGAATGGATAGTTCCTTGACAACTACTATGTACACTGTTCTTAACTAGGGAATAGATTTAATATATTAGAATATCAAGCATATATGCTTTAGGAAAAAAAATGATTAAAACTTGCATAGCATTTTCCCACAGGACAATACATTAAGCCAAAATATTTTAAACTGACTCATGACCATTTTTCTTTTTCTCAGCATCTTCTAATGTCAGAGCTGCTTTCTCCCCCTTGTCCTTGGCATTTGTAATTCTCCTGAGTTGCTGTGACACAGGCTAGGACAGGTTAAGTATAAAGAGCATTATATAAAAATAAACCCATATTTCCTTTTTCACAAATTCTTAGTTGAAGTCAGTATTAGTCTCACAAAGAATAGAAAAGAGGTACATATTTAAAAGCAACAACTTAAAAATAATCCATTGGATCCACATCTCCTCAGACTGACTGCTCCATTATTCCCAATAGACCTGGAGGCTTAGAATTTGTTCCCTCTTTGTACATGTCAAGTCAAAACAAACAAACAAGGCAGAATATTACATGTTGAAAGAAAGCAATGTAGAAAACCAAATGCACCTTTAAAATATTATAATAAGATTTTATATTCACTGACATGATATAAAGCTAGTCACGTCTTGTGCTTGAGCAGGGTAGAGACGACGAAGTCTAACTTTTTGTTGTACCATCAACGGTAGAGAGACTCAATATATAATGCTAAATGCCAATACTTACATTAAATCAGACAAACTATGGCGATTTATAAGCCTAAAAATAAACTCACATATTTAATACTTGAAAAAGTGAATGCATTGGTTAAAGTGAAATCTACCTTATTTCTTATAGGAACCATGGTCCTAGCACTTCCAATTGACTCTACTTACAGTTCCAGTGGGATATTAGTGTGGCCACTGCTGGTTTTCACCTGGAATACAATAGTAAGGTCAACTATTTCTGCTGCCAACTTTGTTATATTGAGGAATTTTCTTAAAGGAAAAAAAATAAATTGATGTTCTTATTATCCAGGGAAATAATATTATTCTAAAACCGTGTTTAAGATTTGCATGTAATTGGATATTAGAAAATCTGTCTTGATGACATATTTATTTTAAAAGAAATATTAATGAGAAAATTGAAAAGTCATTGAATGGAATGCTTATATAAAACAACTATTAAAATTTTGGATTGTTCGCATGAGAAAATGCAAAAAATAGTTTGTATATTATCAGTTTCTCTGTGAGTCATAGCAGATATTCTTATAATTGCCCAAAACTATAGAAAACCATAATATCCCAGTAGATTGTGGTTATTATATGCCTTTTTATTTCTAGTCTCAAAACTCTTAAAACCAGGACTAACAAAGGGCAGTATCTTCAGTGCTCTCATTCGTGTATTATTCTTTTTAATTGGAAGTAGGCATTGCAAAGGAGACTCTAACCTTTTAAAAACAGATGTGTGACTGAGTTAATAGTCTGATAAATGGGATGACAAAGTTCAAAATCACAAATCTTAGGTGTTAGATTTTGCATGTAAAAGCAAAGTAAGAATTTCCACTGAGGGTGTGGTTTATTTTAGAACATGTTTTTGAGCACTAAAAATGCTTAATGTTGACATTCATCTCCTTTAATAAGCAGGTGCAAATAAGCAAATACATGGATAAGCTTTAATAAGTGATCTTATGAATTGAGATAAACAGTTTGCTAGGATGTAAATGCATGCATGTTTTTGAAAGGCCAGATGTCTACCAGACTCAAAATACAGGGCTGTGTCACATTCTAGTTAACTTTCCCTACTGATTACAGGAATTTGTATGCAACTTTTTTCCAATTTATTTGAAAAGGATCATTTTAATGCCGTATAAAGTGATACTGTGGATGCTATTTGTGTAGGATATATTTGGAAAAGTCTGTTACTTTGATACATTTTGTGAACATCTGTAGGTAGTAAATTATAAAATTGATTTATGATAGTCAATAAATTCACTGATATTTTAGCAATGTTAGAATTGATGAATGCTCTTTTCTATTCTTATTAAAATAGCTTCTGACATTTCATTCAGTTTTTATACAAAGAGGTGCTCGTAAAATGATTTTTCTGCAAATTCTTCTATATACACAGATGGGCTTCAGCTCTAAAAATGTAATTATCTACAACCTATTTAATTCTAAATCATTATAATTCATTAAAAGAACAAGACTACTATATCATTGAAATGAACCTTGTTCAAGAGACTAAGATTTAGTTTAATTATTTAATTCATTTATATTTATTTGGACCAATTTAAAGTGAGCATTTCATGTGTTACCATATCTTTTTCAAGTGGTTGTTTTCTGATGTTCACACCATTCTGATGGTTTGTGTCATTCTTTACTTCCAATGCATTTAGAGGCTGTCATTTCTCTATTCTAAAGGTTTGTTTCAGAGCTTGAAATACAGATTATATGAGGAATCTGTAGAATTAACCTTAAATAAAATCTGCACCAAAGGGTACAAAGACTGTTGAAATAAGTTACCAAGAGATTGCCAAAGTTTTAAATTCATTAAAATATTTTTTCATATACCTCAAAGTATTTGCAATTTGCAGTTTTCCAAACTGAGATTTTCCCTAAGATTTATATCCTACAACAATGATTAAAACAAAAACGTATCCTGTGCCACATCTTGCTTGTAGCATGTTACAACTGTTTTTTCCTCTCCCCTCACACAATGCTAACGAGGCATTAGTATCCTGGGTGTTTAAAAGTGAAAGAAGAGAACTTGGAGTTTTATTAACCTGCCCTGGTCACAGTCACACTGCTAATGCTGATAGAAAACAGAGGCACAAAAATATACTTTATCACAAATACGCTTCACCAATTAACTTTTGTAAGTATTCCAACTATCCTGTTACAACTATCCCAATTCCCATATTAGAAAGGAAGTGCACAGATTGCCCTGTTTTACAATTGCGGGTGTTAAGAGTCAGTAGTATTGAACATTGAATGGAACATCAAAGTGCTTGTGAGCTGGTGTTGGAAAGCAAGGTGGTCTGGCTTTAGGACCTTGTGCCTTTATGACTCTCCCACCTTTGCTTTCACCTGGGGAGCATCATTTTTCTCCTTTGGAAATTGACAGTTAGGTCCTCTTAAATATAATAGTCCCTTATTGTAAATGAAAGCTGGTAAGAATATCTCACACAGTAAACAATAACTTCATTCAAAGTGATAGGATGTAAAATATTAATATTAACAAAGCAGTTCCAAGGAGATCCACTTTAATATGTATGATCTAGATTTTCTGCTAACTTTAAAAATCTAGGTAAAACCTTGAAAGATCAGGATATTTGAAATAGTGCTTATATTCCTGCTGCCATCTATCCTCCTTTTATATTAGTGGTTTGATTTGATATTTGACCAGAGTCAAACAATACAATATACACATTGTCACTCTTGACCTGGCCTCTTTTCTGAAGAAAAATTACCGAAACAAAGCAAAATAAATGAACAAATATCCAGAAAATTTAGAATGCAGATATGTAGACAATAACGATGTTAGTGTATCCTGGAAATTACAAAATCTGACCTGAAGGCATGGAACTTGTTGAGAGCAAACTAGAATACAGTAAATATTCTTGAATTCACCTTGAAAAAAAAAGCAGAATGTTATATATACATATTTAGAGAGAGAAGGAGACTATACACATACACATACACACACTCTGTCTCAACTAAACTAAATATACATACTCGACTAAATAAGAGTTTCATTTCAGCATGGAATTTGGTGGGAAGAAGATTAGAAAGACTGAACACATGGGCCATGGCATTGGAATCTCTATCATTTATACGAGGTGACAGTATAACACTTAAAAAAAGGTTTGGTATCCCTTCAGGGAATTTCTTTTTATTTGTATTCTGATGTGCTCTACTTTCTCCACTAACCCAAATTTCCCTAATATTAAAGTATTTAAAAATAAAACTGTAGTTCCTTTATTCTAAGAAAATCATTCATGTGACTAGGTTACTCAACATAGGTCTGGCTAGTTTTTAATTTCCTCATTATATTTTATTTTCCATGAAGGCACAATTATATTGTAATTTAATATTTTTGCTATGCTGTATCAAATGTCTTATCAAACCTTTTAAAAGGGCACTAAGATATCTATGCATCTTGTATTAATTCTTTCAACATCTTTAATGAAATTGCTGTGAGTCTTGTAGTATAAAGTTATGGGCCATCTTCAAGAGAGAACCCTTCCAGTAGCTTCACAGGGAAATAGAAACAACAAAACTTTGGTAGGGAAATTAAGCTATTTCACTGAATGTAATTATCAATAATGACTGAATTTAAAACTACCATCTTTCCAATTGTTTTCTATTTGACTCATTTGTTTTTTGTTTCATTTTCCCCCATGTTCCCTGCAGGCTTTTTGATAATTTAAGACTTTTTGATTTCCAAGAGTGCAGGGTTCAGAGAGGTGCATGGTCATATGTTTGATGACTGTTCCCTCCACAGAACCCTGAGGAGGGACTGTCTCCAGGCTCCTGCTGTGTCCTGTATATTTCTCTCAATCACCTGGTGGAAAGGAAATGCATACTCCCTTTATGTCTGGGTCTTTGAGCTATCTGAGACCTACACCTGGCCTTACCACTTTGCTGAAATGTTAACTGATTTATTTTTACCTGTTTCCGTGGAAGCTGGTGTCTGTTCCTCCTATGAGCAGTTTGCATGTCCCAGCCCTTCTTGAAGAGGCTTGTCCTTCTTTGAATTCAGATTACGTGTTTACCTTGCAGCATCAGCTCCCTGATGCATTATTAAGAAGTTATGATTTTATAGATTCTCTAATATTTCTCCTTGTTAAAGTGGGATTGCTGCTTTATTTTGAAGATTTTACCTCGTAAGTGGACGTGGAAGTCATCATAAGGTCTTTTTTTTTTACGATTTATTTCTATTTACTCCCTTTCCCTTTCCCTTTCCTTTTCCCGTTCCCTTTCCCTTTCCTTTTTCCCCCTTGTGGCTTGCTTGCTGCCTGCTCTCTGTGTCCATTCACTGCACATTCTTCTGTGTCTGCTTGTCTTCCTTTGTTGTGTCATCTTGCTGGGCCAGCTTCCTGCGGGCACAGGCCGCCAGCTTTCCACAGGCACAGTCCAGCTGGCCTTCACAATGAGGCCCTGGGATGTGAATTCAGGGCCTTCCATATGGTAGATGGGAGCCCAATCCAAGGAGCCACAGCCACTTTCCATCATAAGCTTTTTTTTAATTGTATGGGTCAACAATGGGTATATGGATACTAAGGTCTTTTAGGTTAGCTATCTCAGTTTGCCAGGGATGCTGTAACAAAGTATCACAGACTAGTTGGTATAAACAACAGTAATTTATTGGCTCCCAGTTTTGGAGACAGGAAGTCCAAAATCAAGGTTTCAGTAAGAAGATGCTTTCTCTGAAGTCTGTAGTAACCTGGTGGTATCGTGCAGGCAATCCATAAGTCTGTATCTGCCTCTGTCATGTGGTCATTGCTTTTCACCTCTGTCTCCTTGTAATGAGTTTGAAATTTCCTCTGCTTATGAGGACTGCAGGCACATTGGATGAGATCCACCCTTACTCAATGTGGCACCAACCTTAACTAATCACATCTTCAAAAATCCTCTTTACAAATAGGATCACATCCAAAGTCCTAGGGACTAAGACTGGGGCATCTCTTTGTTGAGACATGACTCAATCCATAACATTACCGTGGAGAAACTTATTCTTGAACGATCATTGTTAAAAGAAATTATCTATCTATCTAATTATACCCACATAACTTTAAAGTGGTGATATAGTTTTTATCATACCTATGAAAAATACCAGAAGATTAGTAAAATAAATTAATTAGCAGGGAAATCTTACCTAGTTTGGATGTGGTTAGAGTTTGCTTGAAATAGAAACTATTCATTCTGATTTTATATATAGCAATGCTTGTTTACTAATCATATTTTTGTTTTTAAGAACTTCTTTGTTAAATTGGACAATTGTTATGAGTTTATATTCTTTGCTAAATCACTAGAGATAGTTAATTTCTGAGATAGGAGTGAGCCGTCTAATACCACCCTCTATTGGCATCTATTCAAAATCAATGTCATAAAACATATCAGTTTATTTTACTTCAAGGGAAAGCTTGCAGCAATTATTCAAACCTGTTTTAGTGATAATGATTGTCAGTGATTCACATGGCACCAATACAATTATAAATGTGGAAGCATTTTTATCTTACTCCCTTTAATAGCTTTTTTTCTGTTAACATTTACTACTGGCAAATGCAATAGAAAAGTATACTGTACAGTATAAATCCCAGGTATCTTACAAAGCAGTCTAGCAGGCAGACAGTTTCCAATGTGGAAACTATGCTCCTATGTCTAGGCTTTGGCCGTCACATATAACAGACTCCACAGACAGATCAGAACATGAAACATAATCTGTGACAATGTCAGTTTCATATCCAAAAGAAGACAGAAATAGGAAGGAAGGAGAAGGAACATGGAAGGATGGTTGGAGGAAGGAAGGAAAGGAGGGAGAGAGGGAAGGGGGAGGAATAGGAGAGGAGGGGAGGGAGGGAAAAAGGGAAAGGAAAGGAAAAGAAGAAAAGGTAAAGAAAAGTAAAAAATATTGCAGTAGCAAATTTACACTATATTTATTCTGAGAAAAGGAGGAATTTGAATCGTGATTTGTAGTTGTGAGAGAAAATTAGAAATAAAGTAAATATTACTTGTTTGTATTGAAAGCTATTCCTTTACAGTGTAAGATTAAATGAAAAACATTTTCCACATTTTTAGCATGTTTATAATTTGTAATTACTGTAATTAGTTAAAATGATTTCTTATCATTATCAAACATATGAAATATTTTACTATATCATTGCTGACTTCATTCACAATTCAAAAATTTTGCAGATATTAATTTATTCAGAGCATTCTGAAATATAGTGTTAATATGTCAAGTAAAAGTTCCTTAAAACTGATTAAGCCTTTCACATACGCATTTGTGTAATTGATAGATATGTAGTAAACAAACATTATATATCATGAATAGATAGATAAGATCTTATTCAAAAGGTATATAGTTAAATGATTAACAAAATGATTACCTAGACTTTTTAAAAACTTGATAACCTGTTTGCTTTCCAGAAAGTATTTGATGCAACTTAAAATAAATATTATATATACAAAAATACAATTATTTTAAGGAAATAAAAGTTTTATAAAGACAGCCAAACTAAAGAGGAGGATATAAATATTTCTAGCCTCCTAGATTAATAAGCATTAAATTTAGCTTTGAATCTTCTTTCCGTAAATCTTTTTAAAAAACGAAATAGCAATTAAGTAAACTCTTTACTTGTGCTATTTTATACATGGTATTTGTCACTTGTGAGGGAGGTAGTCTTCAAAGATTTTCTGAAAAATACAGAAATGATCTTTCCATGACAACTATTCATCAATTTTTGATAAAAACTTGGAAATATGATATACTTCACATTAATTTTTTCAGGGGGATGTTTAATCAGCCAATAGAAAATTATTAAAATCACATTACTTGAAGATGTCCTTTTAAAATTACTTTTCTCCATGCTTGTTTTCAGTAATTTAAAATGGACTACTTTTTTTTTTACTCAATTAACTATTAAAGCTTTATATAAGAAGCTTTATCAAAACCCACCCTAATAGTCAAATCCTGTTACAACCAAGGGGAATTTCCAATGTTTTTATTGGCAGTGGAAATTTGAACTGAACATCATTGAAGTAAATGGTCCACTGGGCTGGGCCTTGGGCTTTTTGGTTATATGGCCTCTGCTGTAAAGGCGTTTTGCTCTAACTGGATTTGTCCTCTTCCATGTAAGAAGATCTAAAGTTTAAATGCAAAGCATTTTTTTGCTAAGTTCTTCGATGGCCGTTAGCACTGCCCAGCTTGTTCTCATGCTCATGATTGACAGTTCGCAGTGGAATCAAGGTGAATTCATGGGAGTAGAGGAGAGATACAGTTAGGCAAGTCTTGTAAGGAGCTTCAAGCATTCTTCACTATCAGTATCGTCTGCCGTGCGCTCTGAACGCCCGCGTGGGCTCTCGGCCGCCTGTGCCCTCCTGTCCGGGAAGAGGCTGCCGCCGCGGGCGCCGCCGTTACTGCGGTGAAGCCGCTCGGCCCAGGCCGCGGTACCGCCCAGCACGGATTTTGGGCTCCACGTGCGGCTAGACCCGAGCGGATCGAAAAAAACAATGGGATTGAAGGAGCCCGCGCAGAGAGCAGGACAGCGGTTTCGGCAGCTCAGGCTCCACCCCTGCGACAACGTGGACAAGCTCCTTGGAGTGGCGGCCGCTGCCTGCGCGTGCTCGTATTCACCGGCACACACAGACCCAAACACACGGGCCGCCCACAGTTCTTAGCTAAAATGGACTACTTGCAATTTCCTTTGTGTGCTAGTCTCAAAACAGGCGTGTGAAGGCATCCAAGGAGGATTAAATATCTGGAAAATGACTTTAAGTCTTTTAAAATGAAAAGTACTAAATATCTTAGTAGTATATTATTTTAACTGAATATTGACCACCTAGGTTAGCCTTCTATGATTACAATAATCCTTATAAATACATGTAGAATATTAATATATTTCAATGCACTTTACTATTACATTAATAATATTAGTGAAATTTCTCAACTTGAATGATGAGTGGAAATAAATTGATAGGTAATGAGAGGTTGGACAAGACTGAGCTTCAATGTACTTCTGAATATGCTTACAGAAAATTTCCTTCCTTGATACCCAGAAATGACAGCTCAGAATGTTGCACAAATTGGATGCTCTCTAAATGAGTGCTCACTCGATGGTATAATTAACTTATCTTCCTAAGCACCTCATGTTAAACTACTTCTTATACATAGTTCTACACTGATTATTCAATGATTGAGAATGTTTTCTCTAAGCGTTTTTAATTTTAAAAATTTTGTTAAGATGCTCTTTTAACTGTGATTTGATGAGCAAAGAATGTATTCCTGCTTCCTATTCCAACTGCCTTCAATCAATTCATGTCTCCCTCATTCCCTACTTGTTTGAAACATACTAAGGACAATGGGAACCTGTAAAATACTGTCTTCTATCTCACACCAAAGAGATCTTTATAGGAATGTGAATTTTCTCTTACAAGATAATTTTAGGCATTCAATGTTAACTTTTCTGACAGGAGAATCCAGGTTTATATGGTGTCGACTCTAATATAAGACTAATATCCTGGGATATTTGGACATTTTAACTGGTATTAAATTTAAGTGAAGGGTGCTATATAAATTACTTCATAGTTTTTCATTTTACTTTCTTCTAAAATAAAGGGATTATCACAAAGCTTCTCCATTGTTCTTAACAAATCTGATAGTCTTTAGAATTTCAATAATTAATAGATCTGAGAAAGGCAGGGGAAGGGTAGATTTTATAGAACTATGATCTTATCATAAAGTCAAATCTTGTGGACAGTCACCTACTCTGTCCTCACTTATTTAAAAGGCATCGAAAACTTTACACATACTAGCTGGCTGCTCTGTCATTACTTGAGAGAATTGTCAATCATTAAATAAATTCTGCTGCTTCTTACTTTGAGAGTTTCCCACATGAAAAGGAGTTTGATTTCAAATTTATAGTTGTCATTTTTTGAGTTTGCTCTTGTGACTCATGGGAGAGCACTTTATGTTTGTTGTTTACCATGTGGAGTAGCTTTCATAGCAGTGTGCACATGTACTTTTTATTTCATCTCCTCCTACCCATCATCAAAAAAAAATGAATTTTGGGTATCCTTGCTTCATCACCAGTTATTTGGACATCTCTTATATAGCCATGATCCATCCTCTAGACTGTGAGTATTCTAGATAGAGTAGTGAGAAGAGCAAAACAGTTCTGGTCTCTGATTAGGTGGAATTTACATTTGAGTGATGGAACAAAATAAACAAGAAAACACCTAAGTAACCATGATGGTAACAGATTGTGATAAACACTTTCCAGTAAAAAAACAGTTCTGAGATGTAGATAACTGTGCTGACTCTACTTTAGAATGGAAGTATTCTTTGAAAGAAGGGTGAAAAAAATGTGCCCTGGTGAGCCACACAAAGACCTAGAGGAAAGCATCCTATTCAAAGGGAACTGCCAGCATAGAGACTGTGGGTGGGAATGAGCCTACCTGGCGCAATCATGAAGCAAACCAGAAGTCGAGCATAAGTGGAGTGGTACGAGCAGTTAGAAAAGAGCCATGCAATGAGCTTGAAAATTAGGTATAACTATATGTTGAAGGACTTAGTAGTCAGGATTTTATTTTCAGGGCAAGTGAAAAGCTTTAAAGGGTTTTAGTCAGGGAAGTAAGACATAATCTGATTTCTATTTTAAACAGATCACTTGGGTAACTGAGTAGAGAACAGTATGGAGATTGCCAAGAAAAAAACCTTGGTCAGGCAGCCAGAGCAGTAGTCCAGATCAAAGATTGTATAGCTATGACCAGACAGGGGAAAACAGATGGATTTGAAATGCAAATGGGGGGTAGAAGTAACAGCCAGTGATGACAGGTGAAGAGAACAAGGAAAAGTGGGGAGTAAGAATGCCCAAGAGTTTTGCTGTGAAATTTTTATTTGATTGGAAAAATTGATTTGATTGCTGTCTGCCAAGATATGGGAGGAAAGAGGGGTACTTAAAAATACTTTCTCCAAAGAGTCCATTCTGACCTTCACAAATACATTCTGATTTCTGAAAATATATATTCAATTATTTTCCTATGAAGGTATAAGAGATAAAAATTTTTTCAGTTTTAATTTTTACGCATATTCAAAATATTCTGTTTTTTTATTTTTTAGGAATCACATGATTTTATGATTAAAACATTGAAGTGGTGGGGTCAATAAAGATTGCTGATGAAATAAATAAAACATCTTTTAAATATTTTTATTGTAGCAATTTATATACAGCATAAAATTTCTCATTTTAACTGGTTTCAAATACACAGTTCAGGGGTTTTAATGACATCCACAATGTTTGTGCTACCATCACCAAAATCCATTACCAAAAATTTTCCACCACCCCCAACAGAAACTCTGTAGCCATTAAGCATTCCCTACCCTCATCCCTGCTCCGGACACCCTGTAATCCACTTTCTGTCTCCATGAATTTGCACATTCTGGTTATTTCATATAAGTGGATCACACAGTATTTGTCCCTTTATGTCTGGCTTATTTCATTCAAGATGATACCTTTAAGGTTTGTCCACACGTAATGTGTATCAGAACTCCATTCCTTTTTAACAGTGCATTAATATTCCATTATACGTACACCACATTTTGTTTATCCATTCATCTGTTGATGGATACTTAGGTTGTTTTCACCTTTTGTCTATTGTGAATAATGCTGCTATGGACATTGGTTACAGATTTCTGTTGTCGTCCTTTCGTTCAATTGTTGTGGGTATACATCTCAAAATGAAATTGCCAGGTCATGTGGTAATTCAAAATTTAACTCTCTTAGGAACTCAAAACCATTTTCCACAGTGGTGCACCATTTTACTCCCACCAACAATGAAAGCATCTCCATATCCTTGCCAATACTTGCTGTTTTCTGCTTTAAAAAAAAAAAAAAGATTCTATTAATTGTAATAGTGTAAAGTGACATCCCATTGTGATTTTGATTTGCATTTCCTTGGGATGAGGGCTAGCAATCATGGGTGGTTATATAAAAACTTTTGTTTCTTCTTTTTTTTTAATGAATGAGAAAATCTTTGGATATGCTTGTTTAGTACAATCTTATTTTAGATCATAGGATTTCAAAAGTATTTTACACTATAAAGCACTTGCCTTTATCATTTTGCCTACTAAAATCATGGAAAATATCATACTCACCTCAATAAAATGAGGCAAATGCAAGAAAAGGAAAAGGGGATGATAAAATGTCCTCTCTATTTTATTTTAATCTCTTGCCTTAATCTTTTGGAGATTAATTGGGAACATTTGAGAATAAGTCATTCCAAACTTCTAAATACTTACATGGCAGGAGCTGAGCTGAGCTGAGAGAGCTGGGCTGCGCCCCAGTTGTTGAAGGTGGTCTATTAAAACAAGCAAAGTCAAAGTGGGAGTGAAAAATGAAGCTGTGATTGTGTGAGCAAGAGGTTAGCCCTGGGAGAAAGCGTTAGCTCCCGTTCCATTTTCCCCGTGAAACCAGCGCCACCTGGCGGGAACCGGGTGGATCAGCTCAGGTGTGAGGATTCCCCGTGAGCCGCAGGAAAGGCTCCTGCAGTGGCAGAGAGCTGGGGGCTGGGTGAGCAGGCTGGGTGAGGAAAAGTACTGAACACTGAGGCACAGAGGAGAAAATGTCCTCAAGATCTCCCCATCCTCTTCCACCCGTCCTAAGGAGGTCTCAGAGAAAGACTTTGGGCTAGGAATTTAGATATGAGTATGAGCAACACCTGCAACCGGGCAACTTTTTGCAGAGACAAAAAAATTTCAGAAACTTTTTTCTGAATCCTTTAAAAATTTTAATCGGTTTTGACATGAGAGAAATTTTCTTGATTTTAAGCAAAATTCTAGCAAGGATTTATGAAATTAAGGTGATTCTGAATAAATAATTCATTGAATACTTAAATATCCTGTATTATCGGTCAGTAGGCCATTACCAGTGTTTTCTTCAAAAGAAAGGTTAAATGAGATAATGATTAAAACAATATTTTAATAGAAGTTATAAGCAAGAACAGAGTTTTAAAAACTTTATGGAAATTATCCTTTTGGGTCCTAAACCCCAAAGAGAACTTTTTTAAAGTTCAAATATTAATTTTTAAATTGCAAATTGATAATTATTTTTCAAAATATTGGCTGATACCAAAGTTCTGCATGTTTTCTGGATTCCATGTATCATCTCTGTTTTTATTTCCAGGAGAAACATTGCCTTTGGCTAAGTCAAGTCAAATTCTGATCAGATTCAGTGCAGAAAGTGATGAATAAGCCAGGGGATTCCATTTTATTTTTGCATTTTACTTTGGCCTTTTCATAATATAGCACATACCACTACTTCCAGGCAAAGTACTAGAAGCATCCAAGTTGCTTTTTTATGGTATTTAGGGAATTTAAGGTGTTTATATATTTGTAATAAAAGTTATTTGATAAAATATTGAATAGTTCTCTGACACTTAAATATTATATTTCTATTACAAAGATAATAATATCCCATTTACCTGGCACTATAAGGAAACAGGTATTGATCAAATTACCTTTGTGCAGCATTTCACATTTTCAGAATGATTCCAATTATATTATTTGATCTAATTAAATAATGTTCATAATATAGTTTGTGGCTGTTTTAGGTTTCAGCAGGTTTTTTTTGGTATCAAGGCCAGGGATTGGACCTGGGACCTTGCATTTAGCAGCCAGCACTCAACCACTGAGCCACATTGGCTCCCCTGAGATGGTTTTTCCTTTACTTGTTTTGTTCTTTTGTTTTTAGGAGGCATCAGAAACTGAACCTGGAACCTCCTACGTGTGAGGTAAGCACTCAACCACTTGAGCCACACCTACTCCCTTAATAATCATTTCAGTGAAAATACAATTAAAATTTCATCAAGGCAATTTAACAAAAACAAGTAACATACTTCTATCACCCTAACTAAATACCAATTTACTCTGTTTGTGATGTATGAGCCTTTGGCACTTCTACACACCTTTATACTTATTGTTGGATTTGGAGTTTATTCAAAATGTTTGAGATTGCTCAAAGATCATTTTCTGGAAAGCAAGGAAGTTTTCACTGTTGATATTTTGCCTTTATTTTGCATATTCATTAGAGAAACTAAAAAAAAGTACCATAGAAACTCTTCATAAATTTTCAGAAGCCCAGAGTATGGTTTTGAATATGACTTGTAATGGGTACACAGGTTGAGATTTGAAAGAGATTGCCATCTTCTGAGGTAAACAGTGTGTTCAAAAAAAGGAAATAATACTTAATTTAACTAGGCCTCTAATTTGAAGCTAGAGACGCTACTGGATGTGCTTGAATATATTTTTGTCAAAAAGCAGAGGCTATTTTCCATTTAATAAAACTTCTCCAGGGAACATTCTTGAAAGCATTATGTTTTTTCATAAAATTATGGAGAATATAATCAGTCATATCATTTATAAATAATTCCTGATAATCTCACTTGCAAAATCCATTCAAAATATATCATTATTAAAACTCTTCAGTGTTTGGCAATGAGATGACTTAAAGAATAATGAAGAGAGTGAGAAATATGTTTGAACATGCGAGTAAGGTGAAAAAATATCTTTAATCCAAATTAAATAGTGACTCATGATGATACTGAATTAAAATCAGTTTCATTATTCTAAGTGGCACTTTTGGTTAAAATGTAAACAATCACACCAGTATTAAAAAGTGGACTCTCTTTGGAGAGAGGGCAGTTTAACAGATCCACCTCTTAGGGTTCCTAATTTTTTTTCAGATGAAATCTATAGTACTTTGCCAAGAGCAGACTCACAAATCAAAGTAAGGCTATGTGACACATAAAAAGAAAAAAAGATTGGATCACTTAGTTTAAGTACATTGGTATTGTTAAAGGCATTTCTCCTTCAAAAGGTGCTTCTTTCGATTTCAGATAGAGATTGGAAAAGCCATCTGGTAATCAGATAAAGTGTCTAATACAAATGACCCAAAGTCTATTCTATCCTCAAATGTTACCTTCAAAAGGCACACTTTAAAAAATTATGTTTCCTCTTTTAAGGCAATATATTGTCACTACCATGTATATAATAAAGAAAAGTAGAAAGAAAAAAGAGATCACATTAAAATAATATGTTTTACTTGTATTTTAGAAAATATAATGACTCCAACATTCCTGAAATCAGATAACATTCCAGTGTCATTCTCTTTCTTGACTTGTTCCTACCTCTGAGGTTATACAAAAATTGATGTCTTTTATCTAAGCCAAATCCTTTGGAGCTAAACAACTAAAATTGTGAATGCAATTTATTTTATTTTATTTTATATTTTATTTATTTTATAGATTTATTTATTTATTTCTCTCCCCTTCCCCCCCCCCCCCCCCCCCCGCCCCAGTTGTCTGTTCTCTGTGTCTGTTTGCTGTGTCTTCTTTGTCCACGTCTGTTGCTGTCAGCAGCACAGGAATCTCTGTTTCTTTTTGCTGCGCATCTTGTTGTGTCAGCTCTCTGTGTGGGCGGCGCCATTCCTGGGCAGGCTGCACTTTCTTTTGCACTGGGTGGTTCTCCTTACCGCGCGCACTCCTTGTGCCTGGGGCTCCCCTATGCGGGGGACACCCCTGCGTGGCAGAGCACTCCTTGCGCGCATCAGCACTGCACATGGGCCAGCTCAACGTGGGTCAAGGAGGCCCAGGGTTTGAACCGCAGACCTCCCATGTGGTAGATGGACGCCCTAACCACTGGGCCAACTCCGTTTCCCATGAATGCAATTTATAAATCTCTCAACAGCAACTGGGAAGATTTTTCAATACAAATGAAAAGTTAAATTGAACATTGCTTCCTGACAGGTAGTAGTTATAGTGAAGACTTGAAATTCTTTGAATTCTTTCATGAAAATTTTTCTGAACAGTGCTTTCATATACTGCTTACAGCCTGATTTTTTCACATTATCCATGCTTAAAATTGCACAGGGGCTTTATGAATTCTATTGTTATGGGATGTCTAACTCTTGTTAACAGTTAGTTCCAGCATGACGAGCTGTTAATGTCTTCTGTGAAAAATAAGTGTTGCATGTGAAAAAATTTATACATGACTCCAGGTCTAGAAAGGTCAGATTCTCAAGCCCTCTGTCTCCTACCTTCTCTATGACATCTGGTTCTACAGCTGGGGAAACATTCATGATATTACCCTGTCTGAGACCTTTTGAAGAAATGGGAAGTGTAGAGGCTTTCTAATGTAGTATTTTAATAGCTTATACTTTGCTGTTTCTTTCTCCCCCTTTTTTACTAAGTAGTAAAAAGTGAGTTAACATGGGATGACTTTATAATAGAATGCTTTCCACCAGTGGGGAGTCTTGTTTGTTCATTTTCTGGATGCTGGGTAAAGACTACACATGGGATACTTTCCACTCTGAAGGGGACAAAGCCTACAGGAGTCACATGCCCTGATTATGGAAAGAGTGGTGTGGAGACTGGGAAAATGGCCTTATGTTACCAATATAGTTCAGTGACAACTTGGCACCTTCTGTAACTTGCGACTCAGGTCTCAATCACGCTAGCCCAACTTCATCCGGTTCTGAATCAGCAGCCTTGGGCCTCAGCTTGGTGAAAGGCAAAAAGTACATAAAAACAAAGCTATGGTTTGATTCTTTGCTGAAAAAAATCTAATTTTCTTCCTTATGAAATGTGAGTTATTCTGTCATTCCAGTTCTGAATCAGTATAACATTTTTCATACATAAACATCCCTGAAGACAGAATGGAGGAATACATTTTTTAATTCAAACTTTGTTCAAATTAAAAAAAAAAACAGTAAAAGGAAACTCAACAAGTTATTGAAGCAATACTCCTAAAAAGTTCTATCTAGGCACTTTTATCTCACAATTCTTGCTATTATATTGTCAACATTTTCAAACAGCTTTTTAGATTTCCCTTTAGACATCAAGTAGGAAGTTTTCCTTGGCCCTGTTATGCAGCTCCTGAGGAAAACTCACTCCACTTTGTAAGCCCTCTAACCCTTTCATTGTCTGCCCGATACTTGAAGAACCTGAAATCACTAGATACTGTTGTAGAGTTTTAATTATCTTTGCCATTCCAAAGAGAACAAGTAGTGGAATTGCACCTAGTCAATGTATTCTTAGATCAATGAGAGAGTAAGAAATCGCACAGATTCTAAATTGCTTATATAAATGCCTTAGAAAATCGGCATATAGGAGACCCACTTACCATTTCTTGGTAAGTCCACCACAGTCAATGTTTCTTCCGGTACTGAAATGGACTTTTGATTCTATTCTAGAAAGCAAGTACATTGCATTTGTAGCAATTTTTCTTTTCTGCCATAAATACATGTCTTTTAAACTGAGAATCAACCTGGCGTGGTGATATATGTGGCAACAGAGTTCATCTGAGATGGTTTCCTTTCCTGCTTGCTCAAAGCACATGGTAAGTTATGGAAGGATAGTTAAAAATCACCAATCTTCTCCTTCCCTCACCGCAACCATGGCACCTGTGTGAATGTGTCTAGGTTAAACTTGGTGGCTGACAGTGTCTCATCAAAATCCTATTTTGTCTTCTATTTATGCCTGTCTGTTTCCACACACAGTCTGTTTTAGATATTTGTTTTGATGTAGAAGCCAATACTTTGAGTTTCCTCAAAATAATTCATTCACATTCAAATTAATAAACCTTGAAGATTTTACTGACCATTTCAAGGCCTAAAGGAAGCCGTTGTTTCATATCATGTTTTCCCGCAGTTCACAGCGTAGAAATGTCAATTGGCTTTGTCTCTGTCTTTCCAAGGCATGCTTGCTGGGCGACCAACTCTCCTCAATTCTCTCCATCCTCACCTGAAACAGCATGTTGCTTCTGAGCCTTCCCAAGGATATTTTCCCAGACTAACTCATTCATGATATTCCTATTTCAGGAATTTTCTATTGTTAAGACTCACTCTCCTTGGCGTTAATGTTAATAAAGGCAATGGAAAGGACTCCTTTAAAAGAAACAGAATTAGAAACATGGAAATGTTTTTTCTAAGTATGGACAATAAGAATTTACCCTAAGATTTCCCCTGCTTTAAGTCTTTCCTGGGACTGCAAATACATGTTTTTGTTGATATTTCACCAAGACTTCATCAGCTTTTAGATGGCATATATCATGAGGTTTAGTTGCTTCATTTCTACTTTAAAGAAATTCACATTTTCTGTTAAGAGCTTTCAAAATGCATGCTACTTTACAAAGAAGACTGGACATGAAATTTTGCTCGTAACTCAGTGATGGATGTTTGATTCTGTTGACTAGTAATGTCTTGTTGAATCAGATTTTACAACCTCCAGTGGAGAATGATTTTAAGAAACACAAAATATCCTTCATCATTAAATGAAGCAGGGAAGACCACCTCACTTAGGTATTGCAATTATTCTTACCTGTATTCAGATGTATTTTCTTCTTATTTTCACTACATCTACTCTACAGGAAGTGCTGGTGTCTCAATGCTACAGTCTTCCTCTTAGTGTCTCAGAAACTTAAAATTGGTTTTTACCAATTTTCAATCCTTTTCCTCTTAAAAAAACCTATTATTTCATGCAAATTCAGGTGTTATTTATTTTTTGTCATGTTTTGTTTTAGTTAGACTGGTAATTTATTCAGGTAGGGAGAGAAGAGAAATGAGAGAAAATAACAGAAGATAACAGAGCAGGGGTCCCAGGAAGGGAGGAAGGGGGTGAAAAGGGATGAAGAGGGCTAATTTATAAGCTACAATTCCCCATTATTGATTATAAGTCCCCAGGGTTACTTGTGTGGCCACACGGCAAAGGAAAAATGTCAACAGTGGTACACAGAGGGCAGGACAGATCCACAGGCAAAAGAGCAGGGCAAGAGAGCCTGGGCTCTGGTTTGTGCCTGGCTTTTAAACTGTTAATTATTCTACCCCTCTGCCAATGGAAGGGGAGGGTGTTCCTGTTGTTTGCTGTTTGGACTGATTATCTGTAAGAAATGAAGATTCAGTTTTCACATAATGGAAGAAAATATTAATTAATGTAATCTGGCAGCCTACTGCCTCAGTCTCCCACTCTTGGGTTAAACAGGAACAAAGGAAACCAGCTGAAGCTAGTCCTGTAGGCAATAAAAAAGATGCCCAAGAAAGAGCTAAGTCAATACCAATTCAGCACTAAATTCCATTCCTTATTTGGCAAAGGAGAGCAGGTAAAAACTAAAATGGTTGGAATGTGATGGGGGAAGCCGTTAATCACAAACTTTTGCATGGGAAAGTTAGATCTTCTCAGATAGGTTGTAACCTCTGAAGTATCCAATCTATGGAGAAACAGAGGAAGGGCTTGCCTGCTAGGCTTAGGGGTATAAATTGTATCATTCTTCTTTGTTCGGGGAGCCAGCCACTGTTTCTGTTTGTGCACCCCCTCTTGCAACATTGAGAATATTTTTTTCTTCTTCTCCACAATCGGGTGAGCCTTATTTTCTTCCAGAATAAGATTTCTTTCTTACATTATCCCACCCTTCAATCCTTAGTGAGGACCTAATGATAAAGTTCCTAGAGAACATCCGAGCTTTTCTTGTTCCCAGGAAGAAGCTTTTGTTCTAGGTAGCAGAATCCTGGAGGTGGGGTTCTTCCAGCAGTCATCTTGGGAGTTCCACATGTCCATGTGGACTCTGCCAGGTTCCAGATCCATCTATTAAATCCCTATCTTATTAACCTGCTCCATTTCCCCCTCAGAAATATCTACACTTTTAATCTTAAAGGGGTGCTGAAGGAAGATGATCTTTCTTCTGTAACTACTTCCTGCTGGTTAGGGGCTTGCAGACCCTGACTACCAAGGTGCAGAATTCCCTTAGAGACTTCCACAGTCAATTCTCAAGATTTTCTACACAAAACAAAACAAAGCAAACAAACAGAAATATCTCTAACGGTAACTTCTCTACTTAGGCTAAACTATTGGAAAGTACCAGCTATTTGTGTTTCAAACTTGTCTAAGTGGCTTCCAACATAGAGTTATACATTTGTATACTCCCAGGATATCATTGTCATGCTAGCTGCCTGAAAACAAGGAGTAATAGTAATTGGACACATGTCACTATTAAAACTGTCCTTGTGAATTTCATACTTGCCTATTTCAAGGAAAGTAACAATAAATACTCTTTCATTCCCAATATCCTTCGGGTCCAAATCTCCAACATCTGGCGCCCAAAAACATGGGGCCCGAAGAAGTTAGCAAGTCTTCCATATCAGTATTGTGAACTGCGGAAAAGACTTCGTCGAGGGTCGTGTGATGTCCAAAACAGAGTGACTCGAGTCTTCTTTTAAGATCAACCTCTTGTTTGCCATGTGGGGACTTCATCCAGCTTCATACTGGATGCCAGATCCATCTTCTTCCAGTCGAGATAGAATTCTTGAGAATTGACTGTGGAAGTCTCTAAGGGATATAATTTTCTTTCTCTCATAGAACTATTCAACTGTAACAAAATACTCAAATAAAACATGAAAAATATAGTTTTAAACAATATTTTACTGCAATGGAATATTATAATTATTTTATATTCTGGCTTTAGTTATAGAAAAGACAAATTCTGATACATCATTATTTCAACTATAGCTATAAGATGGTATATAAATTTATTAACTTTTGCCCTTTGATAAAATTTTTGCATACTCAATTGAAACAAAGTTTAATCAAAATACTCTTTTGATTTCTATTCTTATGGAATTGCCTTCTTAGCAACAGTAATATAAATGGTGCTGGTTATTGTTCAGTTTCAGTTCAAAAATGATGCCGGTGGGTTAGGAAAAGTAGTTTGAAAACAGAAACATTCTTTTTAAAGAAAATGAGGACATGAACACATTTTCCCATATGGTTGTATTTTTGAAGAAAGAAACACAAGGACAGAGTAATGGTATCCTAGAGAAAGTATTATTTTAAAGATAAAGATAAAGATATACTGATGTTTAACTTTAGACACCAAAACCAAAATCTGCAGATTAGAGTGCAAAATTTGGGGATCTCTTTTCAGACCTGTTTGCCAATTGAAGTATTTCTCAAACTTTAGCTCTGCCCCTTGTCATAGACATAAAATTTTCTTATAGCTGATAAGTTCTGATGTAGTCCCAAAATAGAGATCTCACTCTTTGTATTGCATTGAGAATGACCTGTCATGGCAAACATCCCAAGTTCATAATCAAACAAATTTAGGTTTAGTGCTCACTACAAAAGAAAGACCACATGCCATGGGGACCTGGGAATGTCTTAGTTATGAGAGTGTCAGAAGAGGCTTGTTATAGAATTTGGGCTTCTGTTAACTGATGTTGGGAAGGATTCAAGGCAGTTTGGTTTCCTCTGGATTGGTGTGGTCAGGGGGTAATTGTATTATTGAACATCTTAGATTTTATCTAGGAGATGGAAGGAATGAAATGAGGCTAAAGCTCTAAATTAGTAATGAACCAACTATGACTCAGGTTAACAAGCAAATGGGGATTTTTGGTCTTTCTTGTGGTTTGCATAGTATTCTTTTTATTTTATTTTGTTTATTTATTTTTAAAGATTTATTTATTTATTTATTTCTCTCCCCTCCCCCCTCCCACCCTGGTTGTCTGTTTTCTGTGTCTATTTGCTGTGTCTTCTTTGTCCACTTCTGTTGTTGTCAGTGGCACCGGAATCTGTTGCGCCATCTTGTTGTGTCAGCTCTCCGTGTGTGCGGCACCATTCCTGCCTGGCAGGAATGGGCAGGCTGCACTTTCTTCCACTCTGGGCGGCTCTCCTTATGGGGCACATTCCTTGCGCATGGGACTCCCCTATATGGGGGACACCCCTGCATGGCATGGCACTCCTTGCGCGCATCAGCACTGCGCATGGGCCAGCTCCACACGGGTCAAGGAGGCCCGGGTTTGAACTGTGGACCTCCCATGTGGTTGACGGATGCCCTAACCACTGGGCCAAGTCTGCCACCTACATAGTATTCTTGATATTTTTTGTGATCAGATGGGAATACAAAGTGGCCTCAGATTGATGCCATCTGATATGGATGTTCTGTGAGACTTTACTTTCAACAGGAGAACATCACAGCCTAGTTCTTGGTGCCAGGCAGCTACCAGCTGACAGATGTCAGAACCTCCTTTTTCCTGTCAAACTTTAGGCAGAATGGTGTCCTCACCAGCTAGAATATTTTATTAAACTTCCCTACTTGCTTTTTTTTTTCCACTTGGAAAGCATACAACCATACTGTTAAACATGCATTTTTAAATACACACAATCTCACTAACATTAGAATGGTCAGCTGTGGAAATATCCTGTCTTCCCTCCATTCCAGCCCCACACAACCACACTCTCAGCCCCCATGCACTTCCTTGGACAATTGCTGGTCCAATGAGTAGACCCAGGGAAGGCAATGGTAGGCTTTTTTTATACCCCAGTAGTGGGATCCAAACTAGCTCCCCCTGATAGTCTTTTCCAAGTTTTTCCATGCAGAATGGGTTAATTCTCTGTTTTCCCATAGAACATTTTTTTTTTTTATCACAAATGCATTTATTGATTGGATTTTCCCACGAGTCTATATGATCTTTGAGTATAAAGTTCTGACCTCTCGTTATCACTAGCAGGATAATATTGGCGCTCAATTAACTGTAATTGTTTATCTATCAGTCTTCCAAAAGTGGAGATTCTACTTATGCCCTGGTTTCTTTGTTTAAAAATGAGGCTATTCAGGTGTTATTGAAATTGATATGAGGATAAAGTATAAATGTGAAAGTGCTCCAAAAATCATTCCTTACAGGGATTTTAAAGACACTGTTAATTTTATATCAACACAGACTCTCGTTGGACTCATTTTAAATCTCTTTTCAAGAGAATATTTGGCTTCTTCAGGAAGATACATTGTTGTACATGCTTTGCCTTTAGCTGTTCCTTGCAGCAGTGATTCCCTGTGCAGCTCTGTCCCAGGGCCCAGATACAGAAGTAGTATCGGTTCTGAATTTTCCACCGGTTCGATCATTCAATCTGAATACAACCCAGGATACCTGCTACAAGGCTCCACGGCTATCCACTGTCAGTCTGTGCCAAATGCTTTAACTCAGTGGAATGACACCATACCAAGCTGTGTAGGTAACTATGTCTGGGAAAGTGTGAGAACTTGCATAAATATGTAAATCAGACCTGAGGAACAGTTTCACAGAACTGCTTTCAATGACTATAACTTGTTTACAGGGCCACACAAATGGAATTGATAATGTTTGTGACCTATTGAAAGAATACTTTATTTTATCAGAAAAAACTGATAGCAGCCAAACCTTTAAAATATTGTTTAAAAAAATAGCTCATCAGATTAACAAGCATGAAACATGTTTTCCTTCTCAATATTTATTAAGAATGCCATCAATGCTAAAGCCATGAATTTTCAACATAATTAGATTTTGTGTAAAATCATTATAATGTTGATTTGCTATATTACTTGTGTAATATTCCTTTAATACCTTTATGCTGATGAGTGTTTGAAAAGCGATAGGTTAATGCAGACTGAATAACAATGGCATTTTAAATGATAGTTTATTTGCTTCATTTTGTATAAGATCCTCTAATGCAGTCATGATTAACACTCAGATTCATTTGTACATTTTCCACTCCTCTTCTCTGGATTTGCTCATAAAAATCCCGTTAATATTATTTGTAGTTGCATGCCTACATATAGAAGATAATGCTCTACAAAGTTTCTTAAATTGTAGTAGATAAATTATTCTAAAAAGAATTCGTTTCAGAGATGGCATTGCTGTGTACACTGCCTTCTTTGATAACCTGAAAAAATTTATTTCTAGACTCAGGATGTATAATTTATTTGCATCATAGTAAATAACCAATAGTATTGCCAATTTTAAAAAGAACAGGCTAAATGTTACCTTGGCAAAAAATGTCAATTAAAGTCTCTAGAACATGTAAAATTTCTCTTTAAAGTCTGATCACACTCCAAAATAAACCAGACACAAATTAATATTGTGCTTCATTGTATTTTATTTTTATTAAATGTGGCTTTGACTTTCAGTCCCCTGTAGTGTCAATTTCACTTAGCGGAGAGGTACGATCCTATCCCCTGGTTGTCCTGAACCATATGGTAACAACTGAAACTGTATATAGAAAATCACAGTTACAGAAGGATCAGGGATTCAGGTAAGTCCAGGAGCCTAGAGTCTAATAAACAGTGCTAAGTCAGCATCCAGGGGCTTCTTTCATTTTTTTTTTTTTCTCCTTCCATTTCTTTTTGTATTGGCTGTTTTAAATATATAGACTATAATATCCATACTATTTCTGCATAGTGTTTCAAATCATGCCTCTATTTGGAATAAAAATAATAAACATGTTGGGTAAAAAGAATATCAACACTGCCATTTGTGAACATTTTTGGATGCCCTTTACTTGGATAATTTTGAGTTTGTCCTTTTTCTTATATTTGTGCTTTTAATTTCATGAGACATCCCATATGGTTAGATTAATTTCTTTCAACTGAAAGTCAATATTAGCTTAATATTGTTGTTTAGATTGAGGTGACCAGCTTTGCCATAGAACAGAATTGGGACTCTCGAGATCTATGATGGTGGTGACATGACTACATCTCGACTGGGAAGTTTTTCAGGTAAGACACAATTGCCCTTTTCTTTGCTTGTGTCTCAAGATCTGCACACACTGATAAAACAATAAACAATAAACAGCAAAATGCTCAATGTAGAATTTTCCTACAAACTCTCCTATATCCATAAGTTTCTCTAGGGTTGCAAATCTAAGACCACTAAGAAAACAGGTGAGAAAAAAGAAAGCTGTGTTCGCTGAGAGCAGAAGCTTCAATTGTAGTGTGATTGCCTACTCCACCTTCCTGAGGTTAACAGAGCTTTTTTATAGGTCACAGGCCTTGGACTGGTCCTGGGATGGGGGAAAGAGAAGTAGGAGTGTGAGGTAGGGGTAAGGCAGAGATCAGATCACAGTTCTCAGTTCTTCAAAACAGATGATGTAAAGGTAAGTAATCTGGAAATTATACTCTGCAGTTTCAAGCTATCAGGAAAACAGGCTGTTTATGCCTAAAATTTGCAGCTCTTTGTTATATAAGAATTGCAGAAATCGCCACCTTTTATATCAGGCACTGCCCTACCTACTCATACCTAGTAGTCAGACCTGAAGTTGTAGTGAAATGCAATTAAGTCCTGTCTCACTCTTTGTTCCACCTCCACCTCTCACAAATATCTGTGTAATAAAGATTCTTCTTTCAAAATCTTCCCTTCAGTCATGCCATTCGTTCCCTTCCCACTGCCCCTAAACTTTATTTAGATCCTTTTACCTTTTCTTTCATTTTATTAGGTTATCTTGCCTCTAGACATTTATCACTGCCTCTTCCATTCTCTGTAGCATTAACACATCAGTCTTCCCAGTCAGAGTAGTTACCATTGGTCACATCATCATCATTATCATCCCAATACTTGTCATTTTCTGCAGTTATTGTGCCAGGCTTGCCTGTTCACATGCATTATCTATTTTTTCCTAACTGTGAGATAAATTTTGTTGTTGAACAAAACTTTAGATATTTTAGAATTTTCCAAGGGTAATGAAGCAGTTTGATATAATCGATGAATTCCAAAAAGAAATATTGGATTATGCTTATAATCTGATCCATACCTGGACATGATTGAGATATGATTAGGGCATTGAGTGCCCACCCAATCTCCACCCCTTGGTGGGTGGAGACTCACAGATAAAAGGCATGGCAAAGAATAGAGTTGAGGGTTTCTGATGTTGAAGTTTTGATGTTGGAATTTGATGTTGAAGACATAAACGGGAGCTCTTGGAAGTAATCTCACAAAGAAAGGAGAATCCAGGCTCAGGAAGGAAGGAAACTTGAACCCAGAGAAAAGCCAGCCCCAAGAACTTGGGAACCCAGGAAGCCTGAATGCTCACAGATTTTGGCAACCATCTTTCTCCAAATAGACCTTGGTGAGGGAAGTACCTTATCCTTTATGGCCTGGTGTCTGTAAGTTCCCACCCCAAATAAATAACTCTTTATAAAAACCAACCAATTTCTGGTATTTTGCATCAGCACCCCTTTGGCTGACTAATACAAGTACACAGATAGGAAATGTATAACTGGGATTTTAATCAAGTGTGTCTAAACACAGAGCCTGAATACAACTGCCTGAGTTAGGGATCATATAATAAAGAGTCATTTAAGCACATAAAAGTTAATTTTTTGACATAATAAGAAATCTGAACCTAGAGAGCTTATTTTATCTAGTAAGTAATAGCTTTTCAAAAAGGTCCCCCAAGTTGCTCATTATAAATATATGTAAGTTTATAAATATATTAATATCTCATTGAACTGTTGTTTGGTCATCCAGACTACAAAGGAAGGCTTGTTTTGTTGTTGTTTTTTTAAAACCAAATACATTCATTCCTTAAACAGCACCTTTATTCTACTCTTCCTTAACAAATAAGAAAAAGAAAACTAATAGTGGGTGTATTAGTCAGTAAAAAGAGGTGCTGATGCAAAATACCAGAAGCCTGCTGGCTTTTATAAAGGGTATTTATTTGGGGTAGGGGCTTACAGGTACCAGGCCATAAAGCATAAGTTAATTCCCTCACAAAATCTATTTCCATGTGTTGGAGCAATATGGCTGGCAATATCTCTCTGGATTAAGGCTTCCTGGGTTCCTCTCTTCCCAGGTCTTGACTCTCTCTGGGGTCGGGTCCTCTGTTTTCTCCACAAGTTCATCTGTAGACAATGAGGCTCTCTAGGCTTTGCCTTCACAAGGTCAGGTGTACACTATCAGGCAGATGCTTCTGTCTCTCTCCCCAGGGTTTCTACCATGTCTATGGAGCCATCTCTATTCCTGTGTTCTTCTCTTGGTTCAGGTCCTCTCTTCTGGGCCTTGCTTCTCTTTCCTCTGTGTGCTTATTTCCTGGGGCTCCAGCTCAAAACTCCAGCATCAAACTCCAAATCAAAACTCCAACAGCAAAATGCCTCCAACTCTGTCTCTTGTCATGCCTTTTATCAGCACCCTACTGATGTGGCCCAATCAAAGCCTTAATCATAATTTAATCATGCTCAGGTAAACACCAGTTTACAAACATAATCCAGCTTCTATTTTAGGAATACATAACTATATCAAACTGCTACAGTGGGTTAAGACATTACCAACATCTGCCACAACTTTCATTTTATCACTGACCTCTTTCATAGCTTTCCATGATTTGTTTCTAGTTGCCAGCAAATAAATTCATATTTTTACATGGACATATAAAGTTTTGTGCAATAAAACATCAGTCTAATTTTTAGCGTCTGCCACATACAATCTATATTTGTCTGTCTTACACTATTTATTTCTTTTGGCACATGCCTTTCCAACAGCCCATTACAATTATTATAATTCTTCAGGCTTGATCTCAAGGGCTATTTCTTATTTTCCCTTACCAGGTAAGAAAAAATATTTCACCAGTTCAGGTTAACATGCATTTTTAAAAAGTGCCTGCTACATAAATCAAGCACCCTATTTATTGTTGGGATTAAATTATCAGGTGTTTGTCATTTAAAACAACAATATTTAAAATTTACAAGTAGACCTCAAATTTAACTTAATCATAGCAATGAGAATGAGGTGTGATAGGTTAAGCAACCGTTAGAGGAAGCAATTGGGTGTTACAGGAGGGCAAAAGGAGTATGATTCCTAGATTTTGGAGAAAAAAATAGGCTGCCTGGGAAAATTTAAAGTATCTTAATAGATAAGTACAACATAGCCTGAAAAATACAAGGAAGAACAAATGTTCCAGACAAAAGGAACCATGCAGTTTTTTTTGTGCTTGTCCATACTCAAATTTTTATTTAGGTTACTCATTTTTATGTATTGTCTCTTATATTTTCTAGACATTTTTCATGAGAACCTTAAGGTTTCATATTGACTGACTTGCACTTTCCATATATATATGGAGGTGTCTGGCACATTAACGAACTGAAAAGAATGCGGTTTGGCATGGTGGTGGCTAAGTAGGGTTGTGGGCTGAGGAAATGCCAGTGATGTACACACTTGGGAACTGAGAACATAAAGAAAAATACTGAGGTTAACATGAATCAGGTTTCTACCTGTCTGAGAAGAGCATTAGAAAAAATGGCAAACAGGAAGGATAGAATGAAACTGTTAGTGTTGTATTTGAATTAGAGACATTTGGGTAAACTCATGGTTTTAATATTTATAGATATTGAACTAAATAAATGTATAATATGTGTGTGTGTACATATATAAGCCATACGTATCTAGGTCTTGTAAGCCATTTCAAATCAGGAGATAGGCAGGCTTTAAATTATAAATGCAAAAAATAGAGCAAAATTCATGATAATTTGTAGCTGACAATCAATATTAAGGGGAAGTAAATACTAGTGTGCTGAAGTTAGAATTTGTAGGGATTATAATAAAATTTCTCCATTTTCTTAGTTACTTGTCTATCTAGGTCACAGTAAAACAACATGATAAAATGATTCTGCTTCTGGCAATTAAAAAAAAAAATCAATTGTATTTCATATGGCAGAAATAAGCACTTTCTTACAGTCCACTCAGACAAGAGCCCAAAGTGAAAATCCAATTAGAGGGGTGGAGCAGGGCATATCCTCTCTCCAGCTGTGGTCTGGGTGCCCAGGTACACAGAATCCTCTCAGCCCTCCCCAGATACCTGCATATCTTTTATACCACCTGATGCATCAAGATCCAGAATTTTCATAGAGTAGAAAATGATTATATGTCGTAATAGAAGAACAGACAGGACTGCTTACAAATTTTCTTGTTGCAATTAATAATAACAGTAGAGGGAGCATGATACTTTAGAAAGCACTCTCATATACACAATTTATGACTTGCGTATCCCTATAAGATAGTTATTATCATTATCAAAGTTGGAACATAGTACAGTTTTTTCAGTGACCTAGTCAAGGTGACAGAGCTAATATACATCATGGCCAGGACTAGAAATAGGTTTTCTGATTCCCTATCCAGAGCCCTTCCACAGTAATGCAGCCAAGGAAAATGAACAAACAATAAATTCGAACAACCAATGCATGTGTATTGAATACCTACATGTGCGAATTACTGTCCTGGGGGGTGTGAGCTGTTAAAAAAAAAAGATAAGTGAGGGTCTCATCTCTAAAAAAGGCTAAACTTGAAAAAAAAATGAACCAAGCATAAAGCATAAAGCATTGTATGAGAAGTGAAAAGCCATATCTTTCCATACAGAGAAAATATATCCCACTACAGACACGGGTGGCCAACAGTGGTTTCTATGAGTAGGTGAGAACAAAGCTTATTCTCATCTCAGTAACAGGACATCCATAGTTGGAAAGCAAGGAAGGACAGCATTTCTTACAAGGATTTACAGTTAATTAAAATACTAGAGTAATGTGGTGGGAAAAGTAACAAACTAATACAAATCATAGGAAAGCCAGGCAAAAAGTAATATAAATGCTACAATAGAAACTTTTTTGGTTAAATTAGTTAGACCTATAGTAATATTGTATTTTCTACAAATATCAGCCAAAATATAAAAATAATACCCAGTGAAAGGACAAAAAGACAGCAAACATCATAAATAGATAAAGAATTGGTGTTTTAAATAGATATCTCTTTTCTTGGTATGAGAATGGTTTAGAGCAGGTCCAACCACAGGCACAGTCCAGTTCTCCCTTGCTTCCTTGCTTCTTTCCCTGGCCTGCACAAGTCTCACTCTAAGTCTTTGGGATTCATGGCCACTGAATGGGCTCTATTTTTAAACTTGGCAGGCAGCAGTTTGCTCCTGGCAGAGGAGAGGGTTTTACTCAGGAAGATTGCTTCTTTGGGAAAAAAAAGCCCGGGCTCCCCCACTTACTGCATTTCCCCATGTGTTTCTGTGAGTTACTATGTAGCTTTCGGCAGTAGTCTCTCTGTGTATTTCTGCTCACCAGCAGGGAGAAACTTACAGCTTCTCCCCGGAAACTGTTCAATTAGAAGATATATTTACCAGGGTCATAAAGCAAAGGAGTAACAATTGAAAACATTTCAAAGTGTCTATCATTCGACACACATTTTTAGCGTCCCTACAGTGAACTGTTCACTAAGGATGCAGGAATGGAAAGACTCCTGGAAGTCAACCCACTTTGGATGTGAGTAAATGGATTGCAGCACAAACCCTAAATCTCAGTCGGGAATACGATTTCCAAGAGCCCCTTTTACATGTGTGTAATGCACACAGGCTCACATATGATCTGTAAGGAGTGGATGATACATATCTTTCTCTCCTTTTCTCTGTTCCTACTATACATGCTGATAATGGTTTGAGATTCATTGGTCAAAAATGCTAAAATTACTAGTTGCGTTTATATGTCCGAAATGTAGGTAAAACTTTTAAACCCAGTGAAAGATTTTTTGGTATTAGTTCAACAAGAAGTCCGTGAGGTATTTTCAGAATGGAATTAAAAAAAAAAACTCATTTGCATTTGTGACAGGATATATTATTGTGAAATTGTTTGTGTCTCTCTCGACTGTTATTTTTCTCTACCTCATTCCAGGAAGAGAGCCAGATCTTCGTTAACATTTGGCTTGGACTAAAAGCAGCAGGTGTCCATATTCTAAGGAAAAATCTCCTCCTAGCTTTGGACACTTAAAAGCTTAAGCTCACTGTTGAAGAAGCTGAGAGGATGGTGGTGAAGGTTCGAAGTTCAACAGGTTAAAATGGCTGCCAAGATTGAAAGTTAGTGACCTTCCCTTGGCCCGACCATCAGCCCATAATTTAAGTCATCACAATATCCTTGCAGCACCACAAGGAGGTAGTAGTACCTCAGAATGAAAATGGCAGCAGGAAGTACTTAGAAAGGCTAGATTCTAGGGTCAGGGCCTTAACTGGCAAAGTGTATTCTGTAAAAGTGAGCAAGAGAGTATTGGAAGCCCTAGAATTCAAGGGGTAATGTGAGCTTGGAGAATGAGGCTATGGGGAATCGAAAGCAGGGGACCCAGTGTTCGGACTATTTAATATCCTGGGGCACGGAAGGACTCCACAGTAATGCTAGAGATGAAATGTCCCCCAACTCTGTAGAATGGCCCACAGAGCATATTGAAGTTACTTTAGAGTTTAAATAAAAGAAATAGTCCATAGAGTAATGAAATTGTTATAAAATTATTTGTAGTGATGAATGCAAAATATTGCGACTATACTAAAAGCAATTGATTATACTTCCAATAGATTGTATAGTATGTGAATATATTTCAATGAAACTGCTTTAAAATTTTAAAAAAATTAAATATTAAAAAATGTGAAAGGAGAGAAAAGAAAGCAAATATTTAAAAGAAATAGTGCATATCACGTGTTTATGAATAAAATTAACAAATAATATGCATTTGTCAAAAGCTTATTTTGCACGCAGGAGGAGGAATATATACAATGGCAAATAGGGATTTTGAAGTTAAATTGATGGCGATTTCATTAGTGTCGGTAAGAGATGAAGGTGGCTTAGGCTAGCATGATGGCAGTAGAAGTAAAAAATAGATGACTGAAACTTTACCCGTCTCATATTTTGTGTGGCAACATTGGTCTGTTCATCTTTCTAAAGTATTTAAAGAAGCTGATATTTTTGGAGCTCAGTCCCAGTCAGGACTTTGTACTGAGTCAAAACAGCCACTGTGGAAGTCTGTTTAGCAGTTCCTAAGGGAGTTAGATGTAGATCTATCAGGTGGCCTGGCAATACCACTACTTGGTAGATACCCGGAAGAACTGAGAGCAATGACATGAACAGACATCTGCACACCAATGTTCACAGTGCCATTACTCACAATTGCCAAAGATAGAAAAAACCCATGTGTCCAGCAACGGACAAATGGATAAACAAAATGTGGTATATGTACACAATGGAATATTATTCAGCTGTAAGAAGAAAAGAAATCATGAAGCATATGACAGTATGGATGAATCTGGAGGACATTTTGTTGAGTGAATCAATCCAGACACAAAAAAACAAATATTGTATGATTTTGCTATTATGAACTAAATAGAATGAGCAAACTCCTAGAGTTAATAGCTTGCATGTAAGTCACCAGAGAAAAGAATATGGTTAGAGAATGGAATGCTGAGATTTCGTCTGTGCAGAATTGATAAAAAGTTGTTTGGAAATGTTTGGAAATGAATAGAAATGGTGAAAGCACATTATAGGATTTGTAACTAAAAGTGCTAAATTATGGGAATGATAGTGGTTTGTTTTCTGGTGTTGTCTTTTTTTTTTTTTTTTGAGTACAAAAATGCTCTATATTGATTGACATGATCAATTCACAACTTGGTGATTATACTGAATGCCATTGATTGTGCACTTTAGATAAATTATATGGTTTACAAACAAAAAGAGAATAGGTTGGGGGGAAACTACACTAAATGTAAGATAAGATACTGACTGTAGTTGGTAGTAATATTTTGAGGATGCCATTTCATAATTTGTTCCAAATGTTTCACAACGATGCAAGACATTGGTGGTAGGGGTGATGTGTGGAACCCTGTATGATGATGTGCATGCTTGTTTTGTAAGGTCACAACATTTACTAAACACTGATTGTTTATGTATGAATGATATACTTCAACAAATGTTTTTAAAATGAAAAAAAGTAATTAGTGTATTTGGAGAGGTGTCTAATAGAACTACATGGGTTGTAAACCCATGGTAGTTGAGGTAATAGTGAATGGCTTAGTTAGGGAAAAAGTGGATTCTTTTACACAAGTAAGAATAAGAAAGGGGAAATGGACTAGAGATGAGGTCAAAAAGCATTCTAGGCCTATATTTAGGGAATGCCATGTGACAGGAGAAATGAATTGTGAAAATTAAAGAATGAGAGGAGTCTCTGTAGACCAAATTAAGGAATTTGAAAGTCATCCTACAATGATGGGGAATCTGTGAGAATTTTATATGACATAATCATATGTTTATTTTAAAATGAGCTTTCTAACTGCCAAACAGAGAAGGAATTGGATTGGGACAAATGTAGGTTCAGTAAACATGTTAGAAAATTATCACCCTTATCCTGGTTAAAGGTAATGGTGGCTTGAACCAGCTAGTTGTGAAGATGGAAAGATGGGGTGAGTGAAAGGTGGAGGGATTTAGGCAGCAGGCTACTAAGGGCCTGATGGCCTGACTGCAGAGCAGTATGGTGTAATGGAGAGGAAGGAACTTTCCAATGCTAGGGTGTGGGTGGAGGTTGATAGTGTTGTTGACTGAGATATGGAACAAGGGGGTTCATCCGGAGGCAGGTTATGATCCAGGTTTGGACACATCCAGTTTAAGAAGCCTTAGGATAATCAAGAGACAACTGGAGGGAAACGGACTTTGGCCCAGTGGTTAGGGCGTCCGTCTACCATATGGGAGGTCCGCGGTTCAAGCCCGGGGCCTCCCTGACCCGTGTGGAGCTGGCCATGCGCAGCGCTGATGCGCGAAAGGAGTGCCGTGCCACGCAGGGGTGTCCCCCGCGTGGGGGAGCCCCACGCGCAAGGAGTGCGCCCGTGAGGAAAGCCGCCCAGCATGAAAAGAGAGCAGCCTGCCCAAGAATGGCGCCAGCCACACTTCCCGTGCCGCTGACGACAACAGAAGCGGACAAAGAAACAAGATGCAGCAAATAGACACCAAGAACAGACAACCAGGGGAGGGGGGGAAATTAAATAAATAAATAAATCTTAAAAAAAAAAAAAAGAGACAACTGGAGTCCTTGCATGGAGCTCTTTATTTAAAGCTACTGGCTGATATTGTGACAGCAGGATTGCTTAAGTAGACGAGGAGAATTATTGAGCATCTAATCTTTTCATCAATGTTTATCTGTTTTGAATAATCAAATTATTTCTTTGTTTTACTATGTAAATATTATTTTTTCATACATTGGAGTTATCTTCATGGTACCTTCCTCTAATTTGCCTGTACCATGGTGAGTTTTATAGAATGGATATTTCCTTGACAACTACTATGTACACAGTTCTTGCCTAGAGAATAGATTTAATATAGTAGAATATCAAACATATGTGCTTTAGGAAAGAAATGATTTGAACTTGTTTAGTATTTTCCCACAGGACAATACATTGAGCCAAAATATTTTAAACTGACTTGAACATTTTTCTTTACCTCAGCATCTTCCAGTGTCAGAGTTTCTTTCTCCCCCTTGTCCTAGGCATCTGTAATTCCCTTTCTGGGTTGCTGTGACACAGGCTAGGACACTTTAATTAAAAAGAGCATTATATAAAAATAAACCTTTATTTCCCTTTTCACACATTCTTAGTTGAAGTCATTCAAAGATCTCAGGGGGAACATGATTCAGTATGAGTCACACAGAGAATAGAAAAGAGATATATAATCAAAAGCAACATCTTAAAAATAATCCATTGGATCCACATCTCCTCAGACTGTTCCCTCATCCCCATTAGACTTGGAGGCTTAGATTTTATTCCCTCTTTGTACATGTCAAGTAAAAAAAAAAAAAAAAAAGGCAGAATATTACATGTTAAAAAAGCAATGTAGAAAATCAAATGCATCATTAAAATATAATAAGATTTTTTGTGTTCATTCACTGACATGATATAAAGCTAGTCATGTCTTGTGCTTGAGCAGGGTAGAGACGACGAAGTCTAACTTTTGTTGTACCATCAACAGTAGAAAGACCCAATATATAATGCTAAATGCCAATACTTACATTAAATGAGACAAACTATGGAGATTTATAAGCCTAAAAATATCCTCACATATTTAATACTTGAAAAAGTGAATGCATTGGTTAAAGTTAAATCTGCCTTATTTCTTACAGGAAACACTGTCCCAGCACTTCCAAATGACTCTACTTATAATTCCAATCAGATATAGGGTGGCCACTGCTGGTTTTCACCTGGAATACAAAAGTAAGGTCAACCATTTCTGCTGCCAACTTTGTTATATTGAGGAATTTTCTTAAAGGAAAAAAATAAATTCATGATGTTATTGTACACGGAAATAATATTATTCTAAAACCATGTTTAAGATTTGCATGTAATTGGATCTTAGAAAACCTGTCTTGATGACATATTAATTTTAATAAAATATTAATGAGAAAATTGGAAAGTCAATGAATGGAGTGCTTATATAAAACAACTACTAAAATTTTGTATTGTTCGCATGTAAAAGCACAAAAAATATATATATTTTTTATATATTTCCAGTTTTCTTGTGAGTGATAGCAGATATTCTTATTAGTGTCCAAAAATATAGAAAACTGTAATTTCCAAATAGATTATGGTTATAAGCCCTTTTATTTCTAGTCTCAAAAGCTCTTAAAAACAGGACTAACAAAGTGCAGTATCTTCAGTGTTTTCATTTGTGTATTATTCATTTTATTTGGAAGTAGGCATTACAAAGGAGGCTCAAACCTTTTAAAAATGAATGCGTGATGAGTTAATAGTCTGATAAATAAGATGACAAAAGTCAAAATCACAAATCTTCTTTGGGTTTGATTGTGCAGGTAAAACTTGTAAAAGTAATGTAAAAATTTCCAACGAGGGTGAGGTTTATTTTAGGACATGTTTTTGAGCACTAAAAATGCTTATTGTTGATATTCATCTCTTTTAATAAGCAGCTGCAAATAAGCAAACACATGGATAAGCTTAAATAAGTGATCTTTTGAATTGAGATCAACAGTTTGCATGCATGTTTTTGAAAGGCTAGATTTCCGCCAGACTCAAAATACAGGACTGTTTTGCATTCTAGTTAAATGTTCCTATTACAGGCATTATTATGTAATTTTTTCCCAATTTACTTAAAAGGGACCATTTTATGATAGTGTAAAATGATACTGTGGATGCTATTTGTGTAGGATATATTTGGGAAAATCTGTTACTTTGGTACATTTTGTGAACATCTGTAGGTAGTAAATTATAAAATTTATTTATGATAGTCTTAATAAATTCACTAATATTTTAGCAGTGTTAAAACTGATGAATGCTCCTTTCTATTCCTATTGAAATAGTTTCTGACTTTTTATTCATTTTTTATACAAAGAGGTACTAGTAAAATAATTTTTCTGCAACCTCTTCTATGATTACACAGATGGGCTTCAGCTCTAACAATATAATTTTCTACAATCTATTTAATTCTAAATCATTATAATTCATTAAAAGAGCAAGACTACTATATTTATCATTGAAATGAACCTTGCTCAAGAGTCTAAGATTTAGTTTAATTATTTAATTAATTAATTTTTATTTGGACCAATTTAAAGTGAGCATTTCATGTGTTACCATTTCGTTTTCAAGTGGTTATTTTCTGATGCTCACACCATTCTGATAGTTCATGTCATTCATTACTTCTAATGCATTTAGAGGCTGTCATTTCTCTATTCTAAAGCATTGTTTCAGAGTTTGAAATATGGACGATATGAGGAATCTGTAGAATTAACCTTATTAAAATCTGCACCAAAGTGTACAAAGACTGTTGAAATGTTACCAAGAGATTGCCAATGTTTTAAATTTGTTAACATATTTTTTCATGTGCCTCAAAGTCAGTATTTCCAATTTGCAGTTTTCTAAATTGAGATATTCCCTAAGATCTATATCCTACAATACTGATTAAAACAATAGTAAACACTTATCCTGTGCCACATCTTGCTTGTAGTGTGTTCCAACTGTTTTTTCCTCTCCTCTCACACAGTGGTAGTGAGGCTTTAGTATCCTGGGTATTTAAAGGTGAAAGAAGAGAATTTGGAGTGTTATTAACCTACCCTGGTCACAGTCACACTGCTAATACAGATAGAATACAGAGGCACAAAAAGATACTTTATCACAAATAACATTTCACCAATTACCTTTTCCGACTATCCTGTTATAACTATCCCAATTCCCATATTAGAAAAGTATCATGCAGATTGCCCTGTTTTTCAATTTCAGATAGTAAGAGTCAGTAGTATTAAACATTGAATGAAACATCAAAGTGCTTGTGGGTTGGTGTTGGAAATCAAGGTGGTCTGGCTTTAAGACCCTATGCTTTTATGACTCTCCCACCTTTGCTTTCATCTGGGGAGTATTGTTTTTCTCATGTAGAAAATATTTTCTCATCTAGAAAATATAATAGTCCCTTATTTGCAATGAAAGCTGGTAAGAATATCTCACACAGTAAACAATAAACTTCATTCAAAGTGATAGGATGTAAAACATTAATAATAAACAAAGCAGTTCCAAGGAGGTCCACTTTAGTATGTATGGTCTAGATTTTCTGCTAATTTTGAAAACCTAGGTCAAACTTGAAAGATCAGGATATTTGAAATGCCACTTATATTCCTGCTGCCATCTATCCTCCTTTTATATTAGTGGTTTGATTTGATATTTGACCAGAATAAAACAATATAATATATACATTGTCACTCTTGACCTGGTTTCTTTTCTGAAGAAAAACTACCAAAACAAAACAAAATAAATGAACAAAATATCCAGAAAATTTAGAATACAGATATGTAGATAATAATGATGTTATTGTACCCTGGAAATTACAAAATCTGACCTAAAGGCATGGAACTTGCTGAGAGGGTACTAGAATACAGTAAATATTCTTGAATTCACCATGAAAAAAAAGCAGAAAATATAATGTGTACATATTTAGAGAGAGATAGAGACTATACACATATACATACACATACTCTCTCTCAACTAAACTAAATACACATACTCAACTAAATAAGATTTTCATTTCAGCATGGAATTTGTTGGGAAGAAGATTTAAAAGACTGAACACATGGGCCATGGTATTGGAATCTCTATCATTTATGTGAGGTGACAATATAATAATATTTGATAACCTTTCAGAGAATTTCTTTTTATTTGTATTCTGATGTCCTCTACTTCCTCCAGTAAGCCAAATTTCCCTAATGTTAAAGTATTTTAAAATAAAGCTGTAGCTCCTTTATTCTAAGAAAACCATTCATGTGACTAGTTTACTCAACTTATAGACATAGGTCTGGCTAGTTTTTAGTTTCCTCATTATATTTTATGTTCCATGAAGACACAATTATGATGTAATTTAATATTTTTGCTATGCTGTATCAAATGTCTTACTTATAAAATGTTTTCAAAGGGCACTAAATATCTATACATCTTGTATTAATTCTTTCAACATCTTTAATGAAAATCCTGTGAGTCTTGTAGTATAAAGTTAAGTGCCTTCTTCACTGAAAGAACCCTTCCAGTAGCTTCACAGGGAAATAGAAACAACAAAAAAATTATAGGGAGATTTAGCCATTTACATTTAATATAATTATCAATAATGATTGAATTTAAATCTACCATCTTTCCAACTGTTTTCTGTTTGACTCATCTGTTTTTTGTTTTCATTTCCCCCATGTTCCCTGCCGGCTTTTGGATAATTTAAGACTTTTGATTTCCAAGAGTACAAGGTTGAGAGAGGTACATGGTCATATGTTTGATGACTGTTCCTTCCACAGAATGCTGAGGAGGGACTGTCTCCAGGCTCCTGCTGTGTCCTGAATATTTCTCTCAATCACCTGGTGGAAAGGAAATGCAAACTCCCCTTATGTCTGGGTCTTTGAGCTCTTGATACCTACACATGGCCTTGACAATTTGCTAAAATGTTAACTGATTTATTTTTACCTGTTTCCATGGAAGTTGGTATCTCTTCCTCCTGTGTTCAGCTAAAAGGGAGCAGTTTATATGTCCCAGCTCTCCTTGAAAAGGCTTGTCCTTCTTTGAATTTGGATATCCTATTTATCTTCCCACATCAGCATCCTGATGCGTTATTAAAAAGTTATGATTTTATAGATTCTCTACTTTTTCTCCTTGTTAAAATGGGATTGCTGTTTTATTTTGCAGATTCTACCTCATAAGTAAAAGTGGAAATCATCAGAGGGTTTTTTTAAAAAAGATTTCTATCTATCTGTCTTTCTATCTATCTATCTATCTATCTATCTATCTATCTATCTATCTATCTATCTATCTATCTATCTATCTGTTTTGCCCCTTTGCAGCTTGCTTGCTGTCTGCTCTCTGTGTCCATTCACTGTACATTCTTCTGTGTCTGCTTGTCTCCCTTTGTTGTGTCATCTTGCTGGGCCAGCACTCTGAAGTCACAACTTATCAACTCTCTCCAGGCGCAGGCCAGCTTGACTTCACAAAGAGGCCCTGGGATGCAAACTCAGGGCCTCCCATATTGTAGATGGGAGCCCAATCAAATGAGCCACAGCCACTTCCCATTATAAGGTTTATTAAATGTCTGGATCAACAATGGTTATATAGATACTAAGATTATTTTTTAGGTTAGCTCTCTCAGTTTGCCAGGGATGCTGTAACATAGTATCACAGACTAGTTGGTATAAACAACAATAATTTATCGGCTCACAATTTTGGAGACAGGAAGTCCAAAATCAAGGTTTCAGTAAGAAGATGCTTTCTCTGAAGTCTGTAGTAACCTGGTGGTGTTGTGCGGGCAATCCATAACTCTATATTTGCCTCTGTCACGTGGTCATTGCTCTCCACGTCTGTCTCCTTGTAATGAGTTTGAAATTTCCTCTGCTTATGAGGATTGTAGTCACACTGAATGAGATCCACCCTTACTCAATATGGCGCCAACCTTAACTAATCACATCTTCAAAGATCCTCTTTACAAATAGGATCAAATCCAAAGGACTAGAGACTAAGACTTGAGCATGTCTTTGTTGAGCCATGACTCAATCCATGACATTACCGTGGAGAAACTTATTCTTGAATGAATATTGTTAAAAGAAATTATCTATCTATCTAATTATACCCACATAACTTTAAAGTAGTGATATAGTTTTTATCATAACTATGAAAAATACCAGAAGGTTAGTAAAATAAATTAATTAGCAGGGAACTCTTACCTAGTTTGGATGTGATTCCAATTTAGAGTTTGCTTAAAATAGAAACTATTCATTCTGATTTTATATATAGCAATGCTTGTTGACACCAATGTAATTTTATATAGGGAAGCACTTTTATTCTCTTTAACAGCTTTTTGCTATTAACATTTACTACTGGCAAATGCAATAGAAAAGTAAGATAGATGTGCTACTGAACAGTATAAATTCCAGTTATCTTACAAAGCAGTCTAGCAGGCAGACACAGTCCAATATGGAAACCATGCTCCTTTGTGTAGGCTTTGGTTCTCACATATAAAAGACACTACAGATGGATCAGAACAAGAAACATAAAATCAGTGGCAATGTCAGTTTCATACCCAAAAGAAGACGGAAATAGGAAGGAAGGAGAAGAGGGAACCTGGAAGGAAGAGGGGGAGGAAGGAAGAAAAGGAGGGTGGGAAGAAAGGAGGGAGGACTAGGAGAGGAGGGGAGGGAGGGAAGAAGGGAAAGGAAAGGAAAAAAAGAAAAGGTAAAGAAAATTAAAAAATATTGTAGTAGCAGATTTATATTTAATCTAAGAAAAGAAAAATTTGAATCAATGATTTGTAGATGTGAGAGAAAAGAGAAAATTAGAAAGAAAGTAAATATTACTTGTTTGTATTAAATGCTATTCCTTTACAAGGTAGGATTAAATGAAAAACATTTTCCACATTTTTAGCATGTTTATAATTTGTAATTACTGTAATTAGTTAAAATGATTTCTTACCATTATCAAACATAAGAAATATTTTATAGCTGATTTCATTCACAATTCAAAAATTTTGCAGATATTAATTTATTCAGAGCATTCTGAAATATAGTATTAATATGCAAAGTACAAGTTTCTTAAAACTGATTAAGCCTTTCCCATATGCATTTGTGTAATTGGTAGATATGTGGTAAACAAACATTATATATCATGAATAGATAAGATCTTTTTCAAAAGGTATATAGTTAAGTGATTAACAAAATGATTATCTAGACTTTTAAAAAACTTGATAACCAGTTTGCTTTCCAAAAAGTATTTGCTGCATCTTAAAATAAATATTATGTATACAAAAATACAATTATTTAAAAGAAATAAGTTTAAAAAAGACAACCAAACTGAAGAAAAGGATATAAATATTTCTAGCCACCTAGATTATTAAACATTAAATTTAGCTTTGAATCTTCTGACAATAAAAGCAAAAACATTAAATAAGATGTATTTCCTTAAATCTTTTTAAAAAAGGAAATAGCAATTAAGTAAACTCTTTTTTTTCCAAATTCTACTCAATTTATTCATTTTTTAGAAAATATTACATTCAAAAAATATGAGGTTCCCCTTCACCCCCACCGCCCCCACCCCACTACTCCCCCCACAGTAAAACTCTTCCCCATCATCACGACACATCCATTGCATCTGATGAGTACATCTCTGGGCATCGCTGCACCCCATGGCCTGTGGTCCACACCATAGCCCACACTCTCCCACGTTCCATCCAGTGGGCCATGGGAGGACATACAATGTCCAGCAATTGTCCCTGCAGCACCACCCAGGACAACTCCAAGTCCCGAAAATGCCTCCACATCTCATCTCTTCCTCCCATTCCCCGCACCCAGCAGCCACCATGGCCACTTTTCCCACACCAATGCCACATTTTCTCGATTATTAACCACAATAGTTCATGAATAGGATATCATTAAGTCCACTCTAATCCTTACTGTATTCCTCCTTCCTGTGGACCTTGGCTTGGTTGTGTCCATTCCACATCTATGTCAAGAAGGGGCTTAGATTCCACATGGATACTGGATGCAATCCTCCTGCTTTCAGTTGTAGGCACTCTAGGCTCTATTTTCTACATGATACTTGTCACTTGTGAGGGAAGTAGTCATCAAACAAAGATTTTCTAAAAAGTACAGAAATGATTTTTATATGACAATCATTCATCAATTTTTGATAAAATGTTGGGAATATGATATACTTCACATTAATTTTTTCAGGGGGATGTTTAAATCAGCCAATAGAAAATTGTTATTAAAATCATGTTACTTGAAGGTGTTCTTTTAAAATTACTTTTCTGCATGCTTGTTTTCAGTAATTTAAAATGGACTGCTTTTAATTTCCTTTGTGTGCTAGTCTCAAAACAGGCATGTGAGAGCATCCAAAGGAGGATTAAATATCTGCAAAATGACTTAAGTCTTTTAAAATGAAATGTACTAAATATCTTAACAGTATGTTATCATAACTGGATATTGACCACTTAGGTTAGCCTTCTATAATTATAATAATCCTTACAAATTCATATAGAATATTAATATATTTCCATGTACTTTACTATTACATTAACAATATTAATGAAATTTCTCAACTTGAATGATGAGTAATGAGAGGTTGGATAAGACTGAGTTTCGATATACTTCAGAATATGCTTACAGAAAATTTCCAGATATCCAGAAATGACAGCTCAGAATGTTGCACAAAATGGATGCTCTATAAATGAGTGCTCACTCAATGGTATAATTAACTTGTCTTCCTAATCACCTCCTGTTAAACTACTTATTATACATTGTTCTACATTAATTATCCAATGATTGAGGTTTTCTCTAAGTGTTTTTAATTTTAAAAATTTTGTTAAGATGCTCTTTTACTATGATTTGATGAGTAAAGAATGTATTCCTGCTTCCTATTCAAATTGCCTTTGATCAATTCATGACTTCCTCATTCCCTACTTGTTTGAGACACACTAACAACCATGGGAACATGTAAAATAGTCTAAGTCCTATCTTCTACCTCACATCAAAGAGATCTTTACAGGAATGTGAATTTTCTCTCATAAGATAATTTCAGGCATTCAGTATTAACTATTTGGTGACAGGAGAATCCAGATTTATATGGTGTTGACTCTAATGTAAGACTAATATCCTGGGATATTTGGACATTTTAACTGGTATTAAATTTAAGTGAAGGGTGCTATATAAATTACTTCATAGTTTTTCATTTTACTTTCTTCTAAAATAAAGGGATTATCACATAGCTTCTCCATTGTTTTTAACAAATTTGATGACTTCAGAATTTCAATAATTAATAGATTTGAAATAAGCAGGGGAAGGGTAGATTTTATGGAACTATGGCCTTATCATAAAGTCAAATCTTGTAGACAGTCACCTACTCTGTCTGCACTTATTTAAAAGGCAAGTCCCATCGTTAACTTTATACATACTAGCTGGCTGCTCTGCCATTACTTGAGAGAATTGTCAATCATTAAATAAATTCTGCTGATTCTTACTTTGAGAGCTTCCCACATGAAAAGGTGTTTGATTCCACATTTATAGTTGTCATTTGTTGTGTTTGCGCTTGTGACTCATTGGAGAGTACTTTAAGTTTGTTGTTCACCACGTGGAGTGGCTTTCATAGCAGTGTGCCTTTTATTTCATCTCGTCCTACGCATAATCAAAAAAGGTGAATTTTGGGTATCCTTGCTTCATCACCAACTATTTGGACAGCTCTTATATAGCCATGATCTATCCTCTAGACTGTGAGTATTCTAGATAGAGTAGTGAGGAAAGAACAAAACAGTTCTGGTCTCTGATTTGGTGGAATTTACATTTGAGTGATGGAGCAAAATAAACAAGAAAACACGTAAGTAACCATGATTGTTACAGATTGTGATAAACAATTTTCAGCAAATTAACAGTTCTGAGATATAGAATAACTAGGCTGACTCTACTTTAGATCAGAAGTATTCTTTGAAAGAAGGGTGAAAAAAATGTGCCCTGGTGAGCCACACAAAGACCTAGAAGAAAGCATTCTATTCAAAGGCAACTACCAGCATAGAGACTGTGGGTGGGAATGAGCCTACCTGGCACATTCATTAAACAAACCAGAAGTCGAGAATAAGTGGAGTGGTATGAGCAGTTAGAAAAGAGCCATGAAAGGAGGTTGAAAATTAGGTATAACCATATATTAAAGGACTTTGTAGTCAGGATTTTTTTTTTTTTAAAGATTTATTTTTATTTATTTAATTCCCCTCCCCTCCCCCGGTTGTCTGTTTTCTGTGTCTTTTTGCTGCGTCTTGTTTCTTTGTCCGCTTCTGTTGTTGTCAGCGGCATGGGAAGTGTGGGCGGCGCCATTCCTCGGCAAGCTGCTCCCTCCTTCGCGCTGGGCGGCTCTCCTTACGCGTAGGGCTCCCCTACGCGGGGGACACCCCTGTGTAGCAGGGCACTCCTTGCGTGCATCAGCACTGCGCTTGGGCCAGCTCCACACGGGTCAAGGAGGCCCGGGGCTTGAACCGTGGACCTCCATGTGGTAGACGGACGCCCTAACCACTGGGCCAAAGTCCGTTTCCCCCTGTAGTCAGGATTTTATTCTCAGGCCAAGTGAAAGGCTTTAAAGGGTTTTAGTCAGGGCAGTAAGACATAATCACATTCCTATTTTAAACAGATCACTTGGGTTATTGAGTAAAGAACAGTATGGAGATTGACAAGAGAAAAATCTTGATTAGTCAGGCAGCCAGAACAGTAGTCCAGATGAAAGATTGTATAGCTATGACCAGACAGGGGCAAATAGATGGATTTGAAATGCAAATGGGAGGTAGAACTAACAGAATATGATAATAGGTGTAGAGAATAAGGAAAAGTGGGAAATAAGAATGGCTGAGAGTTTTGCTATGAAATTTTTATTTGATTGGAAAAATTGATTTAATTGTTGTCTGCCAAGATGTGGGAGGAAAGAGGGGTACTTAAAATTTCTGTCTCCAAAGCGTCCAGTCTGACCATCTCAAATATATTCTGATTTCTGAAAATACATATTCAATTATTTTCCTATGAAGGTGTAAGAGATAAAAGTTTTCTTTCAGTTTTAATTTTTATAAATATTCAAAATATTTTGTTTTTATTTTTAAGGAATCACATGATTTTATGATTAAAACATTAAAGTTGTGGGGTCAATAAAGATTGCTGATGAAATAATAAACATCTTTTAAAATTTTTATTGTGGCAACTTATATACAGCATAAATTTCTCATTTTAATTGGTTTCATATATACAGTTCAGGGGTTTTAATGACATCCACAATGTTTGTGCTACCATCACCAAAATCCATTACCAAAAATTTTCCACCACCCCAAACAGAAACTCTGTACCCATTAAGCATTCCCTACCCTCATCTTTGCCCCTGACACCCTGTAATCCACTTTTTGTCTCCATAAATTTGCATATTCTGGTTATTTCATATAAGTGGATCACACAATATTTGTTCCTTTACATCTGGTTTATTTCATTCAAGATGATGCCTTTAAGGTTTGTCCACATGTAGCATTTATCAGAACTTAATTCCTTTCTAATGGTGCATTAATATTCTATTATATGTACACCACATTTTGTTTATTCATTCATCTGTTGATGGATACTTATGTTGTTTTCACTTTTTTTCAATTGTGAATAATGCTGATATGGACATTGGTTACAGATTTCTGTTGTAGTCCTTGTTTTCAATTGTTGTGGGTATATATCTCAAAATGAGATTGCCAGGCCATGTGGTAATTCAAAATTTAACTCTCTTAGGAACTCAAAACCATTTTCCACAGTGCTGCACCATTTTACTTCCCACCAACAATGTAAGCATCTCCACTTCCTTACCAATACTTGCTGTTTTCTGCTTTAAAAAAAATAGTGATTCTATTAATTGTAATAGTGTAAAGTGACATCCCCTTGTGATTTTGATTGGCACTTTCTTGGGATGGGGGCTAGCATTTATGAGCATCTTTTTACATTCTTATTGGGCATATGTGCCTTCTTAGGAGAAATATATATTCAAGTCTTTTGCTCACTTTTAAATGAAGTTGTTTTTGTTGTTGAATTGTTTGTGAACTTATATATTGTAGGTATTAAAATTAAACCCTTAAGAAATATGTTATTTCCCCCATTCTATGTCTTTTCACTTTCTTGTTGATGACTTGATGCATAATATTTTTAAAATTTTGATGATATCCAACTTATCTTTTTTTCTTTAGTTGCTTCTGCTTTTGCTGTAGAGTTGAGGAATGCAAGGTCCAGAAGATATTCTTCTATAATTTATTCTATGACTTTTATAGTGTTAGTTTTATATTTAGGCCATTGATTGCATTTTTAGTTAATTATTGCATATGATGTAAGGTAGGGGTCTAGTTTCCTTCTTTTGTATATGGATCTACAACTATCCCAGCACCACTTGTTGAAGAGACTTTTTTCCCCATCGAGCAGACTTGGCATCCTTGTCAAAAATCAGCTGACCATAGAAGTGGGGTTTATTGATCAACTCTCATTTCAATTCTATCTTGGTCTATTTGTCTGTCATTGTGCCAGTACCACACTGTTTTGATCCCTGTAGCTTTCTAATGTGTTTATAAATCAGCAAGTGTAAGTCTTCCAACTTTACTGTTCTTTTTCAAGGTGATTTTTTTCTTCCTGACTCCTTTGCCTTTCACAGGAATCTGGAAATTGGCCTCTCCATTTCTGTGAAGAAGGTGGTAGGAATTTGGATTGGGATTACACTTAATCTGTCAATCACTTTGGGTAATATTGACATCTTAACAATACTTAGTCTTCCACTCCATGAACACAGAAGCCTTTTCCATTTATTTAGGACTTTTAAAATTATTCTCTTTAATTTCTTTATGCAATGTTTGCAGTGTTCTGTGTACAAGTCCTTTATATCCTTGGTTAATTTCATTCCTAGAATTGTAAATGGAATTGTTTTCTTGATTTCCTTTTGAATTGTTCATTGCTGAGTGTAAACTCATCAGTGATTTCGTTAAGATTGTCTTGGGGCTTGACATCTTGCTGAACTTATTATCTTTAGTAGCTTCCTTGCAGATTTTTCAGGATTTTCTATATGTAGAATCATGTCGTCAGCCAACAGGGAAATTTTTTTTCTTTCTTTCCAATTTGGGTAACTAAACATATTTTTTTCTCTTACTTACTTTACTCTGGCTAGAAATTCCAGAATAGTATTGAAGAGTAGTGATAAAAATGGGTATCCTTATTTTGTTCCTGATCTTAGGGGGAAAGATTTTGGTAATTCACCATTCAGCATGATGATATCTGTGTGTTTTTCATATATGCTCCTTTTCATGTTGAGGAATGTTGAGAAAGATTCTGTCTATTCATAGTTTGCTGAGTGTTTGTAGCAGTTTGGCATTGTTTATAAATTCCAAAAATAGTGGATTATGTTTATAAACTGCTGTGTTCCTCTGGACCTATTAGATTGTATTAGGTTCAGAGGTTTCATTTTACTTGATTAAATTATGATTAGGGCTTTGATTGGGCCACATCAGTAGGATGTTTAGAAAATGACTTGGCAGAGGAGAGTTGGTATTTTGATGCTGCAGCCCCAGGAAGTAAATACACAAAGAAGAAGAACACAGAGGAAGAGAGATGGCTCCATAGACACAGCAGAGGCCCCAGGAAGAGAGAGAGCCTGATAGTCTACTGCTGACCTAGTAGAGAGAACAAAGCAGCTGAGCCCAGAGATAAATGGGCCTGGAGAGAGATAAGACATCACAGCCTAAAGCTAAGATTGGCAGAAGCTGGGGCCACAGAGTCTTAAGAGGAAGAGGAAGGCTGAACCTTTGCAGATGTCTGCAGCCATCTTGTTCCAACGTGGGAAAAGACTTTGGTGAGGGAAGTAACTTATGCTTTATGGCCTAGTAACTGTAAGCTTCTACCCCAAATAAACACTTTTTAAAGCCAACGTATTCCTGGTACTTTGCATCAGCACCCCTTTGGCTGACTAATACAGTACTCTTAAAGAATGGATGCTGGATTTTGTAAAATGGCATTGCTCTGTCAATTGAAATTACTATGTGTTTTGGGTTTTTTGGTTTTGCTTTTTTTTTTGGCTTTCATTCTATTAATGTGGTTCATTATATTGATTGATTTTCCTATATTGAACAAAACTTGCATTACTTGCATAAATCCCTCTTAGGCGAATAATCCCATTGGATTCAGTTTGCTACTTCTTGGGTTTTTTTTTTTTAGGATTTTGGCATCTATATTCATAATGGAAGTTGGTCTGCAATTTTCATTTCTTTTAACTCTGTCTTTTTTTTTGGTGTTAGGATGATGCTGACCTTAGAGAATGAGTTGGAAAGTGTTCATTCCTCTTCAATGTTTTGGAAGTGGTTGAACAGGATTGGTGTTAATTCTTTTTGAAATATATGGTGAATTTCATTACTGAAGTCTTCCTGTCCTGGTTTTTCTTTCTTGGAAGTTTTTGTTTTTGTTTTTGTTTTTTGTCATTGACTCAATTATTTTACTTGTTATAGATTTGTTTAGGTCTCCGATTCTTCTTTAGTCAGTTTAGGTAGTTTTTCTGTTTCTAAATTGTTGGCATAGAACAGGTCATATCACGTTATAATCCTTTTTATTTCTGTGGGGTTGGAATCAATGCTACCTCCTTCATTTCTGATTTTGTTTATTTGTATCTTCTCTCTCTTTGCCAGTTAATTACATCTAGTTGGCTTAGAGTATTATTCAAGTCTTCTATTTCCATATTGATTTTCTCCCTAGATGGTCTATCCTTTTTTGAAAGTGATATATTAAAGTCTCCTAGTATTAATGGAGCACCATGTATTTAACCCTTCAAATCTGTCGATATTTGCTTCATATATTCTGTTTTTCTGCTGTTATGTGCATATACATTTATATTTGTTACATCTTCCTGATAAATTAATACTTTTATCAATATAGAGGGTCCTCCCTGGTCTCTTGTAACAGTTTTTTTTTTATTTAATCTGTTTTATCTAATATTAACATAGCCATCCCAGTTTTTTTTTTTTTTACTACTTGCATGGAACATATTTTGCCATCATTTCACTTTCAACCTACTTGTATCTCTGAATTCAACATGAGTCCCATGCAGAGCGTATATAGTTAGGTCATGTTTTTTTGTCCATACTGCCAATGTTTGCCTTTAGTCTAGAAAGTTTAACCATTTAATTTTAAATAATTACTGATAAAGGATTTTCCTCTGCATTTTGCTATTTGTTTTTGTAAGTCTCATGCCTTTTCTGTCCCTCAATTCTTCCATTCCTGCCTTATTCCGTTATTTTTTTTCTGTGAATATTTTAAGACATTTTACTTGTGGTTACCATAGGGATTACATTTAACACCCTATATTTATAATATATTCATTTGATTTGATACCAAACTTCAATAACACACAAACTATGTTACTATACTCCTCTGTCCCCTTACCTTTTTATGTTGTTTCTTATACATTTTTAGACATAGTGTGTTCAAAACCATAGATATATCATTGCTTTTTTATTTATTTGCATTTTAGATATTGTAAGGAGTAAAAAGTAAACTTTACAAACCAAAAATACAAGAATACTGGTGATTATAAGTACCCATATATTTGCCTTTATCAGAGATCTTTATTTTTCTCTTTATAAAATCTAATATCTTGTGTCTTCTTTGCATTTAAAAAACTCACCTTAACATTGGCTTGTAGGGCAGTTCTCATGGTGACAGACTCCTTCAGCTTTGTTTTTCTGGGGTTGTCTTAATCTCTCCCTCATTTTAAAAGAGAGTGTCACCACAAATAAAATACTTGTCAATTCTTTCTTTCAGTCCTTTATCTATGTTGTCCTCCTGCTTTATTGCCCCTATAGTTCCTGATGAGATATTGGCACTGAATCTTATTGAAGGCCCATTGTACATGACATATTGTCTCTCCTTTGCAGCTTTCATGATATTCGCATTGTCTTTGGCATTTGACAGTTTGATTATGTTTCTGTTTATGGATCTCTTTGCATTTATTCTGTTTGGATTTTGTTGAACTTTCTAATATTTATATTCATGACTTTTCTTAAATTTGGGAAGTTTTCTGCCATTATTTCTTCAAATATTCCTTCTGTCCCTTTCTATCCTTCTTTCTCTGGGACGCTTTCTCTGGGAGCTCTGTGGTGCCCCACAAGTCCCACAGGCTCTATTCACTTTTATTTAATCTGTTTTCTTCTTAATCTTAGACTGAATAATTTCACTTATCCTATCTTCAAGTTTACTTATTGTCTCTTCTGCCAGTTCCAATGTTCTGTTGACCCCCTCTAGGTAATTTTTTAAAAATTTCAGTTGTGCTAATTTTCAGGTCCAGTATTTTTGTTTGGCTCCTTTTTAGAATTTCTTTTTCTTTGTCAAAATTCTCATTTTGTTCATATATCATTTTCCTGATATGATTTACTTCATTCTCAGTGTTTCTCTTTAGGTCTTTGAGCATATTTTGTACCATTTAGTTTAATGTCTTTGAATGGTGTGGCCAAAAAGTCTGGTCTTCATTGAGCTGCTTTGATGTTTTACCTTAATCTTTTGGTTGGGCTGTCATTTCTGGTTTCTTCGTATGCTTTTTAAGCTTTTGTTATGCAATGTACATTTTATTTTATTTTATTTTATTTTATTTTTTAAGATGTTTTTCATAAAAGTATGACAATAAAAATAAGGTTTTATTTAAGTGAGGATAAAATGAACTCTCAAGCCCACTGGCCATGAAAATTGGAGAAATAGGATGAGAATGGAATTTGATTCAAAATATGCTGACATTATATATTCTCATATTGAAAAATATAACCTTTATGGAAGAAGAGTAGGTTAGATCTCTACTGTCTCCTATTCTCTCCATCCCCACTATTCTTTTTTTCTCCTTCCAATATTTTTTTATTGTCTATTATATTTTAATATTTTAATATATTAAATCAGTGATACAGCCCTAGAAATGTCTATTCCTGAAGCTTTTATCCACCTAGTGATATGACCGGATGGGGGTTTCCTTGAGTACCAGGAACTAACAACAACAAAAAACAAACACACTATAAATACTTTTCACAGTTCCTGCAGGTTGACTCCATGTTGGGTACTGAGATCCTTTGGAGCTTACTCCTTTTCACAATGAAACTGAAGAACAGTCTGAACAGGGCCGTCTCTGGTCTTTTCTAAGTATGTTTTGCTCTGGGCCTTTGTTCTTGGTCTTAGTGTTTCCCCTCTTTACAGGGATCTGATGACCCCTCTTTTCCCTATGAAATAGTCTTTTTTCCTACTCCTGATCATTCTACTACATATCTTTAATTTTTAACATAAAGTGTTTTATTTTGAAATAATTTCAAACTTATAGGAAAATTGCAGAAATAATACAGAAAGAATACATAGTTTACTGTATCTCCGAAAGTTGATAATCCTTTGTCTCAGACTTCTAGAATTTGATTGTTTCTTACACTGATTTAGCTGCCTATGGGTTGTTCCTGCATACAGGTCAGGTTCTGGGACAGTGAGCTTGAGACAGTGTCCTGGTTCAATCCTTCCAGCTGACACCAGTATACAGAAAGGGGCTCTCTCCAGCACCCAGAACAGAAACCCACACTGAGATTGTGGGCTGGCTTCACACTGTGCTGGAAGCAGGTAAGGAAAGAACCAGCAACAGTTTTCCTGCAGTTTTTAAATCACCTTTTTCTAGATTTGGAACTTAGTTAATACAGTGCTTTGTTTTTGGAAACTCAAATATAGATGGTTCTGTCAGTTTTTGCTGGTTGTTTCAAGATTTTGTGTTTGGGAGGAAAACCTTAAACATCTCACACCACCATCTTTTCATGTCATTTCTGTTAGCTACATCTTTTTTAATGCCTTGTTTTCTTATTTGTTCCCAACTGTGGAGGGTTTATTGTCAGTTTTCTTCTCTGAATGTCTGCTGCAAATGTTGAAACTTCCAATTTGTAACCGCGTGCTTCTTTTCCCATTGATGCTACAGCATGAGTTTGCACATAAATTGTGAAGGAAACAAATATTTGGGGGTTCTAGCTTATTACATGAATCTATATAGTTCTGAAAAATGGAAGATATTTATTTTCTTTGTAATGCAGCTCTCTTTATGATTTTGAAAGCTATATATTTTTTAGTTTGATTTCATTAAGTGCTACATTGTTTAGTTAAATCTAGTCTATATTCGAACATGTAATGTAAGTATTTGATTTTGCAGAAAACTAAAATTGTTCAGACAGTGGGTTTATGAGTCCACATTTGGGAAAACTACAGGGAAATTATTTAATAGACATTAAAATTACATTATCTGTACTTATTAAATTATTAAGACAAATTCAATTCTCAGTTCTCTGCTTTTACCCTTTCTGTATTCATATAAATACTCTATGACCAGATAATTGAATCATGTAAGGAGTTGTCCTCCAGAGAATATAATTCAATAGGGGCTCATATTTAGAAATATATTATTTTACTAACAAGTTGCAGTCACTTGAACATTATTATTACTCTATTTTTAAAGTCAGTTCTTTGGTTTTAGGATATTCTTTAAAATGACAGACCATAAATTTTGTGATGCTACATTATCATCTCTTGGATGTTAAAACTTGAAATAATTCTCTGTTCTATCACAGGTCTTGCAAAATTTTGATGGTAAGTAACTAGGGAATAAAGATGCTAGAAATGGAATAAATAATGACTAATGGATATGTGATTTAGCCAACCACCAATTAATCATTTGTGATCAACTCGATCCTATTAGATTTTGTGATCAAGGAACTAGACACAGGGGAGTGGATGTTGTTCATATAAATGGGGTTGAGGCATGTTGGAGGGATAGTTATGAGAGTCGAGAGATATTAGAAGTGGACATGAGGACAGGGCCACTCCCCATACTTTTGGATTGTCCCAGCGTCCCTTCACCAATGTTGCCTGATCTTTATGCTCTGCGCAGTAAGTGAAAATAAGGTCAAAACTTCCTTTCCTAGAGAACTCATCACAGTTTATCATGAAATCTTGAAATACTTCCTAAAGTAAGTGAAATTTGCAATAAAGCTTTTTATGGCACTTCTTTTTTTTATGACACTTGTATATTTTTCATTTTAAAATAGTCTGTTCTCCACAATCTTTCCATACTCTTGAACTAAAGTGATAAATCTGTAACCGACCTTTCTGTCTCTACCTTTTTTTAATCACAGTGTCGCACTCTTCATTGTCCCATATGTCACTTTGATCATGTGATTAATAATCATCTTAAAAATCCTTCAGTGCTGTGCCATTATGTACCCTCCTTTTCTTGGTACTCTGGACTCTTCATAATGCCAAATGATTTATCTCTGTCTCTTTTCTTTTAATTCAGACTGATGTAGTCCCTCAAATGCCTTATAAGTTTTCACTTTCAAATAAATGCTTGCTGCATTCTTCTTGCCTTCTGTATTTTCCTAATTTTCCTTATTTTACTTCTAGAACTGCTCAAGATGTTCCCTTCTCTAAGTCCTGAATATGTCAATTCATCGTCATGTCTTTCTCTTCTACTTTTTGTTCCTTATGTCCTTTGTACCTCATTAGACAGTTAGCCCTTTGGGATCATAGGCAATGTTAGAATCCCCCAAGTTTGCCTCTTTCTTCTTTCTTTAATCTCCTCATTGAATTCAATAAATTTTGTTGCCTCATTTGTTTTCATGAGATTTAATTATTAACTGATATACATAATCTGGGGAAAATGCTTAAAGAGATCAAGGATGCAGCTGTGGTCATATCTTGCTTTTCACATTCAATTTGAAACACATTTATAATTAACATCTTTAATGTGTGAATAATTTTTGAATTTTACATATTTATCAACTGCTTTGTATTTGCTATAGGTGCACATGATGCATGTAGTCATTAAAAAGAAAGCATTTACTAAGGCTATTGTTATAACCCAACTCCAAAAGGGCACAAGTTGGTGCAGCCACTAGACCTGAGAACACACCTGGCATTTAGTCAGGAATATGTTTCATTGGGACTTATGGACAGGAGAGAATCTCTGATGGCAGTTCAGAGAATGAAGAGCGCACTCCGCAAAGAGACAGAAAAATGAGGGGTGATACCAGGGATTTCAGAACTAGGACATTCCGTAGGGGATAAGAACAGAGATCTTGGTAGGTTCATGTGAAGCACACATATGGGGTGCAGGCATTTAGAAAAAACATGAGCAGACAATGAGCAAAAACAAGAGTAGTCAATGAGAAAAGACAACAAGAAAAGATAACCAGCAGACAATGAGCAAAACAACGAGGAGATAATGAGCAAAAGCAAAGAACTGGGAGCAGATGTGCTTCAAGTTGTTGAGCACCCACCTCCCACATGAAGGTCCTGAGTTCAGTTTCCGGTACCTCCTAAAGAAAAAACAAACAGACCACAAGGAGACAATGAGCAAAAAAACAAAAAACAGAAGTTAAACCAAAAAATTAGCAGATGAGCTAAAGCAATGGGCAACAACAACAACAAATAAACAACAAGCAAAAACAGCAAGCAAACAGATGACAGAGCCATCTTGGGGTGGGGGTAAAGTATGAATCAGGCAATAGAATGACTTAAGTAAATTAATCCACATATTTCATGCAACAGAAATTTTTAAAAATATTCCTTTATTTCATTATTGCACCATCAATTTCTTAATTTTATTAGCAAAGAATAATTGTATATGGTTGAATTATTTACCTTTGTTATGAAATGTGGTTAAGAGTTAATAACTTGTAAATTTTAAGTAATATCAAAATCCTCTATGTCACTTTATTTCACATTTTGTTTCAATGTGAATATGATTACTTTGCATAGATTTCTGACATTATATTTTAAAATGTTGTGAATATATATATTAGTCCAGCATGTTTCCTCACATTTCTGGAACAATAAATATCAAAAAGATCTGATTGTCGTGATCAAATAGCTATATCTAAAAATTTAGGATTATATCTTGAGCATAAAATAAAACATTATAGAACAAGTGGTCAAGAAATGTTTATTTAAGGAACTAGATAATATGTATTGTAACATCTATAAACTATATGTAAACAGTTAGGGATGGACTGATTTTTCTCACAGTATATAGTTTGTTGACTCCAACTATAAAACCTTGAAACAAGACATTTATGAGAATTATGGTTATTTTTTACTAAATATTTCAATAAAACTGCTTGAATTAGTCCATTTCCCTATTGATGTGGCCTATGGGTTTTAAGGATTTTAAATAAATCTGAGTATCTGGTACTTGTTGTATAAATTAAAAATCCAGAAACCATGTGAATATAAATTATTTGTAATGCATCATATATGTACAAATATTCACTTATATTAAATGTCCACATTTAATGTCATTATTCATCTTAATATAGCTGATATACAAATTAAGCAACCTAAGAAACCTTTAAAATATTATTGTCATTGTTATCTCATTAAAAATAAAATGGGTCTTTACTCAGAAATGCTATAAAGTGCAATGAATTCATTTCTGTGTAATTGAGACTAAGTTCAATTGCAATGTTTGATATTTAAATTCTAATTAAATGTAATCATCTAAATTGCTTGAGCTACATGTATGTCTAGTAAATTTGCATGTGCATAAAAGTTGTTTGCATTAGTAATACATAGCTCCATGAAAAAAACAGCACAACTGTATCCTTAATAAGGACTGTGGAAGAGTGTGGGCTATAATGTGGACCATTGACCATGAGTTGCTGTGGTGCTCAGACATGTATTCACCAAATGCAATGAATGTCTCATGATGATTGAGGAGGTTGTTATGGGGGGAGGAGTGGGGTGGAGGGGTGGGGGGTATATGGGGACCTCATATTTTTTGGATGTAACATTAAAAATGTAAAGGCAAAAAAAAAGAATAAAAAAAATAATTCCCATTCACAAAAATAATCGTAAAATTCAAATCAACCATACACACACAACTCAGGACCCTATGTAAAGCCAGATGTTTCATTTTTCAGTGCAAGAGAGGAATAATTTGAATAACAAGTCTTGTGCACTCTTAACCTGTTAATTGTAATTTCATAAATAGATACATTTCATCAAAAGCAACTCCTTTCATAGCATTAATTCTTTATTAAAGGAAAATATGAAAAAAATATTATTTAGCAGCCAAAATATTCTTAAAGTAATGACTGACATTTTTTTGTCAAAGTTCATTGTCCTTTCATCTATTTTTTATTAACAAATCAAGTACATCTTGGCTCTTTCTGGACAGCAAGCTAGCAGCAGGATGTGTATTAATGAGCAAAGATGAACAGTTTTTGTCTCAATGGATTTGTAGTCCTGTCAAGCCAGATACGTAAGTTGATGGTCCAGGACAATTTTACTCTTGCTATAACACATAGGATTATATTGTGTGCTAGTGGGATGAGTAAGAGACTGACATTTATAAGATCTGGGTTTTTAAACCACATTGTCATTTTCTGGTTATAGGAACTTGGATAAATTACTTAAACCTCTCTGAGACTTGACATTGTTATCTATAAATGAGAATATTGGAAAGGATCAGTGCTTCTCAAATGTTCTGTAGAACACCAGCTCCCTATATCATTAATGGGTGGTACAAAGACTGAATTTGCTCTGTGATCAATTAAATATTTGAAATCCAGAGTTAAATAAAGTTGAAGAAGGTGAATCCCTGCTGGATTTCTCCGTGTTTTTAGTACACCAACATACTTTATGAACCTCCAAGAGGGGGATAAAATATTCAACTCCCCCCAAGTTATCTTACCATCTCTGTTAACACTGGACACACACTCTCCTATGATTTCAAGAGCCCAAACAATCTAATAACAATAATCTATAATAATAATAAAAATAATAAGACTAAGTAATAAAATTAAGGAATAGAAATAACATTTATTCATAATAGTTTTTATTATGTGGGCTGAAACTGTTCAACAGTTTATAGATAAAAGAAAACATTTTTAGCTCCATATACACTCTAGACTTCTTAGGTAGTAAATGAGGGGAAAAAAACTGTTTGCTTTGATTTTCTTGGATGGTATTTTTATTAATGGACTTTCCTCAATCAATAACTTTTGTGGTTATGAAGGTTTATAAACTCATTAAATAAACAATGAAGTACAAAACTCTGTATCCAGAGTAACACAGTTATATTATGTCTATGAGACCATGGCATTTGTCATTTATTTTCTTTATCATCAAACTTACATGGGTCTCCCTAAGTGAAGCTGTGATTTCTTCCTCCACCTGTGTCTGGATTTACAGAGACAGTTGAAAACAATTCTGTCTTAGGTTGTATTATACTTAAATGCACATAAAGAAAGATGAATTTTTACAAAATATGAGTTTTTCCAAAAGATTTGTTGTTTAATTGTTTTCACTAAACTGTGTGAGCTAGATTTCTTCTGAATAAAGTTATAGGATAGTCTTCCCAATTTTCTATAGTGAGTATGATTATCTACTTATATGTTGCATGTTCAAGTACTCACATACATATTCTTTGACTTCTTTCCCTAACAAATAATCCAACTCAGTTGATCTCTCCACTTGGATTGCTTTCCTCTCTCGTTGGTTACTTCATTCATTGCAACTTTGAGATTTTAGTTAGAATAGCATATTTTTAAAGTTTCTAGTGGTAAAATTCACCATCTCAATCAATATGAAGACAATGCCAAGTAGAAGAAAGTTGTCCAAATTTATTTCAACTCATTTTATCTACAAAATTCTATTTTCCCTTTCTAAACATTTGATAAAAATTGCATGCTTATCATACGTTTCAGAGTAATTTTCATTTATAAGTTTTAAACAAACTATATTTTGAAATTTGTGTAATGGTTTTGGATTAATGCCTACAATAAATTCCAGAGACATGATGAGGCTTATCATTTTTGTCTAATTCATAACTTTTACATTTTATGGTCCATGGTGGGTGAAGTCATTAAACTGTATTTCTGTTCAAATTAGGGAACTTGTCTTTTTATGGCTTTGTTTTGTTTTCTTTGCTTTTCCAGATTAGAGTGCCAGGATTTTAAACATCTATTGTGAGATATTAAATTTAATCCTAATTATATAAGTCAGCATATTTTCAATGTCCAAATTTTAATATTTGAAATGATCAAATAAATATATCTATTGATACTATTAAATAAAACACCATGGTTCATAAAACTTTTTTTCTGTTTTATTGCTTTTTGATAGCAGTGGTTCTAAGGTCTAAACCTTATAACAGTGAAGTGGGGTTCAGTGGTTAAGCACCTGCTTTGTATGCACGTGGTCCCAGGTTCCATCGTGGTAGCTCCTAAAAAAATTAATTAATAATAATATCAACTTTTAGAGCTGTTGTGAGAGTTGATCTATTTATCTCTGTGTAGTACGTAGCATATCATTAACAAATACTTTCCAGTAAAGATATGTGACCAAAATGTAAACATTAATTTAATTTTTACTGAGAGCCTCTATGTATGAGGAACAGGTACATTTTGAGAAATTGTCTTTTTTTTTTTTTTTAAAGATTTATTTTTATTTATTTAATTCCCCTCCCCTCCCCCGGTTGTCTGTTTTCTGTGTCTTTTTGCTGCGTCTTGTTTCTTTTTTTTTTTTTTTTCCTTTGTCCGCTTCTGTTGTCGTGAGCGGCACGGAAAGTGTGGGCGCCATTCCTCAGCAGGCTGCTCCCTCCTTCACGCTGGGCGGCTCTCCTTATGGGCACACTCCTTGCGCGTGGGGCTCCCCTACGCGGGGGACACCCCTGTGTGGCACAGCACTCCTTGCGTGCATCAGCACTGCGCATGGCCAGCTCCACAAGGGTCAAGGAGGCCCGGGGCTTGAACCGCGGGCCTCCCATGTGGTAGACGGACGCCCTAACCACTGGGCCAAAGTCCGTTTCCTTGAGAAATTGTCTTTAACCTTAAGTAGATTCATAGTCAAGAGGGAGCAAAGGTCCCTTAAGCAACTAATGTAAAATATTTGTATTGCATGCTGTAATTAGAAGCAAAATTCAGTTTGGAAGACTTGCTTTCACTTAGCGTGGTAGAGTTGTTTGAATTCCATGTTTTTGGGAGACAAGGACGCCCTCGTGGGACTGACGCTGTTGTTCATTTAACAGCCACGTGTGGAGGAACGTTGACCCGCTGGGGCCGTGATTCTGAGTCCAGGATTTCCAGGCAGCTTCCCCAACACCCTAGACTGCCCTTGGAAGATCTCACTGCCTATTGGCTAGGGTAAGTGAGCACAGTTCACATTCTTAAAGTTCACCTTCTCATTTCTTCTATCTTGAACAGAATTAAGCTGCATAATAATTACACCTACTTCTGTTAACACAACTGTGCCTTTAATTGAAAGTGGCTTACAACTTAAAGTTCTGGGGAATAACTTTTAAAACTAAAAATTATTTGAAAAATCATGTTAGCCGTGCAGCTCTCTTCAAGACAAATTAAATGAGCTGAATTATGATAAACTGAGCAGGTGAAATGCAAAGTGAAACATCTCTAATTCATTTATCTATCTCTGTGTTTATAATACCTCCTTTTCAAAACTATCGCCAGAGTTCAATAATGGGTATTGCTTCTTTTGGAAATTTTTCAGACTTAAAATTCTAACATATTTTAAGTTGAATATGACACTCAAGTTGAAAACATTATTCCTTCATAAATATTTTATGAACTTTCAGGTTATCCCCCTTAGTTAATAATTTTAATTGCCATGCACACTAAAACTCCATACTGACCAGTGTTCAGAGATGCATGGTCTTTGTGAAATTAGGATTCCCTCTCATTGCCTTCCTTATGAGAAAATGGTTTCTATTGCATCATCATGCATTAATTCACTATAATGACTGATAAAATCTATTAATCAAGGTTTTCCCCACATAAGATTTTCTCACGAGAACACAGTTTAATAGCTGTACCAATGTAAGTACTCACTAATTCTACTGATACATAATAATAGTGAACCGATGTATTAAATAGATGTTAGTTGAATGACAACTGAATATAAGTGTGGCCATATCACTGCTCCAGAAGATGATTTTATTTTTCTATTAAGATTTCACAGGTTTGGCTTTAAGGATGTCTGCCTAGAATGGCAGTAGTAATATGACTATGGCATGGGACGGCCAGGACAGATTGCTCAGCAGAGTGGAGTCAAGAGGAATAATGAGGCATGAAGTTGCTGGCGAGGGTATGGAAAGGTGTGCGCATGTTGAAATGCTGCGCAACACCAGAGAGAGAGGAGGAACCTGGAAGAGCATCCTCAGGGGGAGCAAACAGCTGTGGGAGTTCATGTCTATTGAGTCCTTGAAGATTCACCCAGAAGGCATTGCGATAAGGAAAGGAAACCCTCTTTACATGCAAAAAAGCTTATAGGAGCTCTCTATTTCTACCAGGCTTTTTAGTTTAGTTTTATTTGATTTTTCAAATAATAAACATTCTGAACATGGAAACTATGATTCTTCTCAGAGCTTAATAAAACAGAGGGCCATGAATCTACTAAACCAACATTGTCTCAGTTATTCTCAAAAGCTGCGTGGAGTTTTCTTAGGATTGATGTCTGAAGATAAGGACTTGGTTAGTCCTTTTCTTTAGAGTCAGGTGTTAAGGGCTGCATCAGAGACACATGGAACCCAAGAACTTTTCAACAGCAGATCCACAGAGGCTTTCTACATTGTTGTACATATTCTCATAGTAGAAAATAGCAAAGAGTGAAAAATACACCACAAATTGCAGCTCCATCATTTTGGAGCTGTGACCTTACAAAAATGGATGAATCTCCATGATCCTTCATTTCTTCAACTTTCAAACTGCTGTAGGGCATGTGGCTCAAGCAATTGGGCACCCGTGTCCCACATGACATGTCCTGGATTCAATTTCCAGTGCCTCCTAAAGAAGAGGAGTAGACAATGAACAGACGACAAGGGAGCCTTGAGGGCAAAGGGGAACATTAAAAAGTTAATAAAAAAAGAAAAGAATACAAAAATTTTAAAAAGCTCAAATAACGTCATAGGATTTTGGTGAGGATTGACTGAAATAACTCAGGCAAGAAGTTAAGCACAGGGTTTGCCATATGTTAAACAGTAAAATTGTTAGCTTTTTTATTATTTCAAATATTTCTCACTTTCCCTTCAAAACTCATTAGAAATGTTTTATTCTAGAATGGTATAAATATTTCCTTTATTTTCCCTCACCCCAAATTTACCATCATAAAATTTCTGAGAAGGATGATTTGGTTGGTATAAATCCTTATTCTCTTCATTCATAAACTAATATGCAGGAGAATAATTCAGGGAAATAAAATCATTTGAACCATATTGTCTGAATTCATGATCTGGATCTATGAAACTAAGCAAAATATTTATTTGAAGTAAGGCCAAAAAACAACAACACCAAAAAATTATGAAATATCATGAATCACAATGTCTTAAAATATTCAATATTACATAGTATTGTGGTTTAAAAAGCATCCAGCAGAAAAGACAAAATAAAATTAAATGCATACAAAACTGCATGACCATCCTTAGCTTTTTATAACAGATGAATTTATGCTTTAGAACAATTTCTTACAGATAAAATTTAAGTAATAGACTAGATTTCTCTGTTAGGAATTGATAATATATAAATACACTTCAAAACATGAAGTTACAAAATTAGTGATGGGTGAGGTACAATGGTGGTTGGTCTCTTGACAGAGTGGATATTTGGAATATCATTATTCCCATTAGGGTTACTTTGTAGGGGTTTAATTTTTTGATATATAGAAGATGCAGAGAAAATTTTACCGCTTAGTTTTCAAACCACCATCACTTTTTATAATTGAAAATACATTCTGTTTCAGATTCATTTCTAATGTTCTTCTACTCTACATCATCACCTCATAGGTTTAACTCTCTACATATATGATTCTGAAAACAGCATCCCTCCACGCTGTGTAGCAATGCTCCAAAATGTACTCATCAAATGCAAAGAACGTACCACTCTAATGAAAGAGGTTTTTGATGTGAGAGGAGTAGGGGGTGGGGTGGGGAGTGGAGTATATGGGAACCTCTTATATTTTTAATTGTAACATTTTGTGTGATTTATGTATCTTTAAAAAGAAAGATTAAAAAAAATAGCATCCCTCGTCTTGTTCTCAAATGCCAAATCATGTTTTCATGTGCACATGAAATATTTTTACCTGGGTCACCTCAGATTGAATAGGTATAAAATTAAAATAATCACTTTCTTCCCCTTTCATCAGCTTAATCCAAACTAGATTCTCTTATTTCATTATGTCATTATACCCGTAACACTACCATTAACATAGGTGCTCTCATTTCCTTAGTTTTAGTAGGAGGTGCTTCCCAGAATCTCCCAAATAATAAACAAACCTCAAATCTCTTTCCTAGAAATTTTAAGAAAGTACATTTGAGTTGAAGTTCAGGGATCTGTATTTTTCAATCAAGAGCTCCAAAATCTTCTTATTAAAACACAACTGGGAAACATAGCAGAGGTGTCCACTGTCTCTTTTCATTATTATTGCCCCTCTTCCTTAATCTCCCATATTGCTCCCTTTCAGTACCCCAACCTGAGGATAGCACTGAGAAAAGGTCCCTGGTTTTGTAATGAGACAAGTAGGAGGGTTGAGCAGGTAGGCAATTATTCCTGCTGATGTCACAATAAATGTCTACCTGCAAAATTTCTGCTGCCAGGATGATCTTGGCAATCATATGGAAGATAAAAGTAAAAAGATATTTTCTTGTTAATGTTGTGAAAAGACATATATGGAATAAGTAGTTTACATTAATAATATAGAGCAAACTAATTTTTCTTGACAAGTATATAAACTTGCACACTTATTACAATTCATCTCCTTTTGTCCACCCTAGATTTCCTGCTTTGGGAATTATAGGGGAAGAGTGATCTACCAGTCCTCTCTCTTAGGTCTCTCTCGGGACATAATTAAAAGTAAAATGCTGGGTATATTTTTCCACACGCCCGCTATTATTCACACATTTGTCAGTATTGTACATTTGTTATAGTTAATAAGAAAACACTCTCAGATTTGTACTGTTAACCACAGTCCATCTTCCAGCACGTGGTTCACAGTGTTATACAGTCCCATGCCCTATACATATACATTCGGTCCGAAGTGTGCACTCAGTGACTCTCGCTGTCATCACACAGTTGTAGAATCATCAACCCAGGAAATCTTTAAATGTTTTCCTCAGTCCAAAACAATAGTTCCATGCCCCTTTTACTGGCCCTTGATACTTGATATAGTATCTTCTTCAACATTAATTCAAGAATAGTACAATATTGCTGTTAATTATAGTCCATAATTTATATTAATTATATTAGTTGTAGTTTTCCCATGTATCACTATATACTTATTGCCTTGCGTTAGTGACATACATTTGTTCTAGTTCACAGAAGAACATTCTTATATTTATATGGTTAACCATTATGGACCATAGTTAGTTATAATAGTCTGATGATGTTTTCTATAATCTGTAACAAATGTTCCACAGCAACGTAAGGTGTTGGTGACATACAGGAATTCTGCACATTATAAATGATTGTTTTGTAAGCTCACAACTTCTCTAATAAATAAATTAATAAAATTAAAAAATAAAATGTTTCCTTGAAATACCACCATAAATATCAGTACAGAAATTCTGGGAAAATAACTTACTTAGGATCTAAAGAGAATGTTAGATTTATTGAGAATTGTATCTTTTTTTTTTATTGACTTTGTAATAATATTACATTAAAAATATATATGTGAGGTCCCATTCAACCCCACCCCCCCACCCCCCCTTTCCCCCCCCAACAACACTCGTTCCTATCATCATGACACATCCATTGGATTTGGTAAGTACATCTTTGGGCACCTCTGCACCTCATAGACAATGGTTCACATCATGGCCCATACTCTCCTCCATTCCATCCAGTGGGCCCTGTGAGGATTTACAATATCCGGTGATTACCTCTGAAGCACCATCCAGGGCAGCTCCATGTCCCAAAGACGCCTCCACCTCTCATCTCTTCCTGCCTTTCCCCATACCCATCGTCCACCATGTCCACTTTTCCCAATCCAATGCCACCTCTTCTATGTGGACATTGGATTGGTTGTGTCCATTGCACCTCTATGTCAAGAATCGTATCTTAGTAAACTTGACACATTTTGTAACAAGGGAAATATAACAAGCTTAGTTCAGTGATAAATAATACTGTGTACAGGAATGTTTGGAGGAGGTAGAGTTGTTGAAATGTAGACTCCTCTTCCCGGGCCCTAGATTTTCTGATTCGGTTCCTATGGCTGAATGAAATAAAGAATTCTGCATTTTCACGAAACACTTTTTGATATTTTGGAGGCTAGAATCAGTATTCTCTCCACTTATAGAAGTGTGATTTTAATGTGAGAAAGATAAGAAATGCACAAAGATTTTCATAAGAGACACATAAATATTATCTATGTTGGAGAAATTGGCTTGGTGAAAAGAAATGTGAAAATCATAAGATTTTAGCAGCTTGTAAGTGGAGCTAGTATATTACTTAGTAAGAGAGAATGACCAAAATGTTCCTATTTTTCTTGTATAGAGCACTTTAAAAAATAAGTTTTATATAAAAAAATTTAGCTACCTCATTTCTTAAAATACTTTCTGTAGTATCTGAATGTACAGCCCTGTTTCCTTCATTGTCAGTATTATTTTTTATTGCCCATCACATTAATGATTTTTGAATTGATAAGCATGAATGACTCTTGCTCCTCCAACTACTCTGAATAATGCCATTAATCTAGAATATGAGACATTATTGTCTATTCTTGAGCCTTTCATTCATAGAGGATTTTACCAGAGCATTTCTTTCAATTAGAGATGTTGTGGGTTTACAGAAAAATTATGCATTCCCTATAGAGTTCCCATATACCACCCTATTATTAGCACCTTGCATTAGTGCGGTACATTTGCTACAATTCATTTAAGCAAAAAAGAACATTCGTGTAAATGTACTATTAACTATTAAATGTCCATCATTTATGATATGCTTCTCTGTGTTGTTTAGTTCTATGTTTTGTTTTGTTCTTAAACTTTTATTCTAATAACATATATACCACAGTGTTTCAAATCTTTCCATTTGCCCGGATATGCATCAGACTGTCCAATAGATTATCCAATTCATTAGTTAACAGTTATCAGTTTAGTCAAATAATTGATTTGATTAATCATACTTCTTTTCCATTTCTAAGAATCAGCCAGTTGTTTAATATGAATGGGCAAAAATTATTGGTTGCTTTGGTATCAAGGGAAAACCAGTTTCCTCTCTTCTCTCTTTACTCCAGTGACAACTATCCTACACACTGTCAGTGAAAGAATGGCAGCCTGTGACTTGCAATGATGAAAGTCAGTTCTGGCAGAAAATATGGGATGCATGGGCAGTGTATGTGATGGTCGCTCATGTTTTGGGGCTCTGAGTTAGATGATTAGAAATCTTAGTTCTATCAATTACTGGCTACTCACATTACAAAAATATTTTTAAACCTTGTCATTTTAATCTTATAAATAGGTATAATAAAATAACAATCTCATAGAACTCTTTGGAGGATTAAGTAAATACAAATGCTTGACACAGGGAAGGCAAGTTTTAATTGTTAATTGCTTTTAGTAGTTAAATCAAATTCTCTGGTATCATGAGGTAGTTTTCTTTCCTTTACACAAACTGGGGCTGCTGTTCTATGTTGCTTTGCATGAGCTCATTTAACTCAGAATTTCTGTCTGTTTTCTGGAAAGGGTACAGTTAATAGAATGCTTAGTATTCTGTGCTTTACCTTTATAATTTATTAATCAGTGCACTAAAATTGCATATCATGCTGTCCAAAATTACCATGGTTTTTGACAATCAAGAAAGGCAGGGGCTGGATGGTGCCTCAGAGGTAATCACCGGACATTGTAAATCCTCACAGGGCCCACTGGATGGAATGGAGGAGAGTATGGGCCATGATGTGGACCATTGTCTATGAGGTGCAGAGGTGCCCAAAGATGTACTTACCAAATCCAATGGATGTGTCATGATGATGGGAACGAGTGTTGTTGGGGGGGGAGGGGGGGGGTGGGGGGGTGGGGTTGAATGGGACCTCACATATATATATATTTTTAATGTAATATTATTACAAAGTCAATAAAAAAAAAAAAAGAAAGGCAGGGGTTCTACAGAATTTTCTGTAGAAAAAGTTTTCAGTGAATTCTGTAACTATTAAATATTCTGGCTTGTATTTTTACATGAAGAAGATGTGTAATAGAGTGATTATTAGTCATGTTCTATCAATTATTATGAAGGTTTAACTCTGAATCATGGTCACATAGCTATTCAGTTTTGGTCAAAGCACAGATGGAAAAAACCCTTGTGCAGGTGGCTCTTTAGGGGCACTTAATTTTCAATATGTAAATAGAATTGGATGAAAATGTGTTGTATAAATTCCACCCAAAGGCAGGCATTCAGATTGGTTTCTCTGCTGGAATAACATTAAAAAATATTCAGTGAGATAATAAAAGGATACCTATGTTATTCTTATTTTAATCCCTTCATTTTGACATTATGCTGTCAAATTGAAAAAAAAATAGCTGAAAATTAAATAGCTAAATAAATCTATCTTAAAACAGATCAGAGCTGAGCTTTGTTCTATTTCCTAATATGTATTAGGTGGTTTGATATATAGATGGATATTTTACCCTGCTTAAAATGCTAATTCTTTTCATAGTAGTGTAATTGTCATAATTGTAATTCCATTTCCACTTCAAGTTTAATTCTCAATTGGTAAATAACTATTTCCACTGTTTCTTTACTTCTAAGATACTGGCCACCTTCAATATTTTTTACCCTTTGATCTGCTTACTGTCTTCCATTTCTTTCTTTTCTATGTTATCCATGAATTCCAAAATCCTTCATGATAAATACTTCTTACGCCTGCAAATCCACCTCTAAAAGTAGGCTATTCAAGCCATTTCCCTCCTATTTGATTTTCCACGCAGATGGAGAATAAAATATTTTTAAATGGCCCAATCTTGTCCTAGTTTTACATCCTATTTGATACCTTTGGGTCTACATAGCAATGCCAGTACTTCAAAAGTTTGTTTCAGATTATTTTTGTGTCAGCTTTCGCATTCCACCTGACTGGGATAGAGGAGACTGGGTATTTATGGAACTCTCTAGACGTCATGGGCTGGCATCCCTAGAGTAGTCACAACAAAAACAGTGTCTAGTACAGCCTTTTTACTAGGGTCAAACATTTTTTACCTTATTTCTGGGGCATGCTATAAAGGAAACTCTCCTTAATTTGGCAACGGGTGTTTGGCAGTGGGTGGGACAACAAGTCAGAAACTGGTGTGTAAGCTACTCTGGGCCACCAACCCCTAAGGGCAGTGTGGAGGCTGCTATTTCACTGCTATTACTCACTTGTCTTTTTCTTTCTTTTTCCTGCTTCCAGTGTTTCTCTTTTTTTCCAAATATATTGGCTAATCTTTACAGAAAAAGTATTTGCTCATTGAAGGCTGTTAAGCAAATATCAATAATTGACATTTTCAAATATTTGCAGAAATGTTTTAAAATTAATTTTAGAGTAATTCCAATAATAAAAGGAAAACTGTGTATTTCATATGATATTAAAGTACCAGGACACTCATAGACGGGGATATTCCTCATCTGATGATGATGTATTACTAATAAATAGAGCTGGACAATGTGATATGAATCCCATTACCCATTCTAAAATAATTTTGATTGATCTGGTAAAGAATGCTTTCTTCTGCTTTTTGCTTCCTTTGCCTCTCCTTGAAACATTCCACATTTCTACCTCCTTTTATTTATTCTCCTCCAAACTAGATTGAACAAATTTAATACAAATTTATTTTATCTGAGAAAGATTAGAATATTTTTAACATCCTAAGATTCCTAGCTCTTGTCTATCATGTTTGGATGCTAGACAAGAAATTATGACTGCTTTGTAAGTCAGAGTTGGGTTTAAATTCTAACTCTTTCTCTTCCATTATTGCTTTGGACACAATACCTAATATTTTTGAACACCAGCTTACTTTACCTGTTACATTCTAATAATAATATCGATTGCCTTGCTGGACAATTGTGAGGAAAAAATTAGTTAATATATTTATCCTCAGTGATGATACTTGACAGCCTAAATTTCCAAAGCTTACATAAAAAGTACTACAAATTGGATGGCTGAAAACAAAAGAGATACATTGTCTTACAGTTCTGGAGGCTGAATGGCTAAATTAAGGTGTTGGAATGTCCGTGCTCCCTGTAGAGAAGTCTGTAAAGAAGAATAAGTTGCATGCCTCTCTTCTGGCTTCCGTTTGTGGCAGGTAATCTCTGGCATTCCTTGGTTTGTGGTTTAACTCAACCTCTGCCTGCAGCATCTGGGTCTATGTCAACTTTCTTCTTAGAAAGCCAACAGCCATATTGGATTAAGGGTTTACCATAATCCAGAATGACCTCATTCTAACTTGCCTAATTCCATCTGTAACGACCTTTTTTTTCCAAATAAATTCACATTCTGAGGTACTGGGGATTAGGACTTCAACATATATTTTTGGAGGATGCAATTCCACCCATAACTTTAGCCTTACTATATGTCCAATTAGAAAAGGCCATTACATGTATACTACTAATAAAGGGTATTAATAGTCAGGTGGATTGGGGGAAAAATACAACAAATGTAAGAAGCATGCTATAGTCAATAGTAATATTTTGATGATGCTGTTTCATAGTTTGTAACAAATGTTTTACAACAATACAAGGTGTTGCTGGTGGGGCGATGTATGGGAGCCCTGTACGAGATGCATGTTTGTTTTGTAAGTTCACAAAATTTACAATACACTTATTGTTTATGTATATTCATGTATGAAGGATATGATTCAGTAAAATTTTTTTCAAAAACAGAAAGGGCCGTTATTTACTATATTAGTCCTCGCAAAGATTTCTTCATAAATTATGAAATTGTTTCTTGGGTGATTTTAAATTTTATTGAATAATTTTAGTTTATTCTCTGTACTTGAGCTTTTTTTAACTTCCTTTTTCACCAAATTCTATTTTTTGATAACTGTGTTTTCTTTCAATACCCATGTACATTTTTATCCCTGAAAGTTTCTCTGTATTTACCTTTATGTAGGGTAACCAAAATAAGTATTATCCATAGCATTCCCAACCTAGGAAATAAGTATCAAATGTATTAGGTGAAAAGCAAAAGTAAAGCCACTGTTTCACCCATTAAAAAAAAAAGAAAAAAAGAAACAGAAAAAGAAAAAGAAAAAAGCAGTAGAAGATCAGTGCAAAGTAGAGCTTTCTCATATATTGAGAGAATATTATATTAGCTCTGGAAGTTTTAGTTCAGAGTTTCCTAACCAACTTGATTTGCATGGATTTGTGTAAAGCCTAATGACTTTTCAATTCAAACTATTGAAATGTATTCAAACATTTCAGTCACAGTAATCATATAAATTTTCAAATATGACACAATCCCATAGTAAATAACTCTAAATTATTTTTATTTTAATTTTCTTCTAAATTATCAATTACAGTATATCTACTACACAGATTAATATGATACCAGTGATACTGGTCATTTAGACTGGCTTTTGGTATGGTGAATTATGCCAGGCTGTTAGACTGAATCATGTGAATTATGGTACCTTTTTTTCAGATTGGACTTCTTATAAACATCAATAATTTTTTTTTCATAAAATACAGTTGAAAATAATCACTTGCTAAGCTAATAAATCTCTTGGACAATACTTTGATTATTCAATTGGTTTAAAAGCCACTTAAAGTTTCTTCCAGTTTTTAGACCTATAAGAGCTTCTACCTTGATAAAGCTGTTGATTAACTTATGAATGCAAAGACATACAATTATTATAGACATGTGTGTATGTTTATAATAATTATAAAGCAAAATAATTGGCCTATGTATCAGTCACTATTCTAAGAATTATACCCGTATATTTCTATGATGCAGGTGCTATGATTATTCATATTTCACAAAAAGCTGACTTGGATGTTAACTGTAAAAAAGATCACACAACCACTAGTGGCAGAGTTAAAATTGAAGCAAGATCTGTTGTAATCCAAACTAAGTGCCTTAAGTCCTTACACTCTTCTGTTTCATAGAGAACTGTTATTTTGGGGAACTAATAATATTTTAATTCTTTTTTCTAACATTTATTTTGTAAGTTTCAATATTAATTTTCATTAATTTTGCATATTTTTTCATAGATACCTGTGGTCAATTTCTGAATTTTTCTACTGAAGCTAATCATGATAACCTTGAAATTCAAAATGGCCCTTATCACTGCAGCTCTATGATTGGGCAGTTCAGTGGTACAGATCTACCCTCAGTATTGCTGAGTTCAACACGTGAAACCCTCATCCACTTTTACAGTGATCATTCACTAAGCTGGTAAGGTTTTAAAGTTGCATATCAAGGTAAGGAATCCAAAGTGCAAATGTGCCTTTGATGTTTATATTGCAGGTCACTCATTGGTTAATAAAGTGTAGAATGGAAATAATTTTTAATGAAAAGTTGTCTGATCCGTAGAGGAGCTGTTCCTGTAGACTCAGCAGGCATAGCTGGCTGCAGTTATTCTCACAGCTCCATCCACACTCCCTCCTTTTTATACTCTCTCCTAAGGTCATTGTCACTAAATTTTCAGACAGTAGCTTCCACTGTATCTCCTCTTAACCAATTGTACTATTTTCTTGTTCCTTCCAGATTACTGTAGAAAGAGTCAATTCATGGTGAAATTGATCTGGCAGTGGCAGGGTTGCTCAGCTCAAGTTAATGGCTACACGTACTATAAAGTCATGTTCAAATTATATGAGGAAAAAAAACTCAATAAATGAACTGTATCCCTTTTAATCAATCTAAATATGAAATCATTAAGGAAGTTTGAATCAACATTACCAAAGAATTTTTGATGTGTGAAAATGTTGAAAAATTTCATTTCATGTGAAATAATTTAGCTGCCCTTTTCTTGAATATTGAATCAAATGAAGTAGAAAATGACAAATCTAGTGACCTTTTTTAAAACTTGGTTAAAGCACTTGCTTTCCTTTATTTTCTAGACTGACCTTGGAAACAGAGCTTTAATATTTTAATACTGAAAGAGAGTACTAATTTATGTTAAGCTCTTAGATACTGTCACTGAAATTGTTACATAAATACATGCATACTCCTTCTTTCTCAGCAAACACTATCACTTCTTATTTGAAAGGTATACAAGGACACACTCACACACAAACAGATAAAAGCTATCATAGAAGTGGTTTTCCACAACAAATTCATGAATCTACCTGCATGTGCACCTTTTTTCTGTTCTTTCTCTCTCATTTAAATGGGCATGTTTCCCCTACCAAAGTCTAATCCATTCCATGCTCTAGGCTCTAGACTCCATTCCTATCTACTGATTCAGAAAAATTAAGCTAGGGGTTAACTTCTTTCCAATGCATTTTCAACTGTCAATTCTCTACTAGATCTTTCCCAATAGCATTCAAAATATACTAAAAAATTTCTCAGACACATGTATATACACACTCTCTCTCACATGCACATTTGCATATATATATATATATATCTTATATATATTAAAGCATCTTTGACCCCTTATCTTCCTCCAGTGTCTGTGCTCTAAGGAAAAAAATCAGAAGAATTATCTGCATTAGTTTTCTCAATTTCCACACTTCTTTCTGTTTTAATCATTTTGATCTGGCTTTAGCACTCTTCTACTGACAAGTTCTTCCATTTTTTTTCAGTTGGATGAATAAATTCACTTGGTATTCTTTTCTCATATTTCTTGGAAGTTTTCAGTACCATTAACCATTTCTTCTGAGTTAATACCCTTTTCCCATTTCTTTCAATGAGAACATAATTTCTTGTTTTTTCTGCTATCACATTGGCTATTCCCTTATTTTCTTTGCTTTCTTGTCTTCTGACAACTTTAGTAGAGGAATTAGTTGGAGTTCTATATTTTTCCATTGCATTCTTTCCCTGAGGATCACAAACACTCATGGATTCATGGATCATGATAGTAATAATAAACTCTTATATTTACATCCCTGATTCAAGTTTTTCTTTGTGTTCCAGAACTAGATCTCCAACTCACAATGCCACATGTCCACTTGGTATTACCCATGCCCTTGGACCCTGTGACTGAAACGATCTCTACTATTTTGCTTGGCAAATATGCTCATTCTCTGGTGTTGTCCATCATAGTAAATGAGTGGTACACGTTTTATCCAGTTGTTTCAGTTGTAAATTGGTTTCTTTCATGGGTACATTTTTCTTCCTCACCCCACTACTAAATCAATCACCAAGTACTTTCCTCCACCTCAAATATATTCCTGGAATCCATCTCATTTTCTCTATCTCCATTACCACTAATAGTCTTAACCATCCTCACCCTTTTCCTACTAAATTCTTTGCCTCTTAAAGGCTTTATCACATTCATTCTTACTACTTCTCTCATCTTTACAAAAAAAATGTGATTTGTCCTTTTCTTGATTAAAGCCCTCAATATATTTTCCTATATTCTTATACTACAATTAAAATTCTGTAACAGGGGAGTGGATGTAGTTCAAGTGGTTGAGCACCTGTTTCCTATGTGCAAAGTCCTGTTACCTCCTATAGACAAACAAACAAACAAATGAACAAATGAAAAAACACCAACTCTCTTTGGGGAGTAGATGGAGCTCAGTTGTTCAGTGCATGTACAAGGTTCTGGGATCAATCCCCAGTAAAAAATTCTGTAACAGACCTAATCCCTCAGCTTCTTCTTCCTCCACCCTTAATCTCACTCACTGCACTTCATCCAAATGGACTTTCCAATAACATATACGGCTAAGATTCTTTCTACTGATGGGCTTTTAGAAATGCAGTCCTCTCTTCTTTAACCCCATTCTCCTTTAGTTAATCATTTTACACTCAGTTTGTGCCTCTTAAAAGAGGCATCTTCTGATCACCCAGATTAGGCTAAATCTCCTGTTGTGAAGCTTCACATCACCTTGGACTTCTCTGTGTGTGGTAGTCATTGGTGCTGCTCTCCAAATGGATCACATCCTCCTGACTTCTGGATACAGGGTCATGAAGCACAGCCTTACTCTTTTAAGAGTAAATGGTGGTATTGCTTGCTTTGGCTGATGACATTGGAGTGAATGCCCTATAAAATGGGAGTCATAAGAACCTGGTTCACTCTTCCATCCCTTTCTTAAGTGGAGTTCAGCAGTCACCAGGATAGTGGCTGCTCAGTCAGGCTGGGTCACTTAGTAACTCCATAAGTAAAGTCCTCCTGCCATCACAGGCAATGAAATTTGGAATGATTTTTGCTACTGTGGTGTTAATTAGCCTTTATGGACAATATTCCATAGGATTTATTAAGATAAGGAATTAATGGTATATTTATATTTTAAAGAATGTCTAATCAGAAAGAATTTACCTCATGGGGAGAAGAATCATTTCTATTTTTACCTTGCTCTATGCTCAGCATGAAGCCCAGTCCCTGACTCACAGTATGTCCCTGGTGTATAATTGTGCCCTCCATACCTGATGCTCTACTACCACAGATGCCAAGGGGCTTTATGCTGTGCTGCAGATGCATTTTAGACAGGCCTTTAAGTTAAGTTCTATGCTCTAACAGCATCATTAAATTGAATCTATTTTAATCCCTACTCATTGCCAGATATTGCTAGACAATTTACTTATCCAATGCAGATCCTGGCACAAATATCACATGTCCAGCCATCATAATGGTTTGGTTTTTAGTGGGCTCATTTTTGAATTGTACCTTCTGTTTTAGCAAAGATGGTGGGATTTGCAGTGGTTATCAGTGACTACCTCGGGCCCTGGTTTTTCTATCCATGTGTACAAATAGCCTTGGAAGTACCTTGAGTAGAGCTACCAGTATTGAAATACAAATCAGTAACATGCTTTTCTTATTTTCATTCTATTTCTTCTATTCCCACCCCAAAACTTAAAGGGAAGAACCTCAAGGACCATAATTAAGTCCCTGCTCACTTTGAATTCTATAGATATGCTTATACATTGGTAGGAAATACAATAGTGAAGATACACAATCTTGATCAAATTCTTGGATTAACCTGGAGTCCATAAATAAGTGCCATTAATTAGTGGCTATATCTAATTAATATTGTAGGGGAGAAAACTTTTTATTTCCACTGTAACTGACAGGAACCCAAATCAAGGTAGTCTAAGCAGTAATTCAGTGTTCCAGGGCATTTGGTGTAGGATTGGAATCTAGGACTCGAGATGTGAGGATGGCAACATTCTAGCTTTCCTTAGCCAGTAAGAACAGGACTCTTCTTCCCTAGTGCAGCTTTTGGAACACATTCTTAATGGACCAGCATGAGTTATGTGACACCACTCCCAAGTCCAATCTATGAGACCAGGTAGATTGGTGCTCTACTCAAGCTCAGTTCGGGTCACATGGTAAGAAAATGTGATTAGCAGACTTCTTGAAATTGGAATAGTTTGAGAGAGAGGAGCAGTTTCCTTAAGCAAGAGGGGCTCTGAAACACCAAAACAATAAATGCACAACAAATTTTTACATATTGAACAAACGTCTGCATAAACTAAATATTTCTATGCTAATTAAATCTGTAAAATAAAAGGGTGTTTTATTAGTGATTTCATATATGCTTCCTTTATTCCTTTCTAGGGCTGTTATAACAAGTTACCATGAATTTAGTGGCTTAACACAGCAGAAATGTATTTCTCACAGTTCCGGAGTCTAGAAGTCAGCAAAGTTTCAGGGGGGCCATGCACTCTCTGAGGGCTCTAGGAAAGAATTCTTCCATGCCTCTTCCTAACTTCTGGAGGTGGCCAGCATTCCTTGCCACTCCGTGGGCTCATGCACTGTAACTCCCCTGCCTTGGTCTTCACGTGGTCTTCTCCCTTGTGTGTCTCTATCTCTTCTCTTATACGTGTACCCACCATGTTGGTTTAAAGGTCTACCCTCCTCCAATTAGATCTCATTTTATCATAATTAAATTCATCTGAAATGACATTATTTTCAAATAAGATCACATTCTTAGGTACTACTGCGTGTACCTCAACATATCTTTTGGGGGGGCACAATTCAACCCATAATACTTCTTCATTTGATCTTGAAATAGTGTGAGTTATTTTGAAAGAGTTAAATGTCCATATTTTAGTACATTAAAAATAATGACAGTGGTAGCTATTATTGAGCACTCATTGTGTGCCACATCCCATGCTTTGTCTTTTAAATTCTAAGTTAACAGTATGCACTTTTTACAGATAAGGAAAATGAGACTCAAGGAGGTAGAACAAACTGTGGAGATATGAATAACTATGTGCCCATTATGATTTGAAATTCAACCCCATAGTAATCTTCCTGACTCCAAAGTAGTAGTCATTCTGTTGAAGAAAGGGAAATGATAAAATCTTTAGATTCTAAGTTCAATGCTTTTGTCACCACATTAATATAAAAATTGTGTTTAAATCATAACAGGGTAAGTTTAAGAAGTCTAATTTTCTCTCACAGTTTGCAAAACAAGTAAACCATTTATCTGAAGAACACTGACTATGGGAAAACATAAATAACATTTTTTGGTGTGCAGACATGACAACTGACAGACTTACTTATTTAAACTCAAGTTTTGAGGCTGCTAAAATAGCTTTGCTAGAAATCTATGAGTCAAATGTTCTCCATAAATATTTCTAACACATGCCTTAAGATTTGGTATGCTTTTTTCTTAGTATCCTACATAACCCACATGTCAGCTGTAGCTCTCCTCTTACAGATTCAGGTGTAATTTTGTAGGCACCATATAATTTCATGGCCTCTGAAAATCAGAAACTTTCTCCATGATGTATTTATCAAGTACTTATATAGAACTTTCTGAGAACTTTACAAGGAATCATTTTCTTAATTCTTACAACAGGCTTCTGTTGGCCAAATCACCGGTATTGAGGAAACTAAGGTCAAGTTTGACATCGAATATCTTGGCCAATTGTTAGTCAATAGAATGATGGGGATTTGAGTCCAGGACCTTTGGTGCTAGAGCCTGTGCTCTCAACCAGTAGTTGCTGCTGCCTTAAATTCTGCAAACCTGTCACCTGATCTTCTCCATGCTAATGCTTACAGTGTATTCCATCCTTCCTCCTCTCAACTTCCCAGCTTTGTCTTCTACTTCTACCACACCGCATGCTCCAAGCCTAGCCTTGGGTGCATTCTCACAAATCTTTTCCCTCATTGTATATTATTAACCTGCTTTTCTCAGTCCCTTCCTGATTGCCCTTCTCACCATGCTCTCAGCTTTATATTGTTATTCTTTTATTGTTCAGAATGGCTTCTCTTTCCCCCTGAGGCCAAGGCACCATCCATGCCCAAATGTGGGTAGAGAATGAATTTAGGGTTGGGGGCTCAGACTCTGAACTCCTACTAGTACAGGAATCCCATGGTCACTCTCAACACAGAGTCACTGGAACTTCCAATTAACACAGGTGTACTGATAACAACACTGTATGTATGTACTCCACTTAGTCTTCTTCCCCGTCTCCAAAAGAAAATTGTTAGATAATGATATGTGCAAAAAAAAAGCAAACATAAAGTGAGCAACAAGGAGGAAAAGTGGACACCGAGGTACAGCAGTAGAGAAAGTGCAAAGTCATGCATATTAAGGATTTCAAAACATTCAAATGATGAATTGAATATTTTATCTCTTCTCCAAATGTTTGACCAAATATTGTCTCATCTTTCTCTTGAGTAGAAAAGAAAACTCTATGATGATGAGTGATAGCAGCATTCTTCTTTGGGCTTCTGCCGCTTACCTTATTTTCCATCCATCAAAATTATCTGTGGTCATATAAAATTCAGTTTATAAGTGTAAAGATTCAACACTAAAGTGATTAGGGGGCACACACACACACAACAGAAACAAAGTTCAAATAAATCTAAAGTTCTAAAGTTCAGTTATATAAACATCTCTGTCATTTTGCTGGAACAACAAGCATTAACAATTATATTTGTCTAATTTTATCTTTAAGTTCACATTCTAGCCAAATTAAAACAATATAGGAAGCAGGAGGGTCAAGACATATGGCTCTTTCATGACTTACTTCCAGCTTCCTGAATTGGCTTCTTTCTTCACTTCACATTCAACTTAATAAAAGAGGACATAAATAAGTAGATAATTAGGCAACTTTACACATTCCTATGTGATTTCGTCCATGCTAATTTTCTGCCTTTATATCCATGTTTTACTTTTTCAGGATACCTGCGTTCCTGTGTTTTAAAAAGTATCATTGCTCTTAATGGATGCTGGTCACTGGATTTTGTCCTTGTAGATTCCAAAACAATTGAAACTTTGATCGCTATTCCCCTTTCTATAAAACCTAAGCAAATTGGGGAAAAAAGATTACATGTAAAACAAACATTCGAACATCTTTAACACAGATATATGAAGTTCTTCTTTCAAGCAGCAGGTTACTTTTGGAAAAAAGCCTGTTCTAATTTTTTTTTTAATTTTAAAACTTTCCATTTGAAATGAAGATCCTGACATGCTAAAAAATATGTATAATGTATATTGCACTAAAGGCATTATTTTAATTTTATCAGAAAATTATTTTAATGAAATCATTTTTTAATAGCAAAATTGTGCGTTAACAGAAAAATCATACCCAAATAGAGTTCCCGTATAGCATCCTATTATTAACACCTATCATTAGTGTAGTACATTTGTTACAATTAAAGAAAGCACATTTTACTATTGTCTATAGTCCATGGTTTAAATTACGGTCCTCTGTTGGTGTTGCACAGTCCCATTGATTTTTTTTTTATTTTTATGACATATATACAACTTAAAATATCCCCTTTTAACCACATTTAAATATATAATGCCATGCTGTTGATCACATTCATAATGTTTGCTATAATCACATCTTTGTGTATCTGATATTAGTTTCCAGGAAGACATTATTGTCTCAGCCTGGTAGATAGTAAACCTGCAGAAGAGGATTAATTAAGGGAAAACTGCCTGTGTCCAGGTTTAATACTTCATAAGAAAGTGGATTTGGTGTGGATTGGTTTTCTGCTATCCAGTCTGAAGTATCTCCACATGGAAAGTTTTACCTTAACCTTTTACTTATTGGCTTTGCCTCTAGACAAGACAGTCATGCCCTAGTGAGTAATTGCCTGAATAGTTACAACTTAAAGTAGAAAGAATTGTTTGGGCCCAATTTCCAGGGACATGAGGATGTTAAGAAACCCCTAGACTTTCCTACACCAGTATCTGGCTTTCTACAAGATGAGTTGTTTCCTGAAGGGTGTTTTATGAATACAAGCAACTTTCCGAAGGTGTTTATTCCAAATTCAGTATTTAAAAACAAATACAATTATTTTGTATACATATATGTATATGCAGTTCTTTTTAAAATGGAAATGCTTGAAGACTTCTCAATGTGTATCCTAATGAAAGGTCCAGAGGTAGACTGGACTTCTGCTATCCAATCTACTGATTGAAATACATCAGAGTCAAAGTTCTGTGAGTTGCTTTGCCTTTTCATCCTTGTTGAAGGATGGCTATTCCACCTCCGATATCAGAGCCACATTCAGACATGCAACAGAAGGCTGGAGAGAAAAAATAAAGTCACCCAGCTTTGAAGAGCCTCCTTGGGAATGTCAAGTGGTGAATTTGTCTTGCATTTAGTTAGCAGAAACTTCCTTTGTAAAGAGCCTTTGCTAAAGAAAAGCTGGAAAATATATATTTTTTCAACCCAGGCATATTCTTTTTCAAAGAAAAGTAAGACTCCTCTCTTAAGGACAAAGGGAAGGGTGAGGAAGACTAGGCAGCCTGCTGCAGCAATACAGTCAGACTATGAGCACGTGCATATATTTAACTACATTTTGAAGGCTAATTTTACTTTTGACTTACTTCTCAGTAGAAATTGTCAACTAATATGAAGAACTCAGTTATATTTCAGACTTGTGGATTCAATTTAAAATCCAATTAGGACTGCAAACACAGAGAACTGACACAAGATGACACAGCAAAAAGAAACACAGATTCCCGGTGCCACTATCAGGATAGAAGTGGTCACAGAAGAACACACAGCTAGTGGACACAGGGAGTAGACAACTGGGGGGTGGGGAGGGGAGAGAAATTTAAAAAATAAAGTAAAATAAATTAGGTTAGTTTGAATACTTCCAAGTGAAATGATTCCAATTCATTTAAAAGATGTGTACATATAACCACAGAGTGCTAGAAATAGAAAGACAAAATCATAATAATGTTCTAATATCAAATGTTTTATAAATGAAAAAACATGAACATAAACATGTCATTTTATTTTCTTCTAATTAGACTAGGGAATTTCAGCCACTCCTTTTGTTTGTTTTGCTATGTAAGATTTACTCCATAAATAGTAAACACTTACGATTGATGCTTCCATTATTGATAAAATAATAGGTCTGTCAAGTAAGTAGATCTGTTTCAGTACAACTAAGGAAAACTGACAATTTCAGTCAAATCAGCTTAGCTTCAGAGTATAGATCCATGTTTGATCATTCCAGTTTGTAAAATTCCCATATTAAGGGTCTTAAAACATATTTTTTAAAGTCTCTATAATCTAAACTTGTTCAACTGTAATTTAAGTCAATTTTTTGAAGGTATCAATTTATTTAATAGGATTTAACAGTCCTATTAAAAATAGGGATTAAAATAAGTCTTGGTTGCTGTGCTAATGTTGCAGCAAAGCCAGGAGTACTGAACCCCAGAAGAAACCCAAATCCAGCACTCAGGAGAAGTGGAGGAACAGATTTATTATGTGCAGGCCCAGAAGAGAGTCAGTCTTCAAATTCTGAGCCCTGTTTTTCAGTTTCCTTAGTTTTGTATAGGATTTCAGGTGGGATTAGCATAACTTTTGCTCATTGGCTAATGCGTTGCTAGGTGAAATTTCCAAGCAGGGTTTAGAGAAGCAGAATGCAGGAGCTAGGCTGTGCTTTCACAGGCTAATTTATAGACGAATGGGTAGGAGTCATTCATTTGATATTTTCCTGCAAGGCCCTGTTTTCACAGGCTGATTTACAGAAGCAGGGGCATGAGTGACTTATGAGATATTTTCGCAAGGTTATGCTTTTTATTTCTCAACACTAAACTCATTTAGTGGGAGCACTAGATATTTGAATACATAATTTAGTGGGAGCATTAGATATTTGAATACAAATTAAATCCAATGAGAGACTTTCTTTAACTGAAGTATCTGCAGCCATTTGGAAGAATCCAGTAGAGGGGAACACACTCTATGATATACCAGATTAGACAAACATACAAGGTTTTTACTGAGAAAGTGCCTTTGTGGGAATCATTAGCTTTTATTGGTCAAGGACTTATTAGTATCAGAAATTCATGAGTGACTGAAGGAAGTGTTTGGAAATAAACTGGGTAGGATGCATGATTTTTGACTGAAGTCATTTGCTCCCAGTGTTAAAAACTTGATTTTATTCTCTAAAAATTGGTTAGAGGGCTCTATGTATAGAATTCAAGGGACCTATATATAGAATTCAGTATTGCAGTCAAAGCTTTATTTTCCTAACTTTTAACTGATATTTTGCATATTCTTGAGTTTTGATCATAGGCAGCCAAACTAATAAAATATTACCATATGTCACTTTGTCAGCAAATCACAGGTAATTTCATATCTTATTAAATTTATTGCAAATATCTCAAAATACTATTTATACACTATTTTGTAGTTATACCAGGTATTTGTTAAACTTGCCCCCTGTCATTTAATGAAATAAGATCCCATATAATACTATGCCACATATTTGGTTTTGAACACACCTTAATCATTATATTTTAATATGATTGATTTCCTTTGCAATCTTATGAATTTTATTTGGAGCGTTCAAAAGCATTATTTTGGGAAGTTTAATAGACTTCACTAAATTTCCAAAAGAGTCCATATATAAAAGGTTTTGGACTCTGACAAGCAATAAAAATTACTGAAGGTATTTAAACAGGGAATTAAAATAGTAATAAACACATTTATTTTAAAGCTTAATCAAATATAGAGTAGATGAGGAAATTTTATGGGGCAAGAAGCAGATATGTAAAACAGAGGGAGACTGGAGGCAAAGAGACCCTCTAGATGCTTACTATTAGAGTCTCAGGCATGGATGAAGAAGTGTGTCAAAATAAAAGCAATATTATTGGTACCTGCTATGAAGGAAGCACTTAGGGTGATACAAAGAAAATGATGGGGAGACCTGGGGAGCTGTCTTTTATTAGTAGTGGAATTGAGGCTAAGATTGACGGATAAGAGCCAAGTCTGCAAAATGCAAGGGAGATGTGTTCTAGGTGGAGAGAGGCTTGATGCAGTCAAAGAACAGAGAGAAATATGGCTAGAAAATAACGGAGAATAAGGTCTGAGAGATTCACAGGTCTCAGATTGTTGGTTTTCTTCAGGTGCAATGTGAAGTCATTAAAGGATTTTTAAATGAAAGGAAATTTGCTTCAACACGAGAATGGATTTTGGAACACAACAAAATCTATTAGAACGCTGTCACAGGCTTAAAAGAGAGACGATGGCTTCAACTTCAACACAATTTTCTTCCATAATGTTACCTTAACCTGGCTCTTGAATTAAAATTTTAAAATGGAATAATATTTACTATTATTTCTATGCTTCTTTTTCATGTTTATCTATATGGCCTCATTTCTTCCCTACTTTGTTTAATTTTTTATTTTCTCCAATAAGTTTCAGTCCTGCATTTATTCCTATTTAAATACATTCTGTTAAAAGCTCAACATTTCGTTCCTGATCATCATTATATATTTGGTCACTAGATAGTAATCTTCACTTGGTTCATTAGCATGATCTTAATAGATGAGCCATGGAAAAAATATATAATTATATGTCTTAAACCATGAACTACTATTAAGATGTCTATCTCCACTAAAACTGAATCCTTTCAAGAAATCTCCATTTTGAATACTTGCTGTACCCCATTCAAATTTTAATTTTCTTTCCTTATTTAAACCACAAAGAACTCAAATTAGATTCCATCCTAGTATTGTTTATCACATATTTTTGAGACTATATTTTATCTTACATAACTTGTAACCTCTGTGGTTCAAATACATTTATTTTGTTTTACTTTGGTATTTTCTAAATTGGCTCATTAAAGCCATGTCTGTGGAGTTTAAAAAGCTACCAATTAGGTCACTCTCCAAAAACAAAAGCAGTTATTTAACAATCATCTAGACCAGAAAAGTTTTTGTATTTGGCTCGTACAATATGCTAAGTACTGTCAGTATTTAGAATTAGATTTCACATCACTTGGGAAATACACGTAGATTCACCTTTCCTTTTTCTCTCCTGGTATTGGAATCTAAAAACATTGATTTAGCATTCACATATGGGGACAATCAGAAGAGGTGTCAGAGTGATAGCTTCTTTCAGAGTGGGACAACATCTACTTTAAAAGTTAAAAACTTTTCTTTGGCTTCTGGAATGCTTTGCTCTTTGAAGTGGCCTGCTTGACCACGTAAGCATTGAATTGGTGAAACCTCAACTAGGCCAAGCCTCTGGTTGGTTGACTGAATGTTTTCTTGATTTGACACCTGATTCTAACTATTCACATTTTTAAAAAGATGTTCCTATAAAATACTCGTTTTTATTATACATAATAGATTTTCTATAACTGGCAGTTATAAAGACAGATTTAATTTAAGAAATAAAAAAATATTTTTGAGGTTAGGATATCATATCTGATATTTACATTTCAAGCTTAATTAAATAGTTTATCAGTGTTTATCATTTTATAAAATAAAATCGATAAATTGGCAAAATGACATTCAACTCATTATTGTCACCTTAAAATTTCTAAATCCTGTTTGTGATTTATAATAAGCTAAGGATATATTTCATAATTTATAAGACAATACATAAATCATGCAAATGTTTCTAGTCATTCCGAACGCTGTTTGTGTTCTACACCTTGTTTTTAAGACGTGTCTTATATTTATGGCTATAAAATGGTTAAAAATGGTTGTAGATATAGCTGTCTTGAGTTAAATTACTTATAAAGAATTGAGAAATGAAATAGCAGAGACAGAACTTTATCAACTTAGTCAAGTTTATGTACCCTATTTTTAAATCAATTATTGTAAAACGGATGATTAGGTAAAGATAGTTTTCAACTAATTAGATAATAGTTACCTAATATAATAGAGATGAGAAAGATGATACATGAGCCCATTAGCAGTCACATTAAGTGCTTATGATTTAAACATGACATAATTTATGCTCAGGATAGATAGATGTAAGTAGTAGTCATTCCCCAGATCCAAACAGTGGATATCTATTTCCAAATGGCCTTGAGTTATATAAAATTCTCTGCCTTCCCTTACTCTTATAGGGCTTTCATACCCTTAGACTTTTCATAATATTTAAAAATTTTGTCACATTAAGAACTTTAGTGAATTCCTTTTAGTGTCTGTAATTTGGCATTTGGAGAAGTTGAATACCTTCTTTCTTTTTCTTTATCCTGTACGTGTTAAACACTATTTTAAAAACATAATAGGCAATGTTCAATCCACTTATTCCTCAAAACAATCATAAAAACTGCTGAATTTTGCATGAATTGGATTTATGTGAAAATGGGCTGCAGTTTATAGATATCATTTCCCCTTTTGGAAGGAGAGACAGTTAAACTGATTTTATGTACAATGAGTAACTGAAGAATTATGGCTGTATTAACTACTCCTTATGGACACAACCGTAACTTCTAGAAGAAATCGAAATGTTTCTAAAACTGAATAACTTTTTTTTTCAATAGAATATCCTGAGCAACCTTGATTTAACTGAAGGAGTGAGGGCAAGGGGCTTACTCTCTTTTTTTAACCACCTGCAAACTAGCTTCAGGTGTCCATATTCTCCGTCCTTCTTCGAAGTTTAACCCAAAATTGTGAAGCAGCTAAGATCACAGTTTCTGAGTCCAGGCGGCATATTCACAATCAAATGTTTTGTGAGTCCACAGTCCTTGACTTCAGTGACTTCAACAGTTCATTTGGGTCAACTTTATACTTTCTCCAAAACGCAAAGGCTGTAACGTATAAATAACACTGGACACTTACTGCTTGGTTAGTCAAATGTGAGATATACTAGTACTTGCAATTGTGAGCAAGGAATTTGATTAAAGATCTCCCAGAAGAGGATTTACTTAGTCCCAAAATTCTAGTATTGCCTGCTCTCTTAACGATATTGGTTGGCTTCCCAAATAGGTACCAAATCAAGGTATTAACATTTATGCAAAAAATGTGTATCTTAAATCTGAAACCCAGGATCATACCTCTGGTTACAAAAGACACATGATGCACTATATAAGGAAGTTAGAACAACCTATGAGGACACTGGTAAGCTTATGCATGTGTGATTTGAGAAAGTCTGCGGACCACAATACATGTTTCAGCTTCTCCAGATATCCCAGCTTGAAGATCTCAAATAGGGCTTCAAATTAGTATACTGTATAAACTGCCATCTCCCTGTTACAAGGTTCAGTTTTCTCAAAATCCTTCCCATTAATTTCTGACATTAGAAGCAGTAGTTTATTTCTCTCTGGTTTACCTTTATCAAAGAGATTATATAAGAAGTGGGTCAAGTGTTTTACTTAATTTGTGTAACATATTCTATCAGAAACTAGAGAATCCTTGCAGGCTAGTCTAGGTTTTATTGAACTAATGTATGAAAATCATGGTTCATTGCATTTTATATCACATTTAATTCTTGTAGTTCTGCTAAAAGAAGTGTATATTTATTGTGCCTTCATAGATGAAGGAATGATGACATGGAATTTAAGTGATATATCCAAGATGCCACAGGCATTATATGGGGGAATGTATGTCTATTTCACATCACAGAGCTGGTCTGTAAACCTGCTTCAAGGTTTTGGACTTCTGAAGAAGATTTCTCTGTTGATGATGATTTACTTTCAAAATTTTCTATGATAGTACAACAAATCTTATGCAACTTACGAAATAACATTTTTGAAAACCTGTAGCAATTGCGAAGTATGAATGTAGAAATTTATGAGCAAGTTGTTAGACTTTAGTTGAAAATGTTGCTTTTTACCTCTGTACACTAGAAGGTAACTACTTTATCAAATTCACCTGAAGTTTTTTTCTTTTTAATTTTTATTCTCTTACTTGATGGCTGTTTTCCTTAAATTTAAACTTTTCATATTTAAAAAAATCAGTTTATACAGATTAATGCTTTCCTGATGAGTAGAGAACAGAACCTTGCTTGGATGAGGATTCTGACAGTTTGATGAGGATTCTAGGCTTGAGTGCTCCCCCATCCTCAAGCCTAGAGTACATATAATTCAAATTTATACCTCAAAAAGCCACACACCTTTTTTAAAAATAACTGCCTCCCCCCCCCCCCCCCCACCGCAGCTTCTTCTTTGTGGTCTGCTCTCTGTCCATTTACTGTGTGTTCTTGTGTGTCTGTATTTGTTTTTTTTATTTATTTCCCTTCCCCCCCATTGGGGCTTGCTTGCTCTCTGCTCTGTGTCCATTCGCTGCATACTCTTCTGGTTTCTTTTTTTTTCTTGTCTCCCTTTTTTTGTGTCATCCGGCTGAGTCAGCTCTCTGTGGCGCTTTTGGGCCTGGCAGCACTCTGCCTCTCTTGCAGGCCACAGCATGTGGGCGAGCCTGCCTTCACAAGGAGCCCACAGGACTTGAACCCAGAGCCTCCCATATGGTAGACGGGAGCCCAACTGATTGAGCCACAGCTGCTCCCAAACCATACCCTTTTATGTGCCACAATCTTTAGAGGTGATGTTAAATATCAAAACAGGTAATAGAAAACCTATTGCACTTACTCTAAAAAATAATAAGGGTTCTTCCAAAAATTATCTATTTTAGCATACTAAATAATTATTTTTATTACTTTTAGTTACTTTGCCTGAGACTCCTAAAATGGTCCTTTATATAAATACAAATTCAGGAAAGATATTCACACAAAAAAGTGATTTGTGAAGTTATGTATCAAAAGTTTGGGAAAACATTCATGTTATTATTTAAATACTGAACTATTGCATTAAATAACAAATTTGGCACAAAGATCTTAAAAATTTTAACTGATCTATAAGCTAGGTGTATAATTCATAATTTAAAAAATACTTGGCCTTTTACATTCTTCAGAAACTTCTGAAATAAGCCATGCATTTCTGGTGTTATTGCCTGGCAGATACTCCTTATGAGATGAAGAAATGAGTCCTGGACTTTGAAGAAGTATGTATTTTATTTCTAAAACATGTTTGATTGGCTCTCCTATTTTTTTCTGGTACCTCTTGTCATAGGAGCAAGCAAGGTTGTGAACACAAATGTTGGGGGCAATGGCTTAAAAAGTCTGTCTCCTTGAACTCTCCACTTTATCCCAGGTAAGTGACTTTTTTGAGCAGCATAGTACTTACTCTGCCTGAAAAGCCGTCCTTCCTTGGTCTTTGTCTGCTCTATACCAGTTCACCATTTAGAACTCAGCTAAAACATCACTTATTCAAAAGAGGGTATCTTGACCACCCCTGCATACTTTTGACCTGGTTTTGCTTTTATTTCAGTTGTTTATTTTATTTTAAAACAACTTAAAACTATTTCATATAATTATCAAATAATTTTTTGTTTTTCTTAAAATGTAAGCTTCATGAGAGCAAGACCCATTTCTGTTGAGTTACCATTTATAACAGCATTTATAACTTAGACAATAAATAATATTTATTTCACTTAATAAATGAAGAGGTGATAAAAACCATTCTTGCACATACATAGACACACTTCCTCATATATTTTCCCACACAGGAAAATTGTGTCAGAGCCATTAAAAGAGAGGAAAAACATCAATTTTCTCAGCTATTAGAGTATTCCATGCCTATTTGAATCATGGGATTTTAAGCTGGAAGTCAACTTTGCAATCTTCCATATTGATCCCTTTGACAGAGGCTAATTATATTAGCAGAAACAGGTCAGCACCCTTTAGCTCTAGTTTTATCTAGCTTTAAAGAGAACATGATTGCAGTTCTAAAATGACACAGCAAACTCTATAACAAAATTTAACAAAATGCATTGTGTTACGTTTTGTTAAAATACATGAGTGAATGTGTGTATATGTGTGTGCTTGTATTAATACCACAAAGGCACGTTAAATCAGGAGTGACACCGTCCAATGATGGTTAGGTTGTGTTGAATATAATTTCATTTGATTCTCCTCCCATGGAAATGGCAAGCCATTTTTGATAGCTTTTTCTCTTTTTTAGCCTTGTTTTTGTGTATTAGAGGACTCATTTCTCCAATGGACTTTCTTGTTATTATAATTATTTTTCAAGCAAATACAAGAATGAGAACAAGCCTGCTTATTTTATCTACAGAGTATAACTCAGAAGGGAATTTGTTGATGGTTCAAACACAGTTTGGAATTATTTGTTCTTTTTGTGAAATGGGTACATAAAATGATTTTAGATAAAAAACAATTTTGTAAGGAGGGATACCGTGTCCTGTGGACATTTTCCCGGACCACTAGCCCTGACTTTCAAGAGGTGTTTTTATGGCCTTCACTTGGGTTGGCGCTTTGAAGAGGGAGTAGTGGCCTGGCTTTGTGTTTTGTGAGATTGTCCTAGGGAGAAGCACAATGGAGGAACGGGAAAAAGGTGAGTATATGTGGGAAATAGAGAAAAAGAAAGGGAAAGAAAGACAGGTTTGTGTTGACTTTCTGCTTTAATGTTTCCTGTTTCTGCATTTATTAGCATAATTTTCCAAGCACTAGTTTATCACACAGGGCATAACTTTAGAAAATCAAATAACGACAGGCATGCCGCTCTAGCCTTTGAGGTGTGTTCTTTTCATCGCTGAGGGCCCCTCTCCATTCCACTGGATGCAGCGGGCTGGATAGCGACAGGCACCCCGAGGGCGCTCCTGGCACCCAAAGGCACCACACACAGATCCCGGCCTGCCTCGCGCATTTCCTTAGGGAAGGCCCAACACTAAATCTCCCGCAAACACCAGGTCTGTGGGGGGGCCCCGCGACACCGCCCCTCAGGGCAACTCGGGCAAAACAGGACAGCCTTCGAGTTGGCCAAAAGCTGGCCAGGGCGCTGCCACTGGGACGCCCACGGGCACCCTCCCAGGCAGAGGAGTGCCCGTCACTGCTCTCGACCCCCCCTGGCGTCATCCGCGCACACACAGGAAAGGCACCTGCGGCGGGGCTTGGGGACGCCGGGGACGGGAACAGCGCCGCCGCTCGCCGCGGGCGCCTGAGGCTCAACCCGGAGCGCTGCAGGGGCCCCGCGAGGGGCGGGCGAGGCGCGTTCCCGCAGCAACAGCGAGACCACCCGCCGCGGAGAGGGGCCGAGCGGGAACACGGAGCCAGGACAGGCGAACGAGGGACGGCCACTCGGCCGCAGGGCCGGATCCGCACCCCTGCGCATCCCCGCACCCGCCAAGCAGGTGGGGAAAGAGGCGAGGGGCGGGCAGAGCGCGGGGAGCGGTCCCGTTCGCCATCAACGTCGGTCCTGAGTCTGGCGCGGCGCAGGCCCGACCCGGGGACAGCACAGCACCACCGCATCCATCACGTGGAGGGGTGTGTTCTAGTATGACATACTCATTTCTTATGGTTTTGAATACTATATTCCTTTGGACACCTCTAGATTTTTCCCTTGAAGGCCTATATTATGTGGAGGATTCGGGCAGTCCGATACTCTGCTTATAAGATGTGAAAACAGATAACTCACTCTTAGAGACTATGCAAGTATCATCTTTATGGTAAACTTCAAATTCCATTTTCAAATGTGACTTAGAAGCTCTTGTCCTTTTGCAAATGATTTTCAGTACTTTAAATTTCTTTAACAGTTGTGCTTATGATGTTTATTGACCTGCCATAATTTCTTAAATAGCGTTTCTCCTAATTGTGGGAAGTTCCATGGTATAATGCAGCTTCACCAAAAAGGCAACACCATAAAATTCATTCTAATGTTAGTAAATTATGTCTGATTTTCTGTAAATAAAACTGACACTGACTCATTGAATTCTAAAGGATATTGTGGCAGAATGGCATCCTATTACTGTAAATTCTCAACTTCAAACACTTGTTCCCTCTTTCATATTACCAATACACCTATATGTAACTCTTTATAAAATTCAGGTATGTTAGAAATTAAAACAAAACTACTCCATATTATAGTTTATAAAGTTCTATAAATTAACTTATTTAATTTTCATTACAGTCTTGATTATTAGGAAGTGCTTCATTCCATCTTGATATGGTACAATCAAGATGTGACTTTGGAAACAATTAGGAAATAATTACACAAGGTACTCATGTTTATGTGACAAAATGAGTTGTGGAGTCGTGATTTTCAGATACTTTTCAGTTCTTTCCTCTAGGTAATATTGACTTCACTCCCATTATGGTATGACTTTGTCTAACACTAGGTTTTGTTCAGTTCTGGTTCTTTGGGGAGTCAATGCTAGGAATTATCCAGCAATGTTGAAAAAAGCCTTTGCCATTTATTGTCTTTCTTGCTCTCAGTTTCTATTCAACTGCTTACTTGACTTTTGTTCTGAGACATTATACAGTGGAAGATATGAAAATAATAAACAAATCAAGGAAAACAGAAATGTAAAATTCAGGATTTCTTCTAACCTGCTAACTGAAGAAAGGGTCGACATTAGTTAGGGTTCTCTAGGGAAACAGAATCAACAAGGGATAACTATCAATAGTAAGAGATTTATCAGAGTCTCTTATGCAGCCGTGGGGATGCACAAGTCCAGGTTCTGCAGGCAAAGTGCAACCAGGAGCTCTGATGGAAGCCCAACGAAGATTCTTGACGAGGTCTGGGAGATGCTGGCTGTCCAAAGACGAGCTAGGAAATTCTCTTTCAATGTTGGAATCACTTCCTCTTTTAAGGGATTCAACTGATTGGGTTAAGTGTCACTCATTGCTGATGGTAATCTCCCTGATCGATGTAATTATAACCAACTATCTATGATTTACCACTGCAGTAAACTCAATGGTGACTAAAGTCCATAAATGCCCTTGTGATTACAATTAGCCCAGTGCTTCCTTGACCAAACATCTGGACAAGTTGACATAATAGCCTTAACCATCACAGGATCTAACCATCTTAGTCTTTTGTTCTGGAGCATGGTATCTTTATTATTTTGAAAACTTGAAAAAACAAATACATATGTAGTAACTAACAACTGTGAATACTGAGTTCTTCCTTCTTTGAAATTTTTCTCATAGTAGAGATGTCTGTAAATGATATTACTAGGTCAAATGGTATAAGTGATTTTTTATAGCTCTATTCAAATTGCTTTCACAAAAGATTATTGCAAATTATATTTCCATAATCAAATGATCCAATTGACTCACTAGCATTAAATATTGCTAAATATAAAGAGGAAAATGCCATTTCACTGAGCTATTAAATAAGAAAAATCTATTAATTATAAAACCTCATAACTCCATAGGATAATTAATGCCCACGTTTTTACCAAACTCCTAACAGCAACTACACTGATCTTTCAAATTTCAAGTCCATTTAGTAGCTCTATTTAATATATTTCCATGGGGCTTCCACATTGTTCTTTTTGTTGGTTGGTTGTTTTTTTTAAGATTTATTAATTTATTTATTTCTCCTCCCTCCCCTCCCTACTACTGTCTGCTTTCTGTGTCCATTCACTGTGTTATTCTGTGTCTGCTTGTATTCTCATTAGGCGGCTCTGGGAACCAGTTCTGAGACCTTATGGAGTGGGAGAGAGGCGATCATTCTCTTGCACCACCTCAGTTCTCTGATTGGCTTCATCTCTTATTATCTTTCCTCTCTGTCTCTTTTTCTTACATCATCTGGCTACGCCAGCTCTCCACATGGGCCAGCACTCCCGTGCAGGGCAGCATTCCTGTTTGGGGCAGTACTCTGCACAGGCCAGCACTCCGTGTGGACCAGCTCGCCCTATGGGCCAGCTTGCCTTCACCAGGAGGCCCTGGGTATCGAACCCTGGACCTCCTATATGGTAGATGGGGGCCCAATTGCCTCAGCCACATCTGCTTCCCACATTGGTTTTATAGTAAAATCCAGTCCACTTAGTATGATATGCAGTCCAATTCCTCTGTCAGGAAAACAGAAGTCTAATTTCTGGGCATTTCCAAATCCCATACTCTGTATTTCAGTCTTAAAGAACTACTTAATATTCCTCTGCCTTAGATATTTTCATATGTCCATCAATTTTGCACATTCAGCTATTTTGTTCCTTTTGCCATATCCTCACCTCTTCCGCCTCTATTTTGTCAGGTAATTCATGCAGAAAATTATACTCCAAACCCTGGGAAATGCCTGGCACAAATCAAAGTGCATAAAGTTTTTCAGCATTTATTTTAAAATTTCAAAGCTACTCGTTCAGCAATGTTTATCACCTGATAAAAGAATTTAAATATAAAATTAAAATTTCCTTTTTACTTTATTCTCCCTATGAAAGACTTCTCTAGCAGTCACTTGCATCCTTTATATTACTACTCTATATTCAGTTGATAGTGAGGAAAATAATGTATTACCTCTTGTTCTTTTTAAATTGTGTGTTGCCTGTGATTCAGAATCATTGATTTGTTTTCAGCAGGAATACAGGAAAGGAGAAGCTGAGCACAATTTCTTCTGGAATCGGTTCTGCACAATGAGGCTTTGTTGTTGTATTAGAAGTGAATTCTCTGTCACCTTTATGTATAACAGCTTACTCTAAAAGATGATACAGTGGGCTTCTACTGCTTAAAATTTTCATGCCCCTGTACAAGCGTAGATAGGGGAAAATTGTCTGCAGGTTGTCTCTATTAGTTGAAAGATGATCATCAGGAAATTGCACCTAATTTATGGATTATCTAGCTTTTACTAATTTATGGATAAATTTTTGAATCACACAGATTGCAAGGTAACACTTATTATCTATGATCTTACCTAAAATTTATTTTAGAGCACGCAAAGGACTTAATGATAAAGTATAATAAAGTATATGTTATAAAAATGTTGTACTGATGGTAATTGCTAACTTAGTGATTCTACAGGTGTTTTTTCAAGAAATAAAATCAAATAAATCTCACTATTATGGATGTACCATACAAACTAAAAACAAAAGGAAACAACTATATATTTCCTCCTTAGAAGCACTTTGTTTAGCATGGTCCTATATTTCACTTTTAAACTAAAAGGGACTAGTAGGGATATTTGTATCAGGCATTCCATATAGACTCATTTTTATTATCCTCTGCATTACTGACTGTTTTATTAAATTCATTCAGTATATGTTCTAAGTTAAACATTGTCAAATTCATTTTTGGTATGTGTCATATTCTAAAGGACATAGTAAGTCTTCATAAATGCATGTTGTTATAATCCTGCTGTATTGTTTGTTTTTTCAAGATGTTAATTGGAAAATTCATTTTTAAAAACCTATCTTTAGAAATAAAAAGCTACTTGTAATCATGTTTTTTCTATAAATTTTAGATTAATTTAATGTCATAATTTGATTTTGTTTCTTTGCTTATTTTAGACTATGAGTTATAGAACTGCCCAGATCCTCCTCCTTTTCAAAATGGGTATATGATCAGTTCAGATTATGGTGTCAGACAATCAATATCTTTGAGTATTATCCTGGGTACATTTTAATAGGCCATCCGGTCCTCACTTGTCAGCACATGAACAACAGAATTTGGCACTATCCTTTTCCAAGATGTGATGGTAAGTTAGTAATTTTTCTTGGGAGCAATTCATGTTCTTATTATGTTAACACATTAGATATTAAAATGAACATATTCAAGAATTCATTAATTTACTTAAATATTTATTGAGACTCTTTTGCTAAACTGAGCCTATTTGGTATTTCAGGAACACACCAAATGCCAGTGAGCTTAAAAAAAAGGTCCTGGTACTCCAGGGCATTATAATATATAAAATATATTCAGTTTGATATATTTATGAATTCCAAAAATAGATTTTGGATTATGTTTGTAATCTGGTTTGTACCTGGCCATGATAAAGTTATGATTTGGGCTTTGATTGGGCCATGTCATTAGGGCATTTGGTCCCCACCTCTTAATGGGTAGGGACTCACAGATAAAAGGCATGGCACAGGACAGATTTGAGGGTTTTTTGATATTGGAGTTCTGAAGTTGGAGTTTGATGCTGAAGCCTTGAGCTGGAGCCGCAGGAAGTAAGCCTAGAGAGGAAAGAGAAGCAAGCCCCAGGAAGGGAGGAACCCAGGAAGCCTCAACCTTCACAGATATCAGCAGCTATCTTGCCCCAACAGGTGAAAATAGCCTGGTGAGGAAAGTAACTTATGCTTTATGGTCTGGAAACTGTAAGCTCCTACCCCAAATAATTACCCTTTATAAAAGCCAAACAGTTTCTGGTATTTTTGCATTAGCACCCCTTTGGCTGACTAATACAAAGGGTAACAAAATAATAAACACAATTTTGGGGTATATTCCAGTATTTTACTTATTGCTAATTTTATACATTTATGATGCATGTGTATGTATATGAATAATTAATATTTTAAAGTGGTGTTATACTGTACAGAGAGTTTTACAACTTTTCTTTCTCTTTAAAACAGTGTGTGCAATTTTTAACAATTTTTTTCCTTGAAGTTAATAGATCACAAAGAATGTTACATTAAAAAACATAAGAGGTTTCCATATAACCCACTCCCCATCCCCTATCCCCACCGCTTTTGTAAATCATATTTTTTTGAAGATCTATACTTCTCAAAAAATGTTACATTAAAAAACACAAGCGGTTTCCATATACCGGCCACCTCCCCATCCCACTCCTCCCACACCAACCACCTCCCGCATCACTGTGGCACACTCATCGCACTCGATGAACACATTTTGGAGTACTGCTGCGCCCCATGATAATAGTTTACCCTGTAGTTCACACTCTCCCCCAGTACATTCAGTGGGTTATGGCTGAATATATAAAACACAAATTTTTATGCAAAACCAGATTCGTAGAGAATATGATAATGAATTGCACATACAAAGTACAACATATACTTGGAATGTGAGCAAGGAAATAAATCTTTATGCTGGCAGTAGCATTTAACTGTAGAAAGCCTACTTTAAATTGAGAGATTAGAAGGGGGAAGAGAGTTTATTAATTTTCCCTAGATATGTTCTATTGTTTTAACTTTTATAATTCTCATATATTAATTAATATTTTTAAAAAATTTCAGTTTAGTAATGGGCCTTGAAGGATTTTTCATACTTGGAGATAGGGATCATTCTAACGAGAAGAAGCAGTGTGTTCTAGAAGGATACGTAGTAGTTTCATATTTGGAGTTAGTAACATTCTAAGTAGAAGAACAGTGCTAAAGCTGCTCATGTAGATACCATAAAATAGGTTGGCTTTTATCAATGGGAAATTAGTAGTTAGCAAGCTTACAGTTTCAAGGCTGAGAAAAATGTCCAAATCAAGGTATCCTCAGGCAATACAACCAGCTACCTCCGATCCTGGATTCCTCTGCCACAAGGCAAGGTCCATCGCTGTATCTGTGGGTGTCTCCCTTCTCTTCAGGGTTTCATGGCTTTCAGTTTCTTGATTCCTTTTTTTTTTTTTTTTAATTTTTTAATTTTTTATTGACTTTGTAATAATATTACATTAAAAATATATATGTGAGGTCCCATTCAACCCCACCCCCCCACCCCCCCTCTCCCCCCCCCCAACAACACTCGTTCCCATCATCATGACACATCCATTGGATTTGGTAAGTACATCTTTGGGCACCTCTGCACCTCATATACATTGGTTCACATCATGGCTTACTTCTCTTGGTCTAAATTCCATTTTCTCATGAAGGACTCCAGTAAGAGGATTAAGACGCAACCTGAATGAGGAGTGTCACATTTAAATTAAGATCCTACTCAGAAAGAGTTCCTACTTATAATGAGTCCATACCCACAGGAAAGGATTAACTTTAAGAGCATACTTTTCTGGGATCCATGTAGCTTCAAACCATCGCACATATAAGCAAAGACATGCAGGAATATTTTAGGAAAAAATTTAAAAAGTAGTCTAGTTTAATAGTGCACGATGGTGGGGGTTTCTTAGGAGATCTAGGAAATGAAGTTAATGGAGAGTGGTGAGAGAGGGAGACCTGGACTTTTGAATGTTCTAATTCTAAGGAGGGATCGCTACCTTAAAAATTCTGTGAGCTACCTAATTTCCATGAGTTATTATAAATTATTTCAATATCAAGGTAAAATAATTAGATCAAGTACTTTGTTTATGAAGAATGCAAATGAAACAGAAAGGTTACTTTAAAACTAATATTCAAACATTAAAAACACAATACCTTTGAAAGAAAAATAATGAAATTGCCAATTCTGTGGACCTTTGAAATGCTAAATACTTACATCCCATAAGGATAAAATTTCTAGTGAAGGAGTAAAAAAAGCATCAGTTTACTTTTTAAAATATTAATTTCACCTCTGTATTTTACCATTCCACATCATTGAAAACAACTAAAAAATTATTTAGTTGTAATCTTTAATCCTGATATTAGTCTAATACATAATTACGTACAATTATAATTTTAAAAAATTAATTTAATAACACTTTGTATAGCTGTATCATGTCTCATAATAAACCTTTTTTTTATTCCCCCCCTCACATCTTGTTTGTTGTCTGCTTTCTGTGTCCATTCGCTCTGTGTTCTTCTATGTGTCTTTATTTATTTTATTTATTTATGCTCCCCCCTTGTGGCTTGCTTGGTGTTTTGTTCTCAGTGTCCATTCGCTGCACGTTCTTCTGTGATTTTACATGATAACCTTTTTTTGTGTCACCTTGCTGAGTCGGCTCTCTGCGGCACTTGCAGGCCGGGCGGCACTCCATGATGTGCAGGCCAGCCTGCCTTCACAAGGAGGCCCCAAGACATGAACCCAGGGCCTCCCATATGGTAGACAGGAGCCCACCTGATTGAGCCACAGCCGCTTCCTGTAATAAACCTTTAACACTCCATTTAAACTCATGTTTTTACATGTATAAATTACTTTGCAATTTTAACCTGAATCTTTGAATTCATATTTAGATGGTATATCCATGGCTTGAAATAAAAAATGGAATATAAAATGTAATTTGATTTCATTGTGTTTTCAAGCCCATTTTCCAAATATGGAAATAAGTGCTTTAGTCAGGGTGAAAAAATATATATATCTTTTAAAAATATTGTTTCAAGGTGATGCTACCTTTTCTAATTATGTCATTAGAATACTTTTACTGTTATATCTCTCTTCATTCTAATAATATAAATAGAACATAAAGACCAAAACATAAAATTCATGTTCAAATTAGATCATAGAGTATATACTAAAACCAATTAAAGTAATGTACCAACAGCCATCTAATGTGTTTATTATCTTCTCCATACTGGATTTAATTTTTACAAAAAAATAAGCAGAGGGAATTATTTTAAAACAATAGTTTTCTTGTTCATGAAAAGTTCTCTTTCCTTAAAAATTTAAGTCCTTGTTTCATTAGAATAACGTGGCTGTTTTCTAGTAGTCTTCAGTTAAACTGTGGTTGGCTCTGAATAAATTATGGTTGTCAACACTGTTGACAAGCTAAAGTCCTTTCTTAAAATGAATTATATTATTCCAGATTGGTTAGTCTTCTCAGATTTTGATTAGTATATAAGGGCAAGTTTACCGTAAAACAGTCTTCAAAGGCTCCAACTCTGTAGAATTCATAAGAATCTCAGAGAAAAACATAGATATCTTGAACAACTCCTAGGCATCTTTTAAAAAAATTTACCAAGGTAGACAATTAATATTCAAGAATTCTGAGCCTTAAGTAATCAATCTAGAAATATATTTTGCAAAGTGAAATATGAAGCTTTTTTGTATTTATACAGTGAAAATATTTCCTATTCTGTCATGTAAGAATCTATTATACAATGTTAGTATATTATAAACTTACCTAAAAAATATGATCTAAAACTGTGATATCCATTCAAATAAATTAAAAAAAAATGTCTGAAAGTGACTTAAGACATTCAAGACATTATTATTTTTGCCAGTAACATAATTTTACAGAAGTCTCTTTTTTAAAAAGGAATTATAATTGTTAAAACATGGTTAAGAAGACAGTGGGGTTTATTAATTTTCTAATTGCAATTTGGTATTTAAATATGCATCTAGAATTCAAATATAATTTAAAAATTTTAGTTCATTAACCTAATAAGTCATTGGAATATCTGTGTGAGATACTGTTTAGGACATTTTTATTTAACATTGTCACAGTATACTTTACTTTAAGATACATAATAACTGTAGGGGGAACTCTGTGGACAGAGTTAAGTATTAAAGTAACTAGTAAGTTGAAAAAACTATGTTAGCAGCTTCCTTTAGATTGACCCATTTTATAAACGGAAACCAATTTGATTCCATTACAGGAGAAAGCCAACCAGCCAAAATAATAGTATTATGCATATATTTTTAAATGAGCATTTACCAAACTGATTAGTAAATATAGGAAAAGGTCTTTCCAATGGTTCAGAATGAAAATCACTATAAAAGAAGTGGAACTCTTAGTTTCTTACCTGTATTCATCAATAATGCTCTTAAAACTCTCCTTAAAGTAGTTATTACAGCTTTGTTGAAATTCAGGGCGAAACTGGCACATGAACAGTTGAAAGATTTAAGTCTCTTTGACATACAACTAACAATTCTACTACTAAGTATAGGCTCAAATAGAGGGGCAACAGAGCCATGTGCAGGGAAAACAAAACTGGTCCAACCCTATCACACTGGGGAGTATAAATTCCAAAGTAAATCCCCCTGACAGGGTGCCAACTTCCTGGGTTGCCTGCCCTACCTATAGTGTCTGGATGTCTCCAGAGCCCTCAGGAGCCCCACTATTTAATTTTTTAAAAATATGGCCGTCATCACTCTTAAGATCTGTTGTCTTGTATGTACAGTGACATTTGTTTCCATTTATTGACCCAGAGTCAGATTTTTTTTCATTTTTTTCAAAGATGCTTTAGGTTCCAGAAAAGTCATGTACAGAATATACGTGATTCCCATTTACCCATTGTGCGTTTTCTACTTTCTCCTATTAATAACATCTTAGCGTGGATGGTGTATTTGTGGCAATTGATATACAAATATTGAAACGTTGCTACTAACCATTATCAATGATTTGCATTGTGTGTTACATTTTGAACCATACACTTTTATAAATTTGGATAAGTTTGATGTGATCTGTATCCATCCTTGCAAAATCATGTAGTACAATTCAAATTCCATCCCTCCCTTTACACCAGGCCATTATATGACATGGTAGAATCAAAGCCCTAAGCATGATTTAATAAAGTAAAAATGAAACCTCTGAATTTAATATATCCAAAGGGGTATCATGCCTAACAAGCAGAGTAGTTTACAACTAGAATATTCTTTTTGGAATTCATAAATAATATCAAACTGCCAAACCTACATATTTAAGAAGATATGTGTTCCAAAATGTATTATAATGTTAAATTTATTTACCATAGCTTGAATCACTCTATTCAATAATTTGTGCAGTAGACATTTATATCATTGAAAGAATAGATTAATTTTAATTGTTAAGTACTATCAAAATCGGGAAGTCAAAGGTATTCTCAAGCAGGTAAAAACTAGTTTGATACTCTCTGATATTACACACAACCAAATACATATAAAATGCTAAGTTTCTGTACTTTGCTTCTGTACACATACAGGACTTGATCAAAATATATGCTTTTAAAATAATTCAAATATTTTGCATCCTATGTTCCAAAGACAGATGCAATCAATATGCTTGTGGGTATATGTAGCTACATACAGCATGATTTTTAGAATGCTGAAATAATAAGTAGAGGAAGAAATTTCTGAAATAGCAACTGCCAATAAAAGTTGAAGCAGTTAATGAATGATTATAATGTACTCATTAGAAATCATTGAGTAATTAATTGAAATTAAGGACCAAAATTATTGAGGCCACTTAAATATTGCATTACAGTTGAGCTATCATGTCAAGATTATACTGAGAGTGGGTGTAGCTCAGGGGTTTGAGCCCCAGCATCCCATGTACAAGATCCTGAAATCAATCCCCAGCACTTCATTTAGGAAAAGTATGTAGGCACTTACTTTCACATGTGTGGTAGATTTAGAGCATGGAAGTGGTGATCTAACTTAAGTTATTCCAGCCCTTAGTCATTTGAGATATACCATACTTTCTGGATATGAAAAAACCATCCTTCCTATGTCTGTTCTGCTTTTTTTAAAAGATTTGTTTATTTATTCATTTATTTATTTCTCTCCCCGCCCAGTTGTCTCTTCTCTGTGTCTATTTGCTGCGTCTTCTTTGTCTGCTTCTGTTGTTGTCAGCGTCACGGGAATCTGTGTTTTTTTTGTTGTTGTGTCAGCTCTCTGTGTGGGCGGCACCATTTCTGGACAGGCTGCACTTTAGTGCTGGGCAGCTCTCCTTATGGGGTGCACTCCTAGTGCGTGGGGCTCGCCTACACGAGGACACCCCTGCGTGGCACGGCACTCCTTGTGCACATCAGCGCTGCGCATGGGCCAGCTCCACACGGGTCAAGGAGGCCCGGGGTTTGAACCGCGGACCTCCCATGTGGTAGACGGATGCCCTATCCACTGGGCCAAGTCCGCTTCCCTGTTCTGTATTTCTGATCCTTGGTATATTTCAGCATGATAAAATGGTTTTATTTTATAATGCTGAACTTCTGTATTCTTTCTTATTGAACACTTGTTAGTAGAAACAACAAATCTCTTCATTTCACCGTTCTTCTCTATTCTACTTCTAGTAATTTATTTTTTAACTCGCATTCAATGTAGTCATCTACTCCCACTGGACACTAGAGGGCTCCATGGCATTAGTCTCTGTCTTCAGGCATTTGTCATCCACAATTCTGTATTGAGTGAATTTCTGGAATCTCAAGTTTCACCAAGTTAAGTCCCTTCTTAAATTCCTTCAGTGAGTCCTCATTATCCTCATAATAAAATTCAAACCTTCACTCTAATATAGGCATTTTGTAACATGATTTGTATCCATATTTCCAACCTCTTCTCTCCCCATGTCATTCTCCAATAAAAATTTAAAATACCAAAGAAAAAAAAATGCATTGCCCCCCATCCAGCAACCTGGCTCCTAGTTGAGAATGTAGATTCAAAGACTGTCTTGGAATCACAAACCTTGGGAATTCTGCTATTTTGCCTACTAAGGCATATACCAAAATTTTTATCCTTTTAAAGCTGTATTACTCCTTTGCTTTTACACATGATATTGTTGTAATGTGTCTTCACTTGATTTTCACTCAAGATGCTGATATCAGTTTTTCCTTAAGAGAAGCATCCAGTGCCACATTCTCTTTAAAGTATCCAACACTCTCTATTCTCACTCTCATCAAATGCACTATGAATTCACCTCCTTGTTCTTACAAGACAACCCAGTTTATTACTAAAAAATGCATTTCATCTATCATGATAGATCATCCTCATCTGTGAGAATACCTGCTATAAATTTGTCATCACCTCCTTCATCAAAGAGTGAGTGCCTGGTGTAGTTCATGATATTTGAGGTTGTTATGCATCACACACCTTTGGTACAGTTTTGTCCTACCTTATTTAGAGTACATCTCCTTCTCTCACTACCCCACCACTCTTCAGAGTGAACAGCCCCCACTCTACTTTCTCATTCATAACTTTATGCATGCTCAAATCACAGCCACCATAAAATTCCTCTCCCTAACTTGCATCTCTCTATAGCAACCTTGCAATATTCCCCCCATATCTCATCTAATTATCTCACAGAATATTTTTCAGAACACTTAACCATAATCATTTTCTCGCCTCCTGTTAAGTATTCAAGCACTTCTATTTGCTTTCAAATTCGTCACTCAAATCTTCTCTGCTGAAAAAAAAAAAATCCATCCATCAGACTTATTTTCTAACCTATAAACCTGGTCATGTAATTTGAGTACTTCAGATCCTATGGCAAAAATAGATGAAATTGAAGCCCACTCAAGGATGTAAAATGCTTTCCATGATGTGGCTTCTCAAATTTATCATCATATTTCTGCCATACTTTTTGCCATGTCCTTTTTGGTTGTTTGTTTATAACTCTTCTTAATTCTGATAGAATACCCACTTATTCCATAAATATTCCCTGCTTCCTCAACTTGTTCTGATTGAAATGTCTGCCACAGAATTATTTTGCATGGTGAAGTTTTTTCTCAGTATTTAAGAAGCGTCTTCTTCAGGAGACTACTCCTCTCATTTGATGTGGTACTAGGTAGTCTACATTTGTAACTCCATTGCATTCCTGGACACAGTGATAAGGCCATTGGCCTTTTATTGTACCATCTGTATTACTTTGTCTTGAATAGTTTTTAGTCATCTCCTTCTTGAGGTTACTTCAAAATAAAGCCTGCATCTGAAGCATCACCAGCAGGAGTTGGTAAACATATTTGGTAAAGGGACAGGCAGTAATTATTTTAGGCTTTGTGGCCACATAGTCTTTGTTGCAGCTACAAACTTAGACATGTTAGCACAAAAATAACCATAGACAATACATAAATAAATGAGTGTGGCTATGTTCCAATAAAACTTTATATACAGACACTGAAATCTGAGTTTCCTACAGTTTTCTCCTGCATGAAATATTATGCTTCCTTTTATTTTTTAACCCTTTAAATTTTGGATAACAATTTTAACTCTCAGGTCATACAGAAACAAGCAGTACATTATATTTGGCCTGTTTACCTCTTTTCTATGACATTCCTGAATTTCACAAAAAACCTAACTTCATATAGGAACTTTAAAATGTCTGCTGAATGAAGGAATCAAATGTGTCTAAGTTTAAAAAGTACTGATAGTTGAGGCATAAACAAATGAAGCAATTATGTTTGGATTCCCAGTCCACGCTTTCAGTACTCTCAGAGGTATAAATGGTCTTGTATACCCCTCATCTTCAAAAGTATTGGAGTGAATTAAGGGTGAAAAAAAAACCCGATTGTATCAACAGAGAGAGCATTTAACAAAATCCAACACCCATTCAAGATAAGCAGACCCATTGAACTACCTAAATCAGATAAATCCCACCTACAAAATTCCACAAATACCAATGTAGGAGAAAACTAAGATCAAAACAACAAGAGGATGGAGATTCTAACTATTGCTCTTTAACCTTGTACTGGAGGTTGTAGACAGGGAAATGAAGCAAGAAGTTGCTTTTTCTGGCCCTATACAAGCTTCAACCAGAAAATGTAGATAAGGACAAAGATGACCCATCTGGTGAATTTTGTACTTTAGAGTTCATGGGGCTGAGTAGGAATCCAGTGATCCTAAACCACTGTAATCTTTATGCAAAGTATGGGACACACTTGTGGTTGATGTCCTGAGGCTGAATCAGGGGAGATTTAAATGGTTCTACCTAATTTAGAAAGATCAGTTTGCAGCAAGCCAATCACAGTGAGGGCAACAGTATAATGTCAAGAAGATCTAAGCCATTCTTACAGAGTAGGGAAGGAAGAAAGGGAAGAATTCTCCTTGCTCAGAAAGTGAGATTCTAATGTTAGCACCCATTTTTCTTGAACCAAAATCCAAAGCCCATGTGAAATCTACAGACATGGCAACAAAGTGCCCTTCAGACCATTGGCCAGGCACAAGGAATTGAGTTTTTAAACTGTGTGTGTGTGTGTGAGAGAGTAAAAGAATCAACGTTTTTTCGGGTACCTGCATTCCTTCTCATCAGCTGGTCATTTTCTCCCTCTTCATTTTCTTTGTTCTACTTAGTTAACACAAAACCTTGTCTTAAATTTATGCTTCACTTTTCGTAAGGTGTCTATGTGGCCACACAGGAAACATTATCTCCAGTGCCACCTGACTGAACTTTCAAGCCAGCCACTGTGAAGATAATGTGGAGAGGTGACTGCATACCTCAAGGTACCTACTACTTGGGAGACCTCAGTGTTGAGTTCAAAGTTAAATGACAACCATGCCAAATACATATGTAGCACCTATCCTACTTCTAGGCTCCACACCACCCAGCCCAGGATACATCAAGGAATATCTCCTTAAGAAACACCTAAGCTGGGAAGCAGATGTGGCTCACGTGTAGAGCTTCCACTTACCATGTGGGAGTACCTGGGTTCCATCCCCAGGGCCTCTTGGTGAAAAAGAAGAGAAAGTGTGCTGGTATAGCAAGCCAGTGCTTTCTTGAGTGCCCGTGTGGTGATCCAGTGTCCACATGAGTGCCTGTGTGATGAGCCAGTGCCCTGTGCAAGTGAGTCTTACAGCAAGATGATGACACATCAAAAGAGAGAAAGGGAAAGTCAAAGGTAAAGCTCAGCAGAAACCAGAACATGAGGTGATGCAATTGACAGTGAACCTATCTCCATGTTAGAGGTCCCCAGGATCTAATCCTGGTGAATCCTAGAGGACAGAAAATGAGAAGAGAAGACAACAAAGCAAAAACAGCAGGGTTGCAGTAGGGGAAGGGGAAAAATAAATAAATAAGTCCTTAAGAATAAAAGAGAAAAAAAAGGAAACACCAAAGCACTGTATCCAGATAGCACCAGAAACTAGCTCCTGTTCCAGACCCCCTTCTGAGTGGGGATAGTCATTGACACATGGCCCCACCCTGAGGTCTAATCTTGTGTATCTACATTTAAAGTAACTTCCCAATGAAATTTTGGAAAGTGAATACTTGTGGATTGTTGGTGATACCTTGTATAAAGTGAAAATATCGTGTGCTTCTTCACCTCTCAGTGTTGCTGGTACTTTTTTCTGCTATGCCTTCTCTTTGGACTCCCCTTGTTAGGAATCAGAAGAAGATAAGGAATATTGCTTTACTGAACATTTCCCAATTCCAGTCAGACTTCAAACCCAGGCTTATGGTGTACAACAGCCTCCTAGCCCAGATAACTCCACACTTAGCCATACACCTGTATCTTTCACACTAAGCTGTCTTCCCTCTCTGAGGGTGGAAGAGAGAAGTAGTTTAGCATTCTTACACAGGACATTGAGCAAAGGTCAAATTTCCATTGAGGCAGGTCAGTGAACAGGAGTACCACAACCTCCCAACCTGCTCTGTGCCTAGGCTCCACAGACCAGGAAGTTTCCAGTACCCTCCTGTTCTCAAGTATGTGAAGGTGGAGGAGGGAAAGGAGCTGGGCCTCTATAGAATTCCACCAAGGCTACATGGAGAGGTGGGTAGCACTGCATTTCACCCCAAATCTCGTTGCCTGGGAAAGGATGCTTGGGGCAGCTGGCAACTATTCCTCATCATTGGAAATTGTATTATTATTAAGTATCAATACAGGGTCCCATCACCTCCAAATTCCTCCTCAAAATTTCATGTGCTATAAAAGCTACTTCAAATTTACCGATTTTGCAAGTTCAATGGGATATTTCCTTTTCTAATCCCAGTCTCCCCACTTCCACCTGTTCTCCATCCACACACATATATAATGTTAAAGGATGAGAAGGAGCAGGATAAAGTCTCATTTATATTGAGCCTTGATTTGAATAGCTCCAAAATGTATTAATGCATTTTTGTTATATTTCTTCTAAAAATAGATGATGAAGAAACTGCTTAATTAGATCGCTGAGCTGGTGTGGTGCCGGAACCCAGAAATGGGTGGGTAAACGCCACCACTGTCAGCCTCCTCCCATCCTCTTTTACCTTGAGAAGTCAAAGCAGACACTCATTAAGAGCTAAGGATATCCCCTCCCATCCCTAAACCCAAAGTCCTGGGAGGTCCTCAATTTATACCCCCAAGCAGGTCACTGGCAAAAGGCAGCAGATGACAGTTTGAACAAATAAATACATGAATGGAGAAGATCTCTGCTTATAATCAGAGTATTTCTAATGACAGGGCTATTAGGTAATGCATAAGTGTGTGCTGATTATGTTGACATTTTCTGAATTTTCAATCTACTTTGAAGCTCATTTACATTGCAGAAAAGAGTTCCTTGCCTGCATATGAAGTCCTCATTTCCTAACTCCTAGAAATTGCCTGAATTCTTCCTTACACAGCTCCCTGACTCCCTTAACTTCAAACCAGCAATGACATGTTGACTTCACACACTTAGTTTGATTTCTCTTCTGCCACAAGTTGGAATACATTTTCTACTTTTAAATAGTTCACTGACTACTTTCCCCTTAACATAATCTCCCTTCTGAGTGACACAATGTCATCTGATTAGTAACCTTAATCACATCTGTAAAATTGCATTTTTCCAATTAACAGCATAATTACAGAGGGTTATTTTATCCCATAATATTCACAGTCCTAGGTATTATGGGAAGACATCTTACCTTCTGGCAACAAAATGTGGACAAACTTCCACAACCATTTACTCTATTAACATTTTTTTCATAATGACATCATTTAATGACAGCAACCAACCAATATATCCTTGGTTTAACTACAAAAAAAAAGTTTAATTTATGTTAAACCAGAATGTTAATTATATAACAATAAACAAAATGTGGAACTCTAAGATGAAAAAGGATATTAGTGAATTTGATTTCCATAAATATATGTGTGATCCCAGACTCATCATTTTTTTCTTTTAGTAAAGCCATATTAGTAAAACCCAGCTTATAGAACCAACTAAATGAAGTGAAGGAAGAGTTCAAGGATATTAAGAAGACAGTGGGAGAACATAGAAGAAATTGTAAATATACATAAAATGATAGTGGATATGATGGTGATGAATGGCACAATCCAAGAAATAAAAAATATATTGGAAAGGCCGAACAGCAGATGTGAATAGACGGAGGAACGAATTAGTGATGTGGAAGACAGAATATCTGAAATCAAAAAGATAGTAAAAAAACATATAAAATGATAGGAAAAATCCATCAGGGATTTAGGAATATGAACAAGAATACGAAACGCTCAAACATATGTATTATAGATATCCTAGAGGGAGAAGAGAAAGGATAGGGAACAGAAGGAAATAATAGGTGAAAACTTCCCAACCCTATTTAGTGAGATGGATGTACATGTCCAGGAAGAGCATCATACCGCAAACAGTATAAATCCCAAAAGGCCTACTCCAAGGCATATATTTGTCAAATTGCCCAGAGCTCAAGATAAAGAGAAAATACTGAAAGTGATAGGAGAAAAGAAACCATCACATACAAGGGAAACTTAATAAGGTTAAGTGCTGATCTCTCATCTGAAACCATGGATGCAAGAAGGCACTGGTAGTACAAAGTTATGCTGATAAAAGAAAAGAACTTTCATCCAAAAATTCTATATCCAGTAAGCTGGCATTCAAAAATGATTAAGAATTCAAAATAGTCACAGATAAACAGAAATTAAGAGAGTAGGCCAGTCAGAAACCTGTCCTTCAAGAAATACTGAGGGAAAAGGCAGGAGTAGCTATATTAATATCAGACAAAATAGACTTTAAATGTGAAACAGTTGTGAGAGACAAAGAAGGATACTACGTTTTAGTGAAAGGGAAAATCTGTCAAGAAGATCGAACAATGATAAATATTTATGCTTCTAACAAGGGTGCCTCTAAGTATGTGAGACAAACACTGGAAAAACTAAGTGAAACAATAGATGCATCTACAATCATAGTGGGGGATTTTAATACACCACTATCTACCTTGGACAGAACATCTCAAAAGAGAATCACTAAAGAAACAAAACATTTGAACAGTATATTAGAGGAGCTGGAACTAATAGACATATATAGATCATTACACCCAAACACAGCAGGATATACATTCTTCTCAAGCACACATGGATCATTCTCCAAGATAGACCATATGCTAGGCCACAAAGAAAGGCTGAATGAATTCAGAAAGACTGAAATCATACAAAACAATATCTCTGACCACAGTGGAGTCAAGCTGGAAATTTGCAAGGGACAGAGGCCCAGGTTTCACACCACGATTTGGAAATTAAACAGCACACTCTTAGAAAAACAGTGGGTCAAAGAGGAAATCTCAAAAGAAATCAATGACTACCTTGAAACAAATGATAATGATAACACAACATACCAAAATTTATGGGACACAGCAAAAGCAGTACTGAGAGGGAAGTTTATAGCCATAAATTCATATATCAAAAAAGAAGAAAGAGCAAAAATTGAAGAATTAACTGCACATTTGAAGGAATTAGAAAAACAACAACAAAGTGACCCAACAGGAAGAAAAAGGATGGAAATAACAAAGATAAGAGCAGAACTAAATGAAATAGAAAATAAGAAAGCATTTGAAAAGATAAACAAGACCAAGAGCTCGTTTTTTGAGAAGATCAACAAAATTGACAAACCTTTAGCGAGACTAACAAAGAAAAAAAGAGAGAAGATGCAAATACACAAAATAAGAAATGAGAAAGGCAATATCACCACTGACCCCACAGAAATAAAGACTATCATAAGAGGATACTTTGAAAAACTATATTCCAACAAAAATGACAATTTAGAGGAAATGGACAAATTCCTAGAAACACATAAGCAACCCATATTGACGAAAGAAGAAATTGATGATCTTAACAAACCAATCACAAGCAGAGAGATAGAATCAGTCATTAAAAATCTCCCTACTAAGAAGAGCCCAGGGCCAGACGGCTTCACAGGTGAATTCTACAAAACATTCCGGAAAGAACTAACACCAATCCTGCTGAAACTATTCCAAAAAATCGAAACACATGGAACATTGCCGAACTCCTTCTATGACGCCAACATTACCCTAGTACCAAAGCCAAACAAAGACACCACAAAAAGGAAAATTACAGACCAATTTCTCTAATGAACCTAGATGCAAAAATACTTAACAAAATACTTGCTAATCATATTCAACAACACATTAAACGAATTATACACCACGACCAAGTGGGATTTATTCCAGGTATGCAAGGATGGTTCAACATAAGAAAATCAATCAACGTAATACACCATATAAACAGATTGAAGGAAAAAAATCACATGATTATATCTATAGATGCAGAAAAAGCATTTGACAAAATACAGCACCCTTTCTTGATAAAAACACTCCAAAAGATTGGAATTCAAGGAAAGTTTTTGAACATGATAAAGAGTATATACGAAAAACCTACAGCCAATATTGTTTACAATGGAGAAATCATAAAATCCTTCCCTCTAAACTCAGGAACAAGACAAGGGTGCCCATTGTCTCTGCTCCTATTTAACATTGTCTTAGAAGTACTTGCTTGAGCACTGAGGCAAGAACCAGATATAAAAGGTATTCAAATTGGAAAGGAAGAAGTCAAAATTTCATTATTTGCAGATGACATGATCCTATACATAGAAAACCCTGAGAGATCTACAACAAAGCTTCTAGAACTCATAAATGAGTTCAGCAAAGTCGCAGGTTATAAGATCAATGCGCAAAAATCAGTAGCATTTCTATACACCAATAATGAACAAGATCAGGAGGAAATCAAGAAACAAATACCATTCACAATAGAAAATAAAAAAATCAAATACTTAGGAATAAATTTAACTAAAGAGGTAAAAAACTTATACACCTAGAACTATACAAGACTGTTCAAGTAAACTAAAGAAGACCTAAATAAATGGAAGAATATTCCTTGTTCATGGATAGGAAGACTGAATATTATCAAGATGTCTATCCTACCAAAACTGATCTACACATTCAATGCAATCCCAATAAAAATCAACACAGCCTTCTTTAAGGAACTAGAAAAACTAACTATGACATTTATTTGGAAAGGAAAGAGACCCCGAATAGCCAAAGACATACTGAAAAAGAAAAACGAAATTGGAGGAATCACACTACCTGACTTCAAAACATACTACAAAGCTACAGTAGTGAAAACAGCATGGTGTTGGCATAAGGAGAGACACACAGACCAATGGAATCGAATTGAAAGCTCTGATATAGAACCTCACATATATAGCCATATAATATTCGATAAAGCCACCAAACCCTCTCAACTGGGAGAGAGTGGCCTATTCAACAAATGGTGCCTGGAGAACTGGATAGCCATATGTAGAAGAATGAAAGAGGATTACCATCTCACATGTTATACAAAGATCTACTCAAGATGGATCAAAGACCTAAATATAAGAGCCAAGACCATAAAAACCTTGGAAAGCAGTGTAGGGAAACATCTACAGGACCTTGTAATAGGAAATGGCTTCATAAATATCACACCAAAAGCATGAGCAGCAAAAGAACTAATAGATAAATGTGACTTCCTCAAAATTAAAGCCTTCTGCACCTCAAAGGAGTTTGTTAAGAAAGTAAAAAGGGAGCCCACACAGTGGGAGAAAATATTTGGCAACCATATATCTGATAAGAAACTTATAACTTGCATATATAAAGAACTCATATATCTTGAAAATAAAAAGATAAACAACCCATTTAAAAAATGGGAAAAAGATTTAAACAGACACTTCTCCAAAGAAGAAATACAAATGGCTAAAAAGCACATGAAAAAATGCTCCAAATCTCTAGCTATCAGGGAAATGCAAATCAAAAGTACAATGAGATACCATCTTACTCCCATAAGATTGGCAGCTATAAAAAAAACAGAAGAATACAAATGCTGGAGAGGATGTGGAGAAAGAGGAACACTCATCCACTGCTGTTGGGAATGCAGAAGGATCCAACCATTCTGGAGGACAGTTTGGCGGTTTCTCAAAAAGCTAACCATAGATTTGCCATATGATCCAGCAATACCACTGCTGGGTATGTACCCAGCAGAACTGAAAACAAGGACACAAACCGATATATGTACACCAATGTTCATAGCAGCATTGTTCACTATCGCCAAAAGTTGGAATCAACCCAAATGCCCATCAACAGATGAGTGGATCAATAAAATGTGGTATATACACACAATGGAATACTACGCGGCTGTAAGAACAAATACACTACAAACACACGTGATAACATGGATGAATCTTGAGAACCTTATGTTGAGTGAAGCAACCCAGGCATTGAAGGACAAATATTACATGACCTCAATGATATGAAATAAACAAGTTGCCTCAGAGAGCTAGAGACTGAACGATAGGCTTACAGGAAATCGGGGGGTGGCGGAAGGATGTGAGCCGACGTCTGCAGGGGTGGAATTTATGATGACCTGGCCGTAAGTATGAACACAAAGAAGAGATAAAATGGGGGCAAGGGGTTGCCTTTAGGTGGGGCTTTGCGGGTTTGAGGGGGGCTGGGGATGGGCGGATGGGTAATATTGCCCAAAAAGTGGGGGGAGGGAGGGGTAGCATACGAACACAGGAGAGTGTCAGGTGTTGGTTGAGAGTAAAATGCTGAGAAAATCGTATCAAAATATAATTAAGAGGGTTACCTGTTTAGGATGCTCGGAAGGGATGGTCCGATGCGGGACGGGCTCCTGGGGAATGTCTGAATGCTCATTTTGCCACAGTGGGTGATACCATTGGGTAGAGACCCAAGTAGTGAGAGTGGGGGTGAACCCACATCCTGGGGAGGACTAATGCCATCAAATAGAGGGAACTGTATCTCTCGAGAGAAAGGGTGGCTCCCAGGGCATTGGGGCAGCTGAGCAATTTAGGACCTGAACACTGTTTCAAGTATCTCTGGACGTGGCTCCTCGGGAAACGGAGGTTGGCTGTCACTGTGGGCACCAAGGGGATGGGAAAATGGATGTTAAATGTGTGAAACCAAGGTAAATGTGGGGTAAGAGAGGAGTTTCGTGAGAGTACACAAGGATGGATATAAAATATGTAATATTACATCATAAATATATAGGGGACGACAGAATGATAATGTAAACCATAATGTAAAACATAGGATAACTAAAAATGTTAGAAAACTGCGTGTCCTAAAGTATGCACCACAATGTAAGCACAGATGTCACCTGGTTTGAAAGCTATTGTCTCAGACTCTGTACATCACTTTAAGTAAATATGTTGTGAATAGGTTGTAAGAGTATCGCTGTGGAAGGGAAAAGGTTTTGTGGTGGATGTGTGGGAGTGCTGTATATTGCATACATGAATTGCTGTGGTCTAGGGGTCTTGTGAAGAGAAGTTCAATAATTAGGAAAAAAAAAAAAAAAGGAAAAGAAAAAGATAGGATGTAGAATTTTTCCAAGTCAACACGTATTCTATATCTAACCTTTAAGCCCATCGCTATATCCCATTTTGCTAGTAAGAGATCCTGACATTATACTGGGGCTTCAATATTCAGGAAGTTCTGGATCCCAGAGTGGTCCAACAATGGCAGCGGAGGAATACTGGTATAGGATACTATTGACAGGGGATATATGGCTGACAGGGAGCTATACAGGGCATATGTCCAGGGTGCATGGTAATGTTTGGATATACTCATAGTGGCAACAATTAAACACTAAAGCGGGGGGGGGGGTACTGGGTCCCTGGCTGGGGGTGCTGTGCCATGGTCTCTAGGGGAGCAGCGGCAGTCTCCCAAGTGCAGTGGCAAGGACCGAGAAGGAATGAGGGTCCAACAGTGAGCCCCTGATACTAATGACTATGCTTGTGAGCCTATATGCCTGAAATAAGAACAAGGCCTAGAACAGCACTGTGCCTGGGAATTTCCTCCTGACAGCCTTCATGTTACTCAAATGTGGCCAGTCTCGAAGCCTAACTCAGCATCTAAATGCAATGCCTTCCCCCCAGCATGGGACATGACACCCGGGGATGAGCCTCCCTGGCACCGAGGCATCACTATCAACTAACAACTGATAATGCTACTGCAAAATGACCTTGAATTGAAGGTTCGATGTGGATCAGTAGAATATCCCTGTCTACATAGAATAATATGACTTTATTTTTTTTTTTTAATTTTTTTATTTTTTATTGACTTTGTAATAATATTACATTAAAAATATATATGTGAGGTCCCATTCAACCCCACCCCCCCACCCCCCCTCTCCCCCCCCCCCCAACAACACTCGTTCCCATCATCATGACACATCCATTGGATTTGGTAAGTACATCTTTGGGCACCTCTGCACCTCATATACATTGGTTCACATCATGGCCCATACTCTCCTCTATTCCATCATGTAGGCCCTGTGAGGATTTACAATGTCCGGTGATTACCTCTGAAGCACCATCCAGGGCAGCTCCATGTCCCGAAGACGCCTCCACCTCTCATCTCTTCCTGCCTTTCCCCATACCCTTTGTCCATTATGTCCACTTTTCCCAATCCAGTGCCACCTCTTCTATGTGGACACTGGATTGGTTGTGTCCATTGCACCTTTATGTCAAGAGGAGGCTCAGATTCCACCTGGATGCTGGATGCAATCCTCCCATTTTCAGTTGTAATCACTCTAGGCTCCATGGTGTGGTGGTTGTCCTTCTTCACCTCCATCTTAGCTGAGTGTGGTAAGTCCAATAAATCAGATTGTAGGTGCTGGAGTCTGTTGAGGCTCAGGTTCTGGCTATCACATTGTCAGTCCAGAGATTCAAATCCCCTAAATATATCTTAAACCCCAACATTAACTGCACCTCCAGCACATTAGCATGAAAGTCTTATGAAGGGAGATCCCATCTGAGTCCAGATTCATCACACATAAACACCATTTCCAAAGAGGGGCCATCTGCCCTGGTAGTTAACCCCATCGGCCATGACCATAACTCCCATGGGTCTCTTTAGCCCTCAAAGGAACCAATATCTGGGGGTTGTATCTGCTTTATCTGTCTCTCTGACTCTGCTCAGTTGTGCATGAGGGCAAACCTTCTGCCAGCCTCCAGACTCTTTTTTAGAAACTCGTAGCCATATAAACTCATTTCTCCTTTCCATTTCCCCCTTACTTTAGGTCAAACAGCATTTTAAAGTCATGGTATTTTATGTAGACATGGATATTCTGCTGATCCGCATTGAACCTTCCGTATAAGGTCATTTTCCAGTTGCATCATCAGTTGGTAGTTGATAGTGGTCCCTCGTTGCCAGGGAGGCTCATCCCCGGGTGTCATGTCCCACGCTGGGGGGAAGGCATTACATTTACATGCTGAGTTTGGCTTCGAGACTGGCCACATTTGAGTAACATGAAGGCTGACAGAAGGAAATTCCCAGGCACAAAGTTGCTCTAGGCCTTGTTATTATTTTGGGTTTATCAGCTCACAAGCATAGTCATTAGTATCAGGGGCTCACTGTTGAACCCTCACTCCCTCCCGGTCCCCACCACTGTACCTGGGAGACTGTCGCTGCTCCCCTAGGGACCACGACAGAGCACCACTGGCCAGGAACCCAGTACCCCCCCCTACTGTGGTTTTTAATTGTTGCCACTATGAGTATATCCAAACATTACCATGCACCCTGGACATATGTTCTGTACAGCTCCCTGTCAGTCATATATCACCTGTCATTGGTATCCCATACCAGTATCCCTCCATTGCCATTGTTGAAACACTCTGTGATCCAGAACTCCCCGAAATTTGAAGCCCAATATAATGTCATGATCCCTTACTAGGGAATGGCATATAGCGATGAGTTTAAAGGATAGATAAAGAACTTGGATAAAGTTAGATAAAGAACTTAGATAAAGAATGTTGACTTGAAAAAATTCCACATCCTATTTTTTTCTTTTTCCCCCCCCCCCCCCCCTAATTATTCAGCTTTTCTTCACAGGAGTCCTAGACCACAGCAATGTATATATATAATATACAGCACTCCCACACATCCACCAGAAAACCTTTTCCCTTCCACAGTGATACTCTTACGCCCTATTCATATCATATTTACTTAAAGTGATGTACAGAGTCTGAGACATTAGCTTTCTAACAAGGTGACATCTGTGCTTACATTATGGTGCATACTTTAGGATACACAGTTCTTTACATTTTTAGTTATCCTATGTTTTACATTATGGTTTACATTATCAGTCTGTCATCTCCTATATGTTATGGTGTAATATTACATGTTTTATATCCATCCTTGTGTACTCTCAAGAAACTCCTCTCTTACCCCCCATTTACTTTGGTTCCACACATTTAACGTCCATTTTCCCTTCCACCTTGGTGCCCTCAGTGATAGCCAACCTCCGTTTCCTGAGGAGCCACTTCCAGAGATAGATGGAATAGTGTTCAGGGCCTAACTTGCTCAACTGCCCCAATGCCCTGGGAGCCACCCTTTCTCTCGAGGGATACAGTTCCCTCTATTGGATGGCATTAGTCCTCCCCAGGATGTGGGTCCACCCCCACTCTCACTACTTGGGTTTCTACCCCATGGTGTCACCCACTCTGGCAGAATGAGCATTTAGACATTCCCCAGGAGCCCGTCCTGCATCAGACCCTCCCCTCCGAGCATTCTAAACAGGTAACCCTCTTTATTATATTTTGATATGATTTTCTCGGCATTTTACTCTCCACCAACACCTGACCCTCTCCTGGTTCGTATGCTACCCCTCCCTCCCCCCACTTTTGGGCAACGTTACCCATCCGTCCCTCCCCAGCCACCCTCAAACCCGCAAAGCCCCAAGCAAAGGCAACCCCTTGCCCCCCTTTTATCTCTTCTTTGTGTTCATACTTACCACCATCTCGTCTTAAATTCCACCCCTGCAGACATCGGCTCATATCCTTCCTCCACCCTCCGATTTCCTGCAAGCCTATCGTTCAGTCTCTTGCTATCTAGGGCAGCTTGTTTATTTCATATCATTGAGGTCATGTAGTATTTGTCCTTCAATGTCTGGGTTGCTTCACTCAACATAAGGTTCTCAAGATTCATCCATGTTATCACATGTGTTTGTAGTGTGTTTGTTCTTACAGCCGAGTAGTATTCCATTGTGTGTATATACCACATTTTATTGATCCACTCGTCTGTTGATGGGCATTTGGGTTGATTCCAACTTTTGGCAATAGTGAACAATGCTGCTATGAACATTGGTGTACATATATTGGTTTGTGTTCTTGTTTTCAGTTCTGCTGGGTATATTCCCAGCAGTGGTATTGCTGGGTCATATGGCAAATCTATGGCTAGTTTTTTGAGAAACCGCCATACTGTTCTCCAGAATGGTTGGATCCTTCTGCATTCCCACCAGCAGTGGATGAGTGTTCCCCTTCCTTCACATCCTCTCCAGCACTTGTATTCTTCTGTTTTTTTCATAGCTGCCAATCTTATGGGTGTAAGATGGTATCTCATTGTGGTTTTGATTTGCATTTCCCTGATAGCTAGAGATTTGGAACATTTTTTCATGTGCTTTCTTGCCATTTGTATTTCTTCTTCGGAGAAGTGTCTGTTTAAGTCTTTTTCCCATTTTTTAAATGGATTGTTTATCTTTTTATTTTCAAGATGTAGGAGTTCTTTATATATGCAAGTTATAAGTTTCTTATCAGATATATGATTGCCAAATATTTTCTCCCACTGTGTGGGCTCCCTTTTTACTTTCTTGACAAACTCCTTTGAGGTGCAGAAGGCTTTAATTTTGAGGAAGTCCCATTTATCTATTAGTTCTTTTGCTGCTCGTGCTTTTGGTGAGATATTCATAAATCCATTACCTATTACAAGGTCCTGTAGATGTTTCCCTACACTGCTTTCTAAGGTTTTTATGGTCTTGGCTCTTATATTTAGGTCTTTGATCCATCTTGAGTTGATCTTTGTATAAGGTGTGAGATGGTAATCCTCTTTCATTCTTCTACATATGGCTATCCAGTTCTCCAGACACCATTTGTTGAATAGGCCACTCTCTCCCAGTTGAGAGGGTTTGGTGGCTTTATCGAATATTATGTGGTTGTATATGTGAGGTTCTATATCAGAGCTTTCAATTCGATTCCATTGGTCTATATGTCTCTCCTTATGCCAATACCATGCTGTTTTCACCACCGTAGCTTTATAGTATGTTTTGAAGTCAGGTAGTGTGATTCCTCCAATTTCGTTTTTCTTTTTCAGTATGTCTTTGGCTATTCGGGGTCTCTTTCCTTTCCAAATAAATTTCATAGTTAGTTTTTCTAGTTCCTTAAAGAAGGCTGCATTGATTTTTATTGGGATTGCATTGAATGTGTAGATCAATTTTGGTAGGATAGACATCTTAATAATGTTCAGTCTTCCTATCCATGAACAAGGAATAGTCTTCCATTTATTTAGGTCTTCTTTGATTTCCTTGAACAATCTTGTATAGTTCTCAGTGTATAAGTTCTTTACCTCTTTAGTTAAATTTATTCCTAAGTATTTGATTTTTTTATTTACTATTGTGAATGGTATTTGTTTCTTGATTTCCTCCTGATCTTGCTCATTATTGGTGTACAGAAATGCTACTGATTTTTGCGCATTGATCTTATAACCTGCGACTTTACTAAACTCATTTATGAGTTCTAGAATCTTCGTTGTAGATCTCTCAGGGTTTTCTATGTATAGGATCATGTCATCTGCAAATAATGAAATTTTGACTTCTTCCTTTCCAATTTGAATGCCTTTTATTTCTGGTTCTTGCCTCAGTGCTCGAGCAAGTACTTCTAAGACAATGTTAAATAGGAGCGGCGACAGTGGGCATCCTTGTCTTGTTCCTGAGTTTAGAGGGAAGGAGTCTAGGATTTCTCCATTGTAAACAATATTGGCTTTAGGTTTTTCATATATACTCTTTATCATGTTCAAAAAATTTCCTTGTATTCCAATCATTTGGAGTGTTTTTATCAAGAAAGGGTGCTGTATTTTGTCAAATGCTTTTTCTGCATCAATAGATATAATCATGTGATTTTTTTCCTTCAATCTGTTTATATGGTGTATTACGTTGATTGATTTTCTTATGTTGAACCATCCTTGCATACCTGGGATGAATCCCACTTGGTCGTGGTGTATAATTCGTTTAATGTGTTGTTGAATACGATTAGCAAGTATTTTGTTAAGTATTTTTGCATCTAGGTTCATTAGAGAAATTGGTCTGTAATTTTCCTTTCTTGTGATGTCTTTGTTTGGCTTTGGTACTAGGGTAATGTTGGCATCATAGAAGGAGTTGGGTAATGTTCTTTCTGTTTCTATGGTTTGGAATAGTTTCAGCAGGATTGGTGTCAGTTCTTTCCGGAATGTTTTATAGAATTCACCTGTGAAGCCATCTGGCCCTGGGCTCTTCTTAGTTGGGAGATTTTTAATAACTGATTCTATCTCTCTGCTTGTGATTGGTTTGTTAAGATCATCAATTTCTTCTTTTGTCAATATGGGCTGTTTATGTGTTTCTAGGAATTTGTCCATTTCCTCTAGATTGTCATTTTTGTTGGAATATAGTTTTTCAAAATATCCTCTTATGATAGTCTTTATTTCTGTGGGGTCAGTGGTGATATCGCCTTTCTCATTTCTTATTTTGTGTATTTACATCTTCTCTCTTTTTTTCTTTGTTAGTGTTGCTAAAGGTTTGTCAATTTTGTTAATCTTCTCAAAAAACCAGCTCTTGGTCTTGTTTATCTGTTCAAGTGCTTTCTTATTTTCTATTTCATTTAGTTCTGCTCTTATCTTTGTTATTTCCTTCCTTCTTCTTCCTGTTGGGTTACTTTGTTGTTGTTTTTCTAATTCCTTCAAATGTGCAGTTAGTTCTTCAATTTTTGCTCTTTCTTCTTTTTTGATATATGAATTTATGGCTATAAACTTCCCTCTCAGTACTGCTTTTGCTGCATCCCATAAATTTTGGTATGTTGTGTTATCATTATCATTTGTTTCAAGGTAGTCATTGATTTCTTTTGAGATTTCCTCTTTGACCCACTGTTTTTCTAAGAGTGTGTTGTTTAATTTCCAAATCGTGGTGTGAAATCTGGGCTTCTTTCCCTTGCAAATCTCCAGCTTGACTCCACTGTGGTCAGAGATAATGTTTTGTATGATTTCAATCTTTCTGAATTCGTTCAGCCTTTCTTTGTGGCCTAGCATATGATCTATCTTGGAGAATGATCCATGTGCGCTTGAGAAAAATGTATATCCTGCTGTGTTTGGGTGTAGCGATCTATATATGTCTATTAGATCCAGCTCCTCTAATATACTATTCAGATGTTTTGTTTCTTTGGTGATTCTCTTTTGAGATGTTCTGTCCAGAGTTGATAGTGGTGTATTAAAATCCCCCACTATAATTGTAGATGTATCTATTCTTTCACTTAGTTTTTCCAGCGTTTGCCTGACGTATTTAGAGGCACCCTTGTTAGGGGCATAGGTATTTATGATTGTTCGATCTTCTTGACAGATTTTCCCTTTGACTAAAATGTAGTATCCTTCTTTGTCTCTCACAATTGTTTCACATTTAAAGTCTATTTTGTCTGATATTAATATAGCTACTCCTGCCTTTTTTTGGTTATTGTTAGCTTGTATGATTGTTTTCCAGCCTTTCACTTTCAATCTCCATGCGTCTCTGGGTCTAAGATGTGTCTCTTGTAGACAGCATATGGATGGGTCATATTTCCTTATCCAGTGTCCCAGTCTGAATCTTTTGATAGGTGAGTTTAATCCATTGACATTCAGTGTTATTACTATCAAGGAATTATTTGTGTTAGCCATATTTTGATTGGATTTGTGTTTGTCATATTTTGTTTGTATATTTTTTTTTGTCTTTTTTGTTGTTGTTGTTGGTCTTATACTCTCCTCCAACTTTGCCTTTCCTGTTTTTTCCTTTCTTCCTGCAGAACTCCCTTTAGAATTTCTTGAAGGGGAGGTTTCTTGTTGGTATACTCTTTCAGTTTCTGTTTGTCTGCGAATATTTTGAACTCTCCATCATGTTTGAATGCTAGTTTAGCTGGATAGAGTATTCTTGGTTGGAAATTTTTTTCCTTTAGTACCTTGACTATATCATACCACTGTCTTCTTGCCTCCATGGTTTCAGAAGAGAAATCAGCACTTAATCTAATTGAGCTTCCCTTGTATGTGATGGTTTTCTTTTCTCTTGCTGCTTTTAGGATTTTCTCTTTGTCTTGAGCATTGGATAATTTGACAAGTATATGTCTTGGGGTGGGCCTGTTGGGGTTTATGACTTGTGGAGTGCGCTGTGCTTCTTGGATATGTACATCTGTCTCTTTCAGTAGATTTGGGAAGTTTTCAGCCATTATTTCCTGCAACACTCTTTCTGACCCCTTTCCCTTCTCTTCACCTTCTGGAATGCCTATAATACTTATGTTTGAGCGTTTTGCATTGTCATTCAGGTCCCTAAATCCTAATTGGATTTTTTCTATCTTCTTATTGACCCCTTCTACTATCTGTTTGATTTCTGATGTACTGTCTTCCACATCACTAATTCTCTGCTCTGTCTCTTCTAGTCTGCTGATATTTGCTGCAAGTGTATTTTTGATTTCTTGAACTGTGGTGTTCATTCCCATCATATCTGTTATGTTTTTGCGTATGTCTGCAATTTCCCCTCCAAGTGATGTCTTCATGTTGTTAACCTCTTTCATTACTGCATCAAATTTGTCGGTGATAAATGTTCTGAGATCTTTCATTGCTTGTGCCAAGTTTTGCTCCCCTTCGTGATTATTGGTTTGTTGATTGGATTCAGCCATGTTTTCCTGATTATTGGTTTGGTTCGTAGATTTTTGTTGCTTTCTGGTCATCTCTTTATTTTGACGAATTTAATCAGTTCCTTAGCTTCTTTGTCTGCTCTTGGAGGTTAATTAGTTGTTATTTTTGCACAGGTGTTATATCTTCTCTTTGTCACTTTTTTCTTCTTATTCTAGTTACTTGTTGTTGGTTAAGTTCACTTTAGAGGAAAGTATTAGTGTTGGGGAAAGGCAATTGTGTAAGCAAGGGAAAAGTGTAAAGTTGTATTGGTGATGTATGTTAATAAAGCAGGAATATGAGATCTGGAAGGATGGAGGTTAGATTCATGTAGATTGTATAGAGTTATAGCTGTAGGTAGAGTACCTTTTATGAAGTTGATGACTGAATTTGGGAGGAATATGGTATGAACTACACAGCTATTGTTTTCATGAGAGAGGGAAAAAGAAAAGAAAGGTAATAGTTTCAAGAGTGGATAATAGACAGAAAACAGAACAAAGGTATTAGAAATTAAGAGTTAGACACTTTGTGGATCGAAGAACGGGAGGTGGGGGGTGGAATATAGGAGAGACAGTAGATGATAGTGGATATCAAGATGCAGGGGAAGGGGGATAGTGTAGGTAGCCTAAATCAGTTCACACAGAAATGAGGCAGTGGAGGATGGGAAAACCCAGCAAATGTGAGGTGTTCCCTGTAGCACCTATTGTATACTTGAATTAAAGTAAAAATAAGTGGAAGATGAGGGACAAGAGGGAAAGAGAAAACCGAAAAAAGAAAAAAAAAACAAAACAAAACAAACTAATTATAATAAAGAAAAAAGAAAGGCAAGAAGAAAGGAAGAAAGAAAAAGAGGATGGGCAAACGGTGGGGAACGGATAGGGAGAAGAGAGATACAGGTACACACGTGTCACAATTGCAACACTATCTAAAACAACAACTTCCCCCCGCTTTGCCCTAAAACCCCCCCCGTCTGTCTGCCCAAATGGGTCTGCAAGCACCTCCCTTCCCACAAACCCCCAATAGGCCGCCCAGGGCCCACGAACTCCCCAGTACTGCAGATGCTCAAAAAAAAAAAAAAAAAAAGAAAGAAAAAATTAAGTAAAATTAAAAAACAAACAAACAAACAAACAAACAAACAAACAAAAAAAAAAAACAGAAACCCCTCAGCAGGCCCGGCTCCGCCCGCCGCGGAGGCTTGGACCGGCTCTGCCCGGCTCCTCACGCCGCCTTGGCCTGGCCTGGCTCCGCCCAGCTCCGCTCGCTACAGCGGCCCAGCCGGCTCCGGCGTCCACCTCCCGCCACCGCGGCCTGGACCGGCCCTGCCCGGCTCCGTACCCGCCGCGGCCTGACCCGGGCCCGCCCGGCTCCAAGCGCTACCGCGGCCCGCAGCCGGGGCCTGCACCGGCCCCGCTCGGCTCCAAGCGCTACCGCGGCCCGCAGCCGGGGCCTGCACGGGCCCCGCCCGGCTCCAAGCGCTACCGCGGCCCGCAGCCGGGGCCTGCACGGGCCCCGCCCGGCTCCAAGCGCTACCGCGGCCCGCAGCCGGGGCCTGCACGGGCCCCGCCCGGCTCCAAGCGCTACCGCGGCCCGCAGCCGGGGCCTGCACCGGCCCCGCCCGGCTCCAAGCGCTACCGCGGCCCGCAGCCGGGGCCTGCACCGGCCCCGCCCGGCTCCAAGCGCTACCGCGGCCCGCAGCCGGGGCCTGCACCGGCCCCGCCCGCCTCCAAGCGCTACCGCGGCCCGCAGCCGGGGCCTGCACCGGCCCCGCCCGGCTCCAAGCGCTACCGCGGCCCGGCTCGGCCTGGCTCGGCCCCGCCCGGCCCCGCTCACCGCCGGCGCAGCGCGGCCCGGCCTGGCTCAGCCCCACCGAGCAGGGCTAGATGCCTCGTCTCCGCCTACCCAAGAAGGGAATCCTCTACAGGTAGCTGGGATCTCCGTGTATATTTCACAGACGAATCCTCTCTGTTACCTTCCCTCCAAATCGATGTCCAGACACCTCCGGACCAGCAAAAATCCCGAAACAATCCGGTCCCAAAGAGTCTCCAACGCCGCCCAGCCGATTCCCTGCAGAAGACTCTAACAGGGATGTTCACTCAGCCGCCATCTTGCCCCTCTCCCTAATATGACTTTAAAATGCTGTTTGATCTAATGTAAGGGGGAAATAGAAAGGAGAAATGAGTTTATATGGCTATGAGTCTCTAAAAAAAAAAAAGAGTCTAGAGGCTGTCAGAAGGATTGCCCTTATGCACAACTGAGCAGAGTCTAAGAGACAGATAAAGTAGATACAATCCCCAGGTATTGGTTCCTTTGAGGGCTAAAGGGACCCACGGGTTCTATGGTCATGGCAGATAGGGTTCACTGCCATGTCAGATGGCCCTTCTTTGGAGCTGGTGTTTCTGCATAATGAAACTGGACCCAGAGGGGATCTCTTTTCATAAGACTATCATGCTACTTTACTGGAATTGTAGTTGGTATTGGGGTTTAAGATATATTTAGGGGATTGAATCTTTTTACTGACAATATGATAGCCAGGCCCTGAGCCTCAACAGACTCTAGCTCCTACAATCTGATTTATTGGACTCACCTCACTCAGCTAAGATGGAGTTGAAGAAGGACAACCACCACACCACGGAGCCTAGAGTGCCTACAACTGAAAGCAGGAGGATTGCATCCAGTAACCATGTGGAATCTGAGCCTCCTCTTGACATAGAGGTGCAACGGACACAACCAATCCAAGGACCACAGAGAAAAGGTGGCATTGGAGTGGGAAAAGTGGACATGGTGGCTGATGGGTATGGGGAATGGCAGGAAGAGATGAGATGTGGAGGCACCTTTGGGACTTGGAGTTGCCCTGGATGGTGCTTCAGGGGCAATCACCGGTCATTGTAAATCCTCCCAGGGCTCACTGGATGGAATGGGGGAGAGTGTGGGCCATGATGTGGACCAATGACCATGAGGTGCAGAGATACCCAGAGATGTACTTACCAAATGCAATGGATGTGTCATGATGATGGGAGTGAGTGTTGCTGGGGGGGGGGAGGGGTGCGGTGGGGGTGGTGGGGTTGAATGGGACCTCATATTTTTTTAATGTAATATTTTTACAAAATCAATAAAAATAAAAATAAAAAGATAAGAGCATCTAAAAAAAATGGCATGTTTGGCACAAGGATAGATATAGATATACTGACTGATGAAATGGAGTTGAGAGTTCTGATATAGTTCCTTACATATACAGTCATCTGATATTTGAGAAGGCCACCAAGCCCACTCAACTGGCAGAAGGTAGCCTCTTCCACAAATGGTGCTTGGAGAACTGGATATCTATATCCAAAAGAAAGAGAGAGGAACACCATTGCACACCTTATACAAAAATCAACTCAAAACCAGTCAAAGATTGATCTATAAGAGCTAAGACCATGAAGGCCTTGAAAGATAATGTAGGGAAGCATCCACAGGAACTTGTAATAGGAAATGTTTTCCTGAACTTCATACCCAAAACACAAACAGCAAAAGAAAAAAATTAATACATGAAACTTCATCAAATTTTAAAACGTTTGCACCTCAAAGAAGTTTGTCAAGAAAGTGACATAGATGTGGAGTGAACACGGCCATTCTAGGGTCCACAGGATGGAGGAATAGAGTATGGATTAGAGTGGACTTACTGATATTCTATTCATGAACTTTTGTGATTAGTAATTGAAGAAAAGATGGCATTGGTGTGGAGAAAGTGACCATGGTGGCTTCTGGGGGTAAGGAGTGGGAGGAAGAGATGTGATGTGGGGGCATTTTCGGGGGTTGGAGTTGTCTTGGGTGGTGCTGCAGGGACAGTTACCAGACATTGTATGTCCTCCCATGACCCACTGGGTGGACTGTGGCAGAGTGTGGGCTATGGTGTAGACCAATGACCATGAGGTGCAGTGGTGCTCAGAGATGTATTCACCAAATGCAATGAATGTCTCATGATGATGGAGGAGGTTGTTGTTATGGGTGGAGATGTGGGGTGAGAGGAGTGGGGGGTATATGGCGACCTCATATTTTTTGAATGTAACATTAAAAAATGACAAAATATAAAAAAAATAAAAGATTTATGATAAAGAAAGTGAAAAGACAATCTACCCAATGGAAGAAAATATTTGTAACCATGTATCTGATAGGAACCTAATATCTAGCATATATAAAGAAATCCTATACCTTGAAGGGGAAAAAAAAGAAGACAAAAAGCCCATTTAAAAAATGGGCAAGTGATTTGAGCAGACACTTATCCAAAGAAGAAATACAAATGGCTATGAAGCATACAAAAAGATGCTCAACATCACTAGCTGTTAGGGAAATTCATATGAAAACTACAATGAGATGTCATTTTATTCCCATTAGACTGTCTGCCATTAAAAAAACAGAGGACTAAAAGTATTGGAGAGTATATGGAGGAATGGGAACCCTTATGCACTGCAGTTGGGAATGTGGAATGGTCCAGCCATGGTGAGAACAGTTTGGTGGTTCCTCAAAAACCTAACTATAGATCTGTCATATGATCCAGCAGTTCCACTGCTGCATCTATAACAAGAGAATTGAAAGCAAGGACACAAAAAGATATATGCACACCAATGTTCATTGCAGTATTATTCACTATTGCCAAAAGTTGGAATCAACCCATACGCCTGTCAACAGATGAATGGATAAGCAAAATGTGGTATATACATACAATGGAATACTGCTCAGCTGTACAAAGGAATACAGTACTAACACATGGGATAAAATGGATGAATCTTGAGGGCCTTATATTGAGTAAAGGAAGCCAGGCATTGAAGGATGAATATTACATGACCTAACTGACAGGAATTAAACAAATTGAACAGACAGAGAGCTAGAGTCTGTAAGATAGGTTTACAGGAAATAGAAATGGAGAAAAAGATTGTGACCCAATGCCCATGTAGGTGAAATCTATGATAAGGTGGAAGAGAGTAGTTGTGCAGTCAAGGGATCTCTCGGGTGCATTGATACTATTGGTTTGGGTGATGCAAGTTTAACAGGAGCAGAGGGTGGGTTGTGAACAGTCCATGGAACTGGGGAGAGGGCTGGAAGAAGGAGCAGGTGAATACTGGGGATTTGTGGGTATGTGGTTGAAGCTACAATATTGGGAAACCTCTCAGCAATATGACAAGGAAGGGTTACTGGTTTAGGGAGTTGAATGGGGGTGCATTCAGGACAGGGCACAATTGGGGCAGTCATCTAGAGAAGGTGTGAGTGATTGTTTTGTCATAGTGCATTGTTTCATTAGGTGGAAACCCACATCATGAGCGAGGAAGAGTTGAAATCCCACCCAGGGGAGGGCCAATATGTTCTCAAAAGGGTGGGTGTCTCTCAAGAGCATGGGAGTTTCCTAATTGGGTAGGACAGAACAGTGTGTCAAGACCTGAGAATTGTTGCAAGTAAATGTGAATCTTGTCATTCAAGGAGTGAAGTCTGGTGGTCGCTGAGGGAAGGGGCAATAAGGAATAGAGTAGATGGAGGAGGGAGTATTTAGGGGGCAATGGAAGTGTTCTGAATGATCTTGCAATGTTGGATTTCATCATAAACTTAAAAATGTATGGTCTAGAGTGTAGAAATAATATAAAGCATTGCCCATGGTTAGTGGCTGTATTTCAATATTTGTACATCAGTTGTAACAAATGTACTATCCATATTTAAAAAGGATATTAATATGGGAAGGGGAAAAAGGAGGAGGATGTTGGATATATGGGAGTCCCCACTGTTCTGTAGGTGACTTTACTGTGACCTAATACTTCTTTGAACACAAAAACAAAAACTAAGACACTGGGGAAGAAATGGAAGAAAATGTGACTGTACATACAGCACAACTGACATTACAGCAATATAAGGCAAAACATCAAAAAATTTTAAAAATATTTTTCATTTTATTTAAGTTTCAGTTTTTGTAAATTGTTATGTGTTTTATATCTTATGGTTAAACCTATCGTTATTTCATTTTCCTTTTAATTGTATTTGGCGATATTCTTGGCTTCAATTTTGAAGAAGTTTGGGATCACGGAAGGGTTACAACTGTGGTAGTGGAGAATCATTGCGGTGGGGTGTCAGTAATGGGGGATACATGGGAGGAAGTTCACCTGGGCATACATATAAGTAATGTAATTGTGTTGAAATGTTCATGGGACATTGTCCCAGTGGGTGGGGTTTCACATAATAACCAAAAGAATATTGAATTCCCTTCCTAGGGAGTTCTGTCACATTTTCTAATGAAACAACAATCCTCCAAGTGGGGGACAGTGACTAGTAAAGACAGATGGTCCATTGTTGGGCCCATGATATTTGGGACGATTCTTATGACCCCTTGCTCCTGAAATTACAGCTTAGCCTAGTATTCTAGAGTGCCTAAGATTTACCTCCTAAGAGCCTCTATGTTGCTAAAATGTGGCCTCTTGCTAAGCCAAACTCAGTGTATAAATGCATTACCTTCCCCCCAGTGTAGGGCATGACTCCCAGGAATGAGCTTCTCTGGCACTGAGGGATTACTACCAAGCAGCAAGATGCATTGCATCTGGAAAAGGACCTTGAATAAAAGGAGAAATAGGTAAACAAAAATGATTTCATATAGGTAAGAGGCATCAAATCGAGTCGTGAGTTTATCCCATAGGTAACAGTTATGCACATCTCATCAGAATCTCATAGACTGCCACAGTAGATACTACCCCAAATAGTGGGGCTCCTGAGTGCTCTGGAAACACACATATCCTAGAGTCATTCTACATAGCTCCAGAGGCTTATGCTTTGCCAGTGTGTCCTTCTTTTTTTTTCTTTTTTGTCTTTATTTTTTTAATGTTACAATAAAAAAATATGAGGTCGCCATATGCCCTGCACCCACCTCATCCACTCCTCCCCCTATAACAACAACCTCCTCCATCATCATGAGACATTCATTGCAATTGGTGAATACATCTCTGAGCACCACTGCACCTCATGGTCAATGGTCTACACCATAGCTCACACTCTGCCACAGTCCACACAGTGGGTCCTGGGAGGACATACCATGTCTGGTAACTGTCCCTGCAGCACCACCCAAGACAACTCCAATCCCTGAAAATGCCCCCACATCACATCTCTTCCTCCCACTCCCTACCCCCAGCAGCCACCCTGGCCACTTTCTCCACACCAATGAGTGGGCCCTTTTTTCGAATTTGTGCTCGCAAGTGTTGGACTCATGTGTGACTTCTCTACACATGCCTCTTTTGTCCCTTTTTTTGAACCTATAGTTTGCACTGGATTTGATATGTGTACATCCAAGAGACTTGAATCTTTGGTCTGTCCTTTTTCCAGCTGGACCCTGGGCCTCAATGAAGTTGCCACACCTACTCTCCAGTTTATTGGACTCACCCAGGACAACTAACAAGGAGGTGAGAATGGACAACCATCATAGCAAGGAACCGAGAAAGGCTACAAATGCAAGGAAGAGAGTCCTATCCATCAGCCATATGAGAATGAGACCTTCTCTCAATTAGAGGTGGAGTGGGCATCACCATCCCAGAATTCTCAGGATTGGGGAATAAAATATGGCCTAGAGTGGACTTACTGGTATTCTACTATAGACTTATCAGGATTCTAGCAATGGAAGAAATTCTATCATTGATGTGGATACTGGGGCCCCTGGAGGAGGTGAAGGCAGGGAGAGGGAATAAAACATGTAATATGGGGGATTTTTAGGAGTTGGAAATATCCTGAATGCCACTGCAATGACAGATACAGACCTTTATGTGTCTTCCCATAACCTACAGAGTTGAGTGGGAGAGAGGGTAAACTATAATATAAACTATAATTCATGATAAGTGACAATGCTCCAAATGTGTTCATCAATTGCAATGAATGTACCACACTAATGAAAGAAGTTGTTAATGTGGGGAGGGGTGGGATGTGTGTGGAGTGGGGCATATGGGGATCATTATTTTTGTGTATACTATTTTATTATTAAATATTAATACATATATTTTAATTTATTGAAATACATCACTCATACATAAATACACATAAACAATAAAGTGTATATTAATAGTTGTGAAATTAGAAAACAAACATCTCTAAAATCATACAGGACTCTTATAACACAGCCTACCACCCATAGCTCGCACTGTTGTTAAACATTTTAAACTAATAAATAAAGAACATTTTCAAAATATTACTACTAACCAAAGTATTTTCCTCCAACCCAGCCTATCATTTATATCATTTATATATGAACATACATAAGCTAGAAGTGTATAGTAAAAATTGTGAACTTACAAAGCAAAATGCATAACATCATTCAGGGGTACCATACATCAACCCTCCACAAACATCTTACATTGTTCTGAGGCATTTGTTACAAATTATTAAAGAATATTGTCAAAATCTTACTACTAATCATAGTCCTTATCTTTCATTTGGTGTACTTTCCCCCCAATACACCCTATTATTATTTTTTTAAAATTTTATGACGAAGTTTTAAATTTATAAAACAATCAGGAACATGTGCGGAATTCCCAAACAACATCCCTCTATCAACACACCACATTGTGGTGGAACATTAGTTACAGATAATATCACCTGACTGTTACCACATCCAGAGTGTACATTTGGCACATATTTTCCATACTGCCCCATTATCAACACAGTACATCTTTGGCATAGATGCAAGAATATTAGATTGTTACTGCTAACCACAGTCCGTAGGTCACTACAGTGGTGTTTTTCCCATGCTTCTGCACATTCCCATGACCCTACATTAGTGATGTACATTTGCTGTAGCTCACAAAGGACAGTCTGGCATTTGTACCATCAACCACAATTCTCATCCACATCTTGGTCTACTGTGCTAGTCAGTTCCTAGATTATTCTCTAGCATTCTGTCAGTTAACATTTACATCCCTAGACTGCCATTTTAAGCCACATCCCCATTTATAAACTAGTTGTTACTCACTCTTTGTTACCATCCAGTCTAAACATTTCCAAACTTTTACAGTACAGCTAAGTAAAACTACATACATTAAAAATCAGTAGTCCATCTCTATCCTCCTCTTATCTCCTTTAAGAATCCACCACCTACCACCAGGTCTTTAAGATGGTTTTCTACAATTTCTTCTAGAATCTCCATGGTTCCTGCATTCATTTTAGGTTTTTGAAACATTTTGATAAATGAGTGATAGTATTTTTGGTTCTTCAAGTTGCATTTGACAGGTCTCCAGAACAATATTAAACCCTTCAAATAAGGAACATATTATTGCTTTTAAAGAAAAGTATGCTCTACAGTTATAATTCACATCATATATCAAAGGTTTAAATATGTGTCTAGAGCAGTATAGATGTTGAGAGAGGTTCAATTATTTGCATATAGAAAGTCCAGGACTCAGTAATAATTTTGGGAAGGAAAAAAAATTTATTTATGACCAGCCAGGCTCCGGGAGCTTCTCATCCAAAAGCCAAGCCCGGAATAAGATTTTTGAGTTCATTTTATACAGTGGTAGAGTTCAAGGGTCCTTTGACTCAGTGCTCAATAAGTTTGAATTAACATATACCCCCCACATTCTAGGTATGCTTTTAGCATGAACTTCATACATTCCACGTAAGCTTTTAACACATTTGGTTTGCATTCTTCTTGAATATTTAAAGTTTATAGAATTTTCATTGCTTGTTTTTCAGGGATTGGAATTGTTGCCATGGTTACCAAGGGCAGGACTGCAGCTCTTACTGACACACACAGTTCAGGTTATCTACAAAGAGATGAACATCCCCCATGCATAGCCTATATCAATACATGTTCATTCATTATATTTTGAAATTGAAAACAAACTAAGTTCAGATATTATTACACTATAAACATTATAGTATTTACAGAACCCTAAAGGTGACATATTAATCAAAATTTATATTCCAGGCAAATCAAAAACGATTTTTTAAAGTTAATTTTATGTTTAAAGAAGCTTCAGATTACATAAATGTTACAGAAAAAATATAAGGAATTCCCATATGTCCCACTCCCTCCCCTTCCCACACTTTCCCACATCAACAACATCCCTCATTCGTGTGGTACATTTGTTACAGTTGATGAACATATATTGAAGCATTGCTGTTAACCATGGATTACACTTTATATTATAGTTTACACACTGTCCTGCACGATTTTGTAGGTTATGACAAAATATACAATGGCCTATATCCGCCATTGCAATGTCATGTAGGACAACTCCAATGTCCTGAAAATGCCCCCATATTACATCTATTCTTCCCTCTCCCGTCCATCAGAATCAGGTGGCCACTGCCCAAACTTTTTTAGTTTTCTTTCAGTCCTTATCCATCTGGTGACATAATTAGGAGTTTTCTTTCAGTCCTCCTTCACCTGGTGACATAATTTTACAGGATTGTAACCATGTTGTAGATGCAGTTTTATATTAGACTTTTTAGATTTTTTTCACGTTATAACAATTGCCCATGTGTCTTCATATTACTTTAAAAAATATATTATTTTAAATGGTTATCTCTCTTTAGATATTTAGCTTTTTACATTATAAGTACAATTTCAATGGATATTTTTAACATTTTTCTCTCTCTTGGTCCTTACCACTTAAAATCATTTTCAATATATAAATGCTTACTTACTAAGTAACCAAATCCCATCTCTTACTAAATAACTGGAACAATCAGTGCATCAGTGGTCAAACATGCTCATCTCCTAACCTACCCCACTTCCACACCAGCTATTTTCATTAACTTCAAATTTTAAAAAAACCAAAGTATTCTAATTGATAAAAATAATAAATTGCATAAATATGCCCAAATTCCTCTAGTAACCAAGAATTCAATTTTAAAAAAAGTGAAGTAATGTTTTTTTTTCTTAGATTGCAAACACGTTTTCTATAAAAAATATATATTGATCGGCAATACTCTGTTAAGCAAGGTAAGGAAAAGGTAGTGAAAACATAAGAAACCTCAGCAAAAAAAAGGAAACTATAAAACTGAAGTAAATTTTAGTACAGAAAGAATTCATTACCTGTAATAAAAATTCACTGAATGGTTTCAAGAGAATAATGGAGATGGGGAAGAGTCAGTGAACTTAAAAATAAATCAACAGACCTCTTATATTATTTAATGTAACATTTGTGTGATCTATGTATCTTTTAAAGAAAGACAATAATAAAATATTTTTTAAAAATCTAAAATCAATAGAAATTCTCAAATCTGAGAGAAAAAATATATTTGCGAAAATGAACAGCACCTCAGGGACCTATGAGACAATTTCTAATGATCTAAGATTTGGGAAGTTTCCCAGAAGAGGAGAGAGAATGGGACAGAAACAGCGTAATAGCCTGAAAATGACTCGATTAGGGGACAGATATAAATTTAGAGATTAAAGTTTAGGAAAACCCAAACTGGATGAATTTGGAAACAACAAAGCCTACCAGAGCATAAGCATCAAACTGGTGCCAACCTAAGATAAAGACAAAATCTTGAAGGTAGCCAGGAAAAACCCAGACCTATTATAAACTGGGGAAAATTGATTTGTTAGAAACCATGGAGACCAAAAGACTGTTTCACTGTATCATTAAAGTTTACAACAAGAAAAAAACCAAACTGACCAACCATCAAAAAAATCTCCCACCCAGACTTTTATATTCAGCAAAGCATAAAGTAAGTAAATGTAATTAAAAAGAAAGATTTAGAGGGAAAAACCAAAAGGAACTGGTGGTCCCCGCAGGGATCAGCGTCCCCCGAGGCCGACGCAGGGGGTGTTGGTGCCCGAGCTCCCCTCCTGGCCCCTCGCCCCCCTCCCCCGCCCCAGGCCACTGGGAAACCAAAGGGGAGGGGAGGGACCCAGAGGAGGACAGCAGCCCCGCGACAGATGGGATGACAAAGGCTGGGGCTGCTCAGAAAGCGCCGGAGGCTGAGGAACAGTCGTTGAACTGCTGACAGCCGCATCCGTACCGCGCATCCCGCAAGCGGAAGGAGCGGGGCGGGCAGGAGCCCCCGGAGCCGCCCCCAGGGCACGCGGCGCCGCCAGCCTAACGCAGCGACCCGGCGTCTAACGACGCGGCAACCGCCTCTGGGCCCCGCGTGGGGGGGGGGGGGGCGGGCGGGCTCGTTGCTCAAATTACCCCCGGCTGGGGCTGTTGTCCAGAGCCCGCTGGGGGCAGAGCTGGCAGGGGAGGAGGAGCCTTAAGCGCCCCGGCCTGGGACGCGAGCTGCGGGAGCTGGGCGGGCCCCAGGGTGCGGTCTCGCAGCGCAGCCACCCGGGCGCCTGTTGCACTAACCAGGTGAGTGCTGCAGTCGGCCAGGCACTGGTCACGTGGACAGGATCAGCGCCCCAGTAAGCTGAATTTCGCACCCCTTCTCCTGTGCCCACTCGGGCCCCTCCCAAGCAGCCTGGGATTATTTAAAAGCAAACAAACAAAAAACCAAAACCCTTCGAAGGTTAATGATACCGGAGAAATTGCAATCTCCAAGAATGCATGAATTGCATGAGAAATGGTAAATATAATTGAATATTCATTCTTAAATTCATTCTCAAGCATATGGCTACTTAAAGCATCGTCAAAATATTGTCGTATGTGGTTTATTACATACGCAGATGTAGCTCATAGAATAAATGGCAGGGGATTAAATATACCTATATAATTAAAAGGTTTGTATATTTTAGTAGAAATGGTCTAAGGTCAACTCTTATTAGGTGGCAAAAAGTTGAAGTTGTGTAATTCCATCCCGCGATCAGCCACTAGAAAATAATGCAAAGAAGTATGGATAGAAAAACAACAGACATTAAAATGAAAGTCTGAAAATATTTAAATCATCCAAAAGATGGGTGGAATTTAAAAAACAGAAAGAACAGGCACAAAACTATTTATAAAATGCTATAGTGGAATCCAACTACATCAATACATGTATTAAATGTTGATGGGCTGAAAAAAATGATGGCTCTCCACCCGTAAAGCAGGGGACCTGATGTAGGCTTGTGCCCAAGACAGACTGCGGGGTGAACTTACACCATTTTTGTAGGGGACATCCTTGACCTATTGGTCCCCATCCTACTTAGAAACATCATTTTCAGCCTGCATGGAGTGCGCAGTTTGAGGTGAAGGCCCTGGGGAGGGAGGAGGCTCCGTCTGAACACAGAGCCTTCAAGTGTCAGGGAGGCGGCTGCTTTGCCAGCATGAGGAGCACAGGCAGAGGGCCTCTTCCCTGACGCACTGGTCTGTCAGCTCTTCCATGAAGAAGCTCTCCAGCTTGATCTCATGCCTGATTCTTCTGAAGTACTGCTTTTTGGTGGCAGTTGAAGGGCAGGCTCCTGTCCCAAGAGGGCATCTCCAAATTCTAGCCCCAGGGTGAGGGGGAAGCAAAGAGGACTGAGAGCCTGAATTCACTCTGTGGAATCCCTGGAGTTGAAACGGTATCCTGGGCTGTTTCATATCTGTGGGGATTCATAGAGCTATACCATATGCCACATGGACTCTGCTTAGAGCATCACTAATGAATTATAATGCAACTGCTCTATGGGATTTCATGATCATAGTACTTAGCTATACACTTAATTTTTTTTTTAATTACATCTTATTTGAGAGGACTTTGGTGGATATCTTGCTTTTCTCTTTTTTCCCTCCAGGTCTACTTGCTCTACTTCTCTGTTTTGAATGGGCTGATCTGAAGTAATTTATTATTTGCTCTGAATTGTAGGTGGATTTGGCCAATGGGGAGCCAAGCAGGAGATTGGTGGGGAAAAGGAGGGTGAAGTCTGGATATTTTTTTCCCCAGATTTTCTCTCTGCTGGCTTGTCTCAGGCTGCTGCCACCTTTGCAGTCCTTTCTCCAAAACCTCCCCCCAGGAGGTGCTTTCCTACCCCCTCTTTACATCTTTGGAATTAGTCACTTTATTCAATCCTCCATAAATAATCATAATTAAAGTATGTACCATCTGTTTTCTCCTAGAACCACAAATGATACAAAGACAAATTGGAAAATGTCTCTGTTCTCAGTTTTCTACCCTTAGTACCCTCTATCCATGTTTTACTTATGTGGACCACATACAAGATGATCAGCCAAGCACTTGACTATGTTATCACATCCCAAACTTCTATCAATCAAAAATATCATGTGAATTTTTGTTTTCAGTTAACTTGTGCCTTGTTATTGATTTTTCTTTTTGCTTATATGTATCTACTTAATGTTTATATGAATGGACTTTTAAAATAATATACCTATAAAGAAAAAAATTCTTCAGGAACTTCTTCAAGAACTTTCACTCCCACTTCCTTGCACAGTGTTTGGAATGTATTAGAGAAACTGTAAATATTTATTGAGTGAGTGAATAAATGAAGAAGTAAATAACTCCAATTAGTTGTAACTAGTTTGTGGACTTTGATTTTTACAATATGTGTTTATCTCCAACTATCTCATCCACTGTGACTGTTAGTAAAAGAAGCAAGAACTGTTAAATGAAACAATCTAAAAGTACCCATATTGCCTTGTCTGTGGAATACCCCTAAGGCAATTAATCCTGTGTGGAAAAGTCAGGGGACCATTAAACTCTTTGATTGGAGATCACTGAGTTATAAATTACTTGCTAGAGAGAGACTGGGAAAAATTGAGTGGAAAGTAATGGAATCGCCTTGTTTGAGCCTAATGGCCCTGTTAGACGACACTTCTGGGAAGAATTTCCAAGAACAAAGGCTTTGGTGTATGTCCTAGGAGAGAGAGGGGTAATATGATTGATGATTCTAAACTATTTATGTGATTATTATATTTAGTGATTTATTAAATTTTGCATCACACTTGTGTTCATAGATTACACACTATTTGGTCATTGTACATTATTTTCAGAATCTTTGGATTTTAATTTGCTAAGTCTGACTTTAGATTTTTCAAAGAAATCTATATTGAAGTTATAGTCTGCATTTTCCCCTTATTGGTGCTTTCTTCTTAAAGTTTTATTTTCAATATTACAATATGCTAATGAAATATATATTTTTGGCCCTGGATCAATTTATACAATCTAGATATTATATATTCCTTAACACTTGGGGTGGCATATCATGTAGATGTATCTTCTCCAGTACTTGGATGTGATATTTGAGGAAAGAATTATTAGATTCACCTTCATGGTGAATCCCCATTCCTAGATTCTAATTTTTCTTGGGTTCACACTTTATTTCATCATTGGCTAAATAAAGCATGGAGTAGTCATCTTTGAATGATTCCTTTCCTTAATCTTCAGTATCTAATCCGCCAGCCAGTCATGTTGACTCTACCACCAAAACACTTCACATTCTCTCCACTTCCAAATGCTCTGTAGAAGCCAAAAATCATATCTTACTTGGACATTGGAAACATTTCTTACCTAGCTTCACTCTTCCATTTTTAAATAAATAAGATTGTGCTGTTCTCCTGCTTAAAGTATGATGTGATTGCTGCCTGATATGTGCTGCCTGTCCTGGGGGCAATTTATATGCTACATTAGAGATGAAGTCCAGGCCAGGTTACTTGCTCTTGTAAAGGAAATGTGAGTCAATAAGTGTGAGTCAAAAGGATGTGTGCACCCTGGGCAAACACTTTAAGAACCAGCTCATGTTACAGTGCTCAAGGTGCCTGTTTGGTAGATGCTAGGCCACATGGGGACCTTGAACTTTAAGAGAGCATAGGAAAGGTAGCTTTAATTTTCTAGCTTCTAACCTGAAGGTAAGAAAATTGCAAGGCATTTGAAACCAAGAAATGTAAGCCATTCTCAATTATCTTCCAGAGTAAACTGTGAAAAAAAAGGAAAGAAAAGCAATATAGATATAGGTAGAATAACCTGGATATATGGGGTGAACTAAAATGGTGAAAAGGAGTTTTTCACTAATTAGATTCTAACAATTGCCAGGATAATTTATTCCTCAATTTCTCAAACTCATCAGTTATCTCCCAGTTTCAGAAAAATGGGTAAGTAACACTTAAAAGCCCTTAACAATTTTTGCTTTTGTCTAAATTGCATTACTGATATATTTCCCTTTAGGCTTACTTAAATTTTCTTTAAGGATCAAATAAATACTTGAGACTGAAAATTCATTAACAAGGGTTTGCTGCAGCAGAATGACTGCTGATCATAGGCAGAATGAAAGAAACAAGGCATTCTCTGGATGGTGCATGTGGTCTGAACAGTACAGGTTTACACTTTAAGCAGGAGGTGTTTGAGAAAACTATGATTCTGTCAGTAATTGAGAATAAATTATATTTTTGCTTTATTTGGAGTTCTGCAACACAAAAATATTGTATTTGATATTACTTCCATTTTTTTATTAAGATGAGTTACAAAGGAATATAATTCATGTATATTTATAAATATATACATATATACATAAATCTATACTGACATTCTTCCTTGAGGAGCAGAAAAAGAAGACATTATAGTCAGCTTTAACATCATCTATGGTTAGACAGGGAAAATAAAACCTCTAAATTAAGAACTAACTAATATCTCTCACTTTAATGGCATCCTGTTTTTAGAAAAAAATTTTACGTAAGTACAAGATATGTTTCCTTTGTAAAAATCACACCTGCAATTGCCACTGTGATACATATAATATTTTTGTACTGATTTTTATTCTGTGGCACACAGATGAAGGACAGAATAATTCAGTATAGTTAGCTAAAACTTCACTTATCCCAAGAAATTACAATTTAAGAGATAAAAGATTAATATAAATTATGTTTTATTGTTTCTGAAATATACTATTCCAATGATTACTTCTATATCACAGTATAGGTGGAGTCTGCAAAACACTGAAAAAGTGAATCTTGAAAATACTATATGAAAATTTTAGGCTCTAATTTCCCTTCAATTTCTATGTCATATAAATCATGCATGGTGTGATTTGTTCTGAGTTTTGAGTGTCAACCTCATGTACTAGTTTGACATGTTTTTTTATGGTAGTTTCCATCTAATGCTGAGCTATTCAATTGTTCATGGTTTTGGCACTTAGCTTTAGTAAAGGTGGTTTTCCAGAGATGCTCTGCCAAAGTGGAAAATCAGATGAGGAGGTTTTCTGGAGTTGCTGAACAACTACTTTGATGTACATCTATCTGAAAACAACTCTTTGCCATATGAAAGAAGGTATGTAGTAATACTGGAGGTTTATGGTCCATAGTGTGAGCTAGACCTACCAATGCATAATTTCTTAGTGATTTAAATTATTTACTGGAATGTAATATTCTTTAAGTTTTATTAGAGACTTGAAACAGGCTGTGATTTATATAATCTTAATGGCATTTTATTTTATTTATTTATTCTAGTTTTTTCTAATTTTTTAATGTTACATTCAAAAAATATGAGGTCGCCATATACCCCCCAACCCCCTCACCCCACTCCTCCACCCAGAACAACAACCTCCTCCATCATCATGAGACATTCATTGCATTGGTGAATACAACTCTGAGCATCACTGCACCTCATGGTCAATGGTCCACACCATAGCCCACACTCTCCCACAGTCCACCCAGTGGGCCATGGGAGGACACACAATGTCTGGTAACTGTCCCTGCAGCACCACCCAGGACAACTCCAACCTCCGAAAATGCCCCACATCACAACTATTCCTCCCACCACCTACCCCCAGCAGCCACCATGGCCACCTTTTCCACAACAATGTCACATTTTCTTCTATTACTAATCACAATAGTTCATGAATAGAATATTAGTAAGTCCCCTCTAATTCATTCTCTATTACTCTATCCTGTGGACCCTAGAATGGCCGTGTCCACTCCGCATCTATATCAAGAGGGGGCTTAGATTCCACATGAATGCTGGATGCAAGCCTCCTGGTTTCAGTTGTAGGCACTCTTGGCTCCCAGGTGTGGTAGTTGACCTTCTTCACCTCCATGTTAGCTGAGTGGAGTAAGTTCAATAAACCAGACGGTAGGAGCTGCAAGTCTGTTGGGGCCCAGGGCCTGGCTGTCAGACGGTCAGTCCAGAGATTCAGGTCCCCTGGTTATATACGAAACACCAACTACAGATCCATTAAAAGTACCAGGAGAGGCTTGTGGACAAAGATCACATCTGAGTCCAGTTCTATCACACAGAAACACAAACTCCAAAGTAGGGCCAACTGACATGGCACTGAACTCCATTTGCCATGATCATAGAACCTGTGGGTCTCTGCAGCCCCAGTACCTGGGGTTGCATCTACTTTTATCCGTCTCTCGGACTATGCTCAGGTGTGCATAAGGGCAGCCCCTCTGATAACCTCCCAGCTTTTTTGGAGACTCATAGACATATAAACTCATTTGTCCTTTCCATTTCCACCTTTTATTCAGGTCAAAAAGCAATTTTAACTCCTGGTATTATATGTAGACTGAGATATTCTGCTGTTCCGAGTTGACCCTTTTATTCAAGGTCATTTTCTAGTTACATCATCAGCTGGTGCTTGGTAGTAATCCCTAGGCACGAGGGAGGCTCATCCCCGGGAGTCATGTCTCACGCTGGGGGGAAGGCAATGAATTTACATGCTAACCTTGGCTTCGAGACTGGCCGCATTTGAGCAACACGGAGGCTATCAGGAGGTAACTCTTAGGAATCCTGCAGCTCTAGGCCTTGTTCTTATTTCAGGTGCACCTGCTTACAAGCATAGTCATTAGTATCAAGGGTTCATTGTTGGACCTTCCTTCTTTTTTGGTCTTTGCCGTTGCACTTGAGGGATTGTTGCTGTTCCTTTAGAGACTGGGATAGAGCTCTCCTGGCTAGGAACTCAGCACACCCTCACTTGTAAAACCCTGGACATATGGCCTGGAGAACTCCCTGCCAACCATGTGTCCCCTGTCTATAACATCCCACACCAGTACTCCTCCCCTACCATTGTCGAACCTCTCTGTGATCCAAAACTTCCTAAAAAATGAGGCCCAATATATTGCCAGGTTCCATTAATAGTAAAATGGAATATATTGATGAGTTTAAAGGTTAGATATAGAATACATATTCATTTAGAAAAATTAAGGTAAAAATATTTTGGGGTATCAAAAAATTTAAAAATGCAAAAGCTTTTTTTTTTTTTTTTGGATGTTTTGCCTTCTATCACTGCAATAAGTGTTGCCCTGTATGCAAATTGGCAAGGCAACTTTTTTGGTCTTTTCCTCAGTGTCTATGTCCTTTCTTTTTCTTTTTTTTTCCTAATTATTAAGCTTATCTTCACAGAAGTTTTAGATCACAGTAATTTATATATACAATATACAGTACTCCCACATAGCCAACATAAAACCCTTTTCCCTTCCACAGCAATAATCTTGCATAATCTTGTGGAACATTTCTAGTGCCCACACAGTTACATTGATTCCATCTATTCAATACCTGTTTCCCCCTCCCTTCAGGGCCCACAGTGACAGTCAGTCTTCATTGCTTGAAGGGCCATGTTCAGAGATACTTGCAACAGTGTTAAAGGCTTGACATGCTCAACTGCCCTAATGCATTGGGAGCCACCATTTCTCTCAAGAGATACAATTCCCTCTATTTGAGAACATCATTCCTCCCCAGGATGTGGGTATACCTCCACTCTCATTATATGATTCTCTGTTCAATGATATAATCCACTATGGCAAAATGAGCACTCACACACTCCCAAGAAGCCTGTCCTATGTCAGATTATCCACTTTAAGCATCTTAAACAGGGAACCTTCGTTATTATATTTTTGAAAAAGTTTTCTCAGCATTATACTCTCAACCAAATACCTGATAATCTCCTATGATCGTATGTTCCCCCACCCTCCCTCCAATTTCTTGGGCAATATTACCCTTCCTCCCATCCCTAGCCCCCGTCAAGCCCACAAAACCCACCCAAAAGTAACCCTTTCCCCCCATTTTATCCCTTCCTTGTATAAATACTTACCTCCAACTTATCATAGATTTCATCCATGTAGGTGTCAGCTTGCATCCTTCCTCTACCCCCCAATTTCCTTTAAGCCTATCATCCAGTCTCTAGCTCTATGAGGCAGCTTGGTTTACTTATTTAATATCATTGAGGTCATGCAGTATTTGTCCTTCAATGCCTGGGTTGCTTCACTCAACATAAGGTTCTCAAAATTCATTCATATTATCACATGTGTTTGTAGTGTATTTTTTCTTAAAGCTGAGTAGTATTCCATTGTATGTATATACCACATTGTATTTATCCATTCATCTGTTGATTAGCATTTGGGTTGATTCCAACTTTTGGCAGTAGTGAACAATGCTGCTGTGAACGTTGGTGTGCATATATTGTTTTTTGTCCTTGTTTTCTGTTCTACTGGGTATATACCTAGTAATGGAATTGCGGGGTCATATGGCAAATCTATAGCTAGTTTTTTCAGAAACTGCCAAACTGTCCTCCAGAATGGCTGGATCTTTCGGCATTCCCACCAGCAGTGGTTAAGTTTTCCCATTCCTCCATATCCTCTCCAGCATTTGTAATCTTCTGTTTTTTTCATAGCTGCCAATCTTATGGGAGTAAGATGGGATCTCATTGTAGTTTTGATTTGCATTTCCTAATTGCTAGAGATTTGGGGCATTTTTTCATGTGATTTTTAGGCATTTGTATTTCTCCTTTGGAGAAGTGTCTGTTTAAATCATTTTCCCATTTTTTAAATGGGTTGTTTGTCTTTTTTTTTTCGATATATAGGAGTTGTTTGTATATGCAGGTTATAAGTCTCCTATCAGATATAAGGTTACCAAATATTTTCTCCCATTTTGTTGGCTCTCTTTTCACTTTCTTGACAAACTCCTTTGAGGTGCAGAAGGCTTTAATTTTGAGGAAGTCCCATTTATCTATTTGTTCTTTTGCTTCTCGTGCTTTTGGTGTGAAGTTCATGAAACCATTTCTTATTACAAGGTCCTGTAGATGCTTCCCTACACTGCTTTCCAAAGTCTTTATGGACTTGGATCTTATATTTAGGTATTTGATTCATCTTGAATTGATTTTTGTATAAGGTGTGAGATGGTAATCCTCTTTCATTCTTTTACATATGGATATCCAGTTCTCCAGGCACCATTTGTTGAATAGGCCATTCTCTCCTAGTTGAGAGGGTTTGGTGGCTTTATCAGATATTATATGACTATATATATGAGGATCTATATCAGAACTCTCAATTCGGTTCCATTGGTCAGTGTGTATCTCCTTGTGCCAATACCATGCTGTTTTCACTACTGTAGCTTTGTAATATGTTTTGAAGTGAGGTAGTGTGATTCCTCCAATTTCATTTTTTTAAAAAATATGTCTTTGGCTATTCGGAGCCTCTTTCCTTTCCAAATAAATTTCATGGTTAGCTTTTCTAGTTCCTTAAAGAATGCTGTGTTGATTTTTATTGGGATTGCATTGAATGTGCAGATCAGTTTTGGTAGGATACACATCTTAATAATATTTATTCTTCCTATCCATGAAAAGGAAATATTCTTCCATTTATTTTGGTCTTTGATTTCCTTGAACAGTGTTGTGTAGTTCTCTCTGTATAAGTTTTTTTTACATCTTTACTTAAATTTAGTCTTAGATATTTGATTTTTTTATTTAATATTTTAAAAGGAATTTTTTTCTTGATTTCCTCCCAACCTTGCTCATTATTGATATAGAGAAATGCTACTGATTTTTGCACATTGATCTTATAACCTGCGACTTTACTAAACTCATTTATGAGTTCTAGAAGTTTTGTTGTATACCTCTTAGGGTTTTCTATGTATAGGATCATATCATCTGCAAATAATGAAATTTTGACTTCTTTCTTTCCAATTTGAATGCCTTTTTTGTCTGGTTCTAGCCTCAATGCTCGAGCAAGTACTTCTAAGACAATTTTAAATAGAAGAGGTGATAGTGGGCATCCTTGTCTTGTTCCTGATCTTAGAGGGAAAGATTTTAGGATTCCACCATTGTAAACGATGTTGGCTGTGGGTTTTTCATATATACTCTTTATCATGTTCAGAAATTTCCTTGTATTCCAATCTATTACAGTGTTTTTATGAAGAAAGTGTGTTGTATTATGTCAAACGCTTTTTCTGCATCTATAGATATAATCATGTTTTTTTTCCTTCAATCTATTTATATGGTGTATTACATTGATTGACTTTCTTATGATGAAACATCCTTGCATACCCAGAATGAATCCCACTTCATCATGGTGTATAATTCATTTAATGTGTTATTGAATATGGTTAGCAAGTATTTTGTTGAGTATTTTTGTGTCTAGGTTCATTAGAGAAATTGGTCTATAATTTTCTGTTCTTGTGGTGTCTTTGTTGGGTTTAGTACTAGGGTAATATTAGCATCATAGAATGAGTTAGGTAATGTTCCTTCTGTTTCGATTTTTTGGAAGAGTTTCAGCAAGACTGGCATTAGTTCTTTCTGGAATATTTTGTAGAATTCACCTGTGAAGCCATCTGGCCCGGGGCTCTTCTTAGTTGGGAGGTTTTTAATGACTGAATCTATCTCTTTACTTGTCATTGGTTTGTTGAGATCATCAATTACTTCTTTCATCAACAGAGGCTGCTTATGTGTTTATAGGATTTGTCCATTTCCTTTGAATTGTCATTTTCGTTGGAATATAATTTTTCAAAGTATCCTCTTATGATAGTCTTTATTTCTGTGGGGTCAGTGGTGATATCTCCTTTCTCATTTCTTATTTTGTGTATTTGCATCTTCTCTTTTTTCTTTGTTAGTCTAGCTAAGGGTTTGTCAATTTTATTGATCTTCTCAAAGAACGAGCTCTTGGTTTTATCTTTTCAAGTGCTTTCTGATTTTCTATTTCATTTAGTTCTGCCTTTATCTTTGTTCCTTCTTTCTTTCTTTTTCCTGTGGGGTTACTTTGTTGTTTATTTACTAATTCCTCCAAATGTGCAGTTAGTTCTTCAATTTTTACTCTTTCTTCTTTCTTGATGTATGAATTTATGGTCATGAATTTCCCTTTCAGTACTGCTTTTGCTGCATCCCATAAGTTTCAATATGTTATGTTTTCATTTTCATTAGTTTCAAGGTAGTTATTAATTTCTATTGAGATTTCCTCTTTGACCCACTGTTTTTCTAAGAGTGTGCTGTTTAATTTCCATATCTTGGTCTGAAATCTGGGCCTCGGGCCATTGCAGACTACCAGCTTCACTCCACTGTGGTCAGAGATATTATTTTGTATGATTTCATCTTTCTGAATTCATTGAGCCTTTCTTTCTGGCCTAACATATGGTTTATCTTAGAGAAAAATTTGCACTTGAGAAAAATGTATATCCTGCTGTATTTGGATGTAACGATTTGTATATGTCTATTAGATCCAGCTCCTCTAGTATACTGTTCAAAGTTTTTGTTTCTTTATTGAGTCTCTTTTGAGATGTTTTGTCCAAAGTTGATAGTGATGTATTAAAGTCTCCCACTATAATTGTAGAGGCATCAATTCTTTCATGTAGTTTATCCAGTGTTTGACTCACGTATTTGGAGGCGCCTTTGTTAGGAGCATAAATATTTATGATTGTTTGTTCTTCTTTAAAGATTATCCCTTTCACTAATATGTAGTATCCATCTTTGTCTCTCACAATTGTTTCACATTTAAAGTCTATTTTGTCTGCTATTAATATAGCTACTTCTGCCTTTTTTTGGTTATTTTTTGCTTCTAAGATTTTTTCTAGCCAATCACTTTCAACCTCCTTGAAAATCTGGGTCTAAGATGAGTTTCTTGTAGATAGCATATAGATGGGTCATATGTCCTTATCCAATCTTACAGTCAAAATCTTTTGACAGGTGCGTTTAATCCATTGACTTTCAGTGTTATTACTCTCAAGGAATTATTGATGTTAGCCATATTTTTTTTGCGCTTGTATTTGTCATATTTTTTTAAACTTCTCTTTTTGTCTTTCTGTTGCTCTTACACTCTCCTTCAACTCTGCCTCTTCTGTTTTTTTCTTTCTTCCTGCAGAAGTCCCTTTAGTATTTCTCAATGGGCAGGGTTCTTGTTAGCATTCACTTTTAATTTCTGTTTATCTGTGAATATTTTAACTCCTCATCATTTTTGAATGCTAGCTTAGCTGGATAGAGTATTCTTGGTTGGAAATTTATTTCTTTTAGTACCTTGACTATATCATACCCCTGCCTTCTTGCCTCCATGGTTTCAGATGAGAAATCAGCACTTAATCTCAAGTAGCCCCCCTTGTATGTGATGGTTCTCTTTTCTCTTGCTGCTTTTAGAATTTTCTTTTTGTCTTGAGCATTGGATAATTTGACAAGCATATGTCTTGGGGTGGGCCTGTTGGGATTTAAGTTGTTTGGGGTGTGTTGGGCTTCCTGGATATATACATCCACCTCTCTCAGTAGATTTGGGAAGTTTTCAGCCATTATTTCTTCCAACACCCCTTCTGTCCCCTTTCCCTTCTCTTCTCATTCTGGGATGCCTATAATCCATATGTTTGCACATTTTGCATTGTCATGCAGGTCCCTAAGTCCCAGCTGGATTTTTCATATCTTTTTACCTATCAGATCTACTGTTTGATTTCAGATGTACTGTCTTCCACGTCTCTAATTCTCTCCTCTGCCTCTTCTAATCTGCTGCTATTTGCTGAAAGTATATTTTTGATATCTTGAACTGTGGTATTCACCACCATCATATCTGTTATTTTTTTCGTATGTCTGCAATTTCCTCTCCAAGTGTTTTCTTCATATTGTTAATCTCTTCCTTTACTTCATTAAGTTGGTCTCTAATACATGTTTTGAGATTTTTAATTACTTGTCCAATGTTCTCCTCCTCTTCTTGGTTTTTAGTTTGTTCATTGGATTCAGCCATGTTTTCCTGGTTATTGTTTTGTTTGTAGTTTTCTTTTGCTGTCTGGTCATCATTTTATCCTAATGGGTTTAATCAGTTCCTTAGCTTCTTTGTCTAGACTTGGGGATTAATTAGTTGTGGTTCTTGCATACGTGTAATGTCTCCTCTTTGTCACTTTGTTCTTCTTACTCTATTTTCTTGTTGCTGGCTAAGTTCACTTTGAAGGAGACTATTAGGGCCAAGGAAAGCAAAAAGAGCAAGAAAAGAAAATGTATAAAGTTGTATTGGCAATAAATGTTAACAGAGCAACAATGTGAGATCAAGGAGAATGGATATTAGACTTCATGTAAGTTGTGTAGAGTTATAGCAGTAAGTAGAGTACCTATAATGAGACAGTCAACTGAATATTGGGAGGATTATAGTACGAATTAAAAGTCCAGTGTTTTCATGAGAGATGGAAAGAGAGAAGAAAGATAATATCACGAGTGGATAAAAGACAGAAAATAGAACAAAGGTATTAGAAATAAAAAGTCAGACAATTTCAGGGCCAAAGAAAAGGAGGTAGAATGTAAGAGGAACAGTAGATGATGGAGGATAGAAAGATGTAGGGGAAAGGGGATAGTGTAGGTTGCCAAAATCAATACACATAGAAAAGAGGAAATGGAGGATGAGGAAACACAGCAAATGTGATGTGCTCCGTCCAGCACCTCTTATATAAAGAAAAGAAAAGAAAAAAGAGGAAAAAGAGAGAAAAGGAAAAAAAAGAGAAGAGAAAAGGCAGGCAAAGAAAAGTGGAGAGACAAGCAAGAAAAAGAAAAAAGAGACCTAAATAAATGAAAAATAAATTTGGGGGTTAAAATGGGAGAAAAGTCCAGGACACAGCACAATATTAGGAACCATGACAAAAACAAACAAACAAACAAAAAAACAACATTTCAAGCTAGGAATCCTCTTTCCAGTTAAATAATATGCTTAAGGATCTGACCTTCCCCCTTTCTCCCTTCCTCACTTCTCTCTCAGGGCAGCAGGAAAGCTCCCTGAGAGTTCCAGTAGGAGATTCAAGTAGGTCCTTGTTGACCCAACTCAACGTAGAAGACTATGACTTTTTATTTCCAGCATGAGAGCACATACACCTCACCAGAAACCCCAAATATGCTATTGGAAGCTTGGATAGCACCTCCTACAGTCCCTCCTCCTTAGGTGTGCTAGGGGAGGTATAATTGATTTTCTGACTCCACCTTCTCCCAAAGTTTAGTATCCTAGGACGTTTAGGTAAATTGGGCTTTCTCAGAAGATTCACCTCTCCTTTCATCCAAGACTCTTCCCAAGTCAGCTGGTACACTCCTCCAAGCTCAAGGACAGAGAGAGAAAACAAAAACAACACTAAACATGGATGGCTAGGGTAATCAAGGACCTGAGACAGACCTCAGGGTGCGGTGGATTCGGGGATGGGAAGTCCATGATATTGCAGACTCAGGGTGTGTGAAACTCTGGAGCGTGGGCCAACAGATTTTAGGGGACACAGACCTGGAAACCACACATCCAGTTAACACAGGGCCTTGTAGTGCAGCAGCACAATACAGATTTTGGGGATATCTGCGGCCAGGCCACCAGCCCTAGAGGGGGAGGGGCTCCACCCACAACTTCTGACCTCCATGTCAGAAACCCAAAATTCCACCTCTCATAAGAATCTCCTCCATCACTGTCTCACCAAATCGACTTCCAAACACCTCCCACCCTGCAAGCCCCCAAAACAGCCCGCTTAGGGCTTGGGAACACCCCAGCCAACAAAGCCTTCTGGAATCGCCACCACCAGGCCACCAGCACCAGTGGGAAGGGTCCTGCCCACAACCTCTGACCTCCTTGCAAGAGACCCAGAATTCTACCTCTTGCAAGAATCTTCTCTGTCATTGTCCCACCAAATTGACGTCCAGACAACTTTGGCCCTGCAAACACCTGAAACAGTCCAGTCCAGCAGGATTCTGACCCTACTCAGCTGCTGCTTTGCAGGAGAGATTATGAGGTGCACTCACTCAGATGCCACCTTGCCCCGCCTCCTCTGACTCTGACTTTTATGGCATTTAAGAAAAATAAGGCACAATGATTTTGCTGATCAAGTTTGAGGAAAAACTGAAGTAAGGACTTTCAGAGAAATAGCAATTTAGTAACTTTCCTTTCCTCACAGATTCCAATGTTTTAAATTAAAAATTATTAAAACAAATGTACAAACCCACAATGTTACAAACATTCTTCCTGGGAAGGAAGGGCACTATTTAAAACCAAGAAATTTCAGCCACAAAACTGAATGAATATACCTACTTACTATTACTTCGCTTGAGGATTTCTAATTATTCTTGGAAAATAAATGTTAGACACAAAATCAAAATCCCACACTAAACCTTATAATTTGGGGAGGTAATGGGAGTTATTATATCAGACCACAAGAATAGCTCTGGTGCCCCTTTCTACATTTACAATATTAAAATTATGAGCAATAAATTTTAAAAAGAAAACCTCAAACTTGGAAACAACCCAAGTATCCATCAACTGGTGCATGTGGTATATCGTTGTAATGGAATACTACACGATAATAAAAAGGAACAGACTACTGATGCAAAAATATGGGTGAATATCAAAATATTTTAAGTGAAATAATGTAGGCATAACAGACCACATATCATGTGATTTTATTTATTTTAAGTTTCTAGGAAACAATGGAGATGAACATCAGATTAATATTTCCTTTGGGTTGTTGGTGGGAGAGAGGATTGACTGCAAAGCTGGACATGAGGGATTTGGGGGGCAATGGAAGTGTTCTAAAACTGGATTATGGTGAAGGTTGCACAACTATACATTTACTAAATCTCACTGAATTACATACACACAATGGGGGGGTTTATGATTTTATGGGAAATAACACCTCATTTAAACTTTGAACAAAATAATTGCAAAGGAAGTTGAAGGGATTTATGCTTTGGCTCACCCAAGCAGTAAGTGGGGGAAACTTTTTCCTCATGTGATGCAAGCCAGCTCTAGGAAAGAAGCCAGAGACAATTACAATATGTTTCTTCATTGTAGATGAATCTATGCAGATGTACTGGATACACAAACATAGATTTCACTGCTGAGAATGTTCATAACTGTGGTTCTCTCATCACTATATTAAAGAAGCTAAATAACAGAATTGGTAATTATATTTACATCAAATAGCCATCATTCTGAAGCTCCAAGGACAACATATCAATAAGAGACAGAAATGCACAGGTAGACAAAAATAAGAAATTAGACTAGATAAATTTTAACAGTTAATACAAATAAAACCAATTTATCATTAATAAGCTGAAATCATTCAAGAGACAATTAACAAAAATGAATGTATCTAGCTTCTAACGAACAGTCTTTGTGGTAATGGCAGAGTAACTTGTTAGTACCAACACTACCACAGAGGAAAAAAAAAAACTAGGAAAGCAAATCTCTTTGAAATTTGAAAGTACTAGCAAATAACAGAATTTAGGCAGAGACTAGAGAGTAATCTCCCATTGAAGTATGAAATGCTACATGTAAATGATGTGTTTGTGACTTTTTGACAGAAGACACTCTCCATTTGAGGGCAGCTCTGAGAGTAGAAAGTTTTAGGCTCACTGGGTTGAGGTCAGAGGATAAAATTGTGATTAAAAATAAGACAAAAACTTAAGAGAGAAATTTTGGGAGGGAGGAAGCCGACAAAAATAATGGACCCAAAAAATCTGCAATCTGCATTTAAATTTCACCTAAATATTTGCCTATCTGTTTAACATAGGAAGTTTGGCAAACTGTAGCAGGTAGAAGATTAAGAAAATGAGTAGAAATTTTTTTAAGGCTTCAGCCTTAGAGCTCACTCTTCATTGGAACGTAATAGAATGCAGTCTTTTCAAATATCAGGCATAATGTTTATTACTCAATCAAAAATCAAAAGACACACACACACACACAAAGAAAGAAAAATGTGACCAATTCACCAGAACAAAAAAATCTTCAATAGAAATTAAAGCAGAGGGAACTCAGATATTGTGATCAAAAAGCAAGAACTTTAGTGCAGTTAATATAAATATATTCAAGAATTTAAATTATATGCATAATTCATAAATAGATGGAATTTTAAGCAAAATTATAGAACATAAAAATCATAATTCTGAAATTGAAATTCTAATAAGAAATTTAAAAATTGACTCAACAAGATTAATAGCACATTTTACATCATGTTACAACAATACAAATGGTCCTGACTTCTCACCTGGACAATAACAGCAACAAGGAAAGGGAATGCAAGAACATGCTTTAACTTGTAAAAAAAAAAAAAAAAAAACAAACTTAAATTTCAAAAGAAAATTCTATATGATGTGAAAATATTGTACAAAAGTAAAGGTACAATAAATGCACTTGAATATTTAATAAAGATTCAGTAAGGATATATAAAGATTCAAGTGACACTAACTGATTATCAAATTACACTATACCCAACAATTGAAGAATGCACATTTTTGCATGAATGTGTGTTTGCAATGGAAGCATTCACCAAAATGGAGTATATACTCAACTGCAACAGAAATCTCTATGATTTTCAAAGTGCTGAAAGCTTAATGTTTTAGTGTCTAGGCTGCTTAAGCAAATACCATGAATGGGTTGGCTTAAGCAATGGGGATTTATTAGCTTATTGTTTTGAGGCTGGGAAAATGTCCACATCAAGGCATCAAGACAATATTTTCTCCCCAAGACTTTGGAGTTTCGGGGCTAGCTCTTTGTGACCAATGGTCCTCAACTTGTCACATGAAAGCCACCTTGTGCTGTCTCCTGATCTTGTCCTTCTCTTCCAGGTTTCATTTGTTTTAGCTTTTTGCTTCCTGTGGCATTCTCTCTGTATCTGAATTTCCTCCTCTTATAAAGGACACTAGGAAGAGGATTAAGATCCATTCTGATTGAGGTGGGTCACATCTTAACTAAACTAGCCTCATCAAAAGGTCCCACTTACAATGTGTGCAAAACCACAGGAATGGAATAAATTTAACAGATTTTCCTGTAATACATAACAGCTTCAAAACACTACACTCCCCCAGGAGACCCCCAAAAAACATGTTCTTACTATATGCAAAATATACTAATTTTATTACAATGTCCCAAAAGTCTTAAGTCATTTCAGAAACAATACTTAGTCTAAAATCTCATCTAAATCAATGGAAGGACAGGCGTAGGATAAACATTTCTATTCCCTAGAGGGAGAACAGAAGGAAAATGGGTCATGGGTTGCAAACAATTCTAAAACCATGCAGGACATACAATAGTCCTACATGAATATGGGTGGTATTGAATATGTATAACTGTTTTTATAAAATCTAAATACAAGTATACTTGAGAGAAAATGAAAGAATAACAGATATTTATGGCAGATGTGGCATAGAGACAAGGAAAGGTGATAGGTTTCCATTGGTTCTTTTTGTTCATTATTATTGCAAAAACGAAAGAGATCTGGGAATGATTGGGGTGATGAATGCCCAAATATATGATTACACTGAATACCAGTGATTGTACTCTTTGCATGAATTTATCCTTTATTAACATGTATCAATAAAATTGATATGCATAAAATAACCTGCAAGTGTTGGAGATGATATGGAGAGGTAGAGATGCTTATTTGCTACTGTTGGGAATGTGGAATGGTACAGTCACTGGTAGTTGCTAAGGATGTTAGATATGGTTTTACTATGTGAACCAGCATACTACTATTAGGTATATATTCAGAAGAAGTGAGAGTAGTGACATGAACAGACATCTGCACACTAATGTTCATAGTGATGTTATTCACAATTGCAAAAAGAAGGACACAACCCATGTGTCCATCAACCAATGAATGGATAAATTGCATCTATACCCATGTTGGAATATTATACAGCTGTCAGAAGAAATGAATTCATGGAGCATATGACAACATGGATGACTCTAGAGGACATTATGTTGATTGAAGCAAGCCAGGTCCAAAAGGACAAATATTTTATGATTTCTCTATTATGATCTAAATATAATGAGCAAATTCCTGGAGTTAATTGCTAGAATATGTCATGAGACAATTGCATGTGGTTAGAGAATGGAAAGCTGAGGTTTAATCTGTGGAAAATTAATAAAAACTTGTTTATGAATGTTTGGAAATGAAAAGAAATAGTAAAAGTACATCCTAAGTCTTGTAATTAGTACATCTGTCCTACGGATATGTTAGTGGTTTGTTTGATTTGCCCCTACCATTTTATCCTTTTGAAAAATTTTTGTTGAATGTATATTGAAATCTTTTGGGCTCAAAGTGTTCTCTGTGGGAATGTTCATGAGTCTGATTTTAAATTGTGAATGCAATTCTAAATTCAGTTTCTTAATTTTTCTTATGTCAGATTTGGTAATATTTTAGTAACAATGAATTCATTTCATTGAGATTTCCAAACCTATTCTCACACTTTTCTTTTCAAATATCATTTTGTCTGTTGAAAAACACTAAATTTTAAAATGAAAATAAATTTTTAAATTCAAATTTCATTTAAAAATGAAACTGTAAATGAAAATGTCATTTAAAAATTTATTCACACCACTTTTGAAATATCATTTTATCTGTTGAAATATGATAAATTTTTAAATGAGAATATCACTTTATTGGTTGAAAATTGGCTTAAAAATGACTTTTTTTCTGATGTTGACATTTATGCTTCTTTGTTTTTCTTGATCTGTCTTAAAATGCACTTATCAAGTTTATTACTCTTTCCAATGAATCTATCTTTACTTCCGTCCATCCTCTCTGCCTATTCTTGTTTCCCATTTCACTAATTTGAGTTTTCTTTTTCCTTATATTTATCTCCTCAGTGTTTAAGTTTTCTGTCAATTTTGGAAAATTCTTATGATTGACAGCTTCGCTTCTTTATTTCTAAATCATGCATTGTATGTTAGAAACTTTCCTTCAACTTTTATTTTTGGAAACCAACATATTTTGGTATATAGTATTTAAAAATGAATTCTAACATATTACCTAAATTCCTTTTTGAATTCACATCTGTACTATGTGATATTTATGATAATATATTTTAATTTCCAAACAGGAGGGAACTTTTTAATTTGCTCATTTGTTATTATTAATTTCCATTTAACCATATTTTGAACAGAACCTAACCTGCCTATGGTTGTGACATTTAATTTTTTTATTATTTTAAGTTCCATATATTGTTATTTTTAAACAATCTAATGATGCTTGAAAAAAATTTCTTGTTCAAATCTTCTATGTAATTTTAGGTTAATTTCAGTTTAATAAGTGAATTGCTTAAAGTAAAAAAATATGAAAAACACGAGGTAAAAAGTAACAAAATAACACAACAAAGATACTAGAACTAATAGACAAGTTCATCGAACCTGATGAGGGCAAGATTCGTAGTGCTTCTATACACTACTAATGTGCAGTCTAAGTAGGAAGTGAGAAAAAAATTCATGTACAATGGCCACTAAAAGAATCAAATATTTAGTAATAAATTTAACCAGGAACATAGAGGACCTATATTCAGAAAACTATAAAATTTTGTAACAGAAACCAAAGAAGACCTAAATAAATGGAAGGGCATTCCATGTTTATATATTGGTAGACTACATATGTTATGATGTCAGTTCTACCTAAACTGATGTACAGAACAATGCATTTTTAAAATGAATTGATTGCCTATATTTGCATCAATTTGTAGATTCTATTTTACTCCACTGATTTAAATGACTAAACATGTCAGGCATTAGCTTGGTTAGTAAAGTATTACATGTGGAAAAGAGATTGTGTTAACTTCTTCATCATTTTTATTTTTAAACAATTGTGTTGAGCATATTATGTCATTGTAATTTTTATGTACAGTTTGAAAACATCTTGTCAATTCCCCAAAAAATGTCCGCAAGTATTTTCATTGAGTTGTGTTTAAATGTATAAGTTTCTTTTGAGGTGCCTGAGCATTTTCAAAACAATAATTTGATTCATGAATATATTATGTCTTCATTTATTTAGATCTTCTTTAATTTATTTAGCAATGTTTAATCATTTTGCTTGTACAGTTATTAAAAGTTTTTTGGATAATTTGTTCCTATTATTTTATGTGTTTGCAAATATGAATACATTTGTAAAATTCCATCTTTCAAAAGCTTGTTGCTAATCTATAGGAAATTTATTGTCTTCTGTGTATTAACTTTCTACTCTGCATCAAATTTATATGTACATATTTCTCAAGTGGTTTTAGGTTAGTCTCCTAATGATTTTAAAGAAGGACCAGTGGTTCTCTACTGGTAGTTATTTTGCCCCCCAGGAGATATTTGGCAACATTTGAAGACATTTCTGGTTCTCACCACTAGGAGAAAGCTCCTGGCATTTAAAGGCGAGGGAGTAAAGATGCTACTAAACAGATTATATTGCACAGGGCAGCCACACAGAGCAAACATTTTCTGGACTGAGTGTAGTGTGGAGGTTAAGAAACGCTGATGTAAATAATCATGTTGGCTGCTAATAGATAATGATACCTCCTTCTTTCCAGTCTGTGTCTCTTTTATGTGTATATGTGTTTACTGCCTTATTGTTCTGTTTAGGGCTTCCAGCAAAATATTGACTAGAAAGGGGTTTCAAGCCTTATATCCTCAGCATCTTTCCAGGCTTTGAAAACTATTGGGAACCTCAAGTAGGTGTTCTTTCTTTTGGTTTTCTCTATTGGTGATCACTGTAAATACATATGAAAACAGAAAAATGAACTTATTAATGCACTAAGAAAAAACAATCCCCATTACATGTGAATATACATATTGTATTTTATAATAAAAAAGCTATATTTTATGCAACAAAAAGTGAGATTTTCCAATTTTTTAAATGTCTGTTTAATGGGGTTCGGGTAATTCATCATTGCTACATTCAATCTGTTGAAATATTTTGTTTTTCGTTGAAGTATATGAAGAAAATCATGCCTCATACAGGTATGTATTGGGAAAAGGAGAACTATTGTAACATAATTTGTAGATATTTGTAGTTTTCTCTTTTGATAATATACTTTAACTTGCCAAGAGGATGTTGCTTTTAAATCTTAGTTGAAATGTGGAATCTGAAAATATGATTCCTAACTTGTTTGGCTTCTTATATTAAAATTCACTGAGTTAATATTCACTTTTAATGGCTTTTTTTACCCATGCATAAATTTGTAACATAATGCATTGTTCATTTGGAAAAATAGTGATTTATTAAGTGCATTGGTTTTATAGGCCTGCTGCAGCAAGATACCATACACTGGATGTCTTAAAACAACAGAACTCTATTCTCTCACACTTCTTGAGGACCTACGTCTGATATTAAGTTGCTAGCATATTTTCTTCTTGAGTGTACATGGGTCATTCCCCAAGATAAACCATGTGCTAGGCTGGGGAATAATCGTCAATCAATTTAGAAATATTGAAATGATACAAATTAATTTTTCTGACCACAAGGGAATGAAGCTGGAAATAGTTAAGGCCAGAGAACCAGATTAGGCACAAAGATATGGAAGTTAAATGACACAGTCTTAGACAAACTGTGGGTCAAGAGGAAATTACAAAAGAAATGATAACTACCTTGAAACAAATGAAAATGACAACATGACATATCAAAACTTATGGGATGCATCAAAAGTTGTACTGAGAGGGCAATTCATAGCCATAAATGCATATATCAAAAAAGGAGGAAGAGTGAAATTGAAGACCTAACTGCACAACTGAATGAATTAGAAAAAGAGCAACAAGCTAAGCCCAAAGGATGTAGAATGAAGGAATTTACAAAGATTAGAGCAGAACTAAATGAAATAGAAAATAAAAAGGCACTAGAAAAAAAAATTAACCCAAAAGTTGGTTCAAAGTGATCAATAAAATTGGCAAACCCTTAGCTAGACTAACAAAAAAAAAAAAAAAAAAAGAAAAGAAAAATGCAAATAAACAAAGTAAGAAACAAGATGGAGGTTATCAGTACTTACACTACAGAAATAAAGAGCATCATAAGAGGAACCCTTTGAAAAATTTATGCCAAAAAAAGGATAATTTAGAAGAAATGAAGAATTCCTAGAAACACACAAGCTACCTACATTGACAAAAGAAGAAATTGATGAACTCAACTGACCAGTCAGAAGTAATTAGATTGAAACAGTCATCCATAACCACCCAACTAAGAAGACCCAAGGACCAGATGGCTTCACAGGTGAATTCTACCAAACATTCTGGAAGGAACTAACATCAATCCTTCTTAAACTCTTACAAAAAAATAGATGTAGAAGGAACATTGCCTAACTCATTCTATAATGCCAACTTTTCCCTAATACCAAAGCCGAACATAGGTGCCACCAGAAAGGAAAATTATAGGCCACCCCCTCTAATGAACCCAGATGTTAAGATCTGCCACAGAATACTTGCTAATCATATTCAACAACACATGAAATGAATTATACAGCATGGCCAAGTGGGTTTCATCCCTGCTATGCAAGGATGCATCAGCATAAGTAAACCAATCAGTGTAATATAGCACATGAACAGATCAGAAGAAAAAGTCACACGATCATCTCTAGAAATGCAGAAAAAGCAGCCAACAAAATACAGCACCCTTTCCTTATAAAAACACTGCAAAGTAGAGGAATAGAAGGAAATTTCCTGAACATGATAAAGGGTATATGAAAAACCCACAGCTAACACAATATACAATGATGAAATCCTAAAAGCTTTCCCCTAGATGGGGGACAAGACAAGGCAATGAGTATCACTGTACTTATCTATCTTTTTCTACATGTTTGAGCATGTACGCTAGGAAAAGATATGAAAAGCACCCAAACTGGGAAGAAAGATGTAAAAATTCCACTGTTTGCTGATGACAAAATCCTATACATAGAAAGCCCTGAGAAATCGACATCAAAGCTTCTAGAGCTTATAAATGAGTTCAGTAAAGTCGCAGGTTATAAGGTCAATGCACAGAAATCAGTATCATTTTGATACAACAAAAATGAACAATCAGAGGAAGAAATCAAGAAAAAAAATCTGATTTACAAAAGAAAATTAAAAAAATACTAGAAATAAAGTTGACTAAAGATACGTATGACTTATACACAGAAAACTACACAATGCTGTTAAAGAAAAGCAAAGAAGACTTAAATAAATGGAGGAATATTCCCTGTTCATGGATGAGAAGAAGAAACACCATTAAGATGTCTACCCTACCCAAACTGATCTACAGATTAAATGCAATCCCATTGAAAATCAACATAGTATTATTTTTTACCATATTGGAAAAACCTGTTATGAAATTTATTTGAAAGCACAAGAGGCCCTGAATAGTCAAAGACATATTGAAAAAGAAAAATGTAATTGGAGGAATCACACTATCTGATTTTAAAACATAATACAAAGCTACGTTGGTCAAAAATGCATGGTATTGGTAAAGGATAAAGGGACCAACCAATGGAACTGAATTGAGAGTTCTGAGAAAAATCCTCACATATATAGGTGTCCAGTATTTCAGAATGCCACCAATCCCACTGGAAGAGAATGGCCTTTTCAAAAAATGGTGCTTGGAGAACTGGATATCCATATCCAAAAGAATGAGAGCAGATCACCAGTTTACACCTTATACAAGAATCACCTCAAAATGAATTAAAGATCTAACTATCAGAGTCAAGATCATTAAATATTGCGGTCACCCCTCGGGCTGAAGTGTGGTTTGCTGGCCTGGCGGGGGAGCAGCCGCTGTAGGACTAATTCCAAGCCGCTGCCCCCATAATAGGGTGGCTGGTCGGACTCACCGCCACCTCTGAAGGGAGCTCGGCATGGGTGCAGAGTGCCCTTGGGTCTCCCCTTCTCGGCAGCCATGCTTCCGCGGCCGCCCCTCCTCCCGGATAGTGCCACACGATGCCTTATGAGGCAACACCCTTCTTCTTCTTTCTCCCTGCACAGGCGCAGGGCGGAAGATTCCAGTCTGCCTTTTCCCCTCCCCCCGACAGCAGCAACAGCCAGGCGCAAGGCGGGAAACTCAAGTCTGCCCTCTACTCCAGCAATAGCAGCCACCAATCCCTAAACACTGCCACTTCCCCCAGCAACAGCAACAGCCAATCCCTAACCACCACCCCTCCCCCTTCCAGTACCTCCCACCGACCTTTCTCCCCAGTAACTGCTTGCAGCAACCAATCAGAACATGGCATAAGCTTCGACCAATCAGCCTTCCCCAGCCCCTATAAAACTGTAGCCACTTCCTCAATAAAATTAGACCTGCGTGTTTACCTCGTCTCCGTGGTAGTTCTTCTGCCATGCGCCCTCCAGTCCTCAGAGCCCCCGACAAGGGCCTGGCCTCCCTTGTCCACAGTTTGTCGCCTGCTTCTCCGGGCGACCCCTTCGTCGCCGGCTTCGCCGGGCGACCCCATCAGCCGAACCGCGCAACCCCTGTGAGACCGACCCCTCGTCTGCTGCCGGACCGACCCCTCATCCTAAGCCGGACCCCTCATCCAAAGCTGGACCGACCCCTCATCCGCAGCCAGACCCCACCGCCACCGACCAAGCAAGCTGCAAAATATCTTGGAAAATAATTAAATACTTTGGAAGTACCTACATGAACTTATAATAGGAAATTATTTCATGAATTTCACACCCAAAGTATGAGCAGTGAATGAAAAAATAGAGAAATGGGACTTTCTCAAAACTTTGGCACATCAAAGGACTTAGTCAAGAAAGTTAAATGACAGCCTATCCAATGAGAGAATAGATTTGGTAACCATGTATCTGATAGGAGGCTAATACCCAGCATATATAAAGAAATCTTGTATCTCAAAAATAAAAAGAGAAACAACCCATTTGAAAAATGGGCAAGTGATTTGAACAAACACTTCTCCAAAGAAGAAATAAAAATGGCTAAAAAGCACATGAAAGATGCATTTCATCACCAGCAATTAAGGAAATGCAAATCAAAACTACAATGAGGGAAACGGACTTTGGCCCAGTGGTTAGGGCGTCCGTCTACCATATGGGAGGTCCGCGGTTCAAACCCCGGGCCTCCTTGACCCGTGTGGAGCTGACCATGCGCAGTGCTGATGCGCGCAAGGAGTGCCCTGCCACGCAGGGTGTCCCCCGCGTGGGGGAGCCCCACGTGCAAGGAGTGCGCCCGTGAGGAAGCCGCCCAGTGTGAAAAGAAAGTGCAGCCTGCCCAGGAATGGCAACGCCCACACTTCCCGTGCCGGCTGATGACAACAGAAGCGGACAAAGAAACAAGACACAGCAAATAGACACCAAGAACAGACAACCAGGGGAGGGGGGGGAAATTAAATAAATAAATAAATCTTTAAAAAAACAAACAAACTACAATGAGCTATCATCTTCCCCCATTAAACTGGCAGTTATTAATAAAAAAGAGAGTTGCAAGTGTTGGAGAGGATGTGGAAAAATGGGAATCCTCATCCACTGCTGTTGGGATTGTAGAACTTTCCAGCCATCATGGAGGACAGTTGAGTAGTTCCTCAAAATCTAACTATGGATCTGCCATATGATCTAGCAATTCCACTGCTGGATACATATTCAGAAAAATTGAAAACCAGGACACAAAAAGATACATGCACACCAATATTCATAGCAGCATTATTCACTATTGACAAAAGTTGGAATCAACCCAAATGCCCATCAAGAGATGAACAGATAAATAAAATGTGGTATACATACAATGGGATATTATTCAACTGTTAGAAGGAATACAATACTAACACATGGGATAACATGGATGAATCATGAGGACATTATGCTGAGTGAAGTAAGCCAGGCTTTAAAGGAAAATTTTACATGATCTCACTGGTATGAATTAAGGAAATCAAGCAGAATTAGAGAGCTGGAGTTTGGAATATAGGTTTACAGGAAATAGAAAACGAGGTTATGAACCAATGCCCATATAGGCAAAATCTATGATAAGTTGGAAGTGAGTAGTTATATGGTGAAGGGATATAATGGGGGTGTAGTAATACTCTTGGGTTGGAGGTGCAAGTTTGACAGGGGTTAGGTTGGGGAAGGGTGGGTTGGTTAGTCCATGGAACTGAGGTAGGTTTGTGGGAGGTAGCATGTGAACACTGGGGATTGGCAGGTATGTGGTCGAAACTTCAATGTTGGGAAAGCTCTTTTGGCAATATGACAAGGAAGGGTTACTGGTTTAGGGTGTTAGATGGTGGGCATTTGGGATAGGACACAACTGGGGCATTATTCTAGAGAATGTGTGCTGATCCTTTTTGTTAAAGTGTGTTATATCAGTGGCTGGAAACCCACATTATGAAGAGAAGGAGTTGGACTTCCATCCTGGTGAGGCCTGATATATTAGCAAACAGAGGGAGTCCCTCAAGAGGAAGGGCAGTTCTTAATAGGGGAGGACAGACCAATGTGTTAAGCCCTCAGTATGTTTGCAAGTAACTTTGTATCTTGTCCTTCAAGGAGTGAAGCCTGATGTTCACCATGGGCCCCAGGGGAGGTGGAGGGAGGAACCGAGTAGATGAAAGAGAGTGGGTATTTAGGGGTAATGGAACTGTTCTGCATGATCTTGCAATGATGGACACAGGCCATGTTGAATTCCATCAAAAAATTGTAAGAGTGTGGTCTAGAGTGTAGACCATAATGTAAACCATTGACCATGGTCAGGGGCTATATTTCAAGATTTGTACATCACTTGTAACAAATGTACCATCCACATTTAAAATGTTATTGATACAGTTAAGGGGAAAAGGGGGAGGACGTTTGGTATATGGAAGTATCCTCTGTTCTGTATGTGACTTTACTGTGACCTAAAACTTCTTTGAAGACAAAATGAAAAAAAGTAATACATTGGGGAACAAATGGAAGAAAAATATCACTGTACATACAGGACAACAGATATTACAGTGGTGAAAGGCAAAATGTTCAAAGAAATTTTTAAAAATATTTTTCATTTTTAAATATCCCAAGTTTAATGTTTTATTTTCATTTTGGTTTTTCTAAATCATTACATATTTTATTTCTTATCTTTAAACCAATCATTATTTCATTTTCCTATTAATTGTATTTGGTGGTATTCTTGGCTTAATTTCTGAAGAAGTTTTGGACAATAGAAAGGTTACAGCTATGACAGGGTAGGATCGTTGTTGTGGGGTGTCAGTGAAGGGGGCTACATGGGAGGAAGTTCTCGTGGGCATATATATTAGGTACATAAATGTGTTCAAATGTTCATGGGGCGTTGTCATTGGGGGTGGATATTCATACAATAATCAAAAGTATATTGAATTCCCAACCTGGAGAACTCTGCCACATTTTCTAGTGGAACACCTACAACCCCCCAAGTGCAGGGCAAGGACTAGTGAAGAAAGATGGGCCTTTGATAGGTCCTTAATACTGACACTTACGCTTATGAGCCCTTGCTGTAGAATTTGCAACTTAGCCTAGTGCTATAGGGTGCCTAAGAATTACCTCCTGACAGCTTCCATGTTGCTCAGATTTGCCCTCTCTCTAAGCCTAAGTCTGCATAGAAATGCATTACCTTCCCCCAGGGTGGCACATGACTCCCGGGAATGAGCTTCCCTGGCACCAAGGCATGATAACCAAACACCACTGAGCATGCAACTTGAAAAAGACCTTGAATAAATGGGTGAAAAGGTCAAGGCAAGTGGATTCCTATGGCAAAGAGACAAAAGAGCGAGCCGGCAGTTCATCCCAGAGTTAACGCTTATGCACTTCTTAGCAGGAGCTCATAAACTGTCAAATTAGATACCATCCCCAAATAGTGGAGTTCCTGATGGCTCTAGAGACATCTAGATCCTGTGGCCATGGCAGATAGCTCTGGAGTTGGTGCCTTGCCAGTAGGCCCTTCTTTGGAGCTTGTGGTCCTGAGTGTGAAAGAGTTGGACCCAGGTGTGACTTCGCTATACATTCCTGTTTTGTAACTTCTGTTTGATCTATACTTGGTGCTGGAGTTGGTAGGTGTATGTCCAAGAAACTTGAAGACTGACACGCTACTAAGGCATCAGAAACAGATATCCCTTCAGCACATTATTCATCTGTGTTCCTATCTTTCATCAAAACAATGCCAAAAAAACCTTGATTAATCTAATTCAAATGAGTCAAACACAAAGGATTCCTTAGATGCTATATAAAAGTATTAATAATCTCTCAAACTTTTGAGACATTTCTGCTAAGTATGACTCACTTTGGACAAGATGTAAGTGTTGCCTTACAGTTGAGTCATCACCCACTTACAATGCCAAATTTCAGAATTATAAGTTGGGATAAATTCACAAATTACATAAACAAACCATGAGTCAGGGAATTGTGGGCTACTGTGATGTTTTGTGTTTTCCATTGTTCAGTGCTTCGTGTGAGTTGCTTGATAAGTAACACAAATTATCACAAAAAGCAGTGGCTTCAAACAAGAATAACTATTTTTTGTTCTCAAAATGCATTCAGGTGTTGTGGGGAAAACATCCTCCACAATAGAGTCTCCCCCACTTAAAAACCCTCCCTGAGGATTTTGGGTTTTTGACTCCCAGCTGGAAAATCAGTGCACCAAGCAGCAGCTCACAGGGGGAAAAGTGGGAAATTAAAGGACACAACTTGAGGTGTTGTTGAAGTTCACGTTTTTTGGTGAATGTGCTGGTTGTTTCTTCCTGATTCTCCAGTCCCCGCCTGGACTAGCCTGAGGCTCCATGTTTAGGTTCCAAGTAGCTTAAGCTCACTTTAGGGAGTCCCTGAACTTTGTGGCATGTTTTTCTGAGTCAGAGGACATCCCAGGGGCTGGGCCACCTCCTTGCAGCTTTCCTGGATCCGTTATCTTTCTCTTTTTCAAAATCCAACAAAGGCGTCTCCTTAATATATTCATTCTTTTGGGTTTTGAGAAACCCTGGGAGGTGTCTTCCAGGCCTGGTGAGATCATGGAAAGAGGTTGTCAAGAAAATCTCTGATCTGGGTGGGGGGCTTCTCTTCCCTTGGCCTTGGGGATCCTTTGGCCCTTTTTCTGGTGGACATATTCTAAGGAGGGGTGTAGATTGCCCTCCTGTTTGAGAAGGGAATGGAATGTAGACTTATTGCTTCTTTGTAAGGAGGATTAGGGAGGTCCTGCTGCTGGAGGCTGCTCCCCCTGGACTCCGTACAGGACCCACCATTTGAGTAGTGGCTAGGTGTCCACCATTCCCTCCATGAGCATGACAGTGAGAGGCCCCATAAGCCAACCTACCTGATTCCAAGTTCAATTCAATTTGGCAGGCCTGGAGTTGTGGCTCTACATCCATGTTTAATCCAACGCCAGTGGAGGGGGGGTTGGATGATACTGGCTGCAAATTTGCACCAGCAGTAGCCTGGTGTGCAGGGGTACGGGGTAGAGGGCAACTGCCCAGTGCACTGCTGGACAGGCTCTGATTGGCCCTGATGTTAGTGGTGTTAGTTGCCTGAATTAATGTGTGGAAGAGGGCAAGTGGATGGGGTTGAGAGATGCCTCTTCCCCATACCCTCCAGAGATGTCCTGAAAGAACAGAGGAGGTCAGATGGGAGAGGCAAGGGAAGGTGTGGGTAGGGCTAGGAGGCAGGACAGGTTTGATGGTGAAGAGCAGAGGGAGGGCAGGTGGAATGGACCAGAAGCCAACTGGGGCAGAGATGGAATATCCACTGGCGGGGGCGATTAGAAAATCAGGAAGACATGAAAAGAGGTGCAGGTTGAGGGGAACCCAGAAGGAAAGGCTTAGGGGGCTTTCAGGGTGATGTTAAAAGTAGAGATGGGAATGTGGTGGTAGTGCCAGGGAGGATTCTGGAATGAGGGAAATGGCCAATGATGTTGGTGATGATGGGGTGGCCAGGGTGGAATGAGGGGGGAGGGAGGGAAAGGGAGGGAAAGAGAAAGAAAAGGAAAGAACCAGGATGGTGTCTCTAAAAGGAGGGTGGTATTGGCAGACACCACCTGGAGGAAAGTCTCACCCCCAGCAGTGATGCAGGATCCTCGCAAAGAAGGGCAGGTGGTTGTACACCTGGAGGGAAGAGTGAGCCACCAGAGGCAAGACTAAGAGAGGTCCCAGCCAGAGATGTCACAGATGGGTCACTCTGCAGGTGTGGAAGTTGCCTGACATCCAGACACTGGGCCACCAAAGTGGTCACAGAGAGGGCAACGTCCTCCACCTGGTCCCCCTTGGGCAGGCGGTCATCCCACAGAGGTGGAAAGGCCCACGTGTGGCAGTTAACAAGAGGGTATCTGGGTTGTCTGGGTTGCTTGCACAGGGAGCGGCAGGAAACAAAGAAGAGGCTTTAGTCAAAGGAAGAAGGGGGCAGGAGCCCTAGCAGGCCTGGCCAGGAAGGGGCTGCAGATGACTCAGTCCCAACTGATTCCTTGCATCCCTGGCTTTCTAGGAGACATTTTACCAGATCCCCATGGCTTTCTTCTGTACAGTTTCTCTCTGTGGTCCCATTTCTTATCCACCCTAGTGTGCTCTGGATGCCCGGATAGCACAGGCCATGTTCAGGGGGGTGAGCAGGAAAGAAGGAATAGAGATAAATCACCTTTTCTGAGGAGGACTCACACCTGGTGTCCCCACGGCACCTCCCTGGCAAGCTTGCCAAGCTGGGAAATTAGGAGATTGGGTTACAAGTGTTGAGCACAAGAGTAAAACACCTGCTATGGGGCTGTGTGCCACAGCCCATTGAATGAGGCTATTTGAGAAATAGATTCTAAGAGCTCCCAGAATGAGGAAATGATTTCGCATGATCAGGAGAAACAATGGAGAGTCTCACACATGTTTATCAAGGATTTTCACATGAATTGTATCCCTATAAATACCATGTAAATTAAACTGCATAAAAGTTATTTCACAGGTGGAATCTCAGGTTTAGTGCAACTCAACTCTTTGTCCCTAGAAGGCCACTCAGTTCCTAACTTCCCATCCCTCCTGGATTTGTTTCACGGCATTTCACACCTGCTTATCTCAAGCTCCTTCCCTCTTTCTTTGCAAGGACGCATGGAGTATGTGAGAGTGTCCCAATGTTTGGTGGTCTTCCTTGTGTTCATGCCCTCTGGGACCTCTCTTCTCTGAGAGGGTCTTTAACAACTGACAGGCTGAGGCTATTAAGGTAACTTGCGCTCTCAAGGATTGAGGGTGTGGTTTACCATTGGAGCAGGTGTGTTGGAAGAGCAGAACACTACCTTTAATTCACCCTTTTTCTCCACTTTCTTGCCTCTGTTCTGACAGTGTAAAACCGAAAAAGAAGATACAATCTCATGGGATACAATCTGTCTTTTCAAGGAAACCTTCAGAACCATATCCATGAATAACGTATCCTTTGTATTAGTCTGTAAAGCAATTTTAGGGAGTTAATTCTATAGAATATCTTTTCATCTTTGAATCATAAATATTTTCTGGATGAGCTATCAATTGATTTTTAGTCAAGAGTCTTTTTCGAGAACTTTCCTGTGAACAGGACACAGTATCTCAACCCTAGAGGAGAAAGTATGGCCTCAGAAAAAGATGCTGGTCCCTGTCATCACAGCTTGGACAAGCATGTCTCATTGAGCCTTCCAGAGGCTCAGCACTGCTATGCACATCAGATTTGCCACATTGACCTTCTTGGCCCAGAGATACCTAATGTGGGAGATGGACAATGAGCAAGTGTTGAGAGACTGTCTTTTGTTGAATACCCTGAACTTCCTAAACCTTCCAATCCATACCCACAAAAAATGTGATTTTTAATTTATCCCTGAGCATTCTGCCACACTCACATGGATGGTGTTTGCAAGGAGAAGTAGAACGAAGCCACTGAGTCTCAGACAGACTTCATAAAAGGGGAAGCACAGAAGAGTCAGTAAGTGTTTGCCAGAAATAAAACTGACTGCTGATACTGACAGGTGCCAACCTGGTCACAATGAGATGTGGGGAGAAAGGTATAAACTGGATGGAAGGGAAAATAACACTAGAAGAGATAGCAATTACCTAACATGAGCATTATGGATTGGATCTATGCAGCAAATCTAAAAACTAAACCAATTAAGTATTCAAAGATGTGATTCATTTATGTTTGAGATGAAACCAAAATAACTTATGGGTGAATTGCTCTGTCTTTCTCCTCAGGGCTTCTGCTCTTTTTAAGAAGCTGTCACTATTCCCCTGTATTCTTCTCCTGTGTGTTCACTTCCCAGGCTCCAGCTCAAAACTCCAACATCAAAACTCCAACATTGAAATGTCACTCCCTTCTCTGCAGTATAGTTTCTCTCTGAGTCCCTGCCCATCAAAAATTCAGGGACCAACATCCTATTGGCATTCCCTAATCAAATCCTTAATCCTAATCAAGTAAAAGCTAAACCTCTGAACCCAATACACTCTAGTATGCCTGGAGGTACAGACCAGTTTACAAACTTAATCCAATATCTGTTTTGAGAATTCATAAACCATATCAAATTACTTCACAGCACTCTCTGAATTCCAAAAAGACATTACAATGTTTTTTAAAAAAGCTTAAATCAGTAGCAATGCTAAGTATAGCATCACATTGCAATAGGTTTCAATAAATTCAGTATGCTTTGGGGCAAAGTCTCATCTGCAGTAGACTTCTGAATTTTAAAAGACCATTTACCTGCTTCCAATACACAAATGGACAAAGGATAAACTTTTTCATTACCATAAGGAGAAATTGGAGGGAAACATGAGATATGGTTCCTCTACAGTTCAATGGACCTGCGTGACATCCTCCATTAGATTTCAAAGTCTAAGAGTCATTGTTAAGATGATGATTTCTTCTTCTTGGGACCACATGGGGACCCACACTTTCCATTGGCTTGCCCAATGGCCATTTTCTTGGTTCCATCTTTACCATGCATCTCGGTGGTGACCAAATTCCAGACCCAGTCCTCAAAGAGCACTGGGGTGATTGTCACACCTTGCCCAATCTTTGGGTTAGAGACTTAACCCCCTTAATACAATGCAATGAAGGCAACATCCTACCTAACCTTTGGCATACATGCTCAGTCCTCTCAGAGCAATGAGTTGATCACTTATCTTCCCCAACCAATGGGGAAACTTGCACCCCTCTCAGGCTTATTGGGTACTGAACTTGACTGCCCTAATCCTTGAGAAATATGCTCCATCTTCTCTGTACCCTGAGGTTGCAAACTCTCCCTGAACATCAGCTGGGAATATCCACTCTTTTCAACAGCAGTTTCAAAGTCATCCACTCTGAACACATGAGTGGGGTTCCTCCCTTTGCCCAAGGCAACACCTTGATTCAAGATCTCGCTTCCATGATTTTCCTCTTAAAACTGTTTCTACTTAATCTCTCCTCATCATGTTGCTTTTATGAAAGTTGACAGTGTTTTTGTTCATACAGCTCTCTCAATAAGCTTGTTGGTTTAGCATGTGAAAAGCAGGGGTCCAAGCCATCAGACAGACTTTCCACAAGTCTTTCTAAGATAGCTGCATCTTCAATTCTGATTTACAAGTTCTGAGTTTGGTTAAGTCCTCATATGGGGCAGTTTAACCTGGGAGCCTCGATTTTTAGAGGCTTGGAATTTCCAGTCATTTTCTGGTTTCTTTATGCCCAATAGTTCAGTCCTCAGCTTATGTTGGGCTTCTTCTTTGCTATAAGGTGCAAGGAGAAGCCAAGTTGCATTCTTCCAGTTTACTTTGGAAAGTTCTTCAGCCTAATGCACAGGTTTGCCTTTTTCAAATACTGTCTTCCATAAAAAATCAAGGGTTAACCTTGCTGGGTTCTTGGCAACTTTAAAACAAAGTTCACCATACCTCCATTTTCCAAAAATAGTTTCATCATTTACTTCTAAGCCCTCATAAAAAGTCTCTTTAGAGTCTGTATTACTACAAAGGTCTCTTCAAAGCAGTATGGGTCTTTTCTCCCAAATATCTCACAGTTCATCCAAAACATACCCCTTACCCTTTCATAAAACTGTTCCAGCATTTTGGTAATTTCAAAAGCGCTTCCCCACTCCTCAGTACCAAACTCTGTATTAATCAGCCAAAGGGGTGCTGATGTAAAATACAAGAAATCTGTTGGCTTTCTTGTATGGGTATTTATTTGGGGTAGAATCTTGCAGTTACTAGGCCATGAAGCATAAGTTATTTCCTTCATCAAAGCCTGTTGCCACATGTTGGCAGTGTTCTGGCTGCTTGGGTTCCTCTCTTCCCAGGTTCTGTTACTCTCCCTATTCATTTGCTGGGCTCCCTCCACAACACCAGCTGTAGACTATCAGGGGAATGACTCTGTCTCTCTTCTCAGAGCTTCTGCTGTGTCTAAGGAGTAAACTCTATTCCTCTGTGTTCTTCTCCTGCTTGTTCTCTTACCGGGCTTCAGATCAAAACTTCAGTATCAAAACACCAACATCAAAACTCCAATATCAAAACTCAAACTCCCTTCTCTGCAGTATAGTTTCCAAGGGATGGGGACTCAACATCCTGCTAACATTGCCCAGGATCAAAACCTTAATCATTGCTTAAGTAAAAATTAAACCCTCATTCTTTGTCTTTCATCAACTTGACATGCTGTAACAATTTGAGATTTTTTATGAATTCCAAAAAGAAAAAGATTATATTGGTAAACTTATCTGCTCCTTGGGTGTGATACCTTTGATTAGATTACTTCTTAAGATTGCTTTCAGGGCTTTCTTTGATTGGACCACTGTCACTATGGTGTGACTTGGATTGAGTTCCCCCCCTTGTTGGGTTTGATATAAAAGAAAACACACTGAGAAGACACACAACAGAGATCTTTGTCATTTTGATCTTGCCATGTGACAGAAAGAAGTCTCAAATTTAAAACTGGTTTTATAGACCAGTGATATTGACCATATGCAGACTTTGAATAAAGTTCCAATTGAGAGCTTTATTAGCCACATGGCCACTGCCTCATCCTACACAGAGGAGAGAGCAGCCCCGGGTTGCGGGGGAGGTTTGCTTATATAGGTCTTTAGGTTCAGGGCGGGGCGGGGGGGGGGGCAATAGCTCAGCAAGCGAGCACATACAGAAGCAGGTGCTTGCAGTTAATTAAGTGATGGGGATTCTATCAGGGGAGACAAGCAGTTGGGGAGTTTTTGTTATTTACAAGGGTCTGGGTCAGGTTGGTCTTTGGCAGGGGCTGACAAGACTTTCTACAGGAGGTGGCTTTGAGATAAGGTTTTACAGTTGAGCAAGCTTGTTACAGAAGCGAGATATATGCGGTTAGGGGGCTGTGGAATTTTCCTCTTGGGTGGGGGTGGTCACAGGCTCCTACTTCTCCACACTGGGGGTAGACCATTTGCCTCATGGCTTACAGTTGACCATGGGAAAAGAGCCTGCTATTAGAAGCCCAGAGGGGAAGGCTGAAGCCTCACAGAGATTGCCCACCTTTTTGCCTCAACACCGTGGCAGCGAAGTTTGGTGAGGAAGTACCTCTTATAATACCTTGGGTTGGAGTTTCCACAGCCTTGGGACTGTAAGCTTTTACCCCAAATAAATGATCTTTATGAAAGCCAACAGATCTCTGGTACTTTGCACCCACACTCTTTTGGCAAACTAATACACAAGTCTAGCATGTAATAATTTTCTCTGAAACTGTTTCTTATCTGTAAAATGGGTATCTGAAAAAGGTTCAAGGAGGTTAGATTCTTTTTAGTTACAAATCCAGAGTGTGGGGAAGCTTAGCAGTTAAACACAGGCTGGGCTGTCTTCAAAGTTCACAGTCCATAGATTCTGCACTCCCTTGGGTTTCTCTTTTCTGTTCTGACCGTGTTTGTTTATTTTTCTTCTATTGGCTGGACACAATGTAAAACACCAAATACTGATGATACAATAACTCTTTGTTTAGCTGTGATGCAGAGTTCCCAACCCCCAAAGTTATACTTCACAGAGCAAATCTAAGACGTTAGAGTCTTTTCATCCACTAATATATCCCATGCAACAAAATATTTTACCTTAAATATTAATACAATTTCTGTTTGAGATCCCTTAAATTAAATCACAGGACTATTCTCTAAAAGAACGGTGTGAGCAAAATTATACTTAGTCTTGGAAATCTGGAGACAGAATTCTATTGTTAGTTATCCCAATCGACTCATAACAGATATTCATAATTTATCTACCCACACAGCAAGGAGAATTGATGGTACCAACCTGTTATCAATAGTTTAGGAGACTAGCAGCTTTAATATGTTTACAAGGCATAAAAATTCAAGGGCAGAATATTCTATAGTAATATCGATAGAAAGTTTAAATGAGGAAATGTAGGCAGAAATTTAACCTCTTTTAAGAATTTAGTGGGAATTCCCTTAGGGAAAATGAAACAAGAGTCTAAATTCTTTCTAGCTCATCTACTCTCTGCACAGGAATAGCAGCAAACAGTTACATCTTATTTACTGACAGGAACAGCAGCAAGCAGTTGCAACTTGTTTACCATCTGACACTCTGTACAGGTGTTAACTCATTGCAACCCTGTAGAGGACTATTGCCAACCCCATTGTACTGATGAAAAGATGCTGGTGCTGGGGGTTAAGTAACTGGCTAGTAAATGAGGGTGGAGGCACCTTAGACTGCAAACCCAGGCAACCTGTATTGGGGTGAATGATTGTCCCTTGCAGGTGGCCCCAGCAAATGGGGAGAAAGACAAATCTTCCACCTTTGCTCACTGTCATGGCTAAGGCAAATCAATTGACAATGCATCTGAGTTTGGGTTTAAATTAATTTCTTCTAAAGTTTAATCACAGTAAAGGGCTCCTGCACCTACAAGATTAGCTTTTGGAAGGCGCTGTGCTGTGCCCCTTTCTAAGGAATTACACGTCCTTATTTCAGGGCCAGATTCTAATTTGTCTGCTTTTCTTGAAGGAAAGAAGATCCCCCTGCCTTCAGGGGGCCCCTGGGCACATGGAGAGGCAGAGGGTGACCCCTCAGGGGCAGGCCTGGCCCAGGAGCTTGAGGGCCTTTGCCCCCCTGGCACTTGCACCACCACTCCCACCTCCTGGGATGCCTGTCATGGGGCCGGGATCGGGGGTGCCCCCACCCAGCCCACCCGACTCCAGGTGAGGTCCCACCTGTGCAGGTCCTGGAAGAGAAGCCTCGCGATCACCCCGGGGTCTCCCTGCCTTACCCCACCCCCACTCTGGCCCTGCAGGAGTCTGGCCTTCCAGCCCCAGCCTGCCCCTTGCCTATGGAGCACAGGGGCAGTGGGGCAGGGGAAGGAGGGACTGGGCAGGGCTAGGGGCAGCACCCTCTTCTTCCAGGGTCCCCTCTCCACACCCCTGCAGTTTGTCCTGGGCTTTTGGAACTGGCTCTATTTTCACCACACACACCTGTTGGAGTCCAGTAATTGGCTTCCCTTTCTTTCAGTTCCTCCTTCTCTCTTTTATCCTCTTGCTCCCATGTGCCCTTTTCCAGCCATTGTTCATCCTTGGCCTCTCCCCACCTGTCCCCTGGATCCTGCCTCCCAAACCTCTTTGGGGAGAACACTTTACATTGGGCCCTCAAGTTCTCCAGGACCTTCTTGAATGGCATGTTAATTTCTCCTATTCCCTGGCAGGTATTCAGTCAAAAAACCACTTGCAAAGTACATAGGATATGCCACATAATCTGACAAGTATTTATTTGTAGAATTACATTAGGAGTTCATGTGTCCACGGCACCATCAGTCTGCAAAGTCTTTTACAGAGAGGACCTCGTTCTCTGCAGAATTCTGAAGGGCTTCAGCTTAAAACTTCAGGGTTCCTCACTTACTGGGTTCCTTTTGTCACCCTAGGAGGGGCACTACCATTGCTTTTGTACAGTCCTGTATTTTGTAAAATTGGCAAATCTAAAATATTTTAAGCACACAGGTTAAGGCTGCTGTATCTTTCCAGTTTGATTTTTCTTCCTATGCTTGGAGACGACTTGGGATTTTGCTTTGGTATTAATAAATTCTCTGTGGTGCTTAATGCATCCAAAAGCTCTGGTTAGAGATTGGTGGGGCACAGGGAGGTCCAGGAGTGGTGGTGGCTTGCAGGTCTTCTGAGGAAATGGCTCTAGAACCAAGTTTGAAAGATTTCTCAAGCAAATAAAGAGGAGAAGTTCATTCCAAGCCTCCCAGGCCAAGGGAATGAAGCGGCCTTAACAACGGGACTGATGGAGGCAGAATGGGGTGAAACCACCATATAAATCCTGTGTGGCTGGAGCCCAGGGGTGAGGCTGACAGCACATGCCTCCTAATGCTTGTGTGACCTGGGGAGACGCTCACAGCTTAGGTAGGCTGCCCTGGAGAAGCCCTCATTTCTGATACTGTAAGATCCCTTTGGGTTTTTTTATGATGATGTAAAATCTAGCTGCCCGAGCAGCTGAGCCCAGAGAGAAACAAGCCCTGGGAGAGAGACAAGATGTCCCAGCATATGGCTGAGATGGGAAGACGCTGGGACCATGGAGCTCTGGGAGGAGGAAGACTGAGCCCTTGTAGACATTGTCCACCATCTTGAAACAATACATGGCAATAGATTCAGGCTGAGAAAGTAACTCTTATGGTACCTTGAGTTGGACACTTCAGGGCCTGGTCACTGTAAGCTTCTACCCCAAATAAATATGCTTTATAAAACCAACCGACTTCTGGTATTTTGCATCGCAACTCATTTTGCTGACTAATAAAGAGGGTGGAAAAATCTTAACTATTACAGGACCACAGTACATCAACTGATAATGAGTCTATCTGTGGTATTAAAGTGGACTTACCACGGCCAGCTGACAGGGAGGTGAAGAGGGTCAACCATCACACCAGGGAGCCAAAAGTGCCTACAACTGCAAGCAGGAGAATTGCATCCATCATCCATGTGGAATCTAAGCCCCCTCCTGATATAGAGGGGAACTGGACATAACCATTCTAGGGTCCACAGGATGGAGGAATAGAGTATGGATTACACTGGACTTACTGGTGTTGTGCTGGGGAACTATTGTGGTTAGTAAGAGAAGGAATCGTAGTAGTGAAGTGGAATGTGCGGCCACAGTGGCTGCTGATGGTAGGGAGATGGAAGAAGAGATATGGTGTGGGGGCATTTTCAGGATTTGGAGTTGTCCTAGGTTGTGCTGCAGGGATGGATGCCGGATGTTGTGTTTCCTGTCATGGCCCACTGGGTGGACTGGGGAAGAGTGTGGACTACAATGTGGACCACTGTCCATGTGGTGTAGTGGTGCTCCAGAAAGTATTCACCAGGTGCAGTGGCTGTGCAACAATGATGGAAGAGGTTGTTGATGTGGGAGGGGTGGGGTGGATGGGGTGGGAGGTATATGGGACCTCATTTTTTAAAATGTAACATTTAAAAGAAAATAAAGAAGGAAAAAAAGTTTAATGAAGGAGAGGATAATTAGGAAGAGAAATGTCTTAAAGGGCCCCTTATGGGAAAAATAATGAGAAAAGTTTGAAAAAGTCTATACTAGAATAGTGCTGTCCAATAGAAATAAGATGGGAGTCACATATGTAATTTAAAATTTTTTAGGAGATGAATTAAAGTGAAAAGAGCAGGTGAAAATAATGCAAAGAATATATTTTCTTTGATCCAAAATATCAAAAATATCCTTGCAACATGTAATAAACCTAAAATGATTAATAAGAAATTTTACCTTCTTTTTTTCCACTCTAAGTATTTGAATCAAGTGAGTATGCTACACTTACAGCACATCTCAATTAAAACTGGTCACATTTCATTTGGTCAATAGCCATAAGTAGCTATTGGCTACTCTACTGGACAGCACAGTTCTTGACCTTCCTTGGAGTCATCCAGTCATCCACTGAGTTTGTCTTTATTCCCTCGCCTATAAATGCAAGGAGACTTCTCCTAGTGGAGAGAACCAGAAATGTCTTCAAATGTTGCCAAATATCTCCTTAGGGGCAAAATAACTGCCAGTTGAGAACCACTGGTCTTTCTTTAAAATCATTAAGAGTTTAACATAAAACCACTTGAGAAATATGTTCATTTAAACTTGATACAGAGTAGAAAGTTAATACACAGAAAACAATGGAATTCCTATAGATTATCAACAAGCTTTTGAAAGACAGAATTTTACAAATGCATTCATATTTGCAAACACATAAAATAATAGGAACAAATTAACAAAAACTTTTAATAGCTGTACAATTAAAATTATTAAACATTGCTAAATAAAAGAAGATCTAAATAAATGAAGACATAATATATTCATGAATCAAATTATTGTTTTCAAAATGCTCACTCACCTCAAAATAAATTTATATATTTAAACACAATCTCAATGAAAATACTTGGAGGCATTTTTGTGGGAATTGACAAGATGTTTTCAAACTGTATATAAAAATTACAATGACCTAACATGCTCAACACAATTTCTTTTCCACATGTTATACTTTAGTAATCAAGCTAATGCCATGACATGTTTAGTCATTTAAATCAGTGAAGTGGAATAGAATCTACAAATTGATGCAAACATATGGAATCAATTCATTTTAATAACTGCATTGTTCTGTACATCAGTTTGGGTAGAACTGACATCATAACATATGTAGTTTTCCAATATATAAACATGGAATGTCCTTCCATTTATTTATGTCTTCTTTGGTTTCTGTTCTAACATTTTATAGTTTTCTAAATATAGGTCCTTTCTGTTCCTGGTTAAGTTTATTACTAAATTTTTGATTTTTTTAGTAGCCACTGTAAATTAATTTTTTTCCCACTTCCAACGCAGACTGCACCTTAGTAGTGTACAGAAGCATTATGAATCTTGCCCTCGTCAGGTTAGATGAACTTGTCTATTAGTTCTAGTAGCTTTGTTGTGTTTTATTTTCTTACTTTTTACATTGTATTTTTCATGTTTTTTACTTTAAGCAATTCACTTATTAAACTGAAATTAACTTAAAATTACATAAAGATTTGAACAAGAAATTTTTTTCAAGCAGCATTGGATTTTTAAAAATAACAATATATGGAACTTAAAATAATAACAAAATTAAAATGTCACAACCACAGGAAGGTTAGGTTCTGATCAAAATATGGTTAAATGGAAATTAATAATAAGAAATGAGCAAAGTAAAAAGTCCCAACATGTTTGGAAATTAAAATATATTATCAAAACACCATATAGTTCAGATATGAATTCAAAAGAATTTAGGTAATATGTTAGAATTCATTTTTAAATTCTATATATCAAAATACATTGGGAGGCAGGCAAGATGGCATCTGAGTGCTGCAGGGAGCACTTCACATTTGCTGTGTTTCCTCATCCTCCATTTCCTCTTTTCGGTGTGTACTGATTTTGGCCATCTACACTATCCCTTTCCCCTACATCTTTCTATTCTCCATCATCTACTGTTTCTCTTACATTCTACCTCCCTTTCTTTGCCCCCAAAATTGTCTGAATTTATTCCTAATACATTTGTTCTATTTTCTGCCTTTTATCCACTTTTGATATTATTGTCTTTCTTTTCTCTTTCTGTCTCACATGAAAACACTGGCCTTTTAATACATACTATACTCCTCCCCATACTCAGTTGACTGTCTCATTATAGGTACTCTGCTAACTGCTATAACTCTACACAACTTACATGAGTCTAATATCCACTCTCCTAGATCTCACCTTGTTGCTCTGTTAACATTTATTACCAATACTACTTTATACATTTTCTTTTCTTTCTTGTTTTGCTTTCCCTGGCCCTAATATTTTCCTTCAAAGTGAACTTAGCCAGCAACAAGAAACTAGAGTAAGAAGAACAAAGTGACAAAGACATAACGCTTATGCATGAACAACAACTAATCCCCAAGACTAGACAAAGAAGCTAATGAACTTATTAAACATATCAAGATAAAATGATGACCAGACAGCAACAAAAATCTACAAACCAAACCAGTAATCAGGAAAACATGGCAGAATCTAATGACCAAACTAAAAACCAGGAAGAGGAGCAGAACATCGGACATGTAATTAAAGATCTGAAAACATATATTAGATACCAACTTAATGAACTAAAGGAAGAGATTAACAATAGGAAGAAAACACATGGAGAGGAAATTGCAGACACATGCAAAAAGATAACAGATATGATAGTAATGAATACCACAGTTCAAGAAATCAAAAATACACTCTCAGCAAATAGCAGCAGATTAGAAGAGGCAGAGGAGAGAATTAGCAATCTGGAAGACAGTACACCTGAAATCAGATAGTAGAATTGATAGATAAAAAGAAAAAATCCAGCTGGGACTTAGGAACCTGAATGACAATGCAAAACACACAAGCATACATATTATAGGCATCCTAGAAGGAGAAGAGAATGGAAAGGGGACAGAAGAGGTGTTGGAGGAAATAATGGTTGAAAACATCTCAAATCTACTGAAGGAGATGTATGTACATGTCCAGGAAGCACAACACACTCCAAACACCATAAATCCCAGAAGGCCGACTTCAAGATATATACTTGTCAAATTATCCAATGCTCAAGACAAAGAGAAAATTCTAAAAGTAGAAAGAGAAAAGAGAACCATCACATACAAGGGAGGCTCCATGAGATTAAGTGCTGATTTCTCATCTGAAACCATGGAGGCAAGAAGACAGTGGTATGATATAGTCAAGGTAATAAAAGAAAAAAAATTCCAAACAAGAATACTCTATCCAGCTAAACTAGCATTCAAAAATGATGGAGAGTTCAAAATATTCACAGACAAACAGAAATTAAAAGAGTATGCCACCAAGAACCCTGCCCTTCAAGAAATACTAAAGGGAGTTCTGCAGGAAGAAAGAAAAAAACAGGAGAGGCAGAGTTGGCTGAGAGTGTAAGAGCAACAAAAAAGATAAAAAAGTACAGAAAAAAACAAAATTTGACAAACACAAGTCCAAAGAAAATATGGCTAATATAAATAATTCCTTGAAAGTAATAACACTGAATGTCAATGGATTAAACTCACCTGTCAAAAGATTCAGACTGGAAGATTGGATAGAGAAATATGACCCATCTATATGCTGTCTACAGGAAACACATCTTAGACCCAGGGATTCAAGAAGGTTGAAAGTGAATGGCTGGAAAACAATCTTACAAGTGACCAATAACCAAAATAAGACAGGAGTAGCTATATTAATATCAGACAAAATAGACTTTAAATGTGAAAAAAATTGTGAGAGAAAAAGAAGAATAATACACATTAGTGAAAGGGATAATCTTAAAAGAAAAATGAACAATCATAAATATTTATGCTCCAAACAAGGGCACCTCCAAATAACTGAGACAAACACTGGAAAAAATTAAGTGAAAGTATAGATGCCTCTACAATTATAGTGGGGGAATTAAATACACCACTATCAACTTTGGACAGAACATCTCAAAAGAGAATCAATAAAGAAACAAAAATTTTGAACAATATATTAGAGGAGCTGGACCTAATAGACATATACAGATCATTACGCCTGAATACAGAAAGATATACTTTTTTCTCAAGTGCACATGAATCATTCTCCAAGATAGACCATATACTAGGCCACAAAGAAAGGCTCAATGAATTCAGAAAGACTGAAATCATACAAAATAATATCTCTGACCACAGTGGAATGAAGCTGGAAATCTGCAAGGGCCAGAGGCCCAGATTTCACACTAAGATATGAAAATTAAACAGTACGGTCTTAGAAAAACAGTGGGTCAAAGATGAAATCTCAAAATAAATTAATAACTACTTTGAAACTAATGAAAATGATAACACAACATACCAAAACTTATGGGATGCAGCAAAAGCATTACTCAGAGGGAAATTTATAGCCATAAATTCATACATCAAAAAGAAGAAGGAGTAAAAATTGAAGAACTAACTGCACATTTGGAGGAATTATTTTAAAAACAACAAAGTAACCTCAAAGAAAGAAGAAAAAAGAAATAACAAAGATAAAAGCATAACTAAATGAAATAGAAAATAAGAAAGCACTTGAAAGGATAAACAAAACCAAGAGCTGGTTCTTTGAGAAGATCAATAAGATTGACTAACCCTTAGCTAGGCTAACAAAGAAAAAAGGAGAGAAGATGCAAATACACAAAATAAGAAATGAGAAAGGAGATATCACAACTGACCCCACCGAAATAAAGATTATCATAAGAGGATACTTTGAAAAACTATATTCCAACAAAAATGACAATTCAGAGGGAATGGACAAACTCCTAGGAACACATAAGTAGCGTATATTAATGAAAGAAGAAATTGATGATCTCAACAAAACAATCCCAAGTAAAGAGATAGAATCAGTCATTAACAACCTCCCATCTAAGACAAGCCCTGGGCCGGATGGCTTCACAAGTGAATTCTACAAAACATTCTGCAAAGAACTAACACTAATCTTGCTGAAACTCTTCCAAAAAATCGAAACAGAAGGAACATTACCTAACTCATTCTAAGATGCCAACATTACCCTAGTACCAAAGCCAAATAAGGACACCAGAAGAAAGGAAAGTTACAGACCAATTTCTCCAATGAACTTAGACACAAAAATCCTGAACAAAACACTTACTAACCATATTCAACAACAGTTAAATGAATTATACACCATGACCAAGTGGGATTCATTCTGGGTATGCAAGGATGGTTCAACATAAGAAAATCAATCAATGTAATACACCATATAAACAGATTGAAGGAAAAAATATCACATGATTATATCTAGAGACGCAGAAAAACCATTTGACAAAATACAGCACTCTTTCTTGATAAAAACACTGCAAAAGATTGGAATACAAAGAAATTTTCTGAACATGATAAAGAGTATATATGAAGAGCCCACAGCCAACATCATTTACAATGGTGAAATCCTAAAATCTTTCCCTCTAAGATGAGGAACAAGACAAGAATGCCCACTATCACCTCTTCTATTTAACATTGTCATAGAAGTACTTGCTTGAGCACTCAGACAAGAACCAGATATAAAATGCATTCTAATTGGAAAGGAAGAAGTCAAAATTTCATTTTTTGCAGATGACATGATCCTATACATAGAAAATCATGAGAGGGTCTACAACAAAGTTTCTAGAACTCACAAATGAGTTTAGTAAAGTCGCAGGTTATAAGATCAATGCACAAAAATCAGTAGCATTTCTGTACACCAATAGTGAGCAAGCTCAGGAGGAAATCACGAAACAAATAACATTTACAATAGTAAATAAAAAAATCAAATACCTAGGAACAAATTTAACTATGTCAAAAACTTATACACAGTGAACTACACAACCTTGTTCAAGGAAATCAAAGAAAACCTAAATAAATGGAAGAATATTCCCTGTTCATGCATAGGAAGACTAAATATTATTAAGATATCTATCCTACCAAAACTGTTCTATGCATTTAATGCAATCCCAATAAAAATCAACTCAGCATTCTATAATGAACTAGAAAAACTAGCTATGAAATTTATTTGGAAAGGAAAGTGGCCTTGAATAGACAAAGACATATTGAAAAAGAAAAATGAAATTGGAGGAATCACACTACCTGACTTCAAAACATACTACAAAGCTACAGTAGTGAAAAGAGCATGGTAGTGGCACAAGGAGAGACACAAAGAACATGGAACCGAATTGAGAGTTCTGATATTGATTCTCACATATACAGTCATATAATATTTGGATAAAGCCGCAAACCCTCTCAACTGGGAGAGAATGGCCTCTTCAATAAATGGTGCCTAGAGAACTGGATATCCATATTTAAAAGAATGAAATAGGATTACCTACTCACGCCTTCCACCAAAATCAACTCAAGATGGATCAAAGACCTAAATATAGAGTAGCATGCAAGTCTTGTGAAAAGAGATCCCCTCTGAGTCCAATTCCATCACGCAAAAACACCAGGTCCAAAGAAGGGCTATCTGTCATGGCAGTGAACCCCTTCTGCCATGACCATAGAACCCGTGGGTCTCTTTATCCCTCAAAAGAACCAATACCTGGGGTTGTATCTACCTTATCTGTGTCCTGGATAGTGCTTCACGGACAATTACGGGACATTATAGATCCACTGGATGGAACGTGAGAGAATCTGGGCTATGATGTGGACCATTGACTATGGGGTGCAATGATGCTCAGAGATGAACTTACCAGGTGCAATGGATGTGTCATGATGATGGGAGAGAGTGTTGCTGTGGGGGGAGTGGGGGGCGGGGGCGGTGGGGTTGAATGGGACCTCATATTTTTCATAATGTAATTAAAATAAATAAATAAATAATTAAAAAAAAAAGACCTAAATATAACAGCCAAGACCATATAGACTTTGGAAAGCAGTGTAGGGAAGCATCTACAGTACCTTGTAATAGGAAATGGCTTCATGACCTTTGCACCAAAAGCACGAGCAGCAAAAGAACAAATAGATAAATGGAATTTCCTCAAAATTAAAGTCTTCTGCACCTCAAAGGAGTTTGTCAAGAAAATGAAAAGGAAGCCTACAGAATGGAAGAAAATATTTGGTAAACATATATCTGATAAGGGACTTATAACCTGCATATATAAAGAACTCCTATATCTCAAAAATAAAAAGACAAACAAGCCATTTAAAAAATGGGAAAAAGATTTAAACAGACACTTCTCCAAAGAAGAAATACAAATGGCTAAAAAGCACATGAAAAAATGCTCCAAATCTCTAGCTATTAGGGAAATGCAAATCAAAACTACAATGAGATACCATCTTAATCCCATAAGATTGGCAGCTATGAAAAAAACAGGAGACTACAAATGCTGGAGAGGATGTGGAGGAATGGCAACACTCATCCACTGCTGATGGGAATGAAGAAGGATCCAGCCATTCTGGAGGACAGTTTGGTGGTTTCTTAATAAAAACTACCTATAGATTTTCCATATGACCCAGCAATTCCACTGCTGGGTATATACCCAGTAGAACTGAAAACAAGGATACAAACCAATAGATGCACACCAATGTTCATAGCAGCATTGTTCACTATTGCCAAAAGTTGAAATGAACCCAAATGCCCATCAACAGATGAATGGATAAATGAAATGTGGTATATACATACAAGGGAATACTACTCATTTTTAAGAATGAATACACTACAAACACACATGATAACATGGATGAATCTTGAGAACCTTATGTTGAGTGAAGCAACCCAGGCATTGAAGGACAAATACTAAATGACATTAATGATGTGAAATAAGTAAACCAAGCTGCCTGAGAGAGCTAGAGACCAGATGATAGACTTAAAGGACTTTGGGGGGTAGAGGAAGGATGTAAGTGACACCTACATGGTTGAAGTCTATGATAAGCTGGAGGTAAGTATTTATACAAGGAAGGGATAAAATGGGGGCATAAGATTATCTTTGGTTGGGGCTTTGCGAGCTTGAGGGTGGCCAGGGATGGGAGCATGGGTAATATTGCCCAAGAAATTGGGGTGAAGGTGGTGGAACATACAAACATAGGAGATTGTCAGGAACTTGTTGAGAGTATAATGCTGAGAAAACAGTTTCAAAAATATAATATGGAAGGTTACTTTAAGTCCTTAAAAGGGATAATTTGACACAGGACAGACTTCTAGGGAGTGTGTGAGTGCTCATTTTGCCACAGTGGGTTATATCATTGGATAGAGACCCATATAATGAGAGTAAAAGTATACACACATCCTGGGGAGGACTGATGTTCTCAAATAAAGAGAATTGTATCTCTCAAGAGAAATGGTGGCTCCCAATGCATTAGGGCAGTTGAGCATGTCAAGCCATCAACACTGTTGCAAGTATCTCTGAACATGACCCTTCAAGCAATGAAGATTGACTGTCACTGAGGGGAGGGGAAAGAGGTATTGAATAGATGGAATCAATATAACTGTGAGGACAATAGAAGTGTTCTACAAGATAACGCAAGGATGGATATAGACATGTTAAATTACACCAAATGTATAGGGGGCTGATAGGCTAAAATGTAAATCATAATGTAAAACATAAGATAACTAAAACTTTAGAAAATTGTATAGTCTAAAATATAAACCACAATGTAAAGGCAAATGTTACCTTGTTTGAAGGCTATTGTTTCAAGATCTGTCCATCAGGTTCAGTAAATATAGTATGAACATGTAAAAACATTATTGCTGTGGAAGGGAAAAGGATCTTATGTTGGATATGTGGGATTACTGTATATTGTATATATGAATTGCTGTGATCTAAAACTCTTGTGAAGATAAGCTTAATAATTAGGGAAAAAAAAAGAAAAAGGACATAGACACTGAGAAAAAGATGGAAGAAGTTGCCTTGACTATTTGCATACAGGGCAACACTTATTGCAGTGATGGAAGGCAAAACATAAAAAATAAAGCTTATGCATTTTTTAATTTTTTGATGTCCCAATTTATTTTTACTTTAATTTTTAAAAATTAATATGTATTCTATATCTAACCTTTAAACTCATCGCTATATTCCATTTTACTATTAATGGAACCTGGCAATATATTGCTCTTATTTTTTGAGAAGTTTTGGATAACAGAGAGGTTCAACAATGGCAGGGTAGGGATACTGGTGTGGGATGTTATTGACAGTGGACACATGGTTGGCAGGGAGTTTTCCAGGGCACATATCCAGGGAACATAAAAATGTTTGGATATTTTCATGGTGGTTACAATTAAAAACAACAGAGGGAGTGCTGAGTTACTAGCCAGGAGAGCTCTATCCCAGTCCCTAAAGGAACAGCAACAATCCCCCAAGTGCATTGGTAAAGACCGAAAAAGAAGGAAGGTCCAACAATGCATCCTTGATACTAATGACTATGCTTGTGACCCTGTGCACCTGAAATAAGAACAAGGCCTAGAGCTGCAGGGTGCCTAAGAGTTACCTCCTGAGAGCCTCCGTGTTGCTCAAATGTGGCCAGTCTCAAAGGCAAAGTCAGCAAGTAAATGTGTTGCCTTCCCCCCAACATAGGACATGACTCCCGGGGATGAGCCTCCCTGGTGCCGAGGGATTACTACCAAGTACCAGCTGATGATGTAACTAGAAAATGACCTTGAATAAAAGGGTCAACTTGGATCAGCAGAATATCTCAGTCTCCATACCAGGAGTTAAAAATGCTTTTTGACCTGAATAAAAGGGGGAAATGGAAAGGACAAATGAGTTTATATGGCTATGAGTCTCCAAAAAGAGCCAGGATGTTATCAGAGGAGTTGCCCTTATGCACACCTCATCAGAGTCCCAGAGACAGATAAAGTAGATACAGCCCCAGCTATTGGTTCTTCTGAGGGTTACAGAGACCCATAGGTTCTACGTTCATGGCAGATGGAGTTCAGTGCCATGTCAGTTGGCCCTACTTTGGAGTTTGTTTCTGTGTGATGGAGCTGGACTCAGATGTGATCTTTGTTCACAAGTCTCTCCTGTTACTGTAGTTGGTGCTGGCATTTAGTGTATACACAGGGGACCTGAATCTCTGGACTGACCATGTGATAGCCTGGCCCTGATTCCCAACAGACCTGCCACCTACACTCTGGTTATTGGACTTACCTCACTCAGCTAACATGGAGCTGAAGAAGGTCAACCACCACACCAGGGAGCCAAGAGTGCCTACAACTTAAAGCAGGAGAATTGCATCCAGCATCCATGTGGAATCTAAGCCCCCTCTTGATCTAGATGTGGGGTGGACACAACCATTCCAGGGTTCACAGGATGGAGGAGTAGAGTATGGATTAGGGTGGACTTACTGATATTCTATTCATGAACTACTGTGATTAGTAATCGAACAAAATGTTTCATTGTTGTGGAGAAAGTCAACATGGTGGCTGCTGGGGGTAGGGAGTGAGAGGAAGAGATGTGATATGGGGGCATTTTCGAGGGTTGGAATTGTCCTGGGTGGTGCTGCAGGGACAGTAACTGAACATTGTATATCCTCCCATGGCCCACTAGGTGGACTGTGGGAGAGTGTGGGCTATGGTGTGGACCACTGACCATGAGGTGCAGTGGTGCTCAGAGATGTATTCAGCAAGTGCAATGATTGTCTCATGATGATGGAGGAGATTGTTGTTACAGGGGTAGAAGTGGGGTAAGGGGAGTGGGGAGTATACAGTGGCCTCATATTTTTTTATTGTAACATTAAAAAAATAAAGAAAAAAATATGCTGGTTGCCAAATTTAAGTCGAAGGAAAATTTCTAACTTACAATGCATGATTTAGAATTAAAGAAGCAAAGCTCTCAATCCCAAGATTTTTCCAAAATTTACAGAAAACCAACACAGAGGAGATAAATATAAGGAAAAAGAAAACTCAAATTAGTGAAATGGGAGAACAAGAATAGACAGAGAGGACAAACGGAAGCAAATATATTCATTGGAAAGAGTAATAAGCTTGATAAGAACAATTTTTTTTTAAAGATTTATTTTATTTTTTATTTAATTTCCCCCCCCCCCCCCCCCCGGTTATCTGTTCTCTGTGTCTTTTTGCTGCGTCTTGTTTCTTTGTCCGCTTCTGTTGTCGTCAGCGGTATGGGAAGTGTGGGCGGTGCCATTCCTGGGCAGGCTGCACTTTCTTTCGCACTGGGCGGCTTTCCTTATGGGTGCATTCCTTGCGCGTGGGGCTCCCCTACGTGTGGGACACCCCTGCGTGGCAGGGCACTCCTTGTGCTCAACAGCACTGCACTTGGGCCAGCTCCACACGGGTCAAGGAGGCCCAGGGTTTTAACTGCGGACCTCCCATGTAGGTAGACGGACGCCCTATCCACTGGGCCAAGTCCGTTTCCCGATAAGAACATTTTAAGACAGATGAAGGAAAAAAAGAGAAACATAAATGTCGACATCAGAAAAAAAAGACATTTTTAACAAATTTTTCAAAAGATAAAATGATATTTTATTTAAATATTTATTTGTATTTAAAATGTATTATATTTCAACAGATAAAATGATATTTCAAAAGTTGTGTGAATAGTTTTTTAATGAGATTTTCATTTACAATTGTATTTTTAAATGACATTTTCATTTAAAATTTATTTTCATTTTAAAATTTAGCATTTTTCAACAGACAAAATGATACTTAAAAAGTGGTGTGAATAGGTTTGGAAATCTAAATGAAATGAACTCATTTTTAGTAAAATATTACCAAATCTGACATAAGAAAAATTTGGAAACTGAACTTAGTAATAGCATTCACAATTTAAAATCAGAATCATGAACATTCCCACAGAGAAAACTTTGACCCCAAAAGATTTCAATATACATTCAACAAAAACTTTCAAAAGGATAAAATGGTCGGACCACATAAAACAAACCACTAACGTACCCGTAGGTCAGACGTACTAATTACAAGTGTTATGATATACTTTTATCATTTCTTTTCATTTCCAAACATTCCCAAACAATTTTTATTAATTTTCTACAAATTAAGCCTTACCTTTCCATTCTCTAACCACATAATATTGTCTCATGACATATTCTAGCAATTAACTCCAGGAATTTGCTCATTATATTTAGCTCATAATAGAGAAGTCATAAAATACTTGTCCTTATGGACCTTGCTTGCTTCAATCACCTTAATGTCCTCTAGATTCATCCAGGTTGTCATATGTTCCATGAATTCATTTCTTCTGATTGCTGTATAATATTCCATCATGGGTATAGATGCAATTTGTTTATCCATTCATTGGTTGATGGACACATGGGTTGTGTCATTATTTTGCAATTGTGAATAACATCACTATGAACATCAGTGGGCAGATGTCTGTTCATGTCACTACTCTCACTTCTTCTGAATATATACCTAATAGTAGTATGCTGGTTCACATAGTAAAACCATATCTAACATCCTTAGCAACTACCAGTGACTGTACCATTCCACATTCCCAACAGTAGCAAATAAGCATCCCTATCTCTCCATATCATCTTCAACACTTGTAGGTTTTTTTATGCATATCAATTTTATTGATACATATTAATAAAGGATAAATTCATGCAAAGAGTACAATCTCTGGTATTCAGTGTAATCACATATTTGTGCATTCCTCACTCCAATCATTCTCAGAGCTCTTTCATTATTGCAATAATAATGAACAAATAGGACCAATGAAAACCTATCACCTGTGTCTCTATGCCACACCTGCTGTAAATACCTGTTATTCTTTTATCTTCTCTCTAGTATACTTGTATTTAGATTTTATAAAACAGTTACATATCTTCAAAACAACCCATATTCATGTTTTACATGAGGTTTTATTATCTTATACAGACTCGTGTTACAGCTTTTAGCTTTCCTTCCAGTAATATACATGAACCTAGACTTTCCCTTTCAAACACTGTCATACCCGTATAATAGCTGTTAGTTACAAACATCATGATATATTTTAACAGGGTGTTTGTTTTTTTTCCCCTTTCAGGCTGCAGCACACCCTATATGCTCTCTTTTAGTTCTGGTCTTTGGGTAACATATTCTGCCAGTTTTTGTTAGTTCGTGAAGTCTTTGTACCCACCCTCAGTTTTGAAGGACAGTTTTGCAGGATACAGAATTTCTTGGCTGGCAGTTTTTCTCTTCCAGGGCCTTAAATACATCATACCACTTTATTCTTGCCACCAAAGATTCTGATGATAGGTCAGCACTTAATCTTATTAAGTTTCCCTTGTATGTGATGCTTTGCTTTCCTCTTGCTGCTTTAGAATTCACTGTTTTATCTCTGATATTTGTCATTCTGAATAGTAGGTGTTTTGGGGCAGGTCTATTTGGATTTATTCTGTTTGGGGTGAGTTTTCCTTCTTGGATTGATACTTATGTCCTTCATAAGGGTTGGGAAGTTTTCGGTCATTTCTTCAAATTTCTTTCAGCTCCTTTTCCATTCTCATCTCCTTCGGGGACACCAATAATGTCAATGTTTGTGCATTTTGCATTGTCATTTAATTCCCTGAGACTCTGTTTCATTTTTTCCATTCTTTTCTCTTTCTGCTCTCCTGACTTTTCCAGTTCAGAAGTTCTGTCTTCAAAATCACTAAGTCTTTCTTTGAGCAATTCAGTTCTGCTCTTATGTGTCTCTAATGTACTTTTAATCTCACCTATCATGTCTTTCATTCCCATAAGGTCTGTTACTTTACTTTCCAGGCTTTCAAATTGTTCTTTATGCTCTCCCAGTGTTTTCTTAATATTTTTTATCTAGCCATGTTTTCTTAAATTCTTTGAAATGATTTAGGAGAGTTGTGTGGTTATCAGTGATTAATAGTATTAAATCATGTATCTCTTCAGGATCTTTGATTACTTCTTTTGGCTGGGCCATCTCTTGATGTTTCCTAGTATGACTTGTAATTTTTGGCTGATATCTAGGCATCTTAATATGTTGGTGAATTTACTCTCATGGCCAATTTCTCTATTGCCTACTGTCCTTTTTTCTCCATAGCTTTTTTCATTTTGGGTTCAATTGATTCTATGTCTTTAAAATTGCGCAGCTTAATTTATGAATATCAGGCAAGGGCCTCACTAGTGGGGCACACATTTTTGTCCCATGGTAGGCATAGAGAGACTCAAGTCTTTAAACATGCAATGTTGATACTGGCCAGCATATAGGCACACATCAGTGCACCTTTCCATGGAGTTGTTTCAGCCTGGACTTTCCTGTGTTCCTGTGTTGAATCTCCAGAGAAGAGATTCAAAGCAAGCTCCACTGGCCCAATGCACTAAAGAGAAGCACCTCAGGTCCCCCTCCATTTTCCCTCAGAACAGCTGTTGGGGATGGAGATGTCTTTTTCCCTCCAATAGGCTTCAGGATTTTATCCCCAATTAATATCTTGATGGTGGGAGAGCAGAGCACTTCCTGCTTCACTAGGACTTAGCAACTAACTTTTGTCCTTTTGGCTTTTTGATCTCTCTGTCCCTTACCCACTTGGAAGCTGGAAGTTGTGGAGCAATGTCCTAGTCTGCTGACCCCCAAAGGAGGTTCACCCAGGTAGCTTTTGACTCTTTTATTCATTGTTTTTAAGAGCATTGAGCTATGCCTGTTAATTTGATGCCACCTTCCCACAGTTCTCATCTCCTTCATTTTTAAGTGGAAATAGACTTCACATACCAGAAAATTCATACTTTTACCATATACCATAAAAAATAGATTATAATAAATTGTACAAATTTGTGCCATCATTTCCATTGTCTGTTTTCAAAATGATAGTTATCCCATAAAGAAACTCCATATCCCTTGAATTACTGTACAGTCCCTTGTCCCCAATCTCCTGGTAAAAAAGTATTGTATTTTCTTTATATATATATTTGCCAATTTGGGACATTATATATAAAATGCATCATACACTGTAGTAGTTTGATATTGTATGATTTCCAAAAATAGATATTGGATTATGTTTGTAAACTGGTCTGTCCCTCCAGGCATATTAGAGTATATTGGATTCAGAGATTTTGCTTTTACTTGATTACATAATGATTAAGACTTTGATCGGGTATGTCCATAGGACATTGAGTCCCCATTCCCTTGGAAACCCTACTGCAGAGAAGGGAGTTGGAATTTCGATGTTGGGGTTTTGATGTTGGTGTTTTGATGCTGAGGAATAGAGACAACTCCTTAGACACAGCAAAATCCCTGAGGAAAGAATCAGATCTATTTTCCTGATTTGTCTGCAACTGAGCTTGACAGAGCACAACAGCTGAGTGGGAAGAGAAACCCAAGAAGCCAGATCTTTTGGAAGAAGTCAACAGTCAACTTGCCCCACATGGTGGCAATAGACTTTGATGAGGGAAGTAACTTATGCTTCATGGCCTGGTGACTGTAAGCGTCTACCTCAAATAAATGCCCCTTGTGAAAGCCAACAGTCCAAATTTCATAAAGGAATTTGGCTGGCTGGAAATCAAAGAGCCAATGCTGAAGTGAAGGCAGAAATTCTTCTACTGACTCTGAAACCCCCAGTTTCAACTTTTAAGTTTTCCAGCTGATTGTGTGAGGAGACTCCCCATATTGCAGAAGGCAATTTCCTTCTTTGATTATACATATAACCCACTAATTATTGATGCAAATTCCATCTACAAAATGCCCTCACAATAACCAGCAGAGTAGTACTTGACTCAAGAACAGGACATTATAACCTCGTAAGCTGACACACAAATTTAACCATCTCAATCTCTTTTTCTGGATTCCCTCTTTTGTGATATATTGGGCAGTCCATGTCAAGAATCATATATCTTGATTATATTAGCTTTTTAGTAAATCTTGAGTTAAGTAGTGCATATTGGTACTTATTCATTTGCCACTCCAGGTATTTTTGCTTATTTGTGTTTCCTTTGTATATGCATATTTTAAAATCAGTGTGAAAATTATGTGTTAAAATGGTGGGAATGTGATTAGGATTATCCAGAATCACTAAATAATGGAACATGACATCTTAATAATATTGAATGTATCAGCCGTAGAACATGATAAAGCACTCCATTTAATTAAGTCTACTTTTATTTTTCTCAGCTACATTATACAGCTACCATTGTAGAAGTTTTCTACATTTACTTGTAAATTAAATTCTGATGTTTATTATTTTATAGTACTTTAAATGAAATTATTAGTTTGTATTTTTCTAATTATTTCATTTCTAGTATATAGTAGTCAATGGATTTTTTCACACAATAATGTATTCTAAGACCTTTTATAAAATCATTTATTAGTTCCATTTTTTTGAGAATTATTAGCAGTTTCTATGTACATGATAATTTAGTATTTAAATACAATTTAATTCTCTTTTTTTCTGATTTTATCTTGCCTTATTGATCTTGTTAGTATCTCAAATACAAAGTTGATTAGAAATGGCAAAGTCATATTTGTATGCAATTATTTACCATTCATTATGACAACAAGTGTATGGATTTTTTTGGTAAATGTCCCTTTTTCAAAAAGAGGAAGTTCATTCTTTTTCATGTATGCTGTGATTTTAACTTGTAAGATAATGAATTTTTCAAATGTTTTTTTCTGTACCTAAAGAAGACATCCTATGTTCAGGTTGTTATTCTGTTAATATGATGGATTAAATTAATGGATATTTAATGATAAATTAACTGCATTCCTGAGATAAACCTGCTTAGGCATGATATTTTATTCTTTATATTTATTGCTGAATTTGATTTGCTAGTATTTTGTGAAGGATTTTTCATCTATGATCATAAGGAATATTGGTCCATAATTATCTTTCTTTTTGATCAGGTTTTAATGTAAGTCTTTGCTGGTCTCCTAAAATAAATTCAGTTTTCCTTCCCTTTTTTTTTGAAAAAGTTTGTACAAGTTTGATATTACATTTTCCTTAAATGTTGGGTAAAATTTACCATTAAAACTGTTTGGATGTGGACTTTCCTTTGTGAGAAGATTGATGATAAGTTCAGTTTCGCTGATATAGTGTTAGCTCTCTTTTAATATCACATTTTCTCACCCTTCTAAGTTATGCTTTTCAAGGCATTTATCCATGTTTACCTAAGTTGATTGATTTTTGGCATGAAATTGGCATGGCACTTGTTTAATATTCTTTTTATGTCTGCAAGGTCTGTAGTAATAGTAAATTTTATTTAAGATATTGGCAATGTGATCTTCAATCTTGCTAAGAGCTTTTCAATTTAAGATTTTCAAATACCTAACTTTGGCTTTGCTATCTACTATTTGTCTTAATTCAAAATATTTACGCATTTATTATTTCCTTCCTTTTATTCACTTTGTGTATATTTTTTGATCTTTTCTAATTTCTCAACATCAAAACTTCCATAATTGCTTTTAAGCTTTTATCCTTATTAATAGAATTTTCTTTTGTTCCTGCTTTACCTGCATTCTAAAATTTTCCTATACTTTATTTTCATTATCATTTAATTCTAGATGGTTTATTTCCTTTATGATTTCTTTTTTAATCCATTTAATCCATGAGTTGTTTTAAAATTTGTTAAAAATAATGTCCTATTACTGAAGTCCCTTTTAAGATAAGGAAATTCAGATAGAGAAAGTCACAGAAAGTAAAAACTGAAATCAGCAAAATGCAGGAGAGAAAGAAGAGATCAGGAGAAATCACCATTTGTCTTGCCATGGGAAAATTTAATGACCAAAGCTCACCAGCAACCATCCCCAGAACACCATAATCTTGGTTAGAAAGAGTTGCCTTGATGATGCCTTGATGTGGACATTTTCCCAGTCTCAAAACCATAAGTTAATAAATTCACATTGTTTAATCTATCCCATTCCATGGTATTTATTTGAAGAGGTCTAGGAAACTAAAACAGATTTTGGTACCAGGAGAGTGGGGTGCTACTATTGCAACAGAAAAAAGTGTGGTAATAACTTTGAAATTTGATCATGGATTGATAGAAAAGGCCTAGACCAGTTTGAAGAAATTGTTCTCAGGAATATGGATGCTAAAGGTAATTTTCATGAGGCCTTAGAAGAAAATGGTGATTGTGCTATTGGAAATTGATGGAAAGGTGATCCTTCTTTTAAAGTTGCAGAGATTTTGGCAGAATTGAGTTCTGATGTCAGGTGGAAGACAGTACTTGACAGGGTTGAACTTGAATATTTAGCTGAGAAGATTTCCAAGGTAAGTGTGAAAAGTTCAGTCTGTTTTCTCCTTGCAACTTCTTGTAAAATACAAGAGGAAATGGATAAGCTGAGAACTGAACTCCTGGGCACAAGGAAACCAGAAATTGATGTTTAGAAAATTTTGAGTTTTTGGAAAGTGAGTTCCCAGAGAGTAATGTTCCATCCAAGGGTTTAAATGCACATGCCACCAGTTAGCAATTTCTGGGGAAGTCAGGATTGGAAATGCAGTTATCTAGGAAGAACATGTGGAAAGCTCTTTTGTCTGATGGTCTGGGCCCCTGTGTATTACAGGCAAAATCATGTTTTTAGTGAGAGCTGTATGAATAGAACCACTGCCAGCTTAGAATAAAAGAGACCAAAGAGGAACAGATTGAAGGGAAAAAATCATTTCAAGGGCAGAAAGACAGAAACTGAGTTTGGGACTGAAGACATCTTCTCTGGCCAAGATAGTGGGCTCACCCATGTGTGTGGAAAGGGTGAGTCTGCCTTGACACTTGAAGAGGGTGGGCCTTCTACCTCATTGTTCAGAAAGAGTGCTACCACCCCAGTGTTCAGAGAGGGTGGAGGCTATACCATGGCGATTGCAGAGAGTCTGGCCACCAGCCCAGTGTTGTGAGGGGGGCGGGGCTGGTGCCTCAACACTTGCAGAGAGCCAGCTGCCATCCCATTGCTTGGAGAGCATAAAGACTCCACCCCAGTGTTTGGGAAGATCATGGCTGCTATACAACCACTTGGAATGTGTGGGGTTGCCACTCCATCAGACCCAGAGGAAAAAACATCATTCTATAGAGAACTTACAGACCTTGAAATCTACTACTGTATGTCCTGCAAGGTTTTAGAATTGTTTGCAACCCATGTCTCCTGTCTTCCTTCCATTTTCCCTCTAAGGAATGGAACTGTTCATCCTATGCCTGTCCTTCCATTGACTTAGATGAGATTTTAGACTAAGTATTGTTTCTGAAATGACTTAAGACTTTTGGGACATTGTAATAAAATTAGTGTATTTTGCATATAGAAAGAACATGTTTTTTGGGTGTCTACTGGGGGAGTGTAGCGTTTTGAAGCTGTTATGTATCACAGGAAAATCTGTTAAATTTATTACATTCCTGTGAGTGTGTACACATTGTAAGTAGGACCTTTTGATGAGGCTATTTTAGTTAAGATGTGACCCACCTCAGTCAGAATGGATCTTAATCCTCTTCCTAGTGTCCTTTATAAGAGAAGGAAATTCAGATACAGAGAGAATGACACAAAAAGTAAAAAGTTAAAACAAATGAAACCTGGAAGAGAAGGACAAGACCAGGAGACACCATAAGGTGGCTTCCATGTGACAAGTTGAGGACCATGAGTCACAAACTGCTAGCCCCAAAACTTCACAGTCTTGGGGAGAAAATATTGTCTTTGGGCATTGATGTGGACATTTTCCCAGCCTCAGAACAATAAGCTAATAAACCCCCATTGCTTAAGCCAACCCATTTCATGGTATTTGCTTAAGCAGCCTAGACACTAAAACATTAAGCTTTCAGCACTTTGTAAATCATGAAGATGTCTGTTGCAGCTGAGTATATACTCCGTTTTGGTGAATGCTTCCATTGCAAACGCACATTCATGCAAAAATGTGCATTCTACAATTGTTGGGTGTAGTGTAATTTGATATCAGTGTCACTTGAATCTTTATATATCCTTACTGAATTTTTATTTAATATCTAAGTGTATTTATTTTACCTTTATTTTTATACAATATTTTCACATCATATAGAATTCTCTTTTGAAATTCAAAAGTTTTTTTTTTTTTTTTTACAGCAAGTTAAAGCATGTTCCTGCATTCTCTTTTCTTGCTGCTGTTATTGGTCCAGGTGAGAAGTCAGGACCATTTGTATTGTTGTTACATGATGTATAATGTGCTGCTATTAATCTTGTTCAGTCAATTTTTAAATTTCTTATTAGAATTTCAATTCTAGAATTATGATTGTTTTTATGTTCTATAATTTTGCTTTAAAAATTCAATCTATTTATTATGCATATAATATTTAATCCTTGAATATATTTATATTAACTGCACTAAAGTTCTTGCTTTTTGATTACAATATCTGAGTTCCCTCTGCTTTAATTTCTATTGAAGAGTTTTTTGTTCTGGAGAATTGGACACATTTTTCTTTTTCCTTTTTTTCTTTGTGTGTGTGTGTGTGTGTGTCTATTGATTTCTGATTGAGTACTAAACATTATGCCTGATATTTGAAAAGACTGCATTCTATTATGTTCCCATGAAGAGTGAGCTTTATTTTAAGGTTGGAGCCTTAAAAAAATTTCTACTTATTTTTTAAATCTTCTGCCTGCTACAGTTTGCCAAACTTCTTATGTTCTCCTCATGAATTCACAGTTTAAACAGATAGCCAAATATTTAGGTGAAATTTGAATGCAGATTGCAGATTTTTTGGGTCTATTTTTTTGTTGGCTTCCTCCCTCCCAAAATTTCTCTTTTAATTTTCTGTCTTATTTTTAATCACAACTTTATCCTCTGACCTCAACCCAGTGAGCCTAAAACTTTCTACTCTCAGAGCTACCCTCAAATGGAGAGTGTCTTCTGTCAAAAAGTCACAAACACATCATTTACATGTAGCATTTCATACTTCAATGGGAGATTACTCTCTAGGTTCTGCCTACATTCTGTTGTTTGCTAGTACTTTCAAATTTCAAAGAGATTTGCTTTCCTAGTTTGTTGTTTTTCCTCTGTGGTAGTGTTGGTACTAACAAGTTACTCTGCCATTACCCCAAAGACTGTTAGAAGCTAGATACATTCTTTTTTGTTAATTGTCTCTTGAATGATTTCAGTTTATTAATGATAAATCTGTTTTATTTGTATTAACTCTTAAAATTTATCTAGTCTTATTTCTTATTTTAGTCTGTGCATTTCTGTCTCTTTTTGGTATGTTTTGCTTGGAGCTTTAGAATGATGGCTATTTGATATAAATATATTACCAATTTTCTTATTTAGCTTATTTAATATAATGATGAGAGAACCAGAGTTAAGAACAATCTCAGCAGTGAAATCTATATTTGTGTATCCAGTACATCTGCATAGATTCATCTACAATGAAGAAGAATGTTGTAGGTGTCTCTGGCTTCTTTCTTAGACCTGGCATGCATCACATCAGGAAAAAGTTTCCCCCACTTACTGCTTGGGTTAGCCACAGCATAAATTCCTTCAACTTCCTTTGCAATTATTTTGTTCAAAGTTTAAATGAGGTGTTATTTACCATAAAATCATAAAACCCCCCAATTGTGTGTGTATAATTCAGTGAGATTTAGTAAATGTATACAGTTGTGCAACCTTCACCATAATCCAGTTTTAGAACACTTCCATTGCCCCCCAAATCCCTCATGTCAAGCTTTGCAGTCAATCCTCTCTCCCACCAACAACCCAAAGGAAATAGTAATCTGATGTTCATCTCTAGTGTTTCCTAGAAATTTCACATAAATAAAATCACACAATATGTGGTCTGTTCTGTCTACATTCTTTCACTTAAAATATTTTTGATATTCACCCATATTTTTGCATCAGTAGTCTGTTCCTTTTAATTATGTTGTAGTATTCCATTACAATGATATACCACATGCACCAGTTGATGGACACTTGGGTTGTTTCCAAGTTTGAGGTTTTCTTTTTTAAATATTATTGCTCAAAATTTTAATGTTGTAAATGAAGTAAAGGGGCACCAGAGCTATCCTTGTGGTCTGATATAATAACTCCCATTACCTCCCCAAATTATAAGGTTTAGTGTGGGATTTTAACTTGGTGTCTAACATTATTTTCCAAGAATAATAAGAAATTCTCAAGAGAATTAATAGTAAGTAGGTATATTCATTCAGTTTTGTGGCTGAAATTTCTTGGGTTTAAACTGTGTCCTTCCTTCCCAGGAAGAATGTTTGTAACATTGTGGGTTTGTACATTTGTTTTAATATTTTTTATTTAAAACATTGGAATCTGTGAGGAGAGGAAAGTTACTAAATTGCTATTTCTCTGAAAGTCCTTACTTCAGTTTTTCCTCAAATTTGATCAGCAAAATCATTAGGCCTTATTTTTCTAAAATGCCATTAAGATTATATAAATCACAGCCTGTTTCAAGTCTCTAATAAAACTTAAAGAATATTACATTCCAGTAAATAATTCAAATCACTAAGAAATTATGCATTGATAGGTCTGCCTCACACTATGGACCATTAACTTCCAGTATTACTACATACCTTCTTTCATATAGCAAAGAGTTGTTTTCTGATAGATGTACATCAAAGTGGTGGTTCAGCAACTCCAGAAAACCTCCTCGATTTGATTTTCCACTTTGGCAGAGCATCTCTGGAAAACCACCTTTTTCTAACCCTAAGTGCCAAAACCATGAACAACTGAATAGCACAGCATCAGATGGAAACTACCATTAAAAAAAACCATGATGATTTTGACATTCAAAACTCAAAACGAATCACACCATGCATGATTTATATGATGCAGAAATTGAAGGAAAATTGGAGCTTATATTTTTCATATAGTATTTCCAAGATTCACTTTTGCAGTGTTTTGCAGACTCCATCTATGCTGTGATGTAGAAGTAATCATTGGAATAACATATTTCAGAAACAATAAAATATAATTTATATTCATCTTTTATCTCTTAAATTGTAATTTCTTGGGATAAGTGAAGTTTTAGTTAACTATACTGAATTATTCTGGCCTTCACCTGTGTGCTACAGAATAAAAATCACTACAAAAATATTATATGTATTATTGTGTCAATTGCAGGTGTGATTTTTACAAAGGAAACATCTTGTACTTTCATAAAAATTTTTTCTAAAAAGAGGATGCCATTAAAGTGAGAGATGTTAGTTCTTAATTTAGATGTTTTATTTTCCCTGTCTAACCATAGATGATGTTAAAGACGACTCTTGCATCTTCTTTTTCTTCCTCAAGGAAGAACGTCAGTATAGATTTATGTATATATATATATTTTATAAATCTACATAAATTGTATTCCTTTGTCAGTCATCTTAATAAAAAATGGAAGTATTATCAAATACAATATTTTTGTGTTGCAGAATTCCAAATAAAGCAAAAATATAATTTATTCTCAATTACTGACAGAATCATAGTTCCTTCTCAAACACCTCCTGCTTAAATTGTAAACCTGTACTGTTCAGACCACATGCACCATCCAGAGAATGCCTTGTTTCTTTCATTCTGCCTATGATCAGCAGTCATTCTGCTGCAGCAAACCCTTCTTAATGAATTTTCAATCTCAAGTATTTATTTGATCCTTAAAGAAAATTTAAGTAAGCCTAAAGGGAAATATATCAGTAATGTCATTTAGACAAAAGCAAAACTGGATAAGGGCTTTTAAGTGTGGCTTGCCCATTTTTCTGAAACTGGAAGATAACTGATGAGTTTGAGAAAATGAGGAATAAATTATTCAGCCAATAGTTAGAATCTAATTTGTGAAAAACTCCTTTCCACCATTTTAGTTCACCCCATATATCCAGATTATGCTACCTATACCTATATTGCTTTTTTGTTTTGTTTTGCAGTTTACTGTGAAAGATAATTGAGAATGGCTTACATTTCTCACTTTCAAATGTCTTGCAATTTTCTTATCTGCAGGTTAGAAGCTAGAAAATTAAAGCTACCTTTCCTGTGCTCTCTTAAAGTTCAAGGTCCCCATGTGGCCTAGCATCTACCAAACAGGAACCTTGAGCACTGTAACATGAGCTGGTTCTTAAAGCGTTTGCCCAGGGTGCACACATCCTTTTGACTCACACTTATTGACTCATTTATTTTACAAGAGCAAGTCACCTGGCCTAGCCTTCATCACTTGTGTAACATATAAATTGCCCCCAGAACAAACAGCGCATATCTGAGAGCAATAACATCATACTTTAAGCAGGAGAACAGAACAATCTTATTTATTTATATCAAGGAATAAATTATAGGGAAACAAAAATGGAAGAGCGAAGCTAGTTAAGAAATGTTTCCAATGTCCAAGTTAGATATGATCATGGCTTCTACAGAGCATTTGAAAGTGGAGAGAATGTGATGTGTTTTGGTGGTAGAGTCAACTTGACTGGCTGACGGATTAGATGATGAGGATCAAGGAAAGGAATCATTCAAAGATGACTACTCCATGCTTTATTTAGCCAGTGATGAAATAAAGTGTGAACCCAAGAAAAGTTAGAATCCAGGAATGGGGATTCACCATGAAGGCGAATCAAATAATTCTTTCCCCTACTATCACATCCAAGGTACCAGGAGAAGATACATCTACAGGATATGCCACCCCAAGCATTAAGGAATATATAATACCTAGATTGTATAAATTGATCCAGGGCCAAAAAAATATATTTCATTAGCATATTGGAATATTGATAATAAAACTGAAAGGAGAAAGCACCAATAAGGGGGAAATGCAGCCTATCTATCATTTCAATACAGATTTCTTTGAAAAATCTAAATTCAGACTTAGCAAATTAAAATCCAAAGATTCTGAAAATAATGGACATGACCAAATAGTGTGTAATCTATGAACACAAGTGTGATGCAAAATTTAATAAATCACTAAATATAATAATCACATAAATAGTTTAGAATCATCAATCATATTACCGCTCTCTCTCCTAGGACATATACCAAAGCCTTTGTTCTTGGAATTTCTTCCCAGAAGTTTCGTCTAACATGGCCATTAGGCTCAAACAAGGCGATTCCATTACTTTCCACTCAATTTTTCCCAGTCTCTCTCTAGCAAGTAATTTATAACTCAGTGATCTCCAATCTAAGAGTTTAATGGTCCCCTGACTTTTTCACACAGGATTAATTGCCTTAGGGGAATTCTACAGACAAGGCAATATGAGTACTTTTAGATCGTTTCATTTAACATTTCTTGCTTCTTTTACTAACAGTAACAGTGGATAAGATAGTAGGAGATAAACACATCTTGTAAAAATCAAAGTCCACAAACTACTTACAACTAATTGGAGTTATTACTTCTTCATTTATTCACTCACTCAATAAATATTAAAGTTTCTCTAATACATTCCAAACACTGTGCAAGGAAGTGGGAGTGAAAGTTCTTGAAGAATTTTTTTCTTTATAGATATATTATTTTAAAAGTCTATCCATATAAACATAGGGTAGATACATATAAGCAAAAAGAAAAATCAGGAACAAGGTACAAGTTAACTGAAAACAAAAATTCACATGACATTTTTGATTGATAGAAGTTTGGGATGTGATAACATAGCCAAGTGCTTGGCTGATCATCTTGTATGTGGTCCACATAAGTAAAACGTGGATAGAGGGTACTAAGGGTAGAAAACAGAAAACAGAGACATTTTCCAATTTGTCTTTGTATCATTTGTGTTTCTAGGAGGAAACAGATGGTACATACTTAATTATGATTATTCATGGAGGATTGAATAAAGTGACTAATTCCACAAATGTAAAGAGGGGGTAGGAAAGCACCTCCTGGGGAGAGGTTCTGGAGAAAGGCCTCCAAAGGTGGCAGCAGCCTGAGACAAGCCAACAGAGAGAAAATCTGGAAAAAAAAATATCCAAACCTCACCCTCCTTTCCCCCACCAATCTCCTGCTTGGCTCCCCATTGGCCAAATCCACCTACAATTTAGAGCAAATATTAAATTACTTCAGATCAGCCCATTCAAAACTGAGAAGTAAAGCAAGTAGACCAGAAGGGAATAAAGAAAAAAGGAAGATATCCACCAAAGTCCTCTCAAATAAGATGTAATTAAAAAAAAAAAAGTGTATAGCTAAGTACTATGATCATGAAATCCCATAGAGCAGTTATATTATAATTCATTAGTGATGCTCTAAGCAGAGTCCATGTGGCATATGGTATAGCTCTATGAATCCCCACAGATATGAAACAGCCCAGGATACTGTTTCAACTCCAGGGATTCCACAGAGTGAATTCAGGCTCTCAGTCCTCTTTGCTTCCCCCTCACCCTGGAGCTAGAATTTGGAGATGCCTTCTTGGGAAAGGAGCCCTCCCTTCAACTGCCACCAAAAAGCAGTACTTCAGAAAAATCAGACTTGACATGAAGCTGGAGAGCTTGTTTATGGAAGAGCTAACAGACCAGTGTGTCAGGGAAGAGGTCCTTTGCCTGTGCTCCTAACGCTGGACAAAGCAGCCGCCTCCCTGACACCTGAAGGCTCTGTGTTCAAAAGGAGCCTCCTCCCTCCCCAGGGCCTTCACCTCAACTGCACACTCCTTGCAGGTCGAAAATGATGCTTCTAAGTAGGATGGGGACCAACACCACAGCACGTCAAGGATGTTCCCTACAGAAATGGTGTAAATTCACCCTGCAGTCTTCCTTGGGCACAAACCTTCCCCAGGTCCCCTGCTTTATGAGTGGAGAGCCCCAATTTTTTTTCAGTCCATCAACATTTCATACATGTACTGATGTAGTTGGATTCAACTATAGCATTTTATAACTAGTTTTGTGCCTGTTCCTTCTGTTTTTTTTTTGTTTAATTCCACCCTTCTTTTAGATGATTTAAATATTTTCAGACTTTCATTTTAATGTCTGTTGTTCTTTAGTCCATACTTGCTTGCATTACTTTCTGGTGGCTGATCGTCGGATTGAATTATACAACTTCAACTTTTTGCCACCTAATCAGAGTTGACATTAGACTATTTCTATTAAAATATAGAAACCTTTTAATCACATAGGTATATTTAATCCCCTGCCATTTTGTTATATTTGTTCTATGAGCTACATCTGCGGAGGTAATAAACCACACAAGACAATATTATGACGATGCTTTAAGTAGCCATATGCGTGAGAATGAATTTAAGAAGAAAATGGTTTGGTATATTCAATTATATTTACCATTTCTCATGTAATTCATGCATTCTTGCAGATTACAATTTCTCCGGTATCATTAACCTTCTAAGGGTTTCTGCTTTTAAATAATCCCAGGCTGCTTGGGAGGGGCCCGAGTGGGCACAGGAGAAGGGGTGCGAAATTCAGCTTACTGGGGCGCTGATCCTGTCCACGTGACCAGTGCCTGGCCGACTGCAGCACTCACCTGGTTAGTGTAACAGGCGCCCGGGTGGCTGCGCTGCGAGACCGCACCCTGTGGCCCGCCCAGCTCCCGCAGCTCGCGTCCAGGCCAGGGCGCTTAAGGCTCCTCCTCCCTTGCTAGCTCTGCCCCCAGCGGGCTCTGGACAACAGCCCCAGCCGGGGGTAATTTGAGCAACGAGCCCGCCCACCCCCCCCCCCCCCCCCCCACGCGGGGCCCAGAGGCGGTTGCCGCGTCTTTAGACGCCGGGTCGCTGTGTTAGGCTGGCGGCGCCGCGTGCCCTGGGGGCGGCTCCGGGGGCTCCTGCCCGCCCCGCTCCTTCCGCTTGCGGGATGCGCGGTACGGATGCGGCTGTCAGCAGTTCAACGACTGTTCCTCAGCCTCCGGCGCTTTCTGAGCAGCCCCAGCCTTTGTCATCCTATCTGTCGCGAGGCTGCGTCCTCTGCTGGGTCCCTCCCCTCCCCTTTGGTTTCCCAGTGGCCTGGGGCGGGGGAGGGGGGCGAGGGGCCAGGAGGGGAGCTCGGGCACCAACACCCCCTGCGTCGGCCTCGGGGGCGCTGATCTCTGCGGAGACCACCAATTCCTTTTGGTTTTTTCCCTCTAAATCTTTGTTTTAATTACACTGACATACTTTATGCTTTGCTGAATATAAAAGTCTGGGTGGGAGATTTTTTTGATGGTTGGTCAGTTTGGTTTTTTTCTTGTTGTAAACTTTAATGATACAGTGAAACAGTCTTTTGGTCTCCATGGTTTCTAACAAATCAATTTTCCCCAGTTTATAATAGGTCTGGGTTTTTCCTGGCTACCTTCAAGATTTTGTCTTTATCTTAGGTTGGCACCAGTTTGACGCTTATGCTGTGGTAGGCTTTGTTGCTTCCAAATTCATCCAGTTTGGGTTTTGCTAAACTTTAATCTGTACGTTTATATCTGTCCCCAAATCGAGTCATTTTCAGGTTATTACGCTATGTTTCTGTTCCATTCTCTCTCTCCTCTTCTAGGAAACTTCCCAAATCTTAGATCATTAGAAATTGTCTCACAGGTTCCTGAGGTGCTGTTCATTTTCTCAAATACATATTTTCTCTCAGATTTGAGAATTTTTATTGATTTTAGATTTTTAAAAAATATTTTATTATTGTCTTTCTTCAAAAGATAAATAGATCACACAAATGTTACATTAAATAATATAAGAGGTCTATTGATTTATTTTTAAGTTCACTGACTCTTCCCCATCTCCATTATTCTCTTAAAATCATTCAGTGAATTTTTATTACAGATAATGAATTCTTTCTGTACTAGAATTTATTTCAGTTTTATAATTTCTTTTTCTTTGTTGAGATTTCTTATGTTTTCACTACATTTTTCTTACCATGCTTAACAGTATTGCACATCAATATATATTTTTTATAGAAAACCTGTTTGCAATGTAAGAATAAGAAACATTACTTCATTTTTTTAATTGAATTCTTGGTTAGTAGAAGAATTTGGGCATGTTTATGCAATTTATTATTTTTATCAAGTAGAACACTTTGGGTTTTTTATTTTTTATTCGAAGATAATTGAAATAGCTGGTGTGGAAGTGGGGTAGGTTAGGAGATGAGCATGTTTGACCTCTGATGGACTGATGATTCCAGTTATTTAGGAAGAGATGGGATTTGGTTGCTTATTAAGCATTTATATATTGAAAATAGTTTTAAGTGATAAGGACCAAGAGAGTGAAAAAGTAAATGTCAAAAAAATCCATTGAAATTCTACTTGTAATGTAAAAAGCTAAATATCTAAAGAGATATAGCCATTTAAAATAATATTATAGATTTTTAAAGTAATAATATGAAGACACATGAGCAATTGTTATAACATAAAAAAATCTAAAATGTCTAATATAAAACTGCATCTACTACATGGTTACAATCCTGTAAAATTTTGTCACCAGGTGAATGAGGACTGAAAGAAAACTCATAGTTATGTCACCAGATGAATAAGGACTGAAAGAAAACTAAAAAAGTTTGTTTTAAAATCAGTGGCCACCTGATTCTAATGGATGGGAGAGGGAAGAATAGATGTAATATGGGGGCATTTTCAGGACATTGGAGTTGTCCTGCATGACATTGCAACGACGGATACAGGCCATTGTATATTTTGTCATAACTTACAAAATTGTGCAGGACAGTGTGTAAACTGTAAAGTGTAATCCATGGTTAACAGCAATGCTTCAATAGTCTTCATAAACTCTAACAAATGTACCACCCTAATGAGGGATGTTATTGATGTGGAAATGTGTGGGAAGGGGAAGGAGTGGGACATACAGGAATCCCTTGTATTTTTTATGTAACATTTATGTAATTTGAAGCTTCTTTAAAAATAAAATTAATTTTAAAAATTGTTTTTGATTTGTTGTGAATATAAATTTTGATTAATATGTCATCTTTTAGGGTTCTGTAAATACTAAAATGTTGATATTGTAATAATATGAACTTATTTTAGTTTGTTTTAAATTAAAAATATAATGAATGAACATGTATTGATATAGGCTATGCATGGGGGATCTTCGTCTCTTTGTAGATAACCTGAGCTGTGTGTGTCAGACAGTAAGAGCTGCAGCCCTGCCCTTGGTAACCATGGCAACAACTCCAGTCCCTGAAAAACAAGCAATGAAAATTCTGTAAACTTTAAATATTCAAGAAAAATGCAAACCAAATGTGTTAAAAGCTTACATGGAATGTATGAAGTTCATGCTAAAAGCATACCTAGAATGTGGGGGGTATATGTTAATTCAAACTTATTGAGCACGAAAACAAAGGACCACTGAACTCTACCTCTATGTAAAATGAACTTGAAAATCTTATTCCAGGCTTGGGTTTTGGATGAGAAGCTCCCTGAGTCCGGCTGATCATACATTCTTTTCTTCTTCCCAAAATTATTACTGAGTCCTGGCCTTTCCATATGCAAATAATTGAACCTCTATCAAAGTCTGCAACACTCTAGACTCATATTTAAACCTTTGATATATAATGTGAATTCTAACTGTAGAGCATACTTTTCTTTAAAAGCAATAATGTATTCCTTATTTGAATGGTTTTATATTGTTCTGGAGACCTGCCAAATGCAACTTGAAGAACCAAAAACACTATCACTCATTTATCAAAATGTTTCAAAAACTTAAATGAAGGCAGGAACCATGAAGATTCTTAGAAGAAATTGTAGGAAAATATCTTAAAGACCTGGTGGTAGGTGGTGGATTCTTAAAGGAGATAAGAGGAGGATAAAGATGGACTACTGATTTTTAATGTATGTAGAAGTCTTACTTAGCTGTACTGTAAAAGTGTGGAAATGTTTAGACTGGATGGTAACAAATAGTAACTAGTTTATAAATGGGGATGTGGCTTAAAATGGCAGTCTAGGTTTGTAAATGTTAACTGACAGAATGCTAGATAATAATCTAGGAACTGAATAGCACAGTAAACTAAAAGGTGGATGAGAATTGTGGTTGATGGTACAAATGCAAGAGTGTCCTTTGTGAGCTAGAGCAAATGTACATCACTAACGCAGGGTGGTGGGAATGTGCAGAAGCATGGGAAAAACACCACTGGAGTGGTCTATGGACTGTGTTTAGCTGTAACAATATAATATTCTTGCATCTATGCCAATGATGTACTGTGTTGATAATGGGGCAGTATGGAAAATTTGTGCCAAATGTACACTCTGGATGTGGTAACAGTCAGGTGATATTATCTTATCTGTAAATAATGTTCCATCACAGTGTGGTGTGTTGATAGAGGGATGTTGTTTGGGAATTTGCACATGTTCCTGATTGTTTTATAAATTTACAACTTCTGTCATAAAATATTTTTAAATAATAATAGGGTGTATTGGGGGGAAAGCACACCAAATGAAAGATAAGAACTATAATTTGTAGTAAGATTTTGACAATATTCTTTCATAATTTGTAACAAATGCTTCACAACAATGTAAGATGTTTGTGGAGGGTTGATATATGGGGCCCCTGAATGATGTTATGCATGTTTGCTTTGTATGTTCACAACTTTTAATATACACTTCTAGCTTATGTATGTTCATATACAAATGATATAAATGATAGGGTGGTTTGGAGGACAATACTTTGGTTAGTAGTAATATTTTGAAAAGAGTCCTGTATGATGGTAGAGGTGTTTGTTTTCTGAGTTCACAAATATTACTATACACTCATTGTTTATGTGTATTTATGTATGAGTGATATAATTCAATGAATTAAAATATATATGTATTAATATTAAATAATAAAATGTTGCACACAAAAATATGGATCCCCATATGCCCCACTCCCCACACATCCCACCCTTCCCCATATTAACAACTTCTTTCATTAGTGTGGTACATTCATTGCAATTGATGAACACATTTGGAGCATTGCCACTTATCATGCATTATAGTTTACATTATAGTTTACCGTCGCCCCCACTCAATTCTGTAGGTTATGGGAAGATACATAAAGGCCTGTATCTGTCATGGCAGTGTCATTCAGGATAATTCCAACTCCTGAAAATTCCCCATATTACATGTTTTATCCCTCTCTCTGCCTTCAGCACCTCCTGTGGCCCCAGTATCCACATCAATGATACAATTTATTCCATTGCTAGAATCCTGATGAGTCTATAGTAGAATAACAGTAAGTCCACTCTAAGCCATATTTTATTCCCCAATCCTGAGGATTCTGGGATAGTGATGACCACTCCACCTCTAATTGAGAGAGGGTCTCATTCTCATATGGCTGATGGATAGGACTCTCTTCCTTGCATTTGTAGCCTTTCTCGGTTCCTTGCAATGGTGGTGGTCCATTCTCACCTCCCTGCTAGTTGTCCTGGGTGAGTCCAATACACTGGAGAGTAGGTGTAGTAACTCCTTTGAGGCCCAGGGCCCAGCTGGCAAAAGGACAGACCAAAGATTCAAGTCTCTTGGATGTACACATATCAAATCCAGTGAAAACTAAAGGTTCAATAAAAGGGACAGAAGAGGCATGTGTAGAGAAGTCACACATGAGTCCAACACTCGGGAGCACAAACTCAAAAGAAGGGCCCACTCATTGGTGAGGAGAAAGTGGCCATGGTGGCTGCTGGGGGTAGGGAGTGGGAGGAAGAGAGGTGATGTGGGGGCATTTTTGGAGTTGGAGCTGTCCTGGGTGATGCTGCAGGGACAGTTACCAGACATTGCATGTCCTCCCATGGCCCACTGGGTGGAACGTGGTAGAGTGTGGACTATGATGTGGATCATTGACCATTGGTGCAGTGGTGCTCAAAGATGTATTCACCAAGTGCAATGAATGTCTCATGATGATGGAGAAGGTTGTTGTTATGGGGGGAGGAGTGGGGTAAGGGGGTGGGGTGTATATGGCAACCTCATATTTTTTTAATGTAACATTAAAAAAATAAATAAAGACCAAAAAAAAAAAAAAAGAAAAAAGAAGAAAAGAAGGGCCCACTGGCAAAGCATAAGCCTCTGGAGCTATATACAATGACTGTAGATATGAGTGTTTCCAGAGCACTCAGGAGCCCACTATTTGGGGTAATATGTACTCTGGCAGTCTCTGAGATCCTGATGAGATGTGCATAACTGTTACCTCTGGGATGAATTCACACTCAATTTGATGCCTCTTTGCTATATGAAATCATTTTTCTTTACCTATTTCCCCTTTTATTCAAGGTCCTTTTCCAGAAGCAATGCTACTTGCTGCTTGGTAGTAATACCTCAGTGCCAGGGAAGCTCATCCTTGGGAGTCATGCCCCACATTGGGGGGAAGGTAATGCATTTACACTGAGTTTGGATTAGCAAGAGGCCACATTTTAGCAACATGGAGGCTCTTAGGAGGTAAATCTTAGGCACCCTACAGCACTAGGCTAAGCTGTAATTTCAGGAGCAAGGGGTCATAAGAATAGTCACAGATATCATGGGCCCAACAATGGACCATCTGTCTTTACTAGTCATTGTCTCCCACTTGGAGGATTGTTGCTGTTCCATTAGAAAATGTGACAGAACTCCCTAGGAAGGGAATATTCTTTTGATTATTGTGTGAATCTGCACCCACTGGGACAATGTCCCATGAACATTTCAACACAATCACATTACTTTTATGTATGCCCAGGTGAACTTCTTCCCACGTATCCCCCATTACTGACAGCCCACCTCAATGATTCTCCACTGCCACAGTTGTAACCCTTTCGTGATCCCAAACTTCTTCAAAAGTGAAGCCAAGAATATCACCAAATACAATTAATAGGGAAATGAAATAATGATATAGATTTAACCACAAGAAATAAAATACATAACAGTTTACAAAAACTGAAACTTAAATAAAATAAAAAATTGGGATATTAAAAAAATGAAAAATATATTTTTAAATTTTTTGTTTTGCCTTCTATTGCTGTAATATCTGTTGTCCTGTGTGTACAGTGACATTTTCTTACATTCTTCCCCAATGTTTCAGTTTTTTCTTTTTGTGTTCAAAGAAGTATTATTAGGTCACAGTAAAGTCAACTACAGAACACTGGGAATCCCATATATCCAACATCCTCCATCTTTTTTCCCTTCCCATATTAATAACGTCTTAAAATATGGATAGTACATTTGTTACAACTGATGTACAAATATTGAAATATAGCCACTAACCATGGGCAATGTTTTACATTATTTCTACACTCGAGACCACACATTTTATAAATTTTTTTATGAAATCCAACATGGCCTGTATCCATCATTGCAAGATCGTTCAGAACACTTCCATTGCCCCCTAAATACTCCCTCCTCCATCTACTCTATTCTTTGTTGCCCCTCCCCTCAGCGACCACCAGACTTCACTCCTTGAATGACAAGATTCATAGTTATTTGCAACAAATCTGAGGTCTTGACACACTGTCTTGTCCTCCCCAGTTAGGAACCTCCCATGCTCTTGAGAGACACCCACACTTTTGGGAGCATATTGGCCCTCCCCAGGATGGAATTTCAACTCCTCCTCGCTCATTATGTGGGTCTCCGCCTAATGAAACAAGGCACTATGACAAAACCATCACTCACACCTTCTCTAGAAGACTGCCCTAATTGTGCCCTGTCCCGAATGCACCCTCATTCAACTCCCTAAACCAGTAACCCTTTTCAAATTGCTGAGAGGTTTCCCAATATTGTAGTTTCAACTACATACCCACAAATCCCCAGTGTTCACCTGCTCTTTCTTCCAGCCCTCTCCCCAGTTCCATGGACTCTTCACAACCCACCCTCTGCCCCTGTTAAACTTGCTCCACCCAAACCAATAGTATCAATGCACCTGTCATATCCCTTGATTGCACAACTACTATCTTCCAACTTATCATAGATTTCACCTACATGGGCATTGGCTTACAATCTTCTTCTCCCTTTCTATTTCCTGTAAACCTCTCTTACAGACTCAAGTTCTCAGTCTGTTCAATTTGTTTAATTCCTATCAGTGAGTTCATGTAATATTCATAATTCAGTGCCTGACTTCCTTTACTCAATATAAGGCCCTCAAGATTCATCCATTTTACCCCATGTGTTAGTACTGTACTCCTTTGTACAGATGAGTAATATTCCATTGTATGTATATACCACATTTTGCTTATCCATTCTTCTGTTGATGGGCATATGGGTTGATTCCAACTTTTGGCAATAATGAATAATACTGCAATGAACATTGTTGTGCATATATCTTTTTGTGTCCTTGCTTTCAATTCTCTTGGTATAGATCCAGCAGTTTCACTGCTGGATCATATGACAGATCTATAGTTAGTTTTTTGAGGAACCACCAAACTGTTCTCCACAATGACTGGACCATTCCACATTCCCAACTGTAGTACATAAGGGTTCCCATTCCTCCATATACTCTCCAATAATTTTAGTCCTCTGTTTTTTTTAATGGCTGACAGTCTAATGGGAATAAAATGACATCTCATTGTAGTTTTGATATGAATTTCCCTAAGAGCTGGTGATGTTGAGCATCTTTTTGTATGCTTCATAGCCATTTGTACTTCTTCTTTGGAGAAGTGTCTGTACAAATCACTTGCCCATTTTTAAAATGGGTTGTTTGTCTTCATTTTTTTCCCCTTCAAGATATAGGATTTCTTTTTATATGCTAGATATTAGGCTCCTATCAGGTATATGTTTACCAAATAGTTTCTTCCATTAGGTAGGCTTTCTTTTCACTTTCTTTCTTTCTTTTTTTTTTTTGTAAATAAATGACTCTTTTTTAAATTAAAAAAAATTTTTTGTCTTTATTTATTTTTTAATGTTACATTAAAAAAATATGTGGTCTCCATATACCCCCACCCCCTCACCCCACTCCTCCCCCCATAACAACAATCTCCCCCATCATCATGAGACATTCATTGCATTTGGTGAATACATCTCTGAGCACCGCTGCACCTCATGGTCAATGGTCCACACCATAGCTCACACTCTCCCACAGTCCACCCACTGGGTCATGGGAGGACATACAATGTCTGATAACTGTCCCTGCAGCACCATCCAGGACAACTCCAACTCTGAAAAATGCCCCCACATCACATCTCTTCCTCCCACTCCTTACCCCCAGCAGCCACCATGGCCACATTCTCCACACCAATGCCATATTTTCTTCGATTACTAATCACAATAGTTCATAAATAGAATATTAGTAAGTCCACTCTAATCCATACTCTATTCCTCCATCCTGTGGACCCTGGAATGGCCGTGTCCACTACCCATCTATGTCACTTTCTTGACAAACTTCTTTTTTTTTTTTTTTTTTTTTTAAGATTTACTTATTTATTTCTCTCCCCTTCCCGTCGACCCCGGTTGTCTGTTCTCTGTGTCTATTTGCTGCGTCTTCTTTGTTCGCTTCTGTTGTTGTCAGCAGCACGGGAATCTGTATTTCTTTCTTTTTGTTGCGTCATCTTTTTTTTTTTTTATTGACTTTGTAATAATATTACATTAAAAATATATATATATATATGTGAGGTCCCATTCAACCCCACCCCCCCACCCCCCCTCCCCCCCCAACAACACTCGTTCCCATCATCATGACACATCCATTGGATTTGGTAAGTACATCTTTGGGCACCTCTGCACCTCATAGACAATGGTCCACATCATGGCCCATACTCTCCAATCTTATGGGAGTAAGCTTCATATTTCACTTCCCAAAATATATTTCTAGATTGATTATTTAGGCCTCAGAACTCTTGAATACTACTTGTCTGACCTGGTAAATTTTTTAAAAAGCAACACTGAGAGGTGAAGAAGCACACGATATTTTCACTTTATACAAGGTATCACCAACAATCCACAAGTATTCACTTTCCAAAATTTCATTGGGAAGTTACTTTAAATGTAGATACACAAGATACACCTCAACATCTCATCTCTTCCTCCAATTCCCTGCACCCAGCAGCCACCATGGCCACCCTTCCCACACCAATGCCACATTGTCTCTGTGGACATTGGATTGGTTGTGTCCATTGCACATCTATGTCAAGTGGGGGCTTAGGTTCCACATGGATACTGGATGCAATTCTCCTGCTTTCAGTTGTAAGCACTCTAGGCTCCATGGTGTGGTGGTTGACATTCTTCAACTCCATGTTAGCTGAGTGGGGTAAGTCCAATAAATCAGAGTGTAGGAGCTGAAGTCTGTTGAGGCTCAGGGCCTGGCTAGCATATTGTCAGTCCAGATATTCAAACCCCCTAGATATATCTTAAACCCCAGCACCAACTACAATTCCAGTAAAGTAGCATGAAAGGCTTGTGGAAAGAGATCACATCTGAGTTCAGTTCCATCATGCAGAAACACCAGCTCCAAAGAAGGGCCAACCGACATGGCAGTGAACTCCATCTGCCATGACCACAGATCCTGTGGGTCTCTTTAGCCCTCAAAAGAACCAATACCTGGGGTTGTATCTACTTTATCCGTCTCTGGGACTCTGCTCAGGTGTGCATAAGGGCAATCCTTCTTACAACCTCCAGACTCTTTTTTAGAGACTCATAGCCATATAAACTCATTTGTCCTTTCCATTTCCCCCTTACTTTAGGTCAAACAGCATTTTTAACTCCTGTTATTATGTGTAGACAGGGATAATCTGCTGGTCGCATTGAACCTTTAATTCAAGGTCATTTTCTAGTTACGTCATCAGCTGGTACTTGGTAGTTATCCCTCGGTGCAAGGGAGACTCATCCCCGGGTGTCATGCCCCATGCTGGGGGGAAGGCAGTGCATTTACATGCTGAGTTTGGCTTTGAGATTGGCCACATTTGAGTAACACAGAGGCTGTCAGGAGGGAACCCCTAGGTACAGTGCTGCTCTAGGCCATGTTCTTATTTCAGGTGTATAGGCTCACAAGCATAGTCATTAGTATCAGGAGCCCTCTGTTGGACCCTCATTCCTTCCTGGTCCTTGCCGTTGCACTTGGGGGACTGCTGCTGCTCCCCTAGCAACCACGACAGAGCCACCCCCCCCCCCGGCCAGGAATCCAGTACCCCCCCAGCTGTTGTTTTTAATTGTTTCCACTATGAGTATATCCAAACATTTCCTTGCACCCTGGACACATGCCCTTTATAACTCCCTGTAAACCATATGCCCCCTGTCAATAACATCCCATACCGGTATTCCTCTGCTGCCATTGTTGAACCACTCTGTGATCCAAAACTTCCTGAACAGTGATGCCCAATATAATGTCAGGTTCCCTTAATAGTAAAACGGAATATAGCGATGAGTTTAAAGGTTAGATACAGAATATATATTGATTTGGAAAAATTCTGCATCCTATCTTTTTCTTTTCTTTTTTCCCTAATTATTGAGTTTCTCTTCACAAGAGCCTTAGGTCACAGTAATTCATATATACAATATACAGTAGTCCCACATATCCATTATAAAACCTTTTCCTTTCCACAGAGATAATCTTTTAACTTATTCATATCATATTTACTGAAACTGATGTACTGATATTGAGACAATAGCTTTCAAACAAGATAACATTTGTGTTTACACTGTGGTTTATACTCTAGGCTATACAGTTTTCTAAATTTTTTAGTTACCCTATGTTTTACATTGTGGATTACATTATTAGTCTGTCGTCCCCTATATGTTTTTGGTGTAATATTACATGTTTTATATCCATCCTTGTGTACTCTTGTGAAACACTTCCCTTGCCCTCACATTTACTCTGGTTCCATCTATTCAATATCTATTTCCCCCTCCCCTTGGGGCCCACAGTGACAGCCAATCTTCATTTCCTGAGGAGCCACGTTCGGAGATACTTGCAACAGTGTTGACGACCTGACCCACTCAACTGCCCTAATGCCCTGGGAGCCACCATTTCTCTTGAGAGATACAGTTCCCTCTATTTGATGGCATTAGTCCTCCCCAGGTTGTGGGTCTACCTTCACTCTCATTATATGGGTCTCTACCCAATGGTATGACCCACTCTGGCAAAATAAGCATTCACATATTCCCTAGGAGTCAGTCCTGCATCAGGTTATCCCCTTTGAGTATCTTAAACAGGTAACGTTCCTAATTATATTTTGGAAAGGTTTTCTCAGCATTATACTCTCAACCAACACCTGACAATCTCCTATGTTCATGTGTTGCTCCACCCTCCCCACAATTTCTTGGGCAATATTACCCATCCGCCCATCCCTAGCCCCCCTCAAACCCCCAAAGCCCCACCCAAAGGTAACCCTATGCCCCATTTTATCCCTTCCTTTTACACATATTTACCTCCAGCTTATCATAGATTTCACCCATGTCAGCTTACATTCTTCCTCTACCCGCCCCCCCCCCCCCGCTTTCCTGTAAGCCTATCTTCCACTCTCTAGCTCTCTGAGGCAGCTTGCTTCTTTCATATCATTGAGGTCATGTAGTATTTGTCCTTCAGTGCCTGGGTTGCTTCACTCAACATAAGGTTCTCAAGATTCATCCATGTTATCACATGTGTTTGTAGTGTATTTTTTCTTACAGCCGAGTAGTATTGCATTGTATGTATATACCACATCTTATTGATCCACTCATCTGTTGATGGGCATTTGGATCGATTCCAACTTTTGGCGACAGTGAACAATGCTGCTATGAACATTGGTGTGCATATATCGGTTTGTATCCTTGTTTTCAGTTCTGCTGGGTATATACCCAGCAGTGGAATTGCTGGGTCATATGGCAAATCTATGGTTAGTTTTTTGAGAAACTGCCAAACTGTCCTCCAGAATGGTTATATCCTTCTGCATTCCCATCAGCGGTGGATGAGTGTTCCCATTTCTTCACATCCACTCCAGCATTTGTATTCTTCTGTTTTTTTCATAGCTGCCAATCTTATGGGAGTAAGATGGTATCTCATTGTTGTTTTGATTTGCAAATCCCTGATAGCTAATGATTTGGAGCATTTTTTCATGTGCTTTTTAGCCATTTGTATTTCTTCTTTGGAGAAGTGTCTGTTTAAATCTTTTTCCCATTTTTTAAATGGGTTGTTTATCTTTTTATTTTCAAGGTATAGGAGTTCTTTATATATGCAAGTTATAAGTCTCTTATCGGATATATGGTTGCCAAATATTTTCTCCCATTGTGTAGGTTCCTTTTTTACTTTCTTGACAAACTCCTTTGAGGTGTAGAGGGCTTTAATTTTGAGGAAGTCCCATTTATCTATTTGTTCTTTTGCTGCTCGTGCTTTTGGTGTGAAGTTCATGAAGCCATTTCCTATTACAAGGTCTTGTAGATGTTTCCCTACACTGCTTTCCAAGGTCTTTATGGTCTTGGCTCTTCTATTTAGGTCTTTGATCCATATTGAGTTGATCTTTGTATAAGATGTGAGATGGTAATCCTCTTTCATTCTTCTACATATGGCTATCCAGTTCTCCAGGCACCATTTGTTGAATAGGCCATTCTCTCCCAGTTGAGAGGGTTTGGTGACTTTATCGAACATTATATGGCTATATATATGAGGTTCTATATCAGAACTTTGAATTTGACTCCATTGGTCTGTGTGTCTCTCCTTATGCCAATACCATGCTGTTTTCACTACTGTAGCTTTGTAGTATGTTTTGAAGTCAGGTAGTGTGATTCCTCCAATTTTGTTTTTCTTTATCAATATGTCTTTGGCTATTCGAGGCCTCTTTCCTTTTCAAATAAACTTCATAGTTAGTTTTTCTAGTTCCTTAAAGAAGGCTGTGTTGATTTTTATTGGGATTGCATAGAATGTGTAGCTCAGTTTTGGTAGGATAGACATCTTAATAATATTTAGTCTTCCTACCCATGAACAGGGAATATTCTTCCATTTATTTAGGTCTTCTTTGATTTCCTTGAACAGTCTTGTATAGTTCTCGATGTATAAGTTTTTTACATCTTTAGTTAAATTTATTCCTAAATATTTGATTTTTTAATTTATTATTGTGAATGGTATTTGTTTCTTGATTTCCTCCTGAGCTTGTTCATTATTGGTGTATAGAAATGCTACTGATTTTTGCACATTGATCTTATAACCTGCAACTTTACTAAACTCATTTATGAGTTCTAGAAGCTTTGTTGTAGACCTCTCCAGGTTTTCTATGTATAGGATCATGTCATTTGCAAATAATGAAATTTTGACTTCTTCCTTTCCAATTTGAATGTCTTTTATAACTGGTTCTTGCCTCAGTGCTTGAGCAAGTACTTCTAAGACAGTGTTAAACAGAAGGGAATAGAGTGGGCATCCTTGTCTTGTTCCTGATTTAGGGGGAAGGATTTTAAGATTTCTCCATTGTGAACAATGTTGGCTATGGGTTTTTCATATATACTCTTTATCGTGTTCAAAAAATTTCCTTGTATTCCAATCTTTTGGGGTGTTTTTGTCAAGAAAGTGTGCTATATTTATTCAAATGCTTTTTCTGCATCTATAGATATAATCATATGATTTTTTCCCTTCAGTCTGTTTATATGGTGTATTACATTGATTTTCTTATGTTGAACCATTCTTGTATAACTGGAATAAATCCCACTTGGTCGTGGTGTATAATTCATTTAATGTGTTGCTGAATACAATTAGCAAGTATTTTGTTAAGTATTTTTGCATCTAGGTTCATTAGAGAAATTGGTCTGTAATTTTCCTTTCTTGTGGTGTCTTTGTTTGGTTTTGGTACTAGGGTAATGTTGGCATCATAGAATGAGTTAGGCAATATTCCTTCTGTTTTGATTTTTTGGAAGCGTTTCAGCAGGATTGGTGTTAGTACTTTCCGGAATGTTTTGTAGAATTCACCTGTGAAGCTATTTGGCCCTGGGCTCTTCTTAATAGGGAGGTTTTTAATGACTGATTCTATCTCTTTACTCATGATTGGTTTGTTGAGATCTTCAATTTCTTCTTTCATCAATATAGGCTGCTTATGTGTTTCTAGGAATTTGTCCATTTCCTCTGAACTGTTGTTTCTGTTGGAATACAGTTTTTCAAAGTATCCTCTTATGATAGTCTTTATTTCTGTGGTGTCAGTGGTGATATCTCCTTTTTCATTTCTTATTTTGTGTATTTGCATCTTCTCTCTTTTTTTCTTTGTTAGTCTCGCTAAAGGTTTGTCAATTTTGTTGATCTTCTCAAAAAACCAGCTCTTGGTCTTGTTTATCTTTTCAAGTGCTTTCTTATTTTCTATTTCATTTAGTTCTGCTCTTATCTTTGTTATTTCCTTCCTTCTTCTTCCTGTGGGATTACTTTGTTGTTTTTTTTCTAATTCCTCCAAATGTGCAGTTAGTTCTTCAATTTTTGCTCTTTCTTCTTTTTTGATGTATGAATTTATGGCTATAAATTTCCCTCTCAGTACTGCTTTTGCTGCACCCCATAAATTTTGGTATGTTGTGTTATCATTATCATTTGTTTCAAGGTAGTCATTGATTTCTTTTGAGATTTCCTCTTTGACCCACTGTTTTTCTAAGAGTGTGCTGTTTAATTTCCATATCTTGGTGTGAAATCTGGGCCCCTGGCCCTTGCAGATTTCCAGCTTCACTCCACTGTGGTCAGAGATATTATTTTGTATGATTTCAATCTTTCTGAATTCATTAAGCCTTTCTTTGTGGCCTAGCATTTGGTCTATCTTGGAGAATGATCCATGTGCACTTGAGAAAAATGTATATCCTGCTGTGTTTGGGTGTAATGATCTGTATATGTCTATTAGATCCAGCTCCTCTAATATACTGTTCAAATAGTTTGTTTCTTTAGTGATTCTCTTTTGAGATGTTCTGTCCAGAGTTGATAGTGGTGTACTAAAATCCCCACTATAATTGTAGATGCATCTATTCTTTCACTTAGTTTTTCCAGCGTTTGCCTCAAGTAGTTAGAGGCGCCCTTGTTAGGAGCATAAATATTTATGATTGTTCGTTCTTCTTGAAAGATTGTCCTTTCACTAATATGTAGTATCCTTCTTTGTCTCTCACAATTGTTTCACATTTAAAGTCTATTTTGTCTGATATTAATATAGCTACTCCTGCCTTTTTTTGGTTATTGTTTGCTTGTAAGATTGTTTTCCAACCATTCACTTTCAGCCTCCATGAGTCTCTGGGTCTAAGATGTGTCTCTTGTAGACAGCATATAGATGGGTCATATTTCCTTATCCAATGTCCCAGTCTGAATCTTTTGATAGGTGAGTTTAATCCATTGACATTCAGTGTTATTACTTTCAAGGAATTATTTATGTTGGCCATATTTTGATTGGACTTGTGTTTGTCATATTTTGTTTGTTTTTTCTTCTCTGTCTTTTTTGTTACTCTTACACTCTCCTCCACCTCTGTCTGTCCTGTTTTTTCCTTTTTTCCTGCAGAACTCCCTTTAGAATTTCTTGAAGGGGAGGTTTCTTGTTGGCATACTCTTTCAATTTCTGTTTATCTGTAAATACTTTGAACTCTCCATCATTTTTGAATGCTAGTTTAGCTGGATAAAGTATTCTTGGTTGGAAATCTTTTTCTTTTAGTGCCTTGACTATATCATACCACTGCCTTCTTGCCTCCATGGTTTCAGATGAGAAATCAGCACTCATTCTTATGGAGCTTCCCTTGTATGTGATGGTTTTCTTTTCTCTTGCTGCTTTTAGGATTTTCTCTTTGTCTTGAGCATTGGATAATTTGACAAGTATATGTCTTGGGGTGGGCCTGTTGGGGTTTATGATATTTGGGGTATGTTGCGCTTCTTGGATATGTACATCTTTCTCTTTCAGTAGATTTGGGAAGTTTTCAGCCATTATTTCCTGCAACACTCCTTCTGATCCCTTTCCCTTCTCTTCTCCTTCTGGGATGCCTATAATACATATGTTTGTGCATTTTGCATTGTCATTCAGGTCCCTAAGTCCTAGCTGGATTTTTTTCTATCTTTTTATCGATCAATTCTACTATCTGTTTGATTTCCAATGTACTGTCTTCCACATCGCTAATTCTCTGCTCTGCCTCTTCTAATCTGCTGCTATTTGCTGCATTTGTTTTTGATTTCTTGAACTGTGGTGTTCATTTCCATCATATCTGTTATCTGTTTGCGTATGTCTGCAATTTCCCCTCCAAGTGTTGTCTTCATGTTGTTAACCTCTTCCTCTACTTCGTTAAATTTGTTGGTGATAAATGTTCTGACATCTTTAAATACTTGTGCAAACTTCTGCTCCCCTTCCTGGTTTTTAGTTTGTTCATTGGATTCAGCCATGTTTTCCTGATTACTGGTTTGGTTTGTAGATTTTTGTTGCTGTCTGGTCATCATTTTATCTTGACTGGTTTAATCAGTTCCTTCGCTTCTTTGTCTAATCTTGGGGATTAATTAGCTGTTGCTTTTGCATAGGTGTTATATCTTCTCTTTGTCACTTTGTTCTTCTTATTCTAATTTCTTATTGCTGGCTGAGTTCACTTTGAAGGAAAGTATTAGTGCCGGGGAAAGGCAATTGTGTAAGAAAGGAAAATGTTTAAAGTAGTATTGGTAATAAATGTTAACAGAGCATCAATATGAGATCTGGGAGGATGGATATTAGATTCATGTAAGTTGTGTAGAGTTATAGCAGTAAGTAGAGTACCTATAATGAGGTAGTCTACTGAATATGGGAGGAATATGGTATGAATTAATAGACTAGTGTTTTCATGAGAGAGGGAAAGAGAAAAGAGAGGCAATAGTTTCAAGAGTGGATAAAATACAGAAAACAAAACAAAGGTATTAGAAATGAAGAGTTAGATGATTTGGGGATCAAAGAAAGGGAGGTGGAATATAGGAGAGACAATAGATGATGGAGGATATCAAGATGTAGGGGAAAGGGGATAGTGTAGGTAGCCAAAATCAATTCACACAGAAATGAGGCAATGGAGGATGAGGAAACCCAGCAAATGTGAGGTGTTCCCTGCAGCACCTATTGTATAATTAAGATAAAATAAAATAAGAAGAAAATGAGAGACAAGATAAAAGAGAGGGAAAAAAAAGGGAGAGAAGAAAGAGAGAAAGAAAAAGGGGGGTGGGTGGGTAAAGAAAAGGGAGGGAAACAAGTAAGGAAAAGAAAAGGAGATATAGAACACCAACAGCAGCAACAACAACAAAAAAACCCTAAATAAATGAAAAAAGAAAAAACCTTGGGGGATACAATGGGAGAAAAGATTAGGAAATAATGCAATATTAGCAACCCAGGACAATAAAAAATAAAAATTAAAATTAAAATTAAAAAAATGCAAACGTTGAGGGCTAGAACATTCAAGGACCTCAGATGCGCCTCAGGGTGTGGTGGATTCAGGGATGGAAAGACTGTGATATTGCAGACTCAAGAGGTGTCAGTCTCTGGGGTGTGGGTCACCAGGGTTTAAGGGACACAGACCTGGCAACCTCAAATCTGGTTAATAGGGAGCCTGGGAGCACCTCAGTGCAACACAGCCTTCAGAGATCCCCACAGCTGGATGCCAGCCCTATGGGAGCAGTCACGTCCACAAACTCTGATCTATGTTTCCGAAACCTGCAATTTCCCCTTTCACTATGGTCTCTTGTGTGGCTGTATCACTAATTTGACTTCAGGACACCTCCCGCCCTGCAGGCCCTGGAAACAGCCAGTTGGGGGCGCCTCTATATTGCAGCCAATTTAAGGATGCTGTAGATCCACAGCTAGGCTTAGGGGGCGAGTCTCTAGCCGGAAGCGCTGTATCAGTGTCTGAAATCAAAAATCCCACGCCTCACAAAAAATTCCCCTCATCGGCTACCAGCTGCCTCCCACCCTGCCGTCCCCCGAAATAGCCTCCTGGTGACGTCTCTTTGCTGCAAGTGATTTAAGGCTGCTGCAGATCGACAGCTGGCCCCCTGCGGGACTCTAGCCGGAAGCACTATTATTTGTGTCTGCAATCAAAAATCCCCGCCTCACAATAAAACTCCTGTCTATCTCCCCAAATCGGTATGCGAAGGCCTCTGGCCCTTTTAGCCCCCCAGTAGCCCGCTCAGGGCTTATGAATTCCCCAGTACCGCAGAGCCTCCAGGGATCGCGGCAGCGGTGCTGGTGTCACAGTTCCGCCCACCTCAGGAGGGAGCATCCCGTGTGCAGCCCCCACCTCCATGTAAGCGAGCCTCAATTTTATCTTTAATACAAATTTTCTCTCTTACTTTTCCAGGAAATCGATGTCCAGGCACCTCCTGACCTGCAAAATCCCAAAACAGCCTGGTCCTGAAGAATTTCTAATGCTCAAAAAACTGTTTCTGAGACCAGCAGAGGCAGCAGCCGGAGCAGCCGCAGCCTGGGCCCTCTCCCACCCCCCTTTGAAGACTTTTACGGTAAAATTGCCCCTATATACTAATCAAAATCTGAGAAGACTAACCATTCTAGAATAATGTAATTCTTTTTAAGAGAGGGCTTTGGCTTGTCAATGGTGTCAACAACCATAGTTTATTCAGGGCCAACCACAGTTTACCTGAACACTACTAGAAAACAACCCAGTTATTCTAATGAAACAAGGACTTAAATTTTTAAGGAAATAGAACTTTTCATGAACAATAAAACTTATTGTTTTAAAATAATTCCCTCTGCTTATTTTTTTGTAAAGATTAAATCCAATATGGAGAAGATAATAAACACATTAGATGGCTGTTAGTACATTACTTTAATTGGTTTTAGTATTTACTCTATGATCTAATTTGACATGAATTTTATATTTTGGTCCTTATGTCCTATTCATATTATTAGAATGAAGAGAGATATAATAGTAAAAGTATTTTAATGACATAATTAAAAAAAGGTAGCATCACCTTGAAACAGTATTTTAAATATATATATTTTTTTACCCTGACAAAGCACTTATTTCCATATTTGGAAAATGCGCTTGAAAATACAATGAAATCAAATTAAATTTTATATTCCATTTTTTTTCATGCCAAGGATCTACCATCTAAATATGAATTCAAAGATTCAGTTTAAAATTGCAAGGTAATTTATACAAGTAAAAACAAGAGTTTAAATGGAATGTTAAAGGTTTATTATGGGAAGCGGCTGTGGCTCAATCAGTTGAGCTCTGGTCTACCATATGGGAGGTCCTGGGTTCATGTCTTGGGGCGTCCTTGTGAAGGCAGGCTGGCCTGCACATCATGGAGTGCCGCCCGGCCTGCAAGTGCCGTGGAGAACCAACTCTGCAAGGTGATGCAAAAAAAGGTTATCATGTAAAAAACACAGAAGAACGTACAGCAAATGGACACAGAGAACAAAACAACAAGCAAGCCACAAAGGGGGGAGCATAAAGAAATAAAATAAATAAAGACACATAGAAGAACACACAGCGAATGGACACAGAAAACAGACAACAAGCAAGACATAAGGGGGGGATTAAAAAAGGTTTATTATGAGACATTATACAGCTATACAAAGTGTTATTAAATTAATTTTTTAAAAATTATAATTGTAAGTAATTATGTAGTAGACTAATATCAGGATTAAATATTACAAACAAATAATTTTTTAGTTGTTTTCAATGATGTAGAATGCTAAAATACAGAGGTGAAATTAATATTTTAAAAATTAGACTGATGATTTTTTTACTCCTTCAGGAGAAATTTTTTCCTCATGGGATATAAGTATTGAGCAGTTCAAAGGTCCACAGAGTTGGCAATTTCATTATTTCTCTTTCAAAGGTATTGTAGTTTCAGTGTTAGAATATTAGTTTTCAAGTAACTTGTCTGTTTCATTTGCATTCTTCATAAACAAAATACTTGATCTATTTATTTTACCTTGATATTACAATAATTTATAATAATTCATGGAAATTAGGTAGCACACAGAAATTTTAAAGTAGCAATCCCTCCTTAGAATTAGAACATTCAAAAGTCCAGGTCTCCCTCTCTCACCACTCTCCATTAACTTCATTTCCTACATCTCCTAAGAAACACCCACCATCATGCACTATTAAGCTAGACTACTTCTTACATTTTTTCCTAAAATATTCCTGCATATTTTTGCTTATATGTGTGATGGTTTGAAGCTATATGGACCCCAGAAAAGTATGTTCTTAAAGTTAATCCTTTCCTGTGGGTTTGGACTCATTATAAGTAGGAACTCTTTCTGAGTGGGATCTTAATTTAAATGTGACGCTCCTCATTCAGGTTGCGTCTTGAATGGAATTCAGACCAAGAGAAGGAAGCCATGGAAGCAAGAAGCTGAAAGCAAAGAAACCCTGAAGAGAAGGGAGACACCCACAGATACAGCGATGGACCTTGCCTTGTGGCAGAGGAGTCCAGGATCTGTGGTAGCTGGTTGTATTGCCTGAAGATGCCTTGATTTGGACATTTTTCTCAGCCTTGAAATTTTAAGCTTGCAAACTACTAATTTCCCATTGATAAAAGCCAACCTATTTTGTGGTATCTACTTGAGCAGCTTTAGTGCTTTCTTCTAGTTAGAATGTTCCCTAACTCCAAATATGAAACTACTACGTGTCATTCTAGAAAACACTGCTTCTTCTCGTTAGAATGATCCCTATCTCCAAGTATGAAAAATCCTTCAAGGCCCATTACTAAACTGAAATTTTAAAAAAATATTAATTAATATATAATTATAAAAGTTAAAACAATAGAAAATATCTAGGGAAAATTAATAAACTCTTTTCCCCGCTTCTAATCTCTCAATTTGAAGTAAGCTTTCTACAGTTAAATGCTACTGCCATCACAAAGATTTATTTCTTTGATCACATTCCAAGTATATGTTGTTCTTTGTACGTGCAATTCATTATCATATTCTCTTTGAATCTGGTTTTGCATATAAAAATTTGTGTTTTATTTATTCTGCCATAACCCACTGAATGTACTGGGGGAGAGTGTGAAGTACAGGGTAAACTATTATCCATGTGGTGCAGCAGTGCTCCAAAATGTGTTCGAGTGCAATGAGTGTGCCACAATGATGGGGGAGGTGGTTGGTGTGGGAGGAGTGGGGTGGGGAGGTGGGGAGTATACAGAAACCTCTTACATTGTTTTTTTTTAAGGATTTATTTATTATTTATTTCTCTTCCCTTCATCCTCAAACCACCCCCCCCCCATTGTCTGCTCTCTGTGTCCATTTGCTGCGTGTTCTTCTTTGTCTGCTTCTGTTGTTCTCAGTGGCATGGGAATCTATTTCTTTTTGTTGTGTCATCTTGTGTGTCAGCTCTCCGTATGTGTGGAAACATTCCTGGGCAGACTGCACTTTCTTTCACACTGGGTGACTCTCCTTACAGGGTGCTCTCCTTGCATATGGGGTTCTCCTATGCGGGGACACCCCTACATGGCACGGCACTCTTTGTGCGCATGAGCACTGCCCATGGGCCAGCTCCACATGGGTCAAGGAGGCCTGGGGTTTGAACCCCGGACCTCCCATGAGGTAGGCGGATGCCCTATCCACTGGGCCAAGTCCACTTCCCTCTTATGTGTTTTAATGTAACATTTTTTGAGAAGTATACCTCTTCAAAAAAATACAATTTACAAAAATGATGGGGAGGGGGGGGATGAGGAGTGGGTTATATGGGAACCTCTTAAGTTTTTTAACGTAACATTCTTTGTGATCTATTAACTTCAATGAAAAAAAGTGTTAAAAATGCACACACTGTATTAAAGAGAAAGAGAAGTTGTAAAACACTCTGTACAGTATAACACCACTTTAAAATACTAATTATTCATATATATACACATGCATCATAAATGTATAAAATTAGCAATAAGTAAAATAGTGGAAAATACCCCAAAAATTGTGTTTATTATTTTGTTACCCTTTGTATTAGTCGCCAAAGGGATGCTAAAGGAAAATACCAGAAACTGGTTGGCTTTTATAAAGGGTATTTATTTGGGATAGGAATTTACAGTTACCAGAGCATAAAGCATAAATTACTTCCCTCACCAGGCTATTTTCACCTGTTGGGGCAAGATTGCTGCTGATATCTGTGAAGGTTTAGGCTTCCTGGGTTCCTCCCTTCCTAGGGCTTGCTTCTCTTTCCTCTCTCGGCTTACTTCCTGCGGCTCCAGCTTAAGGCTTCAGCATCAAACTCCAACTTCAGAACTCCAACATCAAAAAACCCTCAACTCTGTCCTTTGCCATGCCTTTTATCTGTGAGTTCCCACCCATCAAGGGGTGGGGACTCAATGGCCTAATGACATGGCTCAATCAAAGCCTGAATCATAACTTTATCATGCCCAGGTATAGACCAGATTACAAACATAATCTAATATCTGTTTTTGGAATTCATAAATAAATCAAACTGATACATCCTTATAATGCCCTGGAGGACCAGGGCTTTTTTTTAAAGCTCATTGGCATTTGGTGTTTTCCTGAAATACCAAATAGGCTCAATTTAGCAAAAGAGTCTGAATAAATATTTGTTAGGTAAATTAATGAATTCTTGAATATGTTCATTTTAATACTTAATGTGTTAACATACTAAAAACATGAATTGCTCCCAAGAAAAATTATTAACTTACCATCACATCTTGGAAAAGAATAGTTCCAAATTCTGTTGATCCTTTACTAACAAGTGAGGACCAGACTGCCTATTAAAATGTACCCAGGATAATACTCAAAAGATATTGATTGTCAGTGGTGGACTTGGCCCAGTGGTTACAGTGCCCGTCTACCATATGGGAGGTCTGCGGTTCAAACCCCGGGCCTCCTTGACCCGTGTGGAGCTGGCCCATGCACAGTGCTGATTCGCGCAATGACTGCCCTGCCCCGCATAGGGGAGCCCCAAGAGCAGGGGGTGCACCTCGTAAGGAGAGCCGCCCAGCACGAAAGAAAGTGCAGCCTGCTCAGGTGTGGTGCCGCACACATGGAGAGCTGACACTACAAGATGACGCAACAAAAAGGAACAGAGATTCCTGTGCCTCTGACAACAACAGAAGCGGACAAAAAAGACACAGCAAATAGACACAGAAGAACAGACAACTGGGGTGGGGGAAGGGGGAATGGTGAGAGAAATAAATAAACAAATAAATTTTTAAAAAAATATACTGATTGTCTGACACCATAATCTGAACTGATCATATACCCATTTTGAAAAGGAGGAGTATCTGGGCAGTTCCGTAATTCATAGTCTGAAACAAACGAAAAATCAAAATCAAATTATGACATTAAATTAATCTAAAATTTATAGGAAAAATATGAATAGAAATAGCTTTTTAAGATTAACATTTCTAAAGATTGGTTTTTAAAAATGAATTTTCAAATTACTATCTGGAAAAAACAAACAATACAGCAGGATTATAACAACATGCATTTATGAACACAATATGTCTTATAGAAGCACATACCAAAAATGAATTTGACAATGTTTAACTTAGAAAGTATATTAAATGAATTTAATAAAAAAGTCAGTAATACAGAGGATAATTTTAAAAAGTGTCTGTAAGGAATGCCTGGTCCAAATATCCCTACTCTTCCCTTTTAGTTTAAAAGTGAAATATACAACCACTCTAAACAAAGTGCTTCTAAGGAGGAAATACATAGTTGTTTCCTTTTGTTTTTAGTTTGTCTGTTACATCCATAATAGTGAAATTTATTCGATTTTATTTCTTGAAAAAATACCTGTAGAATCCCTAAGTTAGCAATTACCATCAGTACATTTTTATAACATATTTATTATACTTTATCATTAAGTCCTTTGTGTGCTCTAAAATAAATTCTAAGTAAGATGATAGATAGTGTTATTTGCAATCTGTGTGATCCAAAAGTTTATCCATAAATTACTAAAAGCTAGATAACCCATAAATTAGGTGCAATTTCCTGATTATCATACCATCTTTCAACTAATTGAGACACCCTGCAGACAATTTTCCCATATCTACTCTGGTACAGGGGAATGAAAAATTTAAGCAGTAGAAGCCCACTGTATCATCTTTTAGAGTATGCTGTTATACACAAAGGTGACAGAGAATTCACTTCTAATACAACAACAAAGACATATTGTGCAGAACCGACTCCAGCGGAAATTGTGCTCAGCTTCTCCTTTCCTGTATTCCTGCTGAAAACAAATCAATGATTCTGAATCGCAGGCAACACACAATTTAAAAAGAACAAGAGGTAATCCATTATTTTCCTCACTATCAACTGAATATAGAGTAGAAATATAAAGGATGCAAGTGACTGCTAGAGAGGCCTTTCATAGGGAGAATAAAGTAAAAGGAAATTTTGATTTTATATTTAAGTTCTTTTATCGGATGATCAACATTGGTGAATGTGTAGCTTTGAAATTTTAAAATAAATGCTGAAAACTTTATGCTCTTTGATTTGTGCCAGGCATTTCCCAGGGTCTGGAGTATAATTTTCTGAATGAATTACGAGACAAAGGAGAGGTGGAAGAGGTGAGGACATGGCAAAAGGAACAAAATAGCTGAATAGCAAAATTGATGGACATATGAAAATGTCTAAGGCAGAGGAATATTGAGTAGTTCTTTAAGACTGAAATAGAGTATGGGATTTGGAAATGCCCAGAAATTAGATTTCTGTTTTCCTGGAAGAGGAATTGGACTGCATATCATACTAAGTGGACTGGATTTTACTATAAAACCAATGTGGGAAGCGGATGTGGCTGAGGCAATTAGGCTCATATAGGAGGTCCAGGGTTCAATGCCCAGAACCTCCTGGTGAAGGCAAGCTGGCCCATGGGGTGAGCTGGTCCACATGGAGTGCTGGCCTGTACAGAGTACTGCCCCACACAGGAATGCTGCCCCCTGCAGGAGGGCTGTCCTGCACAGGAGTGCTAGCCCACGTGGAGAGATGGTGCAGCAAGGTGATGCAACAAAAAGAGACACAGAGGAGAGATAATAAGAGACGAAGCAGATCAGGGAACTGAGGTGGTGCAAGAGAATAATTGCCTCTCTCCCACTCCATAAGGTCACAGAACCGGTTCCCAGAGTCGCCTAATGAGAATACAAGCAGACACAGAATAACACACAGTGAATGGACACAGAAAGCAGACAATAGTGGGAGGAGAGGGAAGAGAAATAAATAAATTAATAAATCTTAAAAAAAAAACCCAACAAACAAAAAGAGCAACGTGGGATCCACATGGAAAGATATCAAGTAGAGCTACTAAGTGGACTTGAAATTTGAAAGATCAGTGTAGTTGCTGTTAGGAGTTTGGTAAAAGCATAGATATTAATTATCCTATGGAGTTATGAGGTTTTATAATTAATAGATTTTTTTTTATTTAATAGCTCAGTGCAATGGCATTTTCCTCTTTATATTTAACAATATTCAATGCTAGTGAGTCAATTGGATCATTTGATTATGGAAATATAATTTGCAATAATCCTTTGTGAAAGCAATTTGAATCTTACTATAAAAAATCACTTTTACCATTTGACCTAGTAATATCATTTACAGACATCTCTACTATGGGAATAATTTCAAAGAAGAAAGAACTCAGTATTCAAAGTTATTAGTTACTACATATGTATTTGTTTTTTCTGTTTTCAAAATAATAAAGGTACCATGCTCCAGAACAAAAGAATATGACGGTTCGACCCTGTGATGGTTAAGGCTATTGTGTCAACTTGCCCAGATGTTTGGTCAAGGAAGCACTGGGCTAACTGTAATCACAAGGGCATTTATGGACTTTAGTCACCATTGAGTTTACTGCAGTGGTAAATCATAGATAGCTGGTTATAATTACATCAATCAGGGAGATTACCATCAGCAATGAGTGACACTTAACCCAATCAGTTGAATCCCTTAAAAGGGGAAGTGATTCCAGCATTGAGAGAGAATTTCCCAGCTAGTCTTTGGAAGGCCAACATATCCCAGACCTCGTCAAGAATCTTCCTTGGATTTTCATCGGAGCTCCTGGTTGCACTTTGCCTGCAGAACCTGGACTTGTGCATCTCCACGGCTGCATAAGAGACTGATAAATCTCTTACTATTGACAGATATCCCTTGTTGATTCTGTTTCCCTAGAGAACCCTAACTAATGTCGACCCTATCTTCAGTTAGCGGATTAAAAGAAATCCTGAATTTTACATTTCTGTTTTCCTTGATTTATTATTTTCATATCTTCAACTGTATAATGTCTCAGAACAGAAGTCAAGTAAGCAACTGAAGAGAAACTGAGAGCAAGAAATCAATAAACGGCAAAGGCTTTTCTCAACATTGCTGGATAGTTCCTAGTATTGACTCCCCAAAGAACCAGAACTCAGCAAAACCTGGTGTTAGACGAAGTCATACCAAACTGGGAGTGAAGTAAACATTACCTAGAGGAAACTGAAAAGCATATGAAAATCAGGACTCCACAATGCATTTTGTCACGTAAACATGAGGACCTTGTGTAATTATCTCCTAATTGCTTCCAAAGTCACATCTTGATTGTACCATATAAAGATGGAATGAAGCACTTCCTACTTATCAAGATTGTAATGAAAATTGAATATGTTAATTTATAGACCTCTATAAACTATAATATGCTATAAATGGAGTAGTTTTGTTTTAATTCCTAACATACCTGAATATTATAAAGAGTTACATATATGATGTATTGGTAATATGAAAGAGGGAATAAGTGTTTGAAGTTGAGTATTTACAGTAATAGGATGCCATTCTTTCACAATATCCTTTAGAATTCAATGAGTAGTAGGTGTGAGTTTTATTTACAGAAAACCAAACATAATTTACCAACATTAGAATGAATTTTATGATGCTGCCTTTTTGGAAGTTCACACAATTAGAAGGAGAAACTCTATGTAAGAATTTATTCCAGGTCAATAAGCATTATAAGCACAACTGTTAAAGAAATTTAAAGTACTAAAGATCATTTGCAAAAAGACAAGAGCTTTTAAGTCACAAGTATTTGAAAATGGAATTTGAAACTTACCATAAAGATGATACTTGATAATCTATAAAAGTTATCTAGTTGCTTTCCCATCTTATGAGTATTGGACTGTTCAAATCTTCCACATAATGAAGACCTTCAAGGGAAAAATCTAGAGGTGTCCAAAGGAAAAAAGTATTCAAATCCATAAGAAATGAGTATGTCATACTAGAACACACCCCTCCACGTGATGGATGCGGTGGTGCTGTGCTGTCCCCGGGCCGGGCCTGAGCCGTGCCAGACAGGGACGTTAATGGTGAACGGGTCCGCTCCCCGCGCTCTGCCCGCGGGCCCCTCGCCTCTTTCCCCACCTGCTTGGCGGGTGCGGGGATGGGCAGGGGTGTGGATCCGGCCCTCCGGCCGAGTGGCCGTCCCTCGTTCGCCTGTCCTGGCTCTGTGTTCCCGCTCGGCCCCTCTCCGCGGCGGGTGGTCTCGCTGTTGCTGCGGGAACGCGCCTCGCCCGCCCTTCGCGGGGCCCCTGGAGCGCTCCGGGTTGAGCCTCTGGCGCCCGCGGCGAGCGGCGGCGCTGTTCCCGTCCCCGGCGTCCCCAAGCCCCGCCGCAGGTGCCTTTCCTGTGTGTGCGCGGGCGGATGACGCCAGGGGGGGTCGTGCGCAGTTATGGGCACTCCTCTGCCTGGGAGGGTGCCCGTGTGCGTCCCAATGGCAGCGCCCTGGCCAGCTTTTGGCCAACTCGAGGGCTGTCCTGTTCTGCCCGAGGTGCCCCGAGGGGCGGTGTCGCGGGCCCCCCACAGACCTGGTGTTTGCGGGAGATTTAGTGTTGGGCCTTCCCTAAGGAAATGCGCGAGGGAGGCCAGGATCTGTGTGTGGTGCCTTTGGGTGCCAGGAGCGCCCTCGGGGTGCCTGTCGCTATCCAGCCCGCTGCATCCAGTGGAACGGAGAGGGGCCCTCAGCGATAAACAGAACACACCTCAAAGGCTAGAGTGGCATGCCTGTCGTTATTTGATTTTCTAAAGTTATGCCCTGTGTGAAAAACTGGGTGCTTAGAAAATTATGCTAATAAATGCAGAAACAGGAAACATTAAAGCAGAAAGTCAACACAAACCTGTCTTTCTTTCCCTTTCTTTTTCTCTATTTCCCACATATACACACCTTTCTCCCGTTCTCCATTGTGCTTCTCCCTAGGACAATCTCACAAAACACAAAGCCAGGCCACTACTCCCTCTTCAAAGCGCCAACCCAAGTGAAGGCCATAAAAACACCTCTTGAAAGCCAGGGCTAGTCGTCCAGGAAAATGTCCACAGGACATGGTATCCCTCCTTACAAAATTGTTTTTTGACTAAAATTATTTTATAGACCCATGTCACAAAAATAACAAATAATTCCAAACTGTGTGTGAATGATCAACAAATTCCCTTCTGAGTTATACTCTGTAGATAAAATGAGCAGGCTTGTTCTCATTCTTGTATTTGCTTTAAAAATAATTATAATAACAAGAAAGTCCATTGGAAAAGTGAGTCCTCTAATACACAAAAACAAGGCTAAAAAAGAGAAAAACTATCAAAAATGGCTTGCCGTTTCCATGGGAGGAGAATCAAATGAAATTATATTCAACACAACCTAACCATCATTGGACGGTTTCACTCATTTTGATTTCACATGCCTTTGTGGTATTAATACAAGCACACACACATACACACACACATTCACTCATGCATTTTAATAAAATATAACACGATGCATTTTGTTAAATTTTGTTATAGAGTTTGCTTTATCATTTTAGAACTGCAAACATGTTCTCTTTGAAGATAGATAAAAATAAAGCTGAAGTGTCCTGGCCTATTTCTGCTAATACAATTAACCTCTGTCAAACGGATTGATATGGAAGATTGCAAAGTCCTTTTCAGCTTAAAATCCCATGATTCAAATAGCCATGGAATACTCTAATAGTTGAGAAAAAAATGATTTTTTCCTCTCTTTTGATGGCTCTGACCCAATTTTCCTGTGTGGGAAAATATATGAGGAAGTGTGCCTATGTATGTGGAAGAATAGTTTTTATCACCTCTTCATTTATTGAGTGAAATAAATATTATTGTCTAAGTGATAAATACTGTTATAAATGGTAACTCGACAGAAATGGGTCTTGCTCTCATGAAGCTTATATTTTAAGAAAAACAAAATTAATAGATAATTATATGAAATAGTTTTAAGTTGTTTTAAAATAAAATAAACAAGTGAAATAAAAGCAAAAACATGTCAAAGGTATGCAGGGGTGGCCAAGATACCCTCTTTTGAATAAGTGACGTTTTAGCTGAGTTCTAAATGGTGAGAAGGTACAGAGCAGACAAAGACCAAGGAAGGATGGCTTTTCAGGCAGAGGAAGTACTATGCTGCTCAAATATAGAAAGAAGTCACTTACCTGGGATAAGGTGGAGGGTTCAAGGAGACAGAATTTTTAATCCATTTCTCCCAACATTTGTGTTCACAACCTTGCTTCCTCCTACGAGAAGAGGTACCAGAAAAATTAGGAGATCCAATCAAACATGTTTTAGAAATAAACATAGCTACTTCTTCCAAGGCCAGGACTCATTTCTTCCCATCTCATAAGGAGTATCTGCCAGGCAATAAAACCAGAAATGTGTGGCTTATTTCAGAAGTATCTAAAGAATGTAAAAGGCTATGTATTTTTTAAAATATGAATTATACACGTAGCTTATAGATCAGTTAAAAGTTTTTAGATCTTTGTGCAAAATTTCTTATTTAATGCAATAGTTCAGTATTTAAATAATAACATCAATATTTTCCCAAACTTTTGATACATAACTTCACAAATCACTTATTTTTGTAAATATCTTTCCAAATTTGTATTTACATAAAGGACCATTTTAGGAGACTGAGTTAAAGTAACCAAAAGGAATAAAAATAATTATTTAGTATGCTAAAATAGATAATTTTTGGAAGAATCCTTATTATTTTTTAGAGTTAGTGCAATATATTTTCCATTATTTGTTTTCTTATTTATCATCACCTCTAAAGATTGTGGCACATGAAAGGGTATAGTTTGGGAGCAGCTGTGGCTCAATCAGTTGGGCTCCCATCTACCATATGGGAGGCCCTGGGTTCGAGTCCTGAGGGCTCCTTGTGAAGGCAGGCTCGCCTACATGCTGTGGCCCGCAAGAGTGGTGGAGTGCTGCCAGGCTGGAAGCACCACGGAGAGCCGACTCAGCGAAGTGATGCAAAAACAGGGAGATGACCAAAAAAAAAAAAAAAATCAGAAAAGCATGCAGTGAATGGACACAGAGCAGACAGCAAGCAAGCCGCAATGGGGGGAAGGGAAATAAAAAAAAAAATAAATACAGACACAGAAGAACGCACAGTGAATGGACAGAGAGCAGACCACACACAAGAAGCTGCAAAGTTGGGGGAGGGGGGTAATTTTTTTTAAAAGTGTGTGGTTTTTTGAAGTATCAATTTGAATCATATGTACTCTAGGCTTGAGGATGGGGGAGCACTCAAGCCTAGAATCCTCATCAAACTGTCAGAATCCTCATCCAAGCAAGGTTCTGTTCTCTACTCACCATGAAAGCATTAATCTGTATAAATTGATTTTTAAAATATGAAACGTTTAAATTTAAGGAAAACAGCCATCAAGGAAAAGAATAAAAATAAAAATAAAAAACTTAAGTTGAATTTGATAAAGAAGTTACCTTCTAGTGTATAGAGGTAAAAAGCAAGATTTTCAACAGAAGTCTAACAACTTGTTCATAAATTTCTACATTCATACTTAGCAATTGCTAAAGGTTTTAAAAAATATTAACTAGTAAGTTGCATAAGATTTGTTGTACTATCATAGAAAAATTGAAAGAGAATCATCATCAACAGAGAAATCTGCTTCAGAAGTCCATAGCCTTGAAGTAGGTTTGCAAACCAGCTCTGTGATGTGGACTAGACATACATTCCCCCATATAATTAATGCCTGTGGCATCTTGGATATATCACTTAAATTTCATGTCTTCATTTCCTCATCTATGAAGGCAGAATAAATATACCCTTCTTTTAGCAGAACTACAAGAATTAAATGTGATATTAAATGCAATGAACCATGATTTTCATACATTAGTTCAATAAAACCTAGACTAGCCTGCAAGGGTTTTCTAGTTTCTGATAGAATGTTACACAAATTAAGTTAAAACACTTGAACCACTGCTGATATACCTCTTTGATGAAGGTAAACCAGGGATGAATAAATTACTGCTTCTAATGTCAGAAATTAGAAAACTGAACCTTGTAATAGGGAGATGGCAGTTTATACACAATGCTAATTTGAAGCCCTATTTGAGATCTTGAAGCTGGGGTGTCTGTAGAAGCTAAAGCATGGATTGTGGTCCACAGACTTTCTCAAATGCACACATGCATAAGCTTACCAATGTCCTCATTGGCTGTTCTAACTTCCTTATTTAGTGCATCATGTCTTTTGTAACCAGAGGTATGATCCTGGCTTTCAGGTTTAATACACATATTTTTTGCATAAATGTTAATGCCTTGATTTGGTACCTATTTGGGAAGCCAACCAACATTGTTAAGATAGCAGTCAATCCTACATTTTGGGGCTAAGTAAAATCTCTTCTGCAAGATCTTTATCCAAATTCCTTGCTCACAAATGCAAGTACCATTGTATCTCACGTTTGACTAACCAAGGAGAGAGTGTCCAGTGTTATTTATATGTTACAGCCTTCGTGTTTTGGAGAAAGTATAAATTTGACCCAGATGAACTGTTGAAGTCACTGAAGTCAAGGACTGTGGACTCACAAAACATTTGATTGTGAATATGCCAGCCTAGACTCAGAATCTGTGAGTTTAGCTGCCTCACAATCTTGGGTTAGACTTCAAAGAAGGATGCAGAATATGGACACCTGAAGTGAGTTTGCAGGTGGTTAAAAAAAGAGTACGCCCCTTGCCCTCGCTCCTTTAGTTAAATCAAGGTTGCTCAGGATATTCTATTGAAAAGAAAGAGTGATTCAGTTTTAGAAATATTTCGATTTCTTCTAGAAGTTATGGTTGTATCCATAAGGAGCAGTTAATACAGCCATACAATCAGTTAGGATGAATTCTTCAGTCGCTCATTGTACATAAAATCAGTTTAACTGCCTCTCCTTCCAAAGGGGAAAATGGTATCTATAAACTACAGCCCATTTTCACATAAGTCCAATTCATGCAAAATTCAGCAGTTTTATGATTGTACTGAGGAATAAGTGGATTGAACATTGCCTATTATGTTTTAAAAATAGTGTTTAGTATGTACAGCATAAAGAAAAAAAAAAGAAGACATTTAACTTCTCCAAATGCCAAATTACAGAAAGTAAAAAGAAGTCACTAAAGTTTTTAAATGTGACAAAATTTTTAAATATTATGCAAAGTCTAAGGGTCAGAAAGCCCTATATACCACACAAGTAAGGGAAGGCAGAGAATTTTATATAACTCAAGGCCATTTGTAAATAGATATCCACTGTTTGGATCTGGGGAAATGACTACTATTTACATCTATCTCTAACTCTGACACCTCTTCTGATTTTCCTCATATGCGAATGCTGAATGAATGTTTTTAGATTCTAATACTGGGATAGAAAAAGGAAAGGTGACTCTAAGTGCATTTCCCAAGTTATGTGAAATCTAATTCTAAATACTGACAGTATTTAGCATATTGTATAAGCCAAATACAAAAATTTTTCTGGTCTAGATGATTGTTAAATAACTGTTTTTGTTTTCAGATAGTGACGCTATTGGTAGCTTGTGAAACTAAGTAGACATGGCTTTAATGAGCCAATTTGGAAAATACCAAAAGAAGTAAAACAAAATACATATATTTGAATCACAGAGGTTACAAGTAATGTAAGATAAAATAAAGTCACAAAAATATGTGATAAACAATACTAGGATGGAATCTAATTTGAGTTTTTTTGTGGTTTAAATAAGGAAAGAAAATTAAAATTTGAATACAGTACACGTATTCAAAATGGAGGAGATTTCTTGAAAGATTCAGTTTTAGTGGAGATAGACATCTTAAATAGTGGTTCATGGTTTAAGACATATAATTATATATTTTTTCCATGGCTCAACTATTAAGATCATACTAATGAAACAAGTAAAGGTTACTATCTAGTGACCAAATATATAATTATGATCAGGAATGAAATGTTGAGCTTTTAACAGAATGTATTTAAATAAGAATAACTGCAGGATTCAAACTTATTGGAGAAAATAAAAATTAAACAAAGTAGGGAAGAAGTGAGGCCAGATATAGAGAAATATGAAAAAGAAGCACAGAAATAATAGTAAATATTATTCCATTTTAAAATTTTAATTCAAGAGCCAGGTGAAGGTAACATTACAGAAGAAAACTGTGTTGAAGTTGAAGCCATCATCTCTCCTTTATGCCTGAGACAGCTTCCTAATGGTTTTTGTTGTGTTCCAAAATCCAATCTCACATTGAAGCAAATTTCTTTTTACTTAAAATCCTTTAATGACTTCACATTGCACCTGAAGAAAATCTGAACTTATCCCAACCAACAATCTGAGTTGTGTGAATCTCTCAGACCTTATTCTCCCTTATTTTCTAGCCATATTTCTCTCTATTCTTTGACTGCATCAAACCTCTCTCTTCCTAGAACACATCTCCCTAGCATTTTGCAGACTTGGCTCTTATCCTTCAATCTTAGCCTCAGTTCCACTACTAATGAATGGCAGCTCCCCAGGTCTCCCCATCACTTTCTTTTTATCACCCTAAGTGCTTCCTTCATAGCAGGTACCAATAATATTGCTTTTATTTTGACACACTTCCTCACCCATGCCTGAGACTCTATAGTAAGCATCTAGAGGGTCTCTTTGCCTCCAGTCTCCTTCTGTTTTCCAAACCTGCTTCCTGCCCCATAAAAGTCCATCATCTACCTTATATTTGATTAAGCTTCTAAAAAAATGTGTATATGACTATTTTAATTCCCTGTTTAAAAACCTTCAGTAATTTTTATTGCTTGTCAGGGTCCAATACCTTTTATATATGGACTCTTTTGGAAATTTAGTGAAGTCTATTAATCTTCCCAAAATAATGCATTTGAATGCTCCAAATAAACTTCATAAGATTGCAAAGGAAATCAATTATATTAAAATATAATGATTAAGGTGTGATAAAAACCAAATATGTGGCATAGTATTATATGTGTTGTTATTTCATTAAATGACAGGTGGCAAGTTTAATAAATAGCTGGTGTAACTACAAAAGAGTCTATAAATAATGTTTTGAGATATCTGCAGTAAGTTTTATAATATATGAAATTATCTGTGATTTGGTGACAAAGTGACATATTTAATATTTTATGAGTTTGGCTCTCTGTGATCAAAATTCAAGAATATGCAAAATATCAGTTAAAAGTCAGGAAAAATAAAGCTTTGACTGCAATATTTAATTCTATACATAAGTAACTTGAATTCTATACATAAATCCCTGGAACCAATTTTTAGAGAATAAAATTCAAGTTTTTAACACTGGGATCAAATGACTTCAGTCAAAAATCATTGAACCTATCCAGTTATTTCCAAACACTTCCTTCAGTCACTCATGAATTTCTGATACTGATAGGTCCTTGACCAATCAGAGCTAATGATTCCCACAAAGGTTCACAGGGTCCTTTTTTACAAAGAACTTTCTCAGTAAAAACCTTGTATGTTTGCCTAATCTGGTATATCATAGAGTGTGTTCCCCTCTACTGGATTCTTCCAAATGGCTGCAAGTACTTCAGTTAAAGAAAATCTCTCATTGGATTTAATTTGTATTCAATCATGTAATGTTCCCACTAAATTATGACATAGTTTGTTGTTGAGAAATAAAAAGCATAACCTTGCAAAAATATCTAATAAGTTACTCCGTCCCCTGCTTCTGTAAATCAGCCTGTGAAAACATAGCCTTACAGAAAATTATCAAATGAATGAGTCCTACCCCTTTGTCTATAAATTAGCCTGTGAAAACATAGCCTTGCACCTGCATTCTTCTTCTCTAACCCTGCTTGCAAAATTTCACCTAACAACGCATGAGCCAATGAGCAAAAGTTATGCTGATCCCACCTGAAATACAGCTGACGTCTGGATTCTGTATGATACTAAGAAAAAAGCACACCAAATTTTAAGACATGTGTTAGAAATATTTATGGAGAACATTTGACTCATAGATTTCTAGCAAAGCTATTGTAGCAGCCTCAAAACTTGAATTTAAATAAATAAATCTGTCAGGTGTCATGTCTGTACACCAAAAATTGTTATTTGAGTTTTCCCATAGTCAGTGTTCTTCAGATAAATGGTTTACTGGTTTTGCAAACTGTGAGACAAAATTGGACTTCTTAAACTTACCCTGTTATGTATTAAACACTATTTTTCTATTAATGTGGTGACAAAAGCATTGAACATAGAATCTAAAGAATTTTCATTTCCCTTTCTTCATTAGAATGACTACTACTTTGAAGTCAAGAAGATTTCTATGGAGTTGAATTTCAAATCATAATCTTCACAGACCTATTCACATCTTCACAATTTGTTCTACCTCCTTGAATCTCATTCTCCTTATCTGTAAAATGTGTACACTGTTAACTTAGAGTTTAAAAGACAAAGCGTGGGATGTGGCACAAAATGAGTGCTCAATAACATCTACCACTGTCATTACTTTTAATGTACTAAAATATGGACATTTAACTCTTTCAGAATAACTCAAACTATTTCAAGGTCAAATGAAGAAGTATTGTGGGTTGAATTTTGTCCCCCCAAAAGATATGTTGTGGTACTAGTGCCTAGTACCTAAGAATGTGATCTTATTGAAAAATAGTGTCATTTAAGATGAATTTAATTATGATAAAATGAGATCTAATTGGAGAAGGGTAGACCTTAAAACCAACATGACAGGTACCCATATAAGAAGAGAAGAGATGGAGACACACAAGGGAGAAGGCCATGTGAAGACCAAGGCAGAGGAGTTATCGCGTATGAGCCCACGGAGTGGCAAGGAAGGCTGGCCACCTCCAGAAGTTCAGAAGAGGCAGGGAAGAATTCTTCCCTAGAGCTATTGGAGAGTGCATGGCCCTCCTGAAACTTTGCTGCTTTCTAGACTCCAGAACTGTGTGAAATACATTTCTGTTGTGTTAAGCCACTAAGTTCATGGTAACTTGTTATAACAGCCCTAGAAAGGAATAAAGGAAGCATCTATGAAAGCACTAATAAAATATCCCTTTGTTTTACAGATTTAATTAGTATAGAAATATTTAGTTTATGTGGACTTCTGTTCATTATGTAAAAATATGTTGTGCATTTACTGGTTTGCTGTTTCAGAGCCCCTCTTGCTTAAGGAAACTGCTCCTCTCTCTCAAATGATTCCAATTTCATAAAGTCTGTTAATCACATTTTCTTACCATGTAACCCAAGCTGAGTTACTATAGAGTATCAATCTACCTGGTCTCATAGATTGGACTTGGGGGGGCGGGCGGGTCACATAACTCATGCTGGTCCATTAAGAATGTGTTCCAAAAGCTGCGCTAGGGAAGAAGAGTCCTGTTGTTGCTGGCTAAGGATGGCTAGAATGTTGCCATCGTCACATCTCGAGTCCTAGATTCCAATCCTGCCCCAAATGCGCTGGAACACTGAATTTACTGCTTGGACTAGCTTGATTTGGGTTCCTGTCAGTTACAGTGGAAATAAAAAATTTTCTTCCCTACAATATTAATTAGATCTAGCCACTAATTAATGGTACTTATTTATAGAATCCAGGTTAATCCAAAAATTTGATCAAGATTATGTATCTTCTCTATTTTACTTCCTACCAATTTACAAGCATATCTATAGAATTCAAAGTGAGCAGGGACTTAATTGTGGTCCTTTAGCTTCCTCTCTTTAAGGTTTGGAGTGGGAATGGAAGAAATAGAATGAAAATAAGAAAGCATGGTACTGGTGTATATTTCAATATTGGTAGCTCTACATCCAGGGCTATTTGCACACATGGGTAGAACAATCAGTGCCTGAGTTAGTCACTGATAAGCACTGCAAATCCCACCACCTTTGCTAAAACAAAAGGTACAATTCAAAAAGGAGTCCACTAAAAACCAAAACATTATGATGACTAGAAATGTGATATTTGTGCCAGGATCTGCATTGGATAAGTAAATTGGCTTGCAGTATCTGGCAATGAGTAGGGATTAAAATAGATTCATTTTAATGAAGATGTTAGAACATAGAACATAACCTAAAGGTAAGCCTCATATAAACACCTATCTAAAATGCATCTGCAGCACAGCATAAAGCCCATTGGCATCTGCGGTGGTAGAGCATCAAGTATGGAGGGCACAATTATACACGGGGGACCTACTGTGAATCAGGGACTGCTGAGCACAGAGCAAGGTGAAAATAGAAACGATTCTTCTCCCCATGAGGTAAATTCTTTCTGATTAGACATTCTTTAAAATATAAATATAGGGAAGCAGACTTGGCCCAATGGTAAGGGCGTCTGCCTACCATATGGGAGGTCCGCAGTTCAAACCCTGGGCCTCCTTGACCCGTGTGGAGCTGGCCCATGAGCAGTGCTGATGCACACAAGGAGTGCCGTGCCACGCAGGGGTGTCCCCCGTGTAGGGGAGCCCCATGTGCAAAGAGTGCGCCCCATAAGGAGAGCCGCCCAGCACGAAAGAAAGTGCAGCCTGCCCAGGAATGGCACCGTACACACAGAGAGCTGACACAGCAAGATGATGCAGCAAAGAGAAACACAGTTTCCCATGCCACTGACAACAACAGAAGTGGACAAAGAAGAACACGCAGCAAATGGACACAGAGAACAGACAACTGGGGCGGCTGGGGTGGGTGGAAGGAGAGAGATAAATAAAAATAAATCTTAAAAAAATATATATAACTATACCATCAATTCCTTATTTTAATAAATCCTATGGAATATTGTCCATATAGGCTATTTAACACCACAGTGGCAAAAAGTATTCCAAATTTCATTGCCTGTGATGGCAGGAGGGCTCTACTCATGGAGTTACTAAGAGACCCAGCCTGACTGAGCAACTGGTATCCTGGTGACTGCAGAACTCCACTTAAGAAAGGGAGAGAAGAGTATGTTGGGGATAATTGGTGCGGGCATACGCTGAGATCAGCAATGCCAATGGCATGGCCACCAGAGCGGAGCCCATTTCCTGGTTCTTCTCCTTCCCTGCTCCTTTGTTCCCTAAACCCTGCCACTCCACCCCAGCAACAGCAGTCACCAATCTCTAAACCCTGCCACTTCCCCCAGCAACAGCAATAGCCAATCCCTAAACCCTGCCACTTCCCCCAGCAACAGCAATAGCCAATCCCTAACCGCCTTCCCTCCCACTACCCCTCCCCTTCCCAAGAGTATAAATGCTTTGTTCTCACAATAAAACTTTGCAGCTTGATCCTCACCCTGTCTCGCTGTCATTCCTCGCGTCTCCTGTCTCACCATTCTCCTCCGCGCGACCACGAGCCCCCGTTCGCAGCCCTGCAGGTCGGGGCTCATCTACTTTAACAAGAGTGAACCATGTTATTATGACTCCCATTTCATAGGGCATTCACTCCAATGTCATCAGCCAAAGCAATCAACACCACCACCAACTCTTAAAAGTGTAAGGCTGTGCATCATGACCCTGTATCCAGAAGTCAGGAGGGTGGGATACATTTGGAGAGCAGCACCAATAACTACCACACATAGAGAAGTCCAAGGTGATGTGGAGCATCATAACAGGAGATTTTTGTCTAGTCTGGGTGAACAGAAGATGCCTCTTTTAGGAAATTATGCACAAACTGAGTGTAGAATGATTAACTAAAGGAGAGTGGTATTAAAGAAGACAGGACTGCATTTGTAAAAGTCCATCAGTAGAAAGAATCATAGCCATATATTTTATTGGAAAGTCCATTTGGATGAAGTGCAGTGAGTGAGATTAATGGTTGAGGAAGAAAAAGCGGAGGGATTAGGTCTGTTACAGAATTTTTTACTGGGGATTGATCCCAGGACTTGTACATGAACTGAACAACTGAGCTACATCTGCTCCCCAAAGAGAGTTGGTGTTTTTTCAATTGTTCATTTGTTTGTTGGTTTGTTTATAGGAGGTAACAGGACTTTGTATATAGGAAGCATGTGCCCAACCACTTGAACTACATCCACTCCCCTATTACAGAATTTTCACTGTAGTATAAGAATATAGCAAAACATGGTGAAGGCTTTAACCAAGAAAAGGACAAATCACATTTTTCTTTGGAAAGATGAGAGAAGTAGTAAAAATAAATGTGATAAAACCTTTAAGAGGCAAAGAAGTTATTAGGAAAAAGGTGAGGATGTTTAAGACTATTAGTGGTAATGGAGATAGAGAAAATGAGATGGATTCCAGGAATATATCTGAGGTGGAGAAAAGTACTTGGCGATTGACTTAATAGTGGGGTGAGGAAGAAAAACAGAATCACAAATAGCACCAATTTACAACTGAAACAACTGGATAAAACGTGTACCACTCATTTACTATGGTGGATAACATCAGAGAATGACCATATTTGCAAAGGACAATTGTAGAGCTTGTTTCAGTCACAGGGTTCAAGGGCACGGGTGATACCAAGTGGAGATGTGGCATTGTGAGTTAGAGATCTATTTCTGGAACACAAAGAAAAACTTGAATCAGGGATGTAAATATAAGAGTTAATTATTATTGCTATCATGGTCTTTGAATCCATGAGGGTTCGTGATCCTCAGGGAAAGAATGTGATGGAAAAATATGGAACTCCAACTAATTTCTCTACTAAATTTGTCAGAAGAAGACAAGGAAGTAAAGAAAATAAGGGAATAACCAGTGTGATAGCAGAAAAAACAAGAAATTATGTTCTTATTGAAACAAATGGGAAAAGGATATTAAGTCAGAAGAAGTGGTTAATGGTACTGAATCCTTCCAAGAAACATGAGAAATGAAGAATACCAAGTGGATTTATTCATCCAATTGAAAAAAAAATGGAAGAACTTGTCAGTAGAAAAGTGCTAAAGCCAGATCAAAATGATTAAAGCTGAAAGAAGTGTGGAAATTGAGAAAGCTAATGACGATAAATCTTCTGAATTTTTTTCTTAGAGCACAGACACTGGAGGAAGATAAGGGGTCAAAGATGCATTAATATATATAAGATATATATAAATATGCAAATGTGCATGTGAGAGAGTGTGTGTATACATGTGTCTGAGAAATTTTTGAGTATATTTTGAATGTTATTGGAAAAGATCCAGTAGAGAATTGACAGTTGAAAATGCATTGGAAAGAAGTTAACCCCTAGCTTAATTTTTCTGAAACAGTAGAAAGGAATGGAGTCTAGAGCCTAGAGCATGGAATGGATTAAATTTTGGTAAGGGAAACATGCCGATTTAAATGAGAGAGAAAGAACAGAAAATAGGTGCACATGCAGGTAGATTCATGGATTTGTTGTGGGAAACCACTTCTATGATGTCTTTTATCTGTTTGTGTGTGAGTGTGTGCTTGTAAGCCTTTCAAATAGGAAGTGATAGTGTTTGCTCAGAAAGAAGGAGTATGCATGTATTTAGGTAACAATTTCAGTAACAATATCTAAGAGCTTAACATAAATTAGTACTCTCTTTCAGTATTAAAATATTAAAGCTCTGTTTCCAAGGTCAGTCTAGAAAATAAAGGAAAGCAAGTACTTTAACCACGTTTTTTAAAAAGTCACTAGATTTGTCATTTTCTACTTTTTTGATTTAACAATATTCAAGAAAAGGGCAGCTAAATTATTTCATATGAAATGAAATTTTTCGACATTTTTCACACACCAAAAATTCTTTGGTAATGTTGATTCCAACTTCCTTAAAATTTCATATTTAGATTGATTAAAAGGGATACAGTTCATTTACCAAGATTTTTTTTCCTGATACAATTTGAACATGACTTTATAGTACGTGTAGCCATTAATTTGAGCGGAGAGACCTGGCCACTGCCAGACCAATTTCACCATGAATTGACTCTCTCTACAGTAATCTGGAAGAAACAAGAAAAAAGTACAATTGGTTTAGAGGAGACACAGTGGAAACCACTGTCTGAAAGTTTAGTGACAATGGCCTTAGCAGAGAGTATAAAGAGAAGAAGGGAGTGTGGATGGAGCTGTGAGAATAACTGCAGCCTGCCAAGCCTGCTGAGTCTACAGCAACAGCTCCTCTACTGATCAGATAACTTTTCATTAAAAATTATTTTCATTCTACATGTTTTTAACCAATGAGTGAGCTTGCAACATAAACATCAAAGGCACATTTGCACTTTGGATTCCTTACCTTGATAAGCAACTTTAAAACCTTACCGGCTTAGTGAATGATCACTGTAAAAGTGGATGAGGGTTTCATGTGTTGTACTCAGCAATACTGAGGGTAGATCTGTACCACTGAACCGCCCAATCATAGGGCTGGGGTGATAAGGGCCATTTTCAATTTCAAGGTAATCATGATTAGCTTCAGTTGAAAAATTCAGAAATTGACTACAGGCATCTATGAAAAAAATATGCAAAATTAAAGAAAATTAATATTGAAACTTACAAAATAAATGTTAGAAAAAATAATTAAAATATTATTAGTTTCCCAAAATATCAGTTTTCTATGAAACAGAACAGTGTAAGGAATTAGTGCACACATTTTGGATTACAACAGATCTTGCTTCAATTTTACCTCTGCCACTAGTGGTTGTGTGATCTTTAATATAATTAACATCCATTTCAGCTTTTTGTGAAATATGAATAATCATAGCACCTGCATCATAGAGACATACGGGTATAATTCTGAGAATAGTGACTGATATATAGGCCAATTATTTTTGCTTTATAATTATTATCAATATATACACAGGTCTATAATAATTGTATGTCTTTGCATTCATACGTTATTCAACAGCTTTATCAAGGTAGAAGCCCTTGTAGATCTAAAAACTAGAAGAAACTTTAAGTGGCTTTTAAACCAACTGAATGATCAAAGCATTGTCCAAGAGATTTATTAGTTTAGCAAGTGAATTTTTTCAATTCTATTTCATGCAAAAAAATTATTGATTTTTATAAGAAGTTCAATCTAAAAAAAGCTACCATAACTCGCATGATTCAGTCTAACAGCATGGCATAATTCACCATACCAAAAGACAGTCCAAATGACCAGTATCACTGGTATCATATTAATCTGTGTAGTACATATACTATAGTTGATAATTTAGAAGAAATTTAAAATAAAAACAATTTAGAGTTATGTGCTATGGTATTATGTCATATTTGAAAATTTATATGATTACTGTGACTAAAATATTTGAACACATTTCAATAGTTTGAATTCAAAGGCATTAGGCTTTACATAAATCCATGCAATCAAGTTGGACAGGAAAGTGTAAACTAAAACTACCACAGCTAATATAATATTCTCCCAACATATGAGAAAAGCTCTAATTTGCACTGATCTTCTACTGCTTTTTTCTTTTTCTGTTTTTTTTTTTTTTTTTTTATGGATGAGAATGGCTTTACTTTTCTTTTCACCTAATACATTTGATACTTACTTTCTAGGTTGGGAATGTTATGGATAATACTTATTTCGGTTACCCTATGTAAAGGTAAATACAGAGAAACTTTCAGGGAGACAAATTTACACAGGTTTTGAAAGAAAACACAGTTATCAAAAAATAGAATTTGGTGAAAAAGGAAATGGGAAAAAAAAGATCAAATACAGAGGATAAACTAAAATTATTCATTAAAATTTAAAGTCATCCAAGAAAAACAATCTCATTATTTATGAAGAAATCTTTGGGAGGGGGACTAATAGAGTAAATAATTGCCCTTCCTTTTTTTTAAATAAAATTTTATTGAAGCATATCCTTCATACATGAACATACAAAAACAATAAGTGTATTGTAAATGTTGTGAACTTACAAAACAAACATGCATGTTGTACAGGGTTCCCATGTATCACCCCACCAGCAACACCTTGTATTATTGTAAAACATTTCTTACAAACTATGAAATAGCATTATCAAAATATTACTATTGACTATAGCACACATCTTATATTTGTTGTATTTTTCCCCCATTCCACCTGATTATTAACACCCTTTATTAGTAGTATACATGCAATGGCCTTTTCTAATTGGACATATAGTAAGTCCAAAGTTATAGGTGGAATTGCATTCTCCAAAAATATATGTTGACGTCCTAATCTCAGTAACTCAGAATGTGAATTTATTTGGGAAAAATGGTTGTTACAGATGAAATTATGTAAATTAGAATGAGGTCATTCTGGATTACGGTGAACCCTTAATTCAATATGGCTGTTGGGTTTCTAAGAAGAAAGTTGACATAGACTCAGATGCTGCAGGCAGAGGCTGAGTTAAACCATAAACCAAGGAATGCCAGAGATTACCTGCCACAAACGGAAGCCAGAAGAGAGGCATGCAACTTATTCTTCTCTACAGACTTCTCTACAGGGAGCATGGACATTCCAACACCTTAATTTAGCCGTTCAGCCTCCAGAACTGTAAGACAATGTATTTCTTTTGTTTTTAGCCATCCAATTTGTAAGACTTTGTAAGCTTTGGAAACATAGGCTGTCAAGTATCATCACTGAGGATGAATTTACTAACCAATTTTTTCCTCACAATTGCCCAGCAAGGCAATCGATGTCATTATTAGAATGTAGCAAGTAAGCAAGCTGGTGCTCAGAAATATTAGGTGTTGTGTCCAAAGCAATACTGGAAGAGAAAGAGTTAGAATTTAAACCCAACTCTGACTTACAAATCCCTCACAATTTCTTGTCTAGCATCCAAACATGATAGAGAAGAGCTAGGAATCTTAGGATGTTAACAATATTCTAATCCTTCTCAGACAAAATAAGTTTGTATTAAATTTGTTCAATCTAGGTTGGAGGAGGATAAATAAAAGGAAGTAAAAATGTGGAATGTTTCAAGGAGAGGCAAAGGAAGCAAAAAGCAGAAGAAAGTATTCTTTGCCAGATCAATCAAAAATTATTTTAGAATGAGTAAGGGGATTCATAGTACATCATCAAGCTCTATTTATTAGTGACACATCAGCATCAGATGAAGAATATCCCAGTCTATGGGTGTCCTAGTCACTCTTTTTTTTTTTAAATTTCTCTCCCCTTCCCTCCCCATCCCAGTTGCCAGTTGTCCCTTCTCTGTGTCTACTTGCTGCGTGTTCTTTGTCTGCTTCTGTTGTTGTCAGCAGCATGGGAATCTGTGTTTCTCTTTGCTGTGACATCTTGCTGTGTCAGCTCTCCGTGTGTGCGGCACCATTCCTGGGCAGGCTACACTTCCTTTCACGCTGGGCATCTCTCCTTACGGGCGCACTCCTTGTGCTTGGGGCTCCCCTATGCGGGGGACACCCCTGCGAGGCACTGTGCTCCTTGCGCATGGGCCAGCTCCACATGGGTCACGGAGGCCCGGGGTTTGAACTGTGGACCTCCCATGCGGTGGATGGATGCCCTAACCGCTGGGCCAAGTCCGCCGCCTGATCACTCTAATATCATATGCAATACACAGTTTTCCTTTTAGTATTGGAATTACTCTAAAATTAATTTTAAAACATTTCTGTAAATATTTGAAAATGTCAATTATTGATATTTGCTTAACAGCCTTCGAAGAGCAAATAATTTTTTCCATAAAGATTAGCAAATATATTAAAAAAAAAAAAGAAACACTGGAAGCAGGAAAAAGAAAGAAAAAGACAAGTGAGTAATAGCAGGGAAACAGCAGCCCCCACACTGCCCTTAGGGGTTGGTGGCCCAGGGTAGCTTCCACACCAGTTTCTGACTTGTTGTCCCACCCATTGCCAAACACCCATTGCCAACTTAAGAAGAGTTTCCTTTATAGCATGCCCCAGAAATAAGACAAAAAATGTTTTGTTCCTAGTAAATAGGCTGCACTAGACACTTTTTCCCCTGTGACACTCTAGGGACACCAGCCCATGAAGTCTACAGAGTTTCATAAATACCCAGTCTCCTCTATCCCTTCCAGATGGAATGCGAAAGCTTACACAAAACTAACCTAAAACCACCTGTTGAAGTACTGGCATTACTATTTAGACCCAAAGTATCAAATTGGATGTAAAACTAGGACAAGATTGGGCCATTTAGAAATATTTTATTCTTTATTTGGGTGGAAAATCAAATAGGAGGGAAATGGCTTGAATAGCCTAATTTTAGAGGTGGATTTGCAGGCTTAAGATGTATTTATCATGAAGGATTTTGGAATTCATGGATAATACAAAAAAGAAAGAAATGGAAGACAGCAAGCAGATCAAGGGGTAAAAAACATTGAAGATGGCCAGTGTCTCAGAAGTAGAAGAAATAGTGAAATTTATTCACTGATTGGGAATTAAACATGAAGTGGAAATGGAATTACAATTATGACACTTACAGTTTTATGTACAGACTTAGCATTTTAAGCAGGGTAAAATATCCATCCATGTATCAAGCCACCTAATACATATTAGGACATAGAACAAAGCTCAGCTCTGATCTGGTTTAAGATAGATTTATTCAATTATTTAATTTTCAGCTATTTTTGTTCAGTTTGACAGCATCATGTTGAAATGAAGGGATGAAAGTAAGAATAACATAGGTATCCTTTTATTATGTCACTGAATATTTTTTAATGTTATTCCAGCAGAGAAACTCATCTGAATGCTTGCCTTTGGGTGGAATTTTTACAACACATTTGCATCTGATTCTACTTATGTATTGAAAATTAAGTGCCCCTAAAGAGTCACCTCACAAGGGATTTTTCCATTTGTGCTTTGACAAAAATTGAATAGATATGTGGCCATGATTTGGAGTTAAAACTTCATAATAATTGATAGAACATATGACTAATAATCACTCTATTACACATCTTCTTCATGTAAAAGTAAGCTGGAGCCCTGGGAAGAGAGAGAGAGCTGTTCGCCTGATAGTCTACAGCTGACCTTGTGGAGAAAACAGGAGCTGAGCGCAGAGGAACCCAGGAAGCCTGAACCCTTGCAGACGTCGGCGGCCATCTTGCTCCAACATGTCAAAGTAGACTTTGGTGAGGGAAGAACCTTATATTTTGTGGCCTGGTATCTGTAAACTCCTACCCCAAATAAATACCCTTTATAAAAACCAAAAAAAAAAAAAAGTACAAGCCAGAATATTTAATAGTTGCAGAATTCACTGAACATTTTTTTCTAAAGAATTTTCTGTAGAACCCCTGCCTTTCTTGATTGTCAAAAATGATGTATGGGACCCCTGTATGATGTTATACATGTTTGCTTTGTAGGTTTTTACTATACACTTATTGTTTATGAATGTTCATATAAAATGATATAAAGAGGATAATAATAGGGTGGGTTGGGGGACAATACTTTGGTTAGTAGTAATATTTTAACAATGCTCTTTAATCATTAATTAAAAATGTTTAACAACAATGAAAGCTATTGGTGGTAGGGTGAGTTATGAGAGTCCTGTATGATGTTATATATGTTAGTTTTGTAAGTTCATAACTATTACTATACACTTATTGTTTACGTATGTCCATGTATGAGTGATATACAATAAATTTTTTTTAAAAAAAAGTAAAATTAAAAAATAACCATGGTGATTATGGACAGCATGATATGCAATTTTAGTGCACTGATTATTAAATTTAAAAGGTAAAGCACAAAATACTAAGCATTCTTTTTTTTTTTTTTAAGATTTATTTATTTATTTAATTCCACCCCCTCCCCTGGTTGTCTGTTCTCGGTGTCTATTTGCTGCGTCTTGTTTCTTTGTCCGCTTCTGTTGTCGTCAGCGGCGGCACGGGAAGTGTGGGTGGCGCCATTCCTGGGCGGGCTGCACTTTCTTTTCACGCTGGGCGGCTCTCCTCACGGGCGCACTCCTTGCGTGTGGGGCTCCCCCACGCGGGGACACCCTTGCGTGGCACGGCACTCCTTGCGCGCATCAGCGCTGCGCATGGCCAGCTCCACACGGGTCAAGGAGGCCCGGGGTTTGAACCGCGGACCTCCCATATGGTAGACGGACGCCCTAACCACTGGGCCAAAGTCCGTTTCCCCTAAGCATTCTTTTAATTGTACCCTTTCAAGAAAACAGACAGAAATTCTGAGTTAAATGAGCTCATGCAAAGCAACACAGAACACCAGCCCAAGTTTGTGAAAAGGAAAGAAACCTACCTCATGATATCAGAGAATTTGATTTAACTGCTAAAGCAGTTAACACTTAAACCTTGCCTTCCCTGTGTCAAGCATTTGTATTTACTTGATCCTCTAAAGATTTCTATGAGATTGATATTTTATTATAGCTATTTTTAAGATAAAAAAAAAACAGGGTTTAAAAAATATTTTGTAACTTGAGTAGCCAGTAACTGATTGAGCTAAGATTTCCAATCATCTAACTCAGAGCCCTAAAACATGAGCAACCATCACATACACTGCCCATGTATCAAATATTTCAGAAGTCCTTTTCATCACTGCAAGACACAGGCTGCCATTCTTTCACTGACACAGAGTGTAGGACAGTTGTCACTGGAATGAAGAGAGAAGAGAGAAGAGAGGAAACTCATTTTCCCTTGATGCCAAAACAATGAATCACTTTTGCCCATTCATATTAAACAACTGGCTGATTCTTGAACATGGAGAAGAAGTATGATTAATCAATTCAATTATCTGACTAAACTGATAACTGTTAACTAATGAATTGGATAATCTATTGGACCGTCCTGTGCATATCCAGGCAAATGGAAAGATCTGAAACACTCTGGTATATATGTTATTAGAATAAAAGTTTAAAAACAAAAAAAAAAAACATAGAACTACACAGCACAAACAGTGAACCATATTGTAAATGATGGACTATAGTTAATAGTACATTTGTACAAATGTTCTTTTTTGCTGAAATGAATTGTAAAAATGTACCGCACTAATGCAAGATGCTCACAATAGGGTGGTATATGGGAACTCCGTAGTGAATGCATAATTTTTCTGTAAACCTACAACTTCTCTAATTGAAAAAAAATGCTCTTTTAAAATCCTGTGAATGAAAGGCTTAAGAATAGGCAATACTGTCTCATATTCTAGATTATCGCCATTATTCAGAGTAGTTGGAGAAGCAAGAGTCATTCATGCTTATCAATTCAATAATCATTAATGTGCTGGGCAATAAAAAATTAACACTGACAATGAAGGAAACAAGGCTGTACATTCAGATACTTCAGAAATTATTTTAAGAAATGAGGTAGATAACTTTTTATATAAAACTTATTTTTTAAATACTATATACAAGAAAAATAGGAAATTTTTGGTAATTCTCTCTTACTAAATAATATACTAGCTTCACTTATAAGCTGCTAAAATATTATGATTTTCACATTTCTTTTCACCAAGCCAATTTCTCCGACATAGATAATATTTTTGTTACTCTTACGAAAATCTTTGTGCATTTCTTATCATTCTCGGATTAAAAGCACACTTCTATAAATGGAGAGAATACGATGATTCTAGCCTCCAAAATATCAAAAAGTGCTTGGTGTAAATGCAGAATTCTTTGTTTCATTCAGCCTTAGGCACTGAATCAGAACATCTACAGCCTGGGTAGAGGAGCCTACATTTCAACAACTCTACCTCCACCAAAGATTCCTGTACACAGTAATATTGTTGTATTTCCCTTGTTACAAAATGTGCCAAGCTTAATAAGATATGATTCTCAATAAATCTAACATTCTCTTTGGATCTTAAGTAAGTAATTTTCCCAGAATACCTGTTCTGATATTTATGGTGATCCTGCAAGGAAACATTTTATCTTTAAAATTTATTTATTTATTAGAGAAGTTGTGAGCTTACAAAACAATCGTGCATAATGTGCAGAATTCCTGTATGTCACCCCTCTACCAACACCTCACATTGTTGTGGAACATTTGTTACAGATTATAAAGAACATCATCAGACTATTATCATTAACTATGGTCCATAATGGTTAACAAAACAAATATAAGAATGTTCTTCTGTGAACTAGAATAAATGTATGTCACTAACACAAAGCAATAAGAATATAGTGGTACATGAGAAAAATACAATTAATATAATTAATATAACTTATGGACTATAAATAACAGCAATACCGTACTATTCTTGAATCAGTGTCAAAGAAAGTACTCTATCAAGTATCAGGGGTCAGCAATAGGGACATGGGATTATTGTTTTGGACTGAGGAAAACATTTGAAGATTTCCTGGGGTGAAGATTCTACAACTCTGTGATGACAGTGAGAGTCACTGATTGCACACTTGGGACCAAATGTATAAGGCATGGGACTATATAACACTGTGAACCATGTGCTGGAAGATGGACTGTGGTTAACAGTACAAATCTGAGAGTGTTCTCTTATTAACTATTACAAATATCCAATACTGACACATGTGTGAATAATAGGGGGTATGTGGAAAAATATACCCAGCATTTTACTTTTTAATTATGTCCCGAGAGAGAGCTAAGAGAGAGAACTGGTAGATCACTCTTCCCCTACAGTTCCCAAAGCAGGAAATCTAGGGTGGACAAAAGGAGATGAATTATAGTAAGTGTGCAAGTTTATATACTTGTCAAGAAAAATTAGTTCCAGCTACATTATTAATGTAAACTACTTATTCCACATATGTCTTTTCACAACATTAACAAGCAAATATCTTTTTACTTTTATCTTCCATTTGATTGCCAAGATGATCCTGACAGCAGAAATTTTCCAGGTGAGCATTTATTGGGACATCAGCAGGAATAACTGCCTCCCCTCTCAACCCTCCTACTTGTCTCACTATGAAATCAGGGCCCTTTTCTCAGCTGTATTTACATAAAATCTTTCAGCACTATCCTCAGGTTGGGGTACTAAGAGGGAGCAATATGGGAGATTAAAGAAGAGGGGAAATAACAAAGAAAAGACAGTGGTCACCTCTGTTGTGTTTCCCAGTTGTGTTTTAATAAGAAGCTTTTGGAGCTCTGATTGAAAAATACAGATTCCTGAACTTCAAATGTACTTTCTTAAAATTTCTAGGAAAGAGATTTGAGATTTGTCTATGATTTGGGAGATTCTGGGAAGAACCTCCTACTAAAAGTAAGGAAAGGAGAGCACTTGGGTAATGGTAGTACTACGGGTATAAACACATAATAAAGTAAGAGAATCTAGTTTGGAATAAGCTGATGAAAGGGGAAGAAGAAAGTGATTTGCTTTAATTTTATACCTATTGACTCTGATGTGACCCAGATAAAAATATTTCTTGTGCAAGTGAAAACATGATTTGGGATTTGAGAACAAGACAAGGGATGCTATTTTTGTTTTTTGGTTTTTTTTTATCTTTCTTTTTAAAAATACATAAATCACATAAAATGTTACAATAAAAAATAAAAGAGATTCCCATATACCCCACTCCCCATACCTCCCACTCCTCCCACATCGACAATTTCTTTCATTAGTGTGGTACGTTTATTGTGTTTGATGAGTACCTTTTGGAGCATTGCTACACAGCATGGAGGGATGCTGTTTTAAGAATCCTATGTGCTATAAGGTGATGGTGTAGAGATAAAAGAAGACTAGAAATGGATCTGATACAGAAAGTGTTTTCAATTATAAAAAGCGATGGAGGTTTGAAAACTAAGCAGTAAAATTTTCTCTGCATCTTTAAAATATCAAAAACTTAGTTAAACCCCTACAAAGTAATCCTAGCAGGAATAACGATATTCTAAATGTCCACTATGTCAAGAGACCAACCACCGTTGTACCTACCCCTTCCCTAATTTTGTAACTTCATGTTTTGAAGTGTATTTAATAGATTATAAAATTTACAACAGAGAAACCTAGTATATTACTTAAATTTAATCTGAAAGAAATTGTTCTAAAGCATAAATTCATATATTATAAAAAGCTAAGGATGGTCATGCTGTTTTGTATGCATTTAAGGTTTTTTTTTCTTTTCCACTGGATGCTTTTTAAACCACTACGTAATATCAAATATTTTTAAGGCATTTTGATTCATGATATTTCTTAATTCTTTTTTTAATTTGCCCTTACTTCAAATAAATATTTTGTTTAGTTTTGTAGCTCCTGATCATGAATTCAGACAATTTTTTTCAAATGATTTTATTTCCCTAAATTATTACCTTGCATCTTAGTTTATGAGTGAAGAGCATAAGGATTTATACCAAACAAATCATCCTTCTCAGAAATTATATGATGGTAAATTTGGAGTGAGGAAAAATAAAGGAAATATTTATATCCATTCAAGAATAAAACACTTCTAATGAGTTTTGAAGGGAAAGTGAAAAATATTTGGAATAATAAAAAAGCTAATGTTTTTACTGTTTAACATATGGCAAGCCTGGTGCTTAACTTCTTGCCGGAATTGTTTCAGTCTATCCTCACCAAAATCCTATGACTTATTTCAGCTTTTTAAAAATTTTGTATTACTTTTTTTATTTTATTAATTTTTTTAAGTTCCACTCTGCCCCCAAGTCTCCCTTATCTGTCTGTTCATTGTCTGCTCATCTTCTTTAGAAAGCACTGCAAATTCAACCCAAGACCTGTCATGTGGGACACAAGGTGCCCAATTTCTTGTGCCACATGCCCTAACAGCAGTTTGAGAGTTGAAGAAATGAAGGATCGTGGAGATTCATCCATTTTTGTAAGGCCATAGCTCCAAAATGATGGAGCTGCAATTTGTCGTGGATTTTTCATTCCTTGCTTTTTTCTACTGTGATAACATGTAAAACAATATAGTAATCCTCTGTGGATCCGCTGTTGAAAAGCTCTTGGGTTCCATGTATCTCTGATGCAACCCTTAACACCTGACCAAGTCCTTATCTTCAGATCTCCATCCTAAGAAAACTCCACCCAACTTTTGAGAATAACTGAGACAATGCTGGTTTAGTAGATTCAGGGCCCTCTGTTTTATTAAGCTCAGAGAAGAATCATCATTTCCATGTTCAGAATGTTTATTATTTGAAAAACCAAATAAAACTAAACTAAAAAGCCTGAGAGAAATAGAAAGCAGCTGTAAACTTTTTTGCATGTAAAGAGGGTCTCCTTTCCTTATCGCAATGCCTTCTGGGTGAATCTTCAAGGACTCAATAGACATGAACTCCCACAGCTGTTTGCTCCCCCTGAGGATGCTCTTCCAGGTTCCTCCTCTCTCTCTGGTGTTGCACAGCATTTCAACATGTGCACACCTTTCCATACCCTCGCCAGCAACTTCATGCCAGATTATTCCTCTTGACTCCACTCTGCTGAGCAAGTCTGTCCTGGCTGTCCCATGTCATAGTCATATTACTACTGCCATTCTAGGCAGACATCCTTAAAGCCAAACCTTTGAAATCTTAATAGAAAAATGAAATCATCTTCTGGAACAGTGATACAGTCACACTTATTTTCAGTCCTCATTCGACAAACACCTATTTAGTACATCGGTTCGCTCTTACTATGTATTAGTACATTCATGAGCACTTATATTGGTACATGAGGCCCATGTGGGAAAACCTTGATTAATAGATTTTATCAGTCACTATATTGAATTATTGCCTTATGATGCAATAGAAATCCTCTTCTGATAAGGAAGGGAATGAGTGGGAATCCAAATTTCACAAAGACCATGCATCTCTGAACACTGGTCAAAATGGAGTTTTAGTGTGCATGGTAATGAAAATTATTAACTAAGGTGGATAACCTGAAAGTTCATAAAATATTTATGAAGGAATAATGTTTTCAAATTGTATGTCATATTCAACTTAAAATACGTTACAACTAAAAAGGTCTGAAAATTTTTCAAAAGAAATAATAGCCATTATTGAACTCCAGAGATAGATTTGAAAAGGAGGTATTATAAATACAGATAGATAAGTGAATTAGAGATGCTGAATTTTGCACCTCATCTGCCCAGTTTATCATAATTCAGCTCATTTAATTTGCCTTGAAGAGAGCTGCACAGCTAACTTGATTTTTCAAATAACTTTCAGTTTTAAAAGTTATTCCCCAGAGCTGTAAGTTGTAAGCCACTTTCAATTAAAGGCACAGTTGTGTAAAAATAAGTAGGCATAATTATTATTCAGCTTAATTGTGTTCAATATAGAAGAAATTAGAAGGTGAACTTTAAGAATGTGAACTGCGTTCACTTACCCTAGCCAATAGGCAGTGAGATCTTCCAAGGGCCGTCTAGGGTGTTGGGGAAGCTGCCTGGAAATCCTGGACTCAGGATCACAGCCCCCAGCTGGACAATATTCCTCCGCATGTCTCCGTTAAATGGACAATGGCGTCAGTCCTGCGAGGGCACACTTGTCTCCCGAGAACATGCAATTCAAACAACTCTACCATGCTAAGTGAAAGCAAGTCTTCAGAACTGAATTTTGCTTCTAATGACAGCACGTAGTACAAGTATTTCACTTTGTTGCTTATGGGACTTTTGCTCCCTCCTAACTATGAATCTGCTTAAGGGTAAAACAATTTCTCAAAATGTACTTGTTCCTCATACATAGAGGCTCTCAGCAAAAATTAAATTTAATGTTTACATTTTGGTCATATACCTTTACTAGAAAGTATTTGTTAATGATATGCTTTATACTATGCAGAGATAAATAGATCAATTCTCACAAAAGCTTTAAAAAGTTGATATTATTATTAATTAATTTTTTAGAGCTACCAGGGATGGAACCTGGGACCTCGTGCATGCAAAGCAGGTGCTTAAACACTGAGCTCCACCCACTCTGTTTGATATTATTATTATCCTCATTTTACAGATAATGAAATCAAGCCTTAAATAGATTAAGAAATGTTTCTAAGTAACTAGCACAACTAAAAAACAATTCTTGGTCTGTCTGATTCCAGAACCTAATTTGAATCAGCATACATGACCTTTCGATTTCTTTTCGATTATGGTTTCAGCGGACTCTAATCACTTTCTCCTCCAGAAGTCATTTCCTGTTGAGATGAGAGTGCCTGTAAGTTCATATTCCTGGCCTTTGCTTGGCCATGCTACATTATATTTTGCTGTATCTGAGATTTGACTGTAAGGAGGCATAACTTGTGTTGTAACAAACATGCTAAATATTATAGATTGAAGTAAATGAAATTCTAATATTTACCATTTCTGACCTATTCAAGTGGCAGTTATGTATATTTCAAACTAACAGCCCATAGCTGTGCCACTGTTTGCCAGGTTGCCACATTAAAAGAATTTATTTTTATTATAACAATGCTCTCATTACCAAAACTCTTTTTGGAAGCTCTCTTTCAGAAGTCCTTTACAACCTGTAGTGAAGTCTTTTATCTTTTTATCATCAAGGTAGAAAAGCTTTATCTTTAGAGAGTAAATTTGATGCAAGAAAACATCTAGAAGACTTACAGAGGCAAGTCTAGGGAATATGGCAAAAGCCAGGGAATCATCATCTGGTTTTCCTAATAATTGTGCAAAATAACAAGTTAAAAATCATATACTTTGGTGCTATAAGTCAAGAATTATAGAAAAGTTTAGAAAACATGAACTTTATTGATATTTAAAGTATAACCTCTCAAGGTTACTGCTTTGTGGAAGATACCAGTTATTTGAAAAGTTTGGTATTCATTTTAGCCAACAGTCTGCTGACTTTCTTTAAGACACCCTAGTAAATGGGAGTAGCATGCCTATATACCTATAGCCATGATATTCCTTCATTTAGGGCCCTTAAAAGCTGCAATGAAAATATATAGAAAGATTCAACTACAAGGAAGGCATACGTGAAACAGGCCAAATCGTTGACATATAAAGGAAAGCAACATGAAATAAAGATGCCTATTTTCAAACGGCTAAATTTTGAGAATAAGTTTTTTCAAAAAAGAGGTTGGTGATTATTTCTGAAACAGAAATATCCATGTAAATCTTGAGTTAAGGATTGAGATATTTTTACATGGGTACCCCGTAAACAACCTGAATTATAGGATTCACTGACAATAGCAATGCTTGTGTTTAATACAGGTCAAGATTTATGTTAACTTGATGGCAAATAAATATGTAGGCATAGATATTGGGTACACTTCCTATCACACATAAAATAATAACTTAATTACTTGAGTACTTAGTTGTAACCACATGTAATCCTTTCTTTTTCCTAAAAAATATAAAAATCATTGGATCAACATGAGCTAAATATCAATCTTTTTTCCTTTGTCATATTTAAAAATGTAACATGTGGTCTTGTCTTGACTATTTTACATTTGTTCAATGCTACTATCAGTTTTTGCCTTTTTCCCATAGTTTACTTATAACCATTTGATGGACTGACCTCCTACCTCCAGTGTTAAGCCCTTCCTTCTAAGTAAACAGCATACATCAGGAATTTGGGGTAATTATGGTATTTCTAAAGAATAAGTTGTTTAATTTTATAAAATAGGTAGGGATTTCAAATGTTACTGGATTTATATTTTGCACAGATTCACGATATTTTTCTGAAGAAAATTCACAATTTTTACTAAAGGGCACCTTCCTCCCCTGCTGGAGAGGCTGTAAGGTGTAGTGATGAAGCGAGAGAGTCTGACTAAATCCATCCCCATGACAGCTCTGTTGCAGGACCTCAGTCAATTGCATGACCTCTCTGTGATTTGTCATGAGACTTAAGACAGTTAAGATTTCCTAAGTGCTGTGAACAATGTCTGAAACTTAGCAAATTTGACAGAAGTTTTTGTTTTATAGACTGTGTTCATTAGTACTCTTAATTACAAAAAACAAAACAAAACAGGACCTGAGATCTTCAGGTGCTAATAAATAAAATGGTATTTCTTTATTGATTTCTACTACTAAAATTTCCCACTTTGGATTAATCTACTGCTAACATTAAGAAAATCTTTCAAAATCAATCCTTGAGATTTAATACATATTGTTTGTGAGTTTTCCAATGAAAAGTTGATGATTCTACCTCTCTGTACACCTTGTTAGGAATTAGGAGCAAAAACATTTTACAGTCAGCCAAACGGGTGCTGATACAAAATGCCAAAAATTGGTTGGTTTTTATAAAGGTTATTTATTTGAGCAAAAACATATTAGTCAGCCAAAGGGGTACTGATGCAAAATACCAGAAATTGGTTGGTTTTTATAAAGGGTATTTATTTGGGGTAAGTGCTTACAGATATCGGGTTGTAAAACATAAATTACTTCCCTTACCAAAGTACTTTTTCACATGTTGGAGAGAAATGGCTGCCAATGTCTGTGAGGTTTCAGGCTTCTTCGTTTCCTCTTTCTGGGTCATGCTTCTCTCTGGGCTTAGGGTTCCTCTTTTCCCAGGGCTTGCTTCTTCCTGGGCTCAGGGTTCCTTTCTTTCTGGGACTTGCTTCTATTTCCTCTGTGTGCTTACTTCCTGGGACTCCAGCTTAAGGCTTCAGTATCAAACTCCATTCTGCATTCTGGGGGGAGGTGTGTGGGGGGGATTCAGCTAGCATTCTGGGGGGAGGTGTGTGGGGGGGATTCTGAGTAAGATCCATAGCAATAATCAAGTGTTGGTAGCCATACAGGGTTATGACAAAAGCATCTATGATAGTGTTCCTGTTATAAAGCTCCATGGTATGGATAGCCATTCATTTACTGGTCATTCTTGAGACAAAACCATTGAGAACCTACTATGTGTTGAAGGTTCAGAGAAGATTGAAGTATAGTTCCATCTGCAAGGCCCTTAAGAAGGTCAGGGTAAGAGGTGAGGGAATAAAATAAGTGATATCATTACAGTTCCACATAAAAATAGAGTCATATGCATGGAGGGTGGTAGCTTCTGGGTAATTACCTTGAAGGTGGGAAATTGGTCAGGATTAGAACTGGGGAAAGTTGAGTAAAGTACTGCCTTCCAGGTGCAAAATTTAAAGAGTTTCCCCCAAATCTCAGTAATCAAGATAAACAATATTTTAATACAGTATTTGGAAAAATAAAAAGTAATACAAAAATTCTATGATGAAACAAATATCAAAAATTTTAAGCCTCAGCCTCCCCTCTCCCTCCTCCTTTCTCCTTCCTCCCACCCTGGCCTTGCCTCACCCCCCTCCACATCCTCCCCCTTCCCCTCCCAGCCCCCGCCTGCTGGCAGCAGCCCAGTCTCCCAAATCCAGTGCCCCTGAAGCCTCCAGTGCCCCAGCAACCCCAGGCCCGGGTTCGCTTCTCTTTGGGACCTGGGCACTTCCCACTCCTGCCGTCCGGCCCAAGGCTCAGTGTCCTCCCACAGCCCTTCCCTGTGGGACCCCTCTGATGACCTCCTGACTCTTTTTGGAAGACTCTTAACCATATCAACTCATTTGTCTTTGCCATTTACCCCTTTTATTCAAGGTCAAAGAGCACTTTTTAACACTTGATCCAATATGTAGGCTGAGATACTCTGCTGGTCTGAGTTGACCCTTTTATTCGAGGTCTCTTTCTAGTTGCTTCTCCAGTTAGTGATTGGTAGTAATACCTTGGTGCCAGGAAGGCTCATCCCCAGGAGTCATGTCCCATGTTTGGGGGGAAAGTAATGCATTTACATACTGAGTTTGGCTTAGAGAGTGGCCACATTAAAGCAACACAGAGGCTCTCAGGAGGTAACTCTTAGGTACCCTACAGCTCTAGACCTAGTTCATATTCCCGGCACACAGGCTCCCATGCATAGTCATCAGTATCCAGGGCTCATTATTAGACCATCCTTCCTTGTTGATCTTTGCCGTTATACTTAGGAGATTACTGTTGTTCCACTGGGGAATGTGACAGAGTTCCCCTGGGTGGGAACTCAGCACTCCCTCAGTTGACATTTGTAACTGTAACTACTATAAAAATACCCAACATATATCCTAACGTATTTATGTTTCCTATATGCATACCCTGGAGAACTCCTTCCCACCCATGTGCGCCCCATCAATAACACCCCACACCAGAGTTCCTCCCCTGCCATTGTTGAACCTCTCTGTGATCCAAAACTTCTTCAACAATGAATCCTAATAAATTGCCAAATTCAATTAATAGGAAATAGAAATTCAGTGATGGGTTTAAAGTTTAGAAATGGAATACACAGTAATTTAGAAATACTAAAATAAAGTAAAAATAAATTGGTCTTTTAATAAAATGAAAAACATGATAAAGCTTTGTTTCTAATGTTTTGCCTTTCATCACTGTAATAGGTGTTGCTCTGTATAGTCAGTGGAAAGACTTTCAATTTTCCTCAGTATCTACATCCATTCTTTTATTTTCCAATTTTTATTTTTGTCTTTAAAAAAGTTTTAGATCACTGTAATTCACATACACAATATAGGGGACTCCCAGATATCCAACATCAAACCCTTTTCCCCTTTCCCCAGCAATGACCTCTTTACATGTTCATATTATATTTGCTGCAGCTGATGTACAAATTTTGAAACATAGCTATCAAACATGGTTCCATTTTGGTTTACATTATTGTTTATATTTTAGACTGTACAAATTTCTAAATTTTTAGTTTCCTTATGTTTTACATTATAGTTTACATTTTAGTTTATAGACTTTTATACACTTTAGATGTAAGTTGACATGTCCATCATTGTATGATTTTGTGGAGCACTTCCATTGCCCCTTAGTTGCCCTGCTTCCATCCATGCTATACCTCTCTCCCCTCCTCCTCAGGGCACACCATGACACACAATCTTCACTACTTGAGGAACCAGATTTACAGATACTGCAACAATGCTGAGTGCTTGATATACTAAACTTCCCTTACTAATTGGGAGCCAGCAATCCTCTCAAGAGACACAATTCCCTCTCTTTGGGAACATCAGATCTCCCAGATGTGGGTACACCTTCACACTCATTGTCTGGGTCTCCATCCAATGATATAACACACTATGACAAAATGAGCACTCACATAGTCCCTAGAAGCTTGCCCCAATACCAGACGCCCCCTACTCTTAAGCACCTTAAATATCTGATCATTCCTTATTATATTTTCTAAAGAGTTTTCTCAACAGTATAGTTTCAACCATATACCTGACATCCTCCCATATTCAATGGTTCCCCCAAGCCCTCCCCCCAATTCCTTGGTTGATCTGACCCATCCTCCCAACCCTAGTCCCCCAAAAGCCTACAAAGCCCCACCCAAATGTATCAGTATGGACTCATCTTATCTCTTCCCTGTACAAATACTTACCTCCAGCTTATCATAGACTTCACCCATGTAGGCCTCAGCTTGTAACCTTCCTCTATCCCCCCAATTCCTTCAATACTATCTTGCAGTCTTTAGCTCTGAGACAGCTCAGTTTGCTTGTTTCATATCAGAGAAGTCATGTAGTATTTGTCCTTGAATGCCTGGCTTGCATCACTCAACATAAGGTCCTCAAGATTCATCCATGTTATCACATGTGTTTGTACTGTATTCCTTCGTATAGCTGCATAGTATTCCATTGTATGTATATATCACATTTTATTTATCCATTCATCTTTTGATGGGCATTTGGGTTGATTTCAACTTTTGGTAATAGTGTATAATGCTTCTATGAACATTGGTGTAAATATATCGGTTTGTGTCCTTATTTTCAGTTTGTCTGGGTATATACCCAGCAGAGGAATTGCTGGGTCATATGGCAAATCTATAGCTAACTTTTTGAGAAACCACCAAATATTCCTCCAGAGTGGCCGGATCCTTCTGCATTCCCACCAGCAGTGGATGAGTGTTCCTATTACTCCACATCCTCACCACTCTTCTGTTTTTTTGATGGCTGCTAGTCTTATGGGCGACAGATGGTATCTCATTGTAGTTTTGATTTGCATTTCCCTAATAGCTAGTGATTTTGAGCATTTTTTTCATGTGTTTTTTAGCCATTCATATTTCTTCTTTGGAGAAGCATCTGTTCAAATCATTTCCCCATTTTTTAATGGGTTGTTTGTCTTTTTATTTTCAAGATATAGGAATTCTTTATATATGCAGGATATGTCTCCTCTCATATATATGGTTACCAAATATTTTCTCCCATTGTGTAAGCTCTTTTCACTTTCATGATAAACTCCTTTGAGGTGCAAAAAGCTTTAATTTTGTGGAAGCCTCATTTATCTATTTGTTCTTTTGATGCTCGTGCTTTGGGTGTAAAGTTCATGAAGTCATTTCCTATTATAAGTTCCTGCAGATGCTTCCCTACATTGTTTTTCAAGATCTTTATGGTCTTGGCTCTGACATTTAGGTCTTTGATCCATCTTGAGTTGATTTTTGTGTAAGGTATGAAATGGTAATCCTCTTTCCTTCCTTTGTATATGGATATCCAATTCTCTAGACACCATTTGTTGAAAAGGCCATTCTCTCCCAGTTGAGTGGGCTTTGTGGCCTTGTCAAATATCAGATGACTGTATATATGAGGATCTATATCAGAACTCTCAATTTGGTTCCATTGTTCAGTGTGTCTATCCTTGGGATGATACCATGCCTTTTTCAATATTGTAGCTTTGTAGTATGTTTTGAAGTCCAGTAGTGTGATTCTTCCAGTTTCATTTTTCTTTTTCAATAAGTCTTTGGCTATTCAGGGCCTCTTTCCTTTCCAAATAAATTTCATAGTTAGGTGTTCTAGTTCATTAAAAACTGCTGTGTTGATTTTTATTGGGATTGCATGGAATATGTAGATCAGATTTGGTAGGATAGATATCTTTATAATATTTATTCTTGCTATCCATGAACAGGCAATATCCTTCCATTTGTTTAGGTCTTTTTTTATTTCCTTAAACAGTTTTTTTTTTTTTTAATTTTTTTATTTTTTATTGACTTTGTAATAATATTACATTAAAAATATATATGTGAGGTCCCATTCAACCCCATCCCCCCACCCCCCCTCTCCCCCCCCCCAACAACACTCGTTCCCATCATCATGACACATCCATTGGATTTTGTAAGTACATCTTTGGGCACCTCTGCACCTCATATACATTGGTTCACATCATAGCCCATACTCTCCTCCATTCCATCCAGTGGGCCCTGTGAGGATTTACAATGTCCGGTGATTGCCTCTGAAGTACCATCCAGGGCAGCTCCATGTCCCAAAGACGCCTCCACCTCTCATCTCTTCCTGCCTTTCCCCATACCCTTCGTCCACTATGTCCACTTTTCCCATTCCAATGCCACCTCTTCTATGTGGACATTGGATTGGTTGTGTCCATTGCACCTCTATGTCAAGAGGAGGCTCAGATTCCACCTGGATGCTGGATGCAATCCTCCCATTTTCAGTTGTAATCACTCTAGGCTCCATGGTGTGGTGGTTGTCCTTCTTCAACTCCATCTTAGCTGAGTGTGGTAAGTCCAATAAATCAGATTGTAGGTGCTGGAGTCTGTTGAGGCTCAGGATCTGGCTATCACATTGTCAGTCCAGAGATTCAAATCCCCTAAATATATCTTAAACCCCAACATTAACTGCACCTCCAGCACATTGGCATGAAAGTCTTATGAAGGGAGATCCCATCTGAGTCCAGATTCATCACACATAAACACCATTTCCAAAGAGGGGCCATCTGCCCTGGTAGTTAACCCCATCGGCCATGACCATAACTCCCGTGGGTCTCTTTAGCCCTCAAAGGAACCAATATCTGGGGGTTGTATCTGCTTTATCTGTCTCTCTGACTCTGCTCAGTTGTGCATGGGGGCAATCCTTCTGCCAGCCTCCAGACTCTTTTTTAGAAACTCGTAGCCATATAAACTCATTTCTCCTTTCCATTTCCCCCTTACTTTAGGTCAAACAGCATTTTAAAGTCATGGTATTTTATGTAGACATGGATATTCTGCTGATCCGCATTGAACCTTCTGTATAAGGTCATTTTCCAGTTGCATCATCAGTTGGTAGTTGATAGTGGTCCCTCGTTGCCAGGGAGGCTCATCCCCAGGTGTCATGTCCCACGCTGGGGGGAAGGCATTGCATTTACATGCTGAGTCCTTAAACAGTTTTGTATAGTTTTCTGCATATTAGTCTTTTACATCTTTGGCTAAATTCATTCCTAGTTATTTGATTTTTTTATTTAATATTGTAAATGGTATTTGTTTCTTGATTTCTACCTCAGATTGCTCATCATCAGTGTACAGAAATGCTACTGATTTTTGTGCATTGATCTTATACCCTGACACTTTACTGAACTTATAAGTTCTAGAAGCTTTGTTGTAGTCTTCTCAGGGCTTTCTATGTATAGGATCATGTTATCTGCAGATAGTGAATTTTTTTTTAAAGATTTATTTATTTTTCTTCCCTTCCCCCCCCAACACCGGTTGTCTGTTCTTTGTGTCTATTTGCTGCGTCTTCTTTGTCCGCTTCTATTGTTGTCAGTGGCATGGGAATCTGTGTTTCTTTTTGTTGAGTCATCTTGTTGTGTCAGCTATCCATGCATGCGGCACCATTCCTGGGCAGGTTCTTTTGCACTGGGCAGCTCTCCTTAAGGGGCACACTCCTTGTACATGGGGTTCCCTATGCAGGGGACACCTCTGCGTGGCACAGCACTCCTTGGATGCATCAGCACTGCACATGGGCCAGCTCCACATGGGTCAAGGAGGCCCAGGGTTTGAACTGCAGACCTCCCATGTGGTAGACTGATGCCCTAACCACTGGGCCAAGTCCACCACCAAGATAGTGAAATTTTGACTTCTTCCTTTCCTATATGAATTCCTTTTATATCTTGTTCTTGCCTCAGTGCTCAAGCTAGTACATCAAACACAATGTTAAATAGAAGGGGTGATAATGGGCATCCTTGTCTTTTTCCTGATCTTAGAGGGCAAGATTTTGGATTTCACCATTGTAAATGATGTTAGCTGTGGGTTTTTCATATATACCCTTTATTATGTTCAGAAAGTTTCCTTCTATCCCTATCTATGCAGTGTTTTTATCAAGAAAGGGTGCTGTAGCTTTTTCTGCATGTATAGATATGATCGTGTGTTTTTTTTTCCTTCAATCTTTTTACATGGTGTATTACATTAAATGAATTTTTTTGTGTTGAAACATCCTTGCATACCAGGAATGAATCCCACTTGATTGTGGTGTATAATTTGTTTAATGTGTTGTTGAATATGATTAGCAAGCATTTTGTTGAGTATTTTTGCATCTAGGTTCATTAGAGAGATTGGTCTGTAATTTTCCTTTCTTGTGGTGTTTTTGTTTGACTTTGGTATTAGGTTAATGTTGGCATCACAAAATGAATTAGGCAATGTTCCTTCTATTTCAATATTTTGGAAGAGTGTAAGGAAAATTGGTGTTATTTCTTTCCAGAATGTTTGGTAGAATTCACCTGTGGAGTCTCTTGCCCAGGGCTCTTTCTTTTGGGAAGTTTTTAATGACTGATTCTATCTCTTTACTTGTGATTGGTTTGTTGAGATCATTGATTACTTCTTTTGTCAATTTAGGCTGCTTATGTGTTTCTAGGAATTTGTCCATTTCCTCTAAATTGTCTTTCTTGTTGGAATACAGTTTTTCAAAATATCCTCTTATAATAGTCTTTATTTCAGTGGGGTCTGTGGTGATATCACCCTTCTTGTTTCTTATTTTGTGTATTTGCATCTTCTCTCTTTTTTTCTTCATTTGTCTAGCTAAGGTTTTGTCAATTTTATTGATCTTCACAAAATCCAGTTCTTGGCTTTATTTATTTTTTCAAGTGCTTTCCTATTTTCTATTTCATTTAGTTCTGCTCTGATCTTTCTTATTTCTTTCTTCCTTCTTTCTTTGGGGTTAGTTTGTTTTTTTTTTAACTAATTCCTCCAATTGTGCAGTTAGTTCTTCAATTCTAGCTCTTTCTTCTTTTTTGATGTGTGACTTTATGGCTTTGAATTTCCCTCTCAGTACAGCTTTTGCTGCATCCCATAAGTTTTGATATGTTGTGTTATCATTTTCATTAGTTTCAAGGTAGTTATTGAATTCTTTTGAGATTTCCTCCTTGACCCACTGTTTTTCTAAGAGTGTGTTGTTTAACTTCCATATCTCGATGCCAGATCTGGGCCTCTGGCCCTTGCAGATTTCCAGCTTCACTCCAATGTGGTGAGAGAAATTATTTTGTATGTTTTAGAACTTTCTGAATTCATTGAGACTTTCTTTGTGGCTTAGCATGTGGTCTGTCTTGGAGAATGACCCATGTGAACTGGAGAAAAATGTATATCCTGCTGTATTTGGGTGTAATGTTCTGTATATATCCATTAGGTCCAGATCCTCTAATATATTGTTCAAAATCTTTGTCTCTTTATTGATTCTCTTTTGAGATGTTCTGTCCAATGGTGATAGTGGTGTGTTAAAATCCCCCACTATAATTGTAGAGGCATCTATTCCTTCACTTAGTTTCTCCAGTGTTTGTCTCATGTATTTGGAGGCACCCTTGTTATGGGCATAAATATTTATGATTGTTCTTTCTTCTTGAAAGATTATCCCTTTCACTAATATGTAGTTTCCATCTTTGTCTCTCACAGCAGTTTTGCATTTAAAGTCTATTTTGCCTGATATTAATATAGCCACACATGCCATTTTCTGGTTATTGTTTGCCTGTAAGATTGTTTTCAAGCTATTCACTTTCAATCTCCTTAAATCCCTGGGTTAAGATGAGTTTCTTGTAGACAACATAAAGATGGGTCATATTTCCTTATCCAATCGTCCCATCTGTGTCTCTTAACAGGTGAGTTTAATCCATTGGCATTTAGTGTTATTACTTTCAAGGAATTATTTATATTAGCCATATTTTCTTTGGATTTGTGTTTGTCTTATGTTGTTTGATTTTTTCCCCTCATTTTGTAGTTTTAGTTCTTCTTACACTCTCCTCCAACTCTGTCTCTCCTGTTTGTTTCTTTCTTCCTGCAGAATGCCCTTTAGTAGTTCTTGAAGGGCAGGTTTCTTTTTGGCATACTCTCTTAGTTTCTGTCTATCTGTGAATATTTTGAACTCTCTATCATTTTTGAATGCTAGCTTTGCTGGATAGAGAATACTTGGTTGGAAATTCTTTTCTTTTACTACCTTGATTATATCATACCACTGCCTTCTTGCCTCCATGGTTTCAGATGAGAGATCAGCACTTAATCTTATGAAGCCTCCTTTGTATGTGATGGTTCTCTTTTCTCTTGCTGCTTTTAGTATTTTCTCTTTGTCTTGTGCATTCAATAATTTGACAAGTATATGTCTTGGGGTAGGCTTTTTGGGATTTATCCTCTTTGGGGTGTTTTGTGCTTCCTGGACATATACATGCATCTCCCTCAATAGGTTTGGTAGGTTTTCAGCCATTATTTCCTCCAACACCTCTTTGGTTCCCTTTCCCTTCTCTTCTCCTTCTAGGATGCCTACAATGTGTATGTTTGTGCAGTCAGGTCCCTAAGTCCCTGCTGGATTTTTTTCTATCTTTTTATCAATTAATTCTACTATCTGTTTGATTTCAGATGTACTGTCAGCACATCACTAATTCTTTTCTTTGCCTCTTTAAATCTGCTGTTATTTGCTGGGAGTGTGTTTTTGATTTCTTGGATTGTATTATTGAATTCCTCATCATTTCTGTGATCTTTTTGTGCATGATCACAATTTCTTCTTTATGCTCTCCAAGTGTTTTATTAATATGCTTAGTCTCTTCCTTCACTTGATTGAATTGGTCCATGATGTATGTTTTGAGAGCTTTAATTACTTCTTCGATGTTCCACTTCTTTTCCTGGTTTTTAATTTGTTCATTGGATTGGGCCATTTATTTTCTTTTTATTGGTATGGTTTGTAGTTTTTTGTTGTTCTCTGGCCATCATGTTATCTTGTTGCATTTATTCTGTTGATTATCTTCTTCATCTAGTGTTGGGGTTCAATTAGATGTTGTTTTTGCGTGCATGTTAATTCTTCTCTTTGTCACTTTTTCTTCTTGTTCCATTTCCCTGTTGTTGGCTAAGTTCCCTTAAAGGAAAATATTAGTTTCCTTAAAGGAAAATAATGCTGACATTAGTGAATGTCAGCAGAAGAACCATGTGAGATCTAGGAGAATGGATATAGAACTCATGTAAGCTGTGTATAGTTATAACCATAAAAAAGTGGAGTACCTATAATGAGATATTAAACTGAATATGGGGAGGAGTATACTATAATTAGAAGGTCAGAGTGGTCAGGAGAGAGAGAGAGAAAGAAAAGAAAGCACAATAATATAGAGAGTGAATAAGTGATAGAAAGCAGATTAGATGTATTAGGGATAAAAAGTCAGAAATAATGGGGGCTAAACATAGAGAGGTCAAATGTAAGAAAGACAATAAATGATGGAGGAGAGAATGATGTAAAGGAATGGGGATAGTGTTGGCAGCCAAAATCAGTACACTCAGAAAAGTGAAAATTGAGGATGAGGAAGCACTGCAAATAAGAAATGTTGCCTGCAGCACTGATATAAAAAAAGAAAAAAGGTAAAAAAAAAAAGGAAAAAGATAGAGAGATAAAAAAAGGAGAGCAAGAAAAAGAGAAGGGAGGGAAAAAAAAAGAAAAAAAAAGGGCAGTGGTAGGGACAAAGAGGAAGAAAAAACAAGAAAACAAACCAACAAAAAAGTCTAGTCAAAGCCTCAGGCAAAGAATCCTCTTTGCAATTGAATAAACTGCTTAGGAGTCTGACCTTTCCCCTTTCTCCCTTCCTCACTGCCTTCTCTCCGAAGGCAGCAGGAAGGCTGTGTGAGGGCTTCTGTAGGAAATTCAAATGGGTGCCTGGTGAACCAACTCACCTGAGAAAATAATGATTTTAATTTCTTGAGAGAGCACCCACCCCTTGCCAGGAACCCTAAATATGCTATTAGAAGCCTGTAAAGCATATCCTACTCTCCCTCTCCCTTAGGGGTGCTATAAGGGGGCTAGTTGATTTTCTGACTCCACCTTCTCCCATACCAAGTATCCTTTCCCAGGGCATTTATTCACCTCTCCTCTCTTCCTCAGCTCTCACCAAATTAGCTGATAAGCTCCTCCAAACTCGATAAAGGGGGGGAACAGAAAATTGAACCTGCACTCCTCTGCACCTCCCACCTAAACTCTTCCACTCTCCAAGTTAGTCTGCAACCAGAGGGGTAGGGCAATGCTGGATTTCTGGTGTCTGGGCTCGGGAAACAGAGGCCTGGGAGAATGTGGACTTGTGGTATGTAGGTCTGTGAAATGTGGGCTGCAGGGGTTCTGGGGCCACAGGCTTGGGACTCACACATTTGGGAAACAGGGGGCTTGGATCTCTGCCCCATGACCTGCAGTTCTCAGTGAATGCCATGGCTCTTACCCCTAGGGGGAAGTGATTTACCTTCCCAAGGCTTCCTAGTTAGAAACCCACAGTTCTACTTTGAACAAACACCAATTCTGCTGCAGTCTCACCAGATCAATGTCCAGACACCTCCCACCCTGCAGGTTCCCAAAACAGCATGCCCCGGCAGGACTCCATCACCACACAGCCGGTCTTTTGTAAGAAAGATGAGGATGGTGTACTTACTCAGATGCCATCTTGCCCCTTCTCTCCTAAACTTTTACATAGCCAGAACCAATATTTACAGATCTTGAAGCTGTTATCAGGTACTTTACTAAACTAAATTGCTTTCAGGTCACACAAATGAAAAGAAATGCAATATGTAGTATTGGAATTCAGCCTAAAATATCAGATAAATTAACTAAATATTACTTAATATTGCTGGTTATCTGCAAAAACCCTTCCTATAAGAATAAACAAAGTATGCCTCTAAGGTATTTTGTAGATGCAAAAATGCATTGAAAATGCATTGAAAAGGTTGCTAAAGACCTGATTATTACAAATAATCTATGCCACTAAGGTATTTTGTAGATGCAGAAATGCATTAAAAATGCATTGAAAAGGTTGCTAAAGACCCGCTGACTACAGATAATCTCTCCCACCATTCCAGAGTGTCTTCTCAGAACCTTTTTTCTCCAGGTTAAATATATCAATGGATTACCCAGGAAAGGTGAGAGATAGTAGAGAAGGATTTCTCTAGAGTAGTCCACTTAAAAATCTTTATGTGGCCTTGAATTTTTAACATTCACACTAATGAATATCAGAAATGCTAATGGACTAGGTCACAGGAATGGGGTGAAGTAGGATAGGTGGATAAGGGTGAGAAAGATTATTTTATCCAGAGGAACACACTGGTGTGAAGCGGTAAGAGAAGATAGAGTCTAGCTCCATCATTTGCATAATCTAATGCAAAAGAAAATATCTGTTGTCCTGTCTTGCTCATGAGACTAAACCACAGTGTGGCTGCTGCAGGTAACACAACTCCCCCATTCACACACATGCTCTTCTGTCCTTCTGGACTCCACTTATAAAACACAAGTTCTCAAAGACAAAATTGTTAAAACTGCACAGTTTGCATACTTATGAAGCAGAAACTAGATGTAGGCTAATGAATCTGGACAAGCAGACAATGGAGGTACCAGATAAGTGAAGCAGAGGGTCAAGTTGCCAAGAAGCAGCCCTTGAGGAGCCCTCAATCTGCCTGCTTGGTATGCTGCTAGTGGCAAAGATCCTCTACTTGCTTACTATTCAAAACCTGGTGCAGACCATATTAGAAATGCAAAGTTACAGGCTCACTTATTCTGCATGGACATTTTAACACCACTTAGATGATTCACATGCATTAAAGTTTGAAATTGATTGGTCTGCTTCACTTTACCCACACTCATGAGAATATAAAACAAAGAAAGAGAAGTGAATCCCTTTTATCTTTGTTTGCTCACTTGAGAATACCAGGCTATAGAAATTGTGTCACTGGTACATAAACTAGCTTGAGAAGGTCAAGCCATAAAATACATTGATTCTATATGGGATGAGTATATACAAGTTGTCTCGTGAAGGTTTTTTTTTCTTTTTATTTAATGATGATAATAATTTCTCCCTAAATAGCTTCACTTTAGAAAGCATAAAACACCTTTTACATGAAGCAGCAATATTTTTTATTCATACCTTAGAATTCCAAATCATTGAGTACTTTTTATAGAAAATAAAATTGCTAAGTATGGAAAAATACAACCACTTAGATCCTTAACTTGTTTATTAGTGTACGTCTAATTTATCTCTCTCCATTTTAAATTTTAGAATATAGATTTTAACTACATTTAAATTTTACCTCTTTTTTCAATTAGAATTTGTTAGGTTTTCCTAGCATACATCTCATTTAGGTTTTGATTTCTCCTTGAAAATATATACTTCAAATACACTTGGTATTAAATTACCAAGTAAAATTTGGAATATTAAAAATATGATTGATGGTAATACTACATAACCCTCATTTTGGAATACTTCAAGTATATATCAGGTGTATCAGAGATCAGAAAGTATCAATCACACAATTTTCCAATACAGAAGAGGAAAAATATTTTGCAATTTTTAAAACAATGAAACTTGGAATATAATTCAAAATCAAATTCCAGCTACTAGATTGTCCATCTCCTTACACCAAAGATATCATGTTTTGTTGTTTTTGTTTTTTAGGAGGTACCAGGGATTGAACCTAGGACCCTGGGCATGGGAAGCCAGCTTTCAACCACTGAGCTATATCTGTTCTCCTGTGTGTTTTTAATTATTTATTATATGAGTTTTTTATGTGTTGATTTGCATTGTACATTAATTTATTTTTATATTCTTCTACCTTCAACTCTGTCTAAAACCATTTCATCCTCTTAAAAAAATAACCTACATTTACATCTATAACTGGAGGGATTACAGTAAATTTCCTGGATATAACAAAAAAAATCATTTTAAACATGGTTAAATATGGTAAGACTTGGTAGTAGTCATGTGCAGATCATAATATTTGAAATGTTAAAAGGTACAATATTTTAAATGTTAAAAGAAATGCTATGAAAGAATCTTTCTTTTCCTCTTTCCTTTTCTTCCTTTTTCACTCATTTCACATATATTGGGCATCATTATATTTCTATTATATGTTAGGGATGAAGATTTGTAGGTGTGATATTTGTAGGAACACATTCTAGCAAATAACTCTTAACCTGTTACTATATATATCCAGAAATTAGACTACAGAATGGATGAGTGATGGATATGATCATCCACAAATATTTAATGAACTGTTCTAATGTCCAGATATTTTCCATACATTGCATTTATCTCCTCAAGATGAAAAAAAAAAATCTGCCTATGACACTAAGATTAACTCAGCTCAGTGAAAATAGTGGATTGAAGTCATGGGATAAAACATAGGGACTTTTTTAGTGATATTGTTATGGTTGAGAACCATTTCAACAGCAGAGGGAATAGTTAAAGATGTGGGAGATACAGAAAAAGAAAGCAATTGGGTTTGAAGAGAAGCATGGCAATAGAAGTGTTAAAACATGGCAGAGAGATAGAATTGTTAAAATATGGCAAGAACAAAGCATAATAGTTTCCTGTGCTACAAAGAAGTAGTTGCAGGAGGCAGGCAAGATGGTGTCCGAGTGAGTACACCCTCTTCACCTCTCCTGCAAAGGACCGACTGAGTGGGGACGAAATCATGCCGGAGCAGGCTGTTTAGGAAACCTACAAAGGAGGAGGTGTCTGGATGTCGATCTGGAGAAATTGTGACAAAAGTAGTGCTTGCTCAAGGTAAAATTGCAAGTTTCTAACACTGAAGTTGGAAGCTGTGGGAAGGCAAAACCCTTCCCCCTAGAGCTGAGGGCTGCAGCATTCTCTGAAAACTGCCAGTCATTTGACAGGGTTCTTGAGCCCCGTGTTCCCCAAATGCATGATCCCCAAGCCCATGTTCCCTGAATTCCCATAACCCACATTCCACAGACCCACCTATCCTGAGTCTGCATTCTCCTGGGCTCCAGTTTCCTGAACCCAGCACTCTCCAAAATCTGACATTCCCCTAGCCTTCTGGTCTTGGACTAATTCTGGGAGTGGGAAGGGTTTGGTGGTAGGTGCAGAGGGACCCTAAGAGTGCATTTTCAATTTTCTGATCTCCCTCTTTTTTTAAGCTTGTAGGAGCATACCAGCTGGCTTGGAGAGAGCCTAAGAAGAGAGGAGGGGTGAATATTCTGAGAAAGCCTGATTTACCTAAATGCCCTGGGATAGAAACTTGGTCTGGGAGAAGGTGGAGTCAGAAAATTGACTAACCCCACTTCGGCACACCTAAGGGAGAGATACAGTAGGATGTGCTTTGCTGATGTCCAGTAGCATATTTAGGGTTCCGGGCAAGGTGTGGGTGCTCTCTTTCAAGAAATTAAGGTGATTATCTTCTGTGGGGAATTGGTTCACCAGAGACCCATTTGAATTTCCTATGGAACCCCCTCACACAGCCTTCCTGCTGCCCTGGGAGAGAAGGAAGTGAGGAAGGGAGAAAGGGAGAAGGTCAGAGTCCTAAGCATTTTATTCAATTGCAAAGAGGATTCCTTGCTTGAGGCCTTGTGTGGTCTTTTTTGTGTGTATGTTTTCTTGATTTTCCCTCCTCTTCCCCCACCCCCACCCATGACCCTTTTTTCTTTTTTCTTTTTCTTGCTTGCCTTTTTCCATCCTTTTTCTTTTTTAATATTAGGTGCTGGAGGAATTTGCTGATTCCTCAATTCCCTCTTTTCTGTGTGTACTGATTTTGGCTACCAGTGCTATCCCCTTTCCTTTACATCTTTCTATCCTCCATTAATTATTGTTTCCTACATTCCACCTCTCTCTGTTTAGTCCACAATTTTTCCAACTTTTTGTTTCTAATACCTCTATTCTGTTTTCTATATTTTATTCACACTTTATATTATTGTCCTTTCTTTCACTTTTCCTCTCTCCTCACCACACTGTCTTTTTAATTCATCCTATATTCTTCCCCATATTCAGTTTAATATCTCACTATTGGTACTCCACTTTTTTACTGTTAGAACTCTACACATTACATTATAATTCTACATTCCATTCTCCTAGATCTCACATGGTTGTTTTGCTAACATTTACTATTAATACTACTTTTATACTTTTTCTTTATTTATCCCTTTTATTTTCTCTGCCCCTAATATTTTCCTTCAAGGGAACTTAGCCAACAACAAGGAAATAGAATAAGAAGAACAAAGTGACAAATAGAAGACTTAATACACACACAAAAATGACAGCTAATTAAACTCTGAGACTAGACTAAGAAGCCAATCAATGGAATAAACTCATCAAGATAAAATGATGACCAGACAGCAACAAAAAAACTACAAATAATACCAATAATCAGGAAAACATGGCCTAATCCAATGAACATATTAAAGCCAGGATGAGGAATCTAACTTTGAACTACTAATCAAAGTTATCAAAACATATATCATGAACCAATTTAATGAAGTGAAGGAAGAGATTAACCATATTAAGAAAACACTTGGAGAGCATACAGAAGGAATTGTAATAATGCACAAAAAGAAAATGGATATGATGGTGATGAACAGCATAATTCAAGAAATCAAAAACACACTCTCAGCAAATAGCAGAATTGAAGAGGCAGAGGAAAAAATTAGTGATGTGGAAGACAGTATATCTGAAATCAAACAGATAGTAGAATTGATTAATAAAAAGATAGAAAAGATCCAGCAGGGAATTAGGGACCTGAATGACAACTCAAAACATGCAAACATATGCATTATAGGCATCCCAGAAAGAGACGAGAATGTAAAGGGGACTCAAGGGGTGTTGGAGGAAAAAATGGCTGAAAACTTCCCAAACCTATTGAGGGAGATGGGTGTACATGTCCAGGAAGCACAACACACCCCAAAGAGCATAAATGCCAACAAGCCTACCACAAGACATATACTTGTCAAATTATTGAATGCACAAGACAAAGAGAAAGTACTAAAAGCAGCAAGAGAAAAGAGAACCATCACATACAAAGGAGGCCTCATAAGATTAAGTGCTGATTTCTCATGTGAATTCATGGAGGCAAGAAGACTGTGGTATGATATAGTCAAGGTACTAAAAGAAAAAAAATTCCAGGGAGGAATAATCTATCCAGCAAATCTAGAATTCAAAAATGATAGAGTTCAAATTATTAACAGATAAACAGAAACTAAGGGAGTATGGCAAGAAGAAACCTGCCCTCCAAGAAATACTAAAGTAATTTCTGCAGAAGGAAAGAAAGAAAAAAACAAACAGGAGAGACAGAGTTGGAGGAGAGTGTAAGAACAAATAAAAAGACAAAAAGAGGAAAAAAGATCAATCAAAATATGACAAACACAAATCTGAAGACAATATGGCTAATATAAGTAATTCTTTGATATTAATAACACTAAATGGCAATGGATTAAACTCACCCATTAAGAGGTACAGATTGGAAGATTGGATAAGGAAATATGACCCATCTATATGCTGTGTACAAGAAACACATCTTAGACCCAGGGATTCAAGGAGGTTGAAAGTGAATAGTTGGAAAATAATATTACCAGCAAACACTCATCAAAAAAAGGCAGGAATAGCTATGATAATATCAGCCAAAATAGACTTTAAATGCAATACTATTGTTTTTTTTTCTTTTTTTAAATTGACTTTGTAATAATATTACATTAAAAATATATATATGAGGTCCCATTCAACCCCACCCCCTCACCCCACCTCTCCCCCCCCCCCCCCCCCAGCAACACTCGTTCCCATCATCATGACACATCCATTGCATTTGGTAAGTACATCTCTGGGCACCTCTGCACCTCATGGTCAACGGTCCACATCATGGCCCACACTCTCCTCCATTCCATCCAGTGGGCCCTGTGAGGATTTACAATGTCTGGTGATTGCCCCTGAAGCACCATCCAGGGCATCTCCATGTCCCAAAGTTGCCCCCACCTCTCATCTCTTCCTGCCTCTCCCCATACCCATCAGCCACCATGTCCACTTTTCCCAATCCAATGCCACCTCTTCTATGTGGATATTGGATTGGTTGTGTCCATTGCACCTCTATGTCAAGAGGAGGCTCAGATTCCACATGGATGCTGGATGCAATCCTCCCATTTTCAGTTGTAATCACTCTAGGCTCCATGGTGTGGTGGTTGTCCTTCTTCAACTCCATCTTAGCTGAGTGTGGTAAGTCCAATAAATCAGATTGTAGGTGCTGGAGTCTGTTGAGGCTCAGGACCTGGCTATCACATTGTCAGTCCAGAGATTCAAATCCCCTAAATATATCTTAAACCCCAACACTAACTGCACCTCCAGCACATTAGCATGAAAGTCTTATGAAGAGAGATCCCATCTGAGTCCAGATTCATCACATATAAACACCATTTCCAAAGAGGGGCCATCTGACCTGGTAGTTAACCCCATCAGCCATGACCATAACTCCCATGGGTCTCTTTAGTCCTCAAAGGAACCAATATCTGGGGGTTGTATCTGCTTTATCTGTCTCTCAGACTCTGCTCAGTTGTGCATAAGGGCAATCCTTCTGCCAGCCTCCAGACTCCTTTTTAGAGACTCATAGCCATATAAACTCATTTCCATTTCCCCCTTACATTAGGTCAAACAGCATTTTAATGTCATGTTATTTTATGTAGACAGGGGTATTCTGCTGATCCGCATTGAACCTTCCGTATAAGGTCATTTTCCAGTTGCATCATCAGTTGGTAGTTGATAGTGGTCCCTCGGTGCCAGGGAGGCTCAACCCCAGGTGTCATGTCCCACGCTGGGGGAAGGCATTGCATTTACATGCTGAGTTTGGCTTCGAGACTGGCCACATTTGAGTAACATGAAGGCTGACAAGAGGGAATTCCCAGGCACAATGCTGCTCTAGGCTTTGTTCTTATTTTAGGCTTATCAGCTCACAAGCATAGTCATTAGTGTCAGGGGCTCACTGTTGAACCCTCACTCCCTCCCGGTCCCCGCCGCTGCACCTGGGAGACTGTCGCTGCTCCCCTAGGGACCACAACAGAGCACCACTGGCCAGGAACCCAGTACCCCCCCCTGCTGTGGTTTTTAATTGTTGCCACTATGAGTATATCCAAACATTACCATGCACCCTGGACATATGTTCTGTACAGCTCCCTGTCAGCCATATATCACCTGTCAATGGTATCCTATACCAGTATCCCTCCATTGCCATTGTTGGAACACTCTGTGATCCAGAACTCCCCGAAATTTGAAGCCCAATATAATGTCAGGGTCCCTTAGTAGGGAATGGCATATAGCGATGGGTTTAAAGGTTAGATAAAGAATACGTGTTGACTTGGAAAAAATTCTACATCCTATCTTTTTCTTTTTTTTTTTTCCCTAATTATTGAGCTTCTCCTCACAGGAGCCCTAGACCACAGTAATTCATGTATGCAATATACAGCACTCCCACACATCCACCACAAAACCTTTTCCCTTCCACAGCGATACCCTTACACGCTATTCACATCATATTTACTTAACGTGATGTACAGCGTCTAAGACAATAGCTTTCTAACAAGGTGACATCTGTGCTTACATTGTGGTGCATACTTTAGGATACACATTTTTTTACATTCTTAGTTATCCTATGTTTTACATTATGGTTTACATTATCAGTCTGTCATCTCCTATATGTTATGGTGTAATATTACATGTTTTATATCCATCCTTGTGTACTCTCATGAAACTCCTCTCTTACCCCCCATTTACCTTGGTTCCACACATTTAACGTCCATTTTCCCTTCCACCTTGGTGCCCACAGTGACAGCCAACCTCCGTTTCCCAAGGAGCCACTTCCAGAGATAGATGGAATAGTGTTCAGGGCCTAACTTGCTCAACTGCCCCAATGCCCTGGGAGCCACCCTTTCTCTCGAGGGATACAGTTCCCTCTATTTGATGGCATTAGTCCTCCCCAGGATGTGGGTCCACCCCCACTTTCACTACTTGGGTTTCTACCCCATGGTGTCACCCACTCTGGCAGAATGAGCATTTAGACATTGCCCAGGAGCCCGTCCTGCATCAGACCCTCCCCTCCATGCGTTCTAAACAGGTAACCCTCTATATTATATTTTGATATGATTTTCTCGGCATTTTACTCTCCACCAACACCTGACCCTCTCCTGTGTTCGTATGCCACCCCTCCCTCCCCCCACTTTTGGGCAATGTTACCCATCCGCCCCTCCCCAGCCACCCTCAAACCCGCAAAGCCCCAACCAGAGGCAACCCCTTGCCCCCCTTCTATCTCTTCTTTGTGCTCATACTTACCACCATCTCGTCTTAAATTCCACCCCTGCAGACATCGGCTCACATCCTTCTTCCCCCCTCCAATTTCTTGTAAGCCTATCGTTTAGGCTCTTGCTATCTAGGGCAGCTTGGTTATTTCATATCATTGAGGTCATGTAGTATTTGTCCTTCAATGTCTGGGTTGCTTCACTCAACATAAGGTTCTCAAGATTCATCCATGTTATCACATGTGTTTGTAGTGTGTTTGTTCTTACAGCCGAGTAGTATTCCATTGTGTGTATATACCACATTTTATTGATCCACTCAACTGTTGATGGGCATTTGGGTTGATTCCAACTTTTGGCGATAGTGAACAGTGCTGCTATGAACATTGGTGTACATATATCAGTTTGTGTCCTTGTTTTCAGTTCTGCTGCGTATATACCCAGCAGTGGTATTGCTGGGTCATATGGCAAATCTATGGCTAGTTTTTTGAGAAACTGCCATACTGTCCTCCAGAATGGTTGGATCCTTCTGCATTCCCACCAGCAGTGGATGAGTGTTCCCCTTTCTTCACATCCTCTCCAGCACTTGTAATCTTCTGTTTTTTTCATAGCTGCCAATCTTATGGGTATAAGATGGTATCTCATTGATTTGCATTTCCCTGATAGCTAGAGATTTGGAACATTTTTTCATGTGCTTTTTTGCCATTTGTATTTCTTCTTTGGAAAAGTGTCTGTTTAAGTCCTTTTCCCATTTTTTAAATGGGTTGTTTATCTTTTTATTTTCAAGATATAGGAGTTCTTTATATATGCAAGTTATAAGTTTCTTGTCAGATATATGGTTGCCAAATATTTCCTCCCACTGTGTGGGCTCCCTTTTTACTTTCTTGACAAACTCCTTTGAGGTGCAGAAGGCTTCAATTTTGAGGAAGTCCCATTTATCTATTAGTTCTTTTGCTGCTCATGCTTTTGGTGAGATATTCATAAATCCATTTCCTATTACAAGGTCCTGTAGATGTTTCCCTACACTGCTTTCTAAGGTTTTTATGGTCTTGGCTCTTATATTTAGGTCTTTGATCCATCTTGAGTTGATCTTTGTATAGGGTGTGAGATGGTAATCCTCTTTCATTCTTCTACATATGGCTATCCAGTTCTCCAGACACCATTTGTTGAATAGGCCACTCTCTCCCAGTTGAGAGGGTTTGGTGGCTTTATCGAATATTATGTGGCTGTATATGTGAGGTTCTATATCAGAGCTTTCAATTCGATTCCATTGGTCTGTGTGTCTCTCCTTATGCCAATACCATGCTGTTTTCACCACCATAGCTTTGTAGTATGTTTTGAAGTCAGGTAATGTGATTCCTCCAATTTTGTTTTTCTTTTTCAGTATGTCTTTGGCTATTCAGGGTCTCTTTCCTTTCCAAATAAATTTCATAGTTAGTTTTTCTAGTTCCTTAAAGAAGGCTGTATTGATTTTTATTGGGATTGCATTGAATGTGTAGATCAGTTTTGGTAGGATAGACATCTTAATAATGTTCAGTCTTCCTATCCATGAACAAGGAATAGTCTTCCATTTATTTAGGTCTTCTTTGATTTCCTTGAACAATCTTGTATAGTTCTCGGTGTATAAGTTCTTTATCTCTTTAGTTAAATTTATTCCTAAGTATTTGATTTTTTTATTTACTATTGTGAATGGTATTTGTTTCTTGATTTCCTCCTGATCTTGTTCATTATTGCTGTACAGAAATGCTACTGATTTTTGCACATTGATCTTATAACCTGCGACTTTACTAAACTCATTTATGAGTTCTAGAATCTTCATTGTAGATCTCGCAGGGTTTTCTATATATAGGATTATGTCATCTGCAAATAATGAAATTTTGACTTCTTCCTTTCCAATTTGAATGCGTTTTATTTCTGGTTCTTGCCTCAATGCTCAAGCAAGTACTTCTAAGACAATGTTAAATGGGAGCGGAGACAGTGGGCATCCTTGTCTTGTTCCTGAGTTTAGAGGGAAGGAGTCTAGGATTTCTCCATTGTAAACAATGCTGGCTTTACGTTTTTCGTATATACTCTTTATCATGTTCAAAAAATTTCCTTGTATTCCAATCTTTTGGAGTGTTTTTATCAAGAAAGGGTGCTGTATTTTGTCAAATGCTTTTTCTGCATCAATAGATATAATCATGTGATTTTTTTCCTTCAATCTGTTTATATGGTGTATTACGTTGATTGATTTTCTTATGTTGAACCATCCTTGCATACCTGGGATGAATCCCACTTGGTCGTGGTGTATAATTCGTTTAATGTGTTGTTGAATACAATTAGCAAGTATTTTGTTAAGTATTTTTGCATCTAGGTTCATTAGAGAAATTGGTCTGTAATTTTCCTTTCTTGTGATGTCTTTGTTTGGCTTTGGTACTAGGGTAATGTTGGCATCATAGAAGGAGTTGGGTAGTGTTCTTTCTGTTTCAATTTTTTGGAATAGTTTCAGCAGGATTGGTGTCAGTTCTTTCCGGAATGTTTTGTAGAATTCACCTGTGAAGCCATCTGGTCCTGGGCTCTTCTTAGTTGGGAGATTTTTAGTAACTGATTCTATCTCTCTGCTTGTGATTGGTTTGTTAAGATCATCAATTTCTTCTTTTGTCAATATGGGCTGCTTATGTGTTTCTAGGAATTTGTCCATTTCCTCTAGATTGTCATTTTTGTTGGAATATAGTTTTTCAAAGTATCCTCTTATGATAGTCTTTGTCAGTGGTGATATTGCCTTTCTCATTTCTTATTTTGTGTATTTGCATCTTCTCTCTTTTTTTCTTTGTTAGTCTCACTAAAGGTTTGTCAATTTTGTTGATCTTCTCAAAAAACCATCTCTTGGTCTTGTTTATCTTTTCAAGTGCTTTCTTATTTTCTATTTCATTTAGTTCTGCTCTTATCTTTGTTATTTCCTTCCTTTTTCTTCCTATTGGGTTACTTTGTTGTTGTTTTTCTAATTCCTTCAAATGTGCAGTTAGCTCTTCAATTTTTGCTCTTTCTTCTTTTTTGATATATGAATTTATGGCTATAAATTTTCCTCTCAGTACTGCTTTTGCTGCATCCCATAAATTTTGGTATGTTGTGTTATCATTATCATTTGATTCAAGGTAGTCATTGATTTCTTTTGAGATTTCCTCTTTGACCCACTGTTTTTCTAAGAGTGTGCTGTTTAATTTCCAAATCGTGGTGTGAAATCTGGGCTTCTGTCCCTTGCAAATTTCCAGCTTGACTCCACTGTGGTCAGAGATATTGTTTTGTATGATTTCAATCTTTCTGAATTCATTCAGCCTTTCTTTGTGGCCTAGCATATGATCTATCTTGGAGAATGATCCATGTGCACTTGAGAAAAATGTATATCCTGCTGTGTTTGGGTGTAGCGATCTATATATGTCTATTAGATCCTGCTCCTCCAAAATACTGTTCAGATTTTTTGTTTCTTTGGTGATTCTCTTTTGAGATGTTCTGTCCAGAGTTGATAGTGGTGTATTAAAATCCCCCACTATAATTGTAGATGTATCTATTGTTTCACTTAGTTTTTCCAGCATTTGCCTTACATATTTAGAGGCACCCTTGTTAGGGGCATAAATATTTATGATTGTTCGATCTTCTTGACAGATTTTCCCTTTCACTAACATGTAGTATCCTTCTTTGTCTCTCACAATTGTTTCACATTTAAAGTCTATTTTGTCTGATATTAATATAGCTACTCCTGCCTTTTTTTGGTTATTGTTAGCTTGTATGATTGTTTTCCAGCCATTCACTTTCAATCTCCATGCGTCTCTGGGTCTAAGATGTGTCTCTTGTAGACAGCATATGGATGGATTATATTTCCTTATCCAATGTCCCAGTCTGAATCTTTTGAGAGGTGAGTTTAATCCGTTGACATTCAGTGTTATTACTTTCAAGGAATTATTTGTGTTAGCCATATTTTGGTTGGATTTGTGTTTGTCATATTTTGTTTGTATTTTTTTTTGTCTTTTTTGTTGTTGTTGTTGCTCTTATACTCTCCTCCAACTCTGCCTTTCCTGTTTTTTCCTTTCTTCCTGCAGAACTCCCTTTAGAATTTCTTGCAGGGGAGGTTTCTTATTGGTATACTCTTTCAGTTTCTGTTTGTCTGCGAATATTTTGAACCCTCCATCATGTTTGAATGCTAGTTTAGCTGGATAGAGTATTCTTGGTTGGAAATTTTTTTCCTTTAGTACCTTGACTATATCATACCACTGCCTTCTTGCCTCCATGGTTTCAGATGAGAAATCAGCACTTAATCTAATTGAGCTTCCCTTGTATGTGATGGTTTTCTTTTCTCTTGCTGCTTTTAGGATTTTCTCTTTGTCTTGAGCATTGGATAATTTGACAAGTATATGTCTTGGGGTGGGCCTGTTGGGGTTTATGACTAGTGGAGTGCACTGTGCTTCTTGGATATGCACATCTGTCTCTTTCAGTAGATTTGGGATGTTTTCAGCCATTATTTCCTGCAACACTCCTTCTGACACCTTTCCCTTCTCTTCACCTTCTGGAATGCCTATAATACGTATGTTTGAGCGTTTTGCATCGTCATTCAGGTCCCTAAGTCCTAATTGGATTTTTTCTATCTTCTTATTGACCCCTTCTACTATCTGTTTGATTTCTGATGTACTGTCTTCCACATCACTAATTCTCTGCTCTGTCTCTTCTAGTCTGCTGATATTTGCTGCAAGTGTATTTTTGATTTCTTGAACTGTGGTGTTCATTCCCATCATATCTGTTATGTTTTTGCATATGTCTGCAATTTCCCCTCCAAATGATGTCTTCATGTTGTTAACCTCTTTCATTACTTCGTCAAATTTGTCGGTGATAAATGTTCTGAGATCTTTCATTGCTTGTGCTAAGTTTTGCTCCTCTTCATGATTTTTGGTTTGTTGAATGGATTCAGCCATTTTTTCCTGATTACTGGTTTGGTTTGTAGATTTTTGTTGCTTTCTGGTCATCTCTTTATCTTGACAGATTTAATCAGTTCCTTAGCTTCTTTGTCTACTCTTGGAGGTTAATTAGCTGTTATTTTTGCTTAGGTGTTATATCTTCTCTTTGTCACTTTTTTCCTTCTTATTCTAATTTCTTGTTGTTGGTTTAGTTCACTTTAAAGGAAAGTATATTAGTGTTGGGGAAAGGCAATTGTGTAAGCAAGGGAAAAGTGTATAGTAGTATTGGTGATTTATGTTAACAAAGCAAGAATATGAGATCTGGGTAGATGGAGGTTAGATTCATGTAAATTGTGTAGAGTTATAGCAGTAGGTAGAGTACTTATTATGAGGTAGATGATTGAATATGGGAGGAATGTGGTATGAGCTAAAAAGCTATTGTTTTCGTGAGAGAGGGGAAGAGAAAAGGAAGGTACTAGTTTCAAGTGTGGATAACAGACAGAAAACAAAACAAAGGTATTAGGAATTAAGACTTAGACCCTTTGTGGATCGACGAAAGGGAGGTGGGAGGTGGAATATAGGAGAGACAGTTGATGGTGGCAGATATCAAGATGTAGGGGAAAGAGGATAGTGTAGGTAGCCTAGATCAGTTCACACAGAAATGAGGCAGTGGAGGATGAGAAATCCAAGCCAATGTGAGGTGTTTCCTGCCGCACCTATTGTATAATTGAGTTAAAATAAACTAAGTAGAATATGAGGGACTAGAGGGGAAGAGACAACAGAAAAAGAAAAAAAAAAGGGGGGGGAAGGGATGAGAGGAAGAAAGGAAAAGAGGGTGGGAAAAGGGTGGGGAACAGGTAGGGGAAAGGAAAAAAAAACAGATATACATGAACCAGAATTAAAACACCCACTACACAGCACCTACCACACACAAAAAAAAACCTTAAATAACTGAGTAAACAAAAGACTTTGGGGGATACGCTGTGAGAGAAGACTCGGGGATAATGCGGTGTTAGCAATCAGGAAATTGAAAAAAGTAAAGAATAAGTCAAAATGAAAATAAAAAACAAAACAAAATGAAACGATAAAGAAAAAACGCCAACGTTGAAGGCTAGGGCATTTAAGGACCTCAGATGGACCACAGTGCATGATGGATTCTGGGATGGAAAGTCTGAGATATTGAGGACTCAAGAGGTGTGAGTCTCTGTGGTTTGGGCCACCAGAGTTTAGGTAATTAAGACCTGGCAACTTCCAATCTGGTTAACAGGAAGCCTGGGAGCCCCGCAGTGTAACACAGCCCTCAGGGATCCCCACAGCTGGGTGCCAGCCCTATGGGGGAAGTCAGATCTGCAAACTCTATATTGTGACTGAACCCTGCAATTCACTTACTTAGCTGGGCTCATTAGTATGTGTATCTTTCACTTCAGCTTTTGGACAGCTCCCATCCTATGATTCCAAACCACTGCCACTAGAGGGTGCCTCTACACCACAGCCACTTTACTAGTACAGATACGAAGCCCGGCCTGTGATGCCGAAAACAGATTCCAAAAACCAGAATTCCCAAGCTTCGCAGAATATTCCCTAATTGGCTTCCAGGCGTGTCCCCCTCCCTTGCCACAGCCTAAAACAATTTTCCAATTATGTCCCTTTTTTGCCTACAGCGTATTTGGATTGGAGACCGGCTGCCGGGCTTTTGGGGGCGGGGCTTCAGGCGGAAGCTCTACTGTTTGTGCTCGCAATCAGAAGTTTCTCCCGCTTCACAACAAAACACCGTCTATCTTCCCAAATCGATCTGCAAAGGTGACCTGTCGCATCAACCCGCCAATAGCTCGCCCAGAACTCGCGAACTCCTTAGCAAGTCACAGCCATCTAAAAGCGGAGCTGCCGGGCAGGACCGCGGCTCTCCCCACCCCCAATAGGGAGGAGCCCATGCGCGGGTCTCACCTGCGGGCAATAGAACTGAAATTATATCTACTAGACCAATCCTCTCCGTTACCTTTCCACCCAATTGATGTCCAGGCACTTCTACCCTGCAAAAATCCCAAAAAAGCCGCGCCTTGGAGAACCTGCAGCCGCACCCAGCCGTCTCTTCCTGGGACAGACCACAAAGGCAAGTTCACTCAGCGACCATCTTGCCCCCTCCTAAATGCAATACTATTGTGGGATACAAAGAGGGAAACTACATATTAGTGAAAGGGATAATCTTTCAAGAAGAAAGAACAATCATAAACATTTATGCCCCTAAAAAGAGTGCCTCCAAATACATGAGGCAAACACTGGAAAAACTAAGTGAAGGAATAGATGCCACTAAAATTACAGTGGGGGATTTTAACACACCACTATCACCATTGGACAGACATCTCAAAAGAGAATCAATAAAGAAAAAAGATTTTGAACAATATATTAGAGGATCTGGACCTAATAGATATACACTATTGTATCGAAATACACTAGAATATACATTCTTCTCAAGTACAAATGACTCATTTTCCAAGACAGACCACAAAGAAAGTCTCGATGAATTCAGAAGGATTTAAATCAGACAAAATAATTTCTCTGACCACAGTGGATTGAAGCTGGACATCTACAAGGGCCAGTGACCCAGATTTGGCACCAATATATGGAAGATAAAGAGCACACTCTTAGAAAAACAGTGGGTCAAGGAGGAAATCTCAACAGAAATCAATAACTACCTGAAACTAATGAAAATAATAACACAATATATCAAAACTTATGGGAAACAACAAAAGCTGCACTGAGAGGGAAATTCATAGCCATAAACTCATACATTAAAAAAAGGAAGAGCTAAAATTGAAGAACTAACTGCACACTTGGAGAAATTAGTAAAAAAAAAACAACAAAATAAACCCAAAGAAGGAAGAATAACAAAGATCAGAGCAGAACTAAATGAAATAGAAAATAACAAAGTGCTTGAAAAAATAAAAACCTAGAGCTGCTTCTTTGAGAAGATCAAAAAAATTGACAAACCCTTAGCTAGACTGATGAAGAAAAAAAGAGAGAAGATGCAAATACACAAAATAAGAAATGAGAAAGGGGATATTACCACTGATAAAGACTATCATAAGTGGATACTTTGAAAAACCATATTCCAACAAGAAGGACAATTTAGCAGAAATGAACAAATTCCTAGAAACACATAAGTAGTCTTCATTGAGGAAAGAAGAAATTGATGATCTCAACAAACCAATCACAAGTAAAGAGATAGGATCAGTCATTGAAAACCACCCAAAAGAGAGAGCCCTGGGTCAGATGGCTTCACAGGTGAATTCTATAAAACTTTCTGTAAAGAATTAACATCAATCTTATTTAAACTCTTCCAAACAATTGAAATAGAAGTAACATTGCCTAACCCATTTTATGATGCCAATATTACTCTAAAACCAAAGCAAAACAACACCACAAGAAAGAAAAAATACAGACCAATGTCTCTAATGAATCTAGATGCAAAAATCCTCAACAAAATAATTTCTAATCTTATTCAACAACACATTAAATGAATTATACATGATGACCACATGAGTTTCATTCCTCGTATGCAAGGATGTTTCAACATAAGAAAATCAATTAATGTAACACACCAAGTAAATAGATTGAAGGAAAAAAATCACATGATTATATCTATAGATGCAGAAAAAGCATTTGACAAAATACAGCACCCTTTTTAAATAAAAACATTGCAAAAGATAAGAATGGAAGGAAACTTTCTGAACATGATAAAGTGTATATATGAAAAACACACAGCTAGCATCATTTACAATGGTGGAATCCTAAAATCTTTCCCTCTAAGATCAGGAACAAGACAAGAATGCCCACTATCACCTCTTCTATTTAACATTGTGTTAGACATTCTTGTTCAAGTACTGAGACAAGAGCAAGATATAAAAGGCATCCAAATTGGAAAGGAAGAAGTCAATATTTCACTATCTGCAGACAACATGATCCTATACATAGGAAGCTCTGAGATCTACAACAAAGCTTCTAGAATTTATATATGAGTTCAGTAAAGTTTCAGGCTATAAGATCAATTTGCAAAAATCAGTAGCATTTCTGTATAGCAATAATGAACAATCTAAGGAGGAAATCAAGAAACAAATATCATTTCAAACAGTAAATACAAAAATCTTATACCTAGGAATAAATACACCTAAATATGTAAAAGATTTATACACAGAAAACTACACAACACTGTTGAAGGAAATCTAAGAAGAACTAAATAAATGGAAGAATATTCCCTATTCATGGATAGGTAGACTAAATATTATTAAGGTATTTACCCTACAAAAACTGATCTGCAGATTCAATGCAATCCCAATAAAAATCAACACAGCATTTTTTAGTGAACTAGAAAAACTAATCATGAAATTTATTTGGAAAGGAGAGAGGCCCCAAAAGCCAAAGACATATTGAAAAAAAAAAGAAATTGAAGGAATCATATTACCTGGCTTCAAAACATTCTACAAAGCTACAGTAATGAAAGTGGCATGGTATTGGTACAAGGGTAGACACACTGACCAAAGGAACCAAATTGAGAGGTCTGATATAGATCCTCATATATACATCCATGTGATATTTGACAAGGCCACCAAGCCCTCTCAAGTGGGAGAGAATGGCCTCTTCAACAAATGGTGCCTGGAGAACTGGATATCCATATGCAAAAGAATGAAAGAGGAGAGAAACGGACTTGGCCCAGTGGTTAGGGCGTCCGTCTACCACATGGGAGGTCTGTGGTTCAAACCCCGGGCCTCCTTGACTCGTGTGGAGCTGGCCCATGCGCAGTGCTGATGCGTGCAAGGAGTGCCGTGCCACGCAGGGGTGTCCCCTGCGTAGGGCAGCCCCACGTGCAAGGAGTGCACCCGTAAGGAGAGCCGCCCAGCGCGAAGGAAAGAGCAGCCTGCCCAGGAATGGCGCCGCCCACACTTCGCGTGCCACTGACGACAACAGAAGCGGACAAAGAAACAAGACACAGCAGACAGACAAAGAGTACAGACAACCGGGGGAGGGGGGGAATTAAATAAATAAATAAATCTTAAAAAAAAAAAGAATGAAAGAGGATTACCATCTCACATCTTAAACAAAAATCAACTGAAGATCAATCAAAGACCTAAATATAAGAGCCAAGACCATAAAGACCTTGGAAAACAATGTAGGGAAGCATCTATAGGACCTTAGTTGGAAATGTCTTCATGAACTACACACCAAAAGCACAAGCAGCAAAAGAACAAATAGATAAATGGGACTTCCTCAAAATTAAAGCCTATTATACCTCAAAGGAGTTTGTCAAGAAAGTGAAAAATCAGCCTACCCAGTAGGAGAAAATATTTGCTAACCATATATCTGATAGGAGACTTATATCCTGCATATATAAAGAACTCCTGTATCTCAAAATTAAAAAGACAAACAGCCAGCCCATTTTAAAAACAGGCAAGAGATTTGAACAGAGGCTTCTCCAAAAAAATACAAACAGCTAAAATGCACAAGAAAAAAATGCTCACAATCACAAACTATTAGGGAAATACAAATCAAAACTACAATGCAATACAATCTTACTCCCATAAGACTGGCAATTATTAAGAAATCAGGGGTCTACAAGTGTTGGAGAGCGTGTGGAGGAATGGGAACACTCATCCACTCCTGGTGGGAATGCTGAGGGATCTGGCCATTCTGGAGGACAGTTTGGCAGTTTCTCAAAAAACTAGCTATACCTGTGCCATATGACTGAGCAATTCCACCGCTGGGTATATACCCAGATGAAGTGAAAACAAGGATACAACCGATATATGCACACCTATGTTTTCATAGCAACATCATTCACTATTGGCAAAAGTTGGATTCAACCCAAATGCCTATTAACAGATGAATGGCTAAATAAAATGTGGTGTATACATACAATGGAATACTATTCAGATATAAGAACCAATACAGTACAAACACATTGGATAGCATGGATGAATCTTGAGGACCTTATGTTGAGTGAAGCAAGCCAGTCATTGACGGACAAATACTACATGACCTCTCTGCTATGAAATAAGCAAACCAAGTTGTCTCAGAGAGCTAGAGACTGGATGACAGGCCTAAAGGAAGCCGGGGGAGAGGAAGTCTGTGAGCTGACACATGCATGGGTGAAATCTATGATAAGCTGTAGGTAATTATTTGTACAGGGAAGGGATTAGATGGGGGAATAGGGATAATTTTGGGTGGGGCTTTGTGGGTTTGAGGGGGGCTAGGGTTGGAGGATGGGTCAGCAGGCCCAAGGAATTTGGGGGAGGGATGGGGGGAACTGTTGAATATGGGAGATTGTCAGGTATGTGGTTGAAACTATAATGTAGAGACAACTCTTTAAAAATTATAGTAAGGAAGAATTACCTGTTTAAAGTGCTTAAGGGGGGCAACTGGAACAGTGGCAGGTTTCTAGGGAGTATGTGAGTGCTCCTTTTGTCATAGTGTGTTATTTAATTTGGTGGAGACCCAAAAAGTGAATGGGAAGGTGAACCCACATCCTGGGGAGGCCTGATGGTCTCAAACAGAGTGAATTGTGTCTTTTGGGAGAATTGGTGGCTCCCAATGGGATAGAGCAATCTAGTATGTCAAGCCCTCAACTTTGTTGCAGTGTGTCTGAATATGTTCCTTCAAGTAATGAAGACTTATTGTCACTCTGCACCCTCAGGGGAAGGGGAGAGAGGTATAGAACCAAGATAACTGGGAGGCAATGGAAGTGTTCCACAAGATCATGCAATGATGGATATAGGACATGTTAAATTACACCAAAATGTATAAAAGTCTATAGGCTAAAATATAAGCCATAACGTAAAACATAAGTCAACTAAGAATTTAGAAAATTGTACTATCTAAAATATAAACCATAATGTAGACCAAAATGTAATCATGTTTGATAGCTACATTTCAATATCTGTACATCAGCTGCAGCAAATATAACATGAACATGTAAAAGTATCATTGCTGGGGAAGGGGGAAAAGGGTTTGATGTTGGATATATGGGAGTCCACTATATTGTAGATGTGAATTACTGTGATCTAAATCTTTATTGAAGTCAAAATTATAAACTAGGGAAAATAAAGGATGTAAACAGTGAGGAAGAAATGAAAGAAATTGCCTTGCCACTTACATACAGGGCAACACCTATTGCAGTGATGAAAGGCAAAACATCAAAAACAAAGCTTTATAACATTTTTCATTTTCAATACCCTGATTTATTATTACTTTATTTAAAATTTTCTAAATTAGTGTTTATTCTATTTTTAATCTTTAAACCCATCAGTATATTTCATTTTCCTATTAACTGAATTTGGCAATATATTGGGCTTCATTTTTGAAAACATTATGGATCACAGAGAGGTTCATCTATGGCAGGGGAGGAACACTGGTGTGGGGTTTTATGGATGAGGGGCACATGATTGGGAGGGAGTTCTCCAGGGCATTTATATAGGGTACATAAAAATGTTCAGATATATGTTGGGTATTTTCCTAGTAGTTACATTACAAATGCCATCTGAGGGAGTGCTGAGTTCCTAGGCAGGGGCTCTGTCACATTCCCCAATGGAATAGCAACAATACCCCAAGTGCAATGGCAAAGTCCAATGAAGAAGGATGGTCCAATGATGAGCCCTTGATACTGATGACTATGCTTATAAGCCTGTGTGCCTGAAATATGAACTAGATCTAGAGCTGCAGGGTGCCTAAGAGTTACATCCTGAGAGCCTCCATGTTACTAAAGTGTGGCCACTCTCTAAGCCAAATTCAGCATGTAAATACATTACCTTCCTCCTGGAATGGGACATGACTCCCAGGGATGAACCTCCCTGGTGCTGAGGGATTACTACCAATCACTAACCAGTGATGCTACTTGAAAAAAAGGGTCAACTCAGACCATCAGAACATCTCAACCTACATGTAGGATCATGTGTTAAAAATTGCTTTTTAACCATAAACAAAAGGGGGGAATGGCAAAGACAAATGACTTTATATGGCTTAGAGTCTTCAAAAAAGAGTTTGGAGTTCATCAGAGGTTTCATGCTTACACATGCCTCAGCAGGATCCCAAAGACAGCCAAAGTAGATACAACCCCAGGTACTGGTTCTTCTGAGGGCTATGAAGAGCCACAGGTTCTATGGCTATGGAAGATGGCTCTGGAGTTCAGTGCCATGTCAGTGAGTCCTACTTTGTCATTTGTGTTCCTGAGTGTGATGGAGTTGGTCTCAGATGTGGCCTTTCTACACATACCTCTTCTGTCACTTTTACTGAAACTGTGGTTGGTCCTAGGGTTGGTGTATACTCAGGAGACTTGAATCTCTGGACTGCCCATGTTCCAGCTGGGCCCTGAGCCCTGAGCCCTGATTCATTGGACATACTCAGGTCAGCTAACAGAGAGGTGAAGATGGTCAACCACCACACCAGGGAACTGAGAGTGCCTACAATTGCAAGCAGGAGAATTGCATCCAACATTCATGTGGAATCTAAACCCCCTCTTGTTATGGAGGTAGAGTGGACATCATCACCCCAGGGTCTACAGGATGGAGGAATAAAATATGCATTAACCTGGACTTACTGATAATCTACTATGGAAATATTGTGACTAGTAATGGAAGAAATTGTAGCACTGATGTGGAGAAAGTGGCCATGGTAGTTGCTAAGGCAGGGAGAGGGAAGAAATGATGTGATGTGGGGACAATTTTTGGACTTGGGGTTGTCATAAATAATATTGCAGGGACAGATGCTGGACATTATATGCCCTGCCATAACCCATTGAATGTACTGTGAAAGAGTGTAAACTACAATGAAAACTATAATCCTTGAGGTGCAACAGTGCTCTGAAATGTATTCACAAAATGCAATGAATGTGCCACAATGATGAAAGAGGCTGTTGAAGTGGGAGGAGTGCAGTAAGGGGGGTGAGGGTATATGGCAACCTCTTATTACATAATAGTTTCCTGTGCAATAAAGAGTGGCAAAACCTTTATAAGGAAAGAACAACTATGTACACTATGGAATCATAATCAGGAAGCATTTGGGATATCTCCTGGGATATTAGAAACAGTGTAAAGCAAAAAGTCTGTAACTTAGAAGAAAAAACAAGTAACTTTTGAACTTTGAGGGCACAGGAGATGGAAGATTGAAGAATATTTTGGTAAAGAAAAAGGTTACTAATTGTACTTAATCATTTTACTAAGCAAAATGTGTAATAAACAAGATATGACAAGAAGCAGGTAGGGTGATATATGATAATGAATATGAACTAGAAAGAAGGTGTATTCATTTCCTGGCTGATAAAACAAATATAATAAAATGGGATGGCATAAACAATGGGGTTTGAGGTTAGAGATGCCCAAAAATGGAGGCATTGACAAGGCAATGCTTTCTGCCTGAAGATACTGGCATTTTGGAAGCTTGCTGTCAGTGGTCCTTGTCCTTGTTTTTTCTGTCGCATGACAATGCACATGAACACATCTTCTCCTTTCTCCTCAAGTTCTCTGACTTACAGCTTCTTAACGCTTCCTATGGCTTCCTCTCTGTGTTCACTTTCCTTTGCTTATACGGTCTTCAGCCATATTAGATAAAGGCCACCCTCATTCAGTTTGGGCATGTCTAAACTACGAACATCTTCAAAGGTTCAATTTCCAGATAGGGTCACACCTACAGAACCTGGGGTTGAGATCCAAACATATCTTTTGTGGGGGATATGAATCAATCCCCATCAGAAAGTAAAGTTCATAAATGTGAAATGTAAATACAAACCTCCACTTTATGCAGAGTTTTAGAAGAATGATGGTTGACTTGAGTGAAACCATTTTTTTAATGTTGCTAAACATGGCTGGCAATATCACATAAGTAAAGACAAAATTGTGAAAACAGTCATTTTCAAAGGTGCTCATTGGGAGAACATGTAGCTCAGTGATTGAGCCCCTGCTTCAAACTTATGAGGTCCCTGGCTCACTGCCTAGTACCTTCTTTTAAAAAAGCATGTTTATTTAGACACAGAGACAGACATTTGGGAAGTATGCAGTAAAAGGACTGTTCTAAAGACCTATAGAATGCAGTGGTAAAACAGAGCCTTATGATAAGTAAATTCAAATTTAGTTTTATAGTAGAGACAAATGGAAGGAGTACATTTTCAGGTAAACAAAATATTTGATAAGAAGAATTTCTACTTCTAACAAATCATAGCATACTTCTATACTATAATATCAATGACAGTATAGTAAATGCTGTGAAACAATGCTTCTGTAAAAGGTAGTTCACCAACCACCTGTTTCTGAATCACCTGGCATTCTAATTAAATAAAATACAAATGTGCCCCTTCTAGAACTAGTCAATTACCATCAAGTACATGTTAGGGCAAGAAAATCAGAATTTTTAGTGAGTTTCCTAAATAATTCATTTTAATAAGTAATTCATTTTTAATACCTTAGAACCACTGCTATCAAGAAGCAATACAACAAAAAAAAGTTTTATGAGCGATGGTGTTTTATTTAATAGTATCAACAGATATATTTATTTGATCATTTCAAATATTAAAAATTGGACATTTTGAAATATGCCAACTTATATAATTAGGATTAAATTTAATATCTCACAATAGATGTTTAAAATCCCAGGGCTCTAATCTGGGAAAGCAAAGAAAACAAAATAAAGCCATAAATACACAAGCATCCTAAGTGGAACAGAAATACAGTTTAATGACTTCACCCACCATGGACATAAGATGTAAAAGTTATGAATCAGAAAAAAAAATAAGCCTCATCATGCCTCTGGAATTTAATGTAGGCATTAATCCAAAACCATTATATGAATTTCAAAATATAGCTTGTTTAAAATTTATAAGTGAAAATTACTCTGCAATGCATGATAAACATGCAATTTTTATCGAATATTTAGAAAATTAAAAACAGGATTTTGTAAATAAAATAAGTTAAAATGAATTTGGACAATTTTCTTCTACTTGACATTGCCTTCATACTGATTGAGAGAGTGGGTGGAGTTTACCAATAGAAACTTAAAAAATATGCGCTTCTAACTAAAATCTCAAAATTACAATGAATAAAGTAACCAAAGAGAAAGGAAAGCAGATCCAAGTAGAGAGATTGATTGAGTTGAATTATTTGTTGGGGAAAGAAGTCAAAGAACATGGATGTGAGTACTTGAACATGCAACATATAGATAGATAATCATATACACAATGGAAAATTGGGAAGACTATCCTCTAACTTAAATAAGAAGAAATCTTGGCCACACAGTTTAGTGAAAACAATTAAACAACAAATCTTTTGGAAAAACTTGTATTTTGTAAAAATTCATCTTTCTTTATGTGCATTTAAGTATAATACAACCTAAGACCGAATTGTTGCTTACAGACTCTGAAAATCCAGAAACAGGTGGAGAAAGAAATCACAGCTTCATTTTGGGAGACCCATGTAGGGTTGATGATAGAAGAAAATAAATGACAAATGCCATGGTCACATAGACATAATATAAATGTGTTACTCTGGACACAAAGTTTTGTACCACATTGTTTATTTAATGAGTTGATAAACCTTCATAACCACAAACGTTATTGATAGAGGAAAGTCCATTAATAAAAATAGCATCCAAGAAAATCTAAGCAAACTTTTTTCCCCTCATTTTTTACTTAAGAAGTCAAGAGTGTATATGGAGCTAAAAATGTTTTTTTTTATCTATAAACTGTTGACAGGTTCAGCCCACATAATAAACACTGTTATGAATAAATGTTATTTCTATCCCTTAATTTTATTAAAGACTTATTTTTATTATTCTTATAGATTATTGTTATTAGATTGTGTGGTCTCTTGAAAACATAGGAGACTGTGTGTCCACTGTTAAGAGAGATAATAAGATAACTTGGGGGAAGTTGAATATCTTATCCCCCTTTTGGAGATTCATAAAGTATGTTAGTGTATTAAAGACACTGAGGAATCCAGCAGGGATTCACATTCTTCAAATTTATTTAACTCTGGATTTCAAATATTTAATTGATCATAGAGCAAATTCAGTCTGTGCACCACCCATTAATAATATAGGGAGCTAGTGTTCTACAGAACATTTGAGAAGCACTGATCTTTTCCAATATTCTGATTTACAGATAACAATGTCAAATCTCAGAGAGGTTAAGTAATTTATTCAAGTTCCTATATCCAGGAAATGACAATGTGGTTTAAAAACCCAGATCTTATACATGTCAGACTGTTACTCATCCCACTAGAACACAATATAATCCTATGTGTCATTGCAAGGGTAAAATTGTCCTGGACCGTCAACTTATCTGGCTTGACAGGACTACAAAATCCACTGAGACAAAAACATTGACCTTTTCTCATAAATAAACAGCTAGCTTGCTGTCCAGAAGAAACCAAGATGTACTTGATTTGCTAATAAATAGATGAAAGGATGATGAACTTTGACAAAAATGATGTCAGTCATAAGTTTAAGAATACTTTGGCTGCTAAATAATGTTTTTTTCATATTTTCCTTTAATAAAGAACTAATGCTGTGAAATGAGTTGCTCTTGATGAAATGTATCTATCTACGAAATAACAACAGGTTAAGAGTGCACAAGACATATTATTCAACTTATTCCTCTTCTGCACTGAAAAATGAAACATCTGACTTTACGTGGGGTCATGAGTTGTACGTGTATTGTTGATTTGAATTTTACAATTATTTTTTATGAATGGGAATTATTATTAGGGATACAGTTGTGCCTTTTTTTCCCCATAAAGATATTTCTACCAATGCCAACAAATTTTTTGCACCTGCAAATTTACTAGACATGTATGTGGCTCAAGAAATTTAGATGATTATATTTAGTTGGAATTTAAAATATCAAACATTCCTCTTGAACTTAGTCTCAATTACACAGAAATGAATTAATTGTACTTTATAGCACTTCTAAATAAAGACCGATTTTATGTTTAATGAGATAAAATAATAATATTTTAAAGCTTCTTAGGTTGTTTAATTTGATTATCAGCTATATTAATAGGAATGACATTAAATATAAGTGAATATTTGTACATATATGATGCAATACAAATGATTTATTTTCACATATTTTCTTGATTTTTTAATTTAGAAAGCATGAGATATTCAGATTTAATTAAAATCTTTTATACTCACAGGCCAAATCAACAGGTAAACTGACTAAATCAAGCAGTTTTATTGAAATAATGTGTATTTAGTAAAATATAGCCACAATTCTCATAAATGTGTCTTGTTTTAAGGTTTTATAGCTGGAGCCAACAAACTACATACTGTGAGAAAAATCTGACCATCCCTAATTGTTTACATATAGTTTATAAATATTAAAATACTTATCATCCAGTTCCTTATAAACATTTCCTGACCACTTGTTCTATAATGTTTTACTTTATGCTCAAGATATAATCTTAAATTGTTTGATATAGCTATTTGATTATTATAATCAGATATTTTTTATATTTATTGTTCCAGAAATTTGTGGAAGCATGCTGGACTAATATGTATATTCACAACATTTTAAAATATGTCAGAAATATATGCAAATTAATCATACATTGAAACAAAATATGAAATAATGTGACATATAGGATTTTGATATAACTTAAAATTTGCAAGTTATTACCTCAAACACATTTCAAAAGAAAGGTAAATAATTCAACCATGTACAATTATTCTTTGCTAATAAATTAAGAAATCGATGGTACAATAATGAAGTAAAGGAATATTTTTAAAAATTTCTGTTGTGTGGAAAATGTGAATTCAATTTCCTTAAGTCATTCAACTGCCTGATTAATACATTACCCCTTCCCCAAGATGGCTCCCTCATCTGTTTGCTTGTTTTTGCTTGTTGTTTACTTGTTGCTCATTGCTTTTGCTCATCTGCTAATTTTGTTTATTTGTTTGTTTTTCTACTCATTGTCTGCTTGTGGTCTGTTTGTTTTTTCTTTAGTGGGTACCAGGAATTGAACTCAGGACCTCCTTGGTGGGAGGTGGGTGCTCAACTACTTGAAGCACATCTGCTTCCTGCTTTTTGCTTTTGCTCATTGTCTGCATGTTGTTTTTGCTCATTGTCTGCTGGTTGTCTTTTCTTGTTGTCTTTTCTCTTTGCCTGCTCTTGTTTTTGCTCATTATCTGCTCATGTTTTTGCTAAATGTCTGCTTGTTGTTTGTCTTCTTTAGGAGGCACCAGGAAATGAACCCAGGGCCTCCCTTATGGGAGGTAGGCACTCACCTGCTTGAGCCATATCCACTCTCACATACTTTTTAAAAGGAACATATTAAGTCTAAAATGAGATACAGTACACAAGTATGAACAGTATATCCTGAACTGGTACTTATAGTACTGGCTTCATTGCTTAATTCTTTTGCTTGTACCTCTCTGTTCTTCGGAATGAGATCCTTAAAATGAATGACTGTGTATCCCCAGCACCTAGGATAACCTTGGAGACCCAGGACCTCCCTAAGTCCTCCACATGGAGCTGCTTGTGTCCTAGGCATAAGTTAAAGGTTAATAACCTTCCCCAGAGGGCAGAGAATGCATAAATGGTATCATAAACTATGATCTTTGTTCCCATCTCCTTCCCGCCCAGTATTGGCAGCTGGTGCTGCCCCTCCTTCTCCCCTTCTCCGTCTTCCACCTAGCCGTTATCTAGACAGCCCACACTTTCCCCTTCCCCTCCCTTGCTCCTAACCTCTTAGCCAGCTTACTGTCCAGTAACCGCCTACTGTCCAGTAACTGCCTACTGTCCAGTAACCACCTACGCAAGCAACAGCACCCGTCGGCACCAATCAAGTCCCTTTACGTATCCCTAGACCCTATAAAACCATGTCCCCTTCAACAATAAAGTAGACTTGTGCCTAGACCTTGTCTCCATGGTGTTCTTGCTTGCACCGTGCGTCCCCCGTGCCTGAGCGGAGAGAGCGAGGGCCCAATGGCTTCGTGCCAAACCCCCTCCTCTCCTTTGACTGTGAGGCAGCCCCCGTCCAGAGAGCCTGCCCGGCCAACCGCTGACCCTCCCGGAGGCCCGCCGCTGCCCGCATTTGGCGCCCAATGTGGGTGGGGCCCACTCTGACGCCTACCCCCCATGCTTCGCTTAAGGTAGGGACTCTTCGGCGTCTTCCATTCAAACCAGAATGGGTGCTTCGCTCTCCTCCCGTCAGGTCCCGCAGGTTCGGGCCCTGGCTGCCCTCCTGGAAACTAACCAGGTTAGAGTTTCCGTCTGCCAGCTTCAGCGCTACTGGGACTTACCTCTCCCGTTCAATCCCTGGCTCATCACCTGCCTGCTCTGGAGTCCTCACACTTATGCCCGGCTGATCGAACGAGTAGCCTCAGCCATGGAACATGAGGGCCGGGTCTTTCCCCCCGGCCTCCTCCCCACTCTTGTGGCCATTCGCGCTTGTTTGCAAGGCATGCCCGCTCCCGAGGCCAAGGCCTTCCCGTGCGATACCGTGGATGAGTCAGGGGAAGGGCGCGGCTGCCAAGACGGCGCTCCCGGTAACGACTCCGATGCCGAATCACTCTCGGCTCAGTTGGAGGCCGCGCTTGAGCTTAACCCCCCTTGTGCCGCTGATTCTGACTCCAACCAAGATGGTGCACTTCTGCCTTCTTCCTCACGAAACAAAGGAAAGCCCACCCAAGAGGGTGCGCTCTCTCCTCCTTCCTCCCAAAAGAGGAAGAAGCCGCACTCCCCGCCCCTTCCTGCTTCTTCATGGAAGGACTATCCGCCGTTGTACCCTCCCCTTCCTGCCTCGGCGCCATCTTGCCCCTACCCGGAACCGGCGTCATCTTGCCCTTACCCAGAACTGGAAGCGCTTCATCTGCCATCTTCTGATGACGACCTAGATGATGCGTACAAGCGCCCGCCATCTTATGTGCTGCCGAATAGACACCCCCTCCCATGCTCTAATAATCTTCTCTTCGAGCCCCCCACTGCTCCAATCGCTGATATGTATCCGCTAAATCCCAATCGTTCTCGAGCGAACCCGCAAATATGGGTTCCCTTCTCCCCGAAAGACGTGCAAACCCTCTGCAGTGCTATCCGAGAGGACGGTCTCGCCAGCCCCCATGCTCCAGACCTCCTTGAACGTATGACCTTTGCCCGCTGTCTCCCCTATGACTGGATATCCCTCGCAAGAGGCATACTTCCCTCGGGGCAGTTTATTGACTAGCACGCACATTTCGCTGCCGAGAACGAAAAACAAATCGCCGAGAACGCCCGTGACGGCACCCGATATCCTGCCAACGCGTTCCTCGGACTGGGGCGCTACGCCATGCCACAGAGCTACGTCGCCCTCCCTCAAGGCTTCTTCCTCCAGCTAAAGCAGTGTGCCCTCCGTGCCTTCCGCAACTGCGCCGCCTCCGCGCCCGAGCCACTCACCAGACTTTTCCAGAAACCAGAGGAACCGTTCTCCGACTTCATGGCGCGTGTCCAGGCCGCGGCCGAGTGCAAGGTCGTTGGCATGCAGGCCCAGACCTCCTTCATCAAGGACATTGTTCAGGAGGGCGCAAACCCAACTTGCAAGGCGATCATCAGGCCGCTGAGAGACAAGCCCCTCCACGACTGGGTCCTCGCCTGCTCCGGAGTCAATACCCAGGCCTCCGCCGTGGCCCAGGCTGTCCTCGCTGCCGTCTCGGCCTCCAACGAATGCTTCCGCTGTAGCAAACTCGGCCACTTCGCTCGAGACTGCCCCAACAAGCCACGGCTGCCGCCGGACGTGCCCAACATAGGCCATCCACCACGGCCTCCTTCCACTCCGTGCCCACGGTGCGGAAAAGGATACCACTGGGCCCGCGACTGCCGCGTCCCTAACACCAGCCGCAAGCCTTTAAACGGCCATGGGGGCAAGCCTCAGCCCCGCAACAAAGAGGCCGCAACGACTCAGCGCCCCCGTCCATGAAAGTACTCTGGTCTATTCCCATCACACCCTCCACCAGGCCTCTTCTCTCTATCCAAGTCTCCGGCCGCTGGCTCACAGGGCTACTCGACACAGGAGCAGAAATTTCCTGCATCCCACTCGACCAGGCCGGGCACCTCCCTCTGACTGATGGCCCCCTAGTGGTGGGAGCCACCGGCCAAGCGCCCTCCCAGCAAGTTGCCCAGGACTTTGTCTGGAGAGACGCAGAAGGTCGACAGGGAACCTTCCGCCCCCTCGTTCTGAAGGAAATCTCGCAAATTCTTTGGGGCCGTGATATCCTGCATCAGTCGGGAGCCGTTCTCACTGCCACGCCACCGCAGCTGCCCCCCCAATAGTTTTGGCCATTGCTCGCGTTCGACCTCCAGCACCCGTTCCTCTGCAATGGTGTACAGAGGAGCCCATTTGGGTGGAGCAACGGCCTTTCCCAATCCCTAAACTGGACATTCTTAAGGGGCTTGTTGATGAGCAGCTTCACGCGGGCCACATCGAGCCCTCCACCAGCCCATACAACTCGCCAATTTTCTTCATTCAAAAGAAGAACAGGAAGTCCCGTCTACTTCAAGACTTAAGAGAAATCAACAAACACATCAAGCCTATGGGATCGCCGCAGCCCGGCCTCCCCCACCCTACCGCGGTGCCCCGGCATTGGTTTGTTGCAGTGATAGATATTAAAGACTGCTTTTTCTCCATCCCGTTGCACCCGGATGACCGACCGAAATTCGCCTTCACGGTTCCTCAGACCAACCATTGGGAACCGGCACTGCGATACCACTGGCGCGTTCTGCCTCAGGGCATGCGAAACAGCCCTGCCATTTGCCAGATGTATGTACGCGAAGCCATCCAGCCACTCGTGAAGTACGCTAACATCATCCACTATATGGACGACTTGCTCGTGGCCCATCCCTCAGAGTCAGGTCTGCACGCAGTCCTGGAGCAACTGCTGCGCCACCTTCGAGACCTAGATCTCAAAGTCAATACACAGAAGCTAACAGTTCATCCACCCTACCAGTTCCTAGGGTTCTCCATCACTTCCACCATTGCGCCCCAAACGCCACACATCAGAATTCCTGACCTGCTTACGCTCCTCGAATTGCAACAACTCTGCGGACAGATCAATTGGTTGCGCCCAGCGCTGCCACTTACCACAGAGCAACTCCAGCCCCTGTACCGGCTACTCTGCTCCAACACTCCGCCATCATCCACACCCGGAAAGAGGATTCGCCTCACCGACGAGGCCAAAAATGCCCTGGCCCGGGTAAATAGAGCCATCGAACAGTGCCAACTCCAGCGACATGAGCCTGGGAAACCGTTGTTAGGCCTAGTCTTACCCACTCGAGGAACACCTACTGGCCTTCTTTGGCAAGACGGATCGCTCCTCTGGGTCCATATGGCAAAGAGCAAGCTCCGAAAGATTGGACCTCAAACCACCCTACTCGTTCAGCTCACCACCGCCCTAGTCACACAAGCCACCCATCATTATGGGTGCCCACCTGACACCATTGTGTGGTCCTTCACCGCCAGGCAAGTCACCACCCTGCTACGCAGCTCCATTGATATGCAGACTCTTACGGAGCTTTATCATGGCAACTTCGATAACCACTTTCCACAGCATCGGTTACTGCAGGGCCTTCCCCTGCTAGAAATCGCCGCCCCCAGCCATTTCTCTTTTCCGTCCAGCAAGCCTCTTCCAGACGCCACCATCATCTTCACAGACGCCTCCAAGACTAAGTTTTCCGCCATTGTCTTCGCACTCGGCGAGCACCAGCCACGTTCACATGTGCGCCTCCATCAATCCTCTGTGCAAGTGGCCAAACTGCGTGCTGTCATCTTAGCACTCCAAACCCATCCCCACTGTTCACTGAACATCTTTACAGACAGCCTCTACTGCCTACAAGTCTGCCAAGTCATCGCCTTTTCTGCGTTTTTTCTGCCCGACAACTCAGCGAGTGAAAGCATCAACGTCGCTCTCCTGGACCTTCAAGAGCTCATAGAGAACCGCCGACAGCCTTGGTTCATCGCTCACATCCGCAGCCATTCCGGCCTTCCCGGGCCCCTGGCCCACGGCAACCACCTTGCTGATCAGGCCGTTCACCTGCTTCCAGCCGAGACCACCGTGGCAGTCGGAGACCTCATCAATCAGGCCAAGCTGCTGCATGCCAGATTTCACTTCTCAGCAGCTGGCCTCCACAAACTCTTTCCAGACCTCCCAATCCATACCTGCAAACACCTTGTGCGGTCATGCCGAACGTGCGCTCCATTGCTGCCCTTGGGGCCACTCCAACCGCAGGGAGTTAACCCTCGTGGGCTCCGCCCCAATTCCAGATGGCAACTGGACGTCACTCACGTCCCCCAGTTTGGCCGATGGAAATACCTCCACATAGTCATCGACACCTTCTCTCATCTCTGCTACGCAACCGCGCTCACTGGAGAAACGGCCAAGCATGCCATCCAAGCGCTCAGAGAATCTATTCTTTTCATGGGCGTTCCATGGGACATCAAGACAGACAATGGACCTGCCTACCGGAGCGCCTCCTTTGCTGAATTCCTCAAGCTCTACGACATCACCCATCACTTCGGCATTCCCTACAATCCGCAGGGACAAGGCCTAGTAGAGCGTGCTCACCAGTCTCTCAAAACCCTCATTCTCAAGACATCTGCCGACCAGCCGCGTCGCACCCCTCCCAACGTCGTCACAGAGGCCCTGATCCGACACAACCTGATGACCTTCAATGCCCAAGGCTTTTCACCGGTCCACATGCACTGGGGGCCTACCTTCCGGCCCACCCCTGCACCGCTTGTCCTCTGGCATGACCCGCAAACCACCCAATGGCATGGACCTGCCCCTCTCTTAGCCCAAGGATGGGGATTCGCCTGCGTTTTCCCTGAATCAGAGCCGCAGCCCATCTGGGTCCCAGGACGTCTCATCAAGCCCCATACCGCCGAGGCTTCCGCTAACGCTGACACCAATGATCCTCCTAACGAGTTGCCTACCTAACTTGCCTCCTTCCCATCGCTGGTTCCTTTGTAGTTTTCTCTCTCTCTTTTGTCTCCACAGATGATTCGCCGCCACGCGGATAGTTCCGTTCTTCCCATTGCTCTCATCGTCATGTTTCCCTTCATCTCCCCGGCCGTTGTCAACTCGGCCCATCAACGCTCCAATTGGACCCTTCAGCGCTGGCAAGAGGAAGCCTTCCTCATCATCAGAAAACTACTGCCCACGCCTGAATCCCCACCCCTCGCCATTGGCCCCAATAAAGTCCTCAATCCCCCCGCCTCCCCCCCTTCCAGCGGCACCCCCCCCTCGTCCATCGCTCCCCAGCCATGGCCCCCCCTACCAAGTATTCCAGTCCCCTTCTTGCGTTAATCTATGCATCCTACTTATCTCTAAATACTTCTCTCCCCAACCTCACCAAGAACTGTTGGCTCTGCCTCTCCCCCTCCCTTCCTATCTATGAGCCTGTCGCCGTTAACTTCACGTTCAACGAATCCACTTCAGTATACCCAGCCGAGTGCAACTGGAACACTTCCTCCGTCCCCCTAACCTTTCAATCTGTTTCCTCCACAGGACGCTGTGTTCATTCTCGTCAAGGTTCCCACCCCTCCCTTAGTGCTTGCTCTACTCCTCTCCCAGCGCTTCCACCAAGTTCTTAATCCCCCTTAACACCTCCCAATGGCTTTGCACCTCCACCGGGCTAACCCCCTGCCTCAATGTCGCCACCCTCAACGCTACCCAGGAGACTTGCCTGCTCATCCTTCTCACTCCTCGAGTCGTTTACCATTCTGACCATGAATTTTTCCGCCGCGTGCTGAGCAGACAAACCTCCCTCCACTTACAAAGGAGAGAGCCTGTCACCGCAGTCCTAACAGTCGCTACCCTTCTAGGTCTTGCGGGGGCAGGCAAGGGATCGCCGCCCTCGCCACACAGTCCTCTGCCCTCTCCTCTCTCAGACAGGCTGTCGACGAAGATATCACCTACCTTCAAAATGCTGTAAAACATCTAAAAAATTCTCTCAGTTCTCTCTCTGAGGTAGTCCTCCAGAACCGCCGCGGCCTCGACCTCCTCCTCCTTAAGGAAGGGGGTCTCTGTGCTGCCCTTGGAGAGGAGTGCTGCGTATACGCCAGCTCCACCGGCTTGGTCGAGGACAACCTGAGAAAGGTCCAGGAGGGATTGGATAAGCGCCGCAAAGAGCGAGAAAATGCGAACTATTTTTCCAGTGTTCTCCATACCCTCCTCCCATACCTCCTTCCATTTTTAGGCCCACTCATCATCATCATCTTAGCCCTCACTGTAGGACCCTGGGCCGTCAAAAAAATAGTCCGCCTCGCCAAAGACCAAGCCAACGCGGTATTCAGCTCCTTTATGCAGGTTCATTATCAACGCCTCGCCACTAAAGAGCCACCACCAAGCCTTCCGCCGCGCTCCTCCCGCCCCCGCCGCAAACACCGAACCACACGCCTGTAACCTCCTGTCTCCCTTTCCTCACTCATCTCCCTCCTTCTCCCCCAATCGGGCGAGGGGTTCAGGAACATCATGACCCCGTTTTGCTGGCAGAGCTCGGCACACGCCAGGAGCCGGCGTGCGCCGACCCCAGCAGCAGGCACATGCGTCCTGGCCAGACGCTGTGTCCTCTGCAGCTGAGAGCAGCTGGGAGGGCCCTCTGCTTCTCGCCACCAGCCGGTCCTCGTGGTCTCCCTCCTCCCCTCGTCTTACCCCAGTACCCCGTCCCATACTGCCCCTGCTGCCACCAGTTCACCTCCCCCGAAGCACATACTTTTAAACAAAAGGGAGCAATTGTCCCCGTCTCCTTCCCGCCCAGTATTGGCAGCCGGTGCTGCCCCTCCTTCTCCCCTTCTCCGTCTTCCGCCTAGCCGTTATCTAGACAGCCCACATTTTCCCCTTCCCCTCCCTTGCGCCTAACCTCTTAGCCAGCTTACTGTCCAGTAACCGTCTACTGTCCAGTAACCGCCTACTGTCCAGTAACTGCCTATGCAAGCAACAGCACCCGTCAGCACCAATCAAGCCCCTTTACATATCCCTAGACCCTATAAAACCATGTCCCCTTCAACAATAAATTAGACTTGTGCCTAGACCTTGTCTCCGTGGTGTTCTTGCTTGCACCGCGCGTCCCCCGTGCCTGAGCGGAGAGAGCGAGGACCCAATGGCTTCGTGCTGAACCCCCTCCTCTCCTTCGACCGCGAGGCAGCCCCCGTCCGGAGAGCCCACCTGGCCAACCGCCGACCCTCCCGGAGGCCCGCCGCTGCCCGCAGATCTTCCCCAAACCCTAAATATCCTTGGTAAAGGACCCTTCTATAAGTGTAGGGAAAGCATCACCACATCCCATGTGTGTGCTTCACCTGACCCTAACAGGATCTCTGTTTTCATGCCCTATGGAATGTCCTAGTTCTAAAACACTTGGCATCACTCCTTATTTTCCTGTCTCTTTGTGGAGTGCTATCTTCTTTCTCTGAACTGCCACCACCAGAAATTCTCTCCTGTCCATAAGCCCCAATGAAGCAGATGCCTAACTAAATGTCAGGTGTGTTCTTGGGTCTAGCGGCTGCCACAAATTTGTGCCCTTTTGGAGTTAGGTTGTAATAATAGCCTTAGTAAATGATTTCTTTTTAATGACTATATGCATCATGTGCACCTATAGAAAATACAAAGCAGTTGATAAATATGCAAAATTCTCAAATTATTCACACATTAAAGTGGTTAATTATAAAGGTGTTTAAAATGAAATGTAAAAAGCAAGATATGATCACAGCTGCATCCTTGATCTCTTTAAGTATTTTCCCCTGATTGGGTATATCAGTTAATAATTAAATCACATGAAAACTAAACATAAGCCAACACAATTTATTGAGTTCAATGGGAAGATTAAAGAAAGAAGAAGGAGGCAAACTTGGGGAATGCTAATGTTGCCTATGATCCCAAAGGGCTAACAGACTAATTGAGTACAAAGGACATAAAGAACAAAAATAGAAGAGAAAGACATAACCATGAAATGACATATTCAGGACTTAGAGAAGGGAAGAGCTTGAACAGTTCTAGAAGTGTAATAAGGAAATGTAGGAAAAGACAGAAGGTAAGGAGAATCGAGTAAGCATTTGAAAGTTAAAACTTATGAGGCATGTTTGGGAGACTACATCTGTCTGAATTAAAAGAAAACAGATGGAGATAAATCAGTTGGCATTATGAGGAGTCCTGAGTGTCAAGAAAAGGAGGTTGCACAATGGCATAGCACTGAAGGATTTTTAAGACAGTTATTAATCACATGATCAAAGTGACATTATGGGAGAATGAAGAGTGAGGCACAGTGATGAAAAGAAAGGCAGAGACAGGCCAATTAGAGTTATCACTTTAGTTCAAGAGAATGGAAAGAATGTGGAGAACAGACTACTTTAAAATGAAAAATAAACAAGTGCCAAAAAAAAAAAAAAGTACCAAAAAAAGCTTTATCACTAACTTCACTTATTTTAGGAGGTATTTCAAGATTTCATGATAAACTGTGAAGAGTTCTCTAGGAAAGGAAGTTTTGACCTTATTTTCACTTATTAAACAGAACATAAAGAACAGGCAACATTGGTGAAGGGAGGCTGGGAAAATCCAGAAGTTCAGGGAGTGGCCCTGTACTCATTTCCTCTTCTAATATCTCTCAACTCTCCTAAATATCCATCCAGCCTGCCTCAATCCCATTTATATGACCAACATCCACTCCTCTGTGTCTAGTTCCTTGATCACAAAATCTAATAGGACTGAGTTGATCATAAATGATTAATTGGTGGTTGGCTAAATTACACATCCATTAGTCATTATTTATTCCATTTCTAGCATCTTCATTCCCTACTTACTTACCATCAAAATTTTGCAAGACCTGTGATAGAATAGAGAATTCTTTCAAGTTTTAACATCCAAGAGATGAATTTGGTAGTGCAGCATCACAAAACTTATTGTCTGTAATTTTAAAGAATATCCTGAAACCAATGAAGTGACTTTAAAAATAGAGTAATAGTAATTTTCAAGTGACTACAACATGTTAATAAAATAATATATTTCTAAATATGAACCCCTATTGAATTATGTTCTCTGGAGGACAATCCCTTACATGTATCCTTTATCTGGTCATAGAGTGTTTATATGAATACAGATGGGTAAAAGCAGAGAACTGAATTTGTCTCAATAATTTATATATGTACAGATAATGTAAGTTTAATGTCTATTAAATAATTTCCCTGTAGTTTTCCCAAATGTGGACTCATAAACCCACTGTCTAAACAGTTTTAGTTTTCTATAACATCAAATACTTCACATGTTTGCTTACAGACTAGATTCAACTAAACAATATAACACTTAATAAAAGCAAAATATATATATATATATATATATCTTTCAAAATCATTAAGAGAGCTGCATTACACAGAAAATAACTGTGAAAATGTCTTGGCAATGATGAAATTCTAGTTGTAAAAAATTAAAACTTTTGGAAAATTGTATCTGTCTTCCTGAGCTTGAGAGTTTAACAATACTTAATTTTTTTCTAATGATTTAAATAGGAATATCAGCAACTTTGGTATTTCCATATTGTACAATGAAATGTTTTAACATTTGGAAGAATTCATAACTTAATTGATATTTGCCAAATAACCAATGCTGATGGTACAAAATCATGCATATATAAAAGATTCGTTCAAAATGGAAGCTAGACCAATGGATTTTAATATGAAAAGGAGTAAAATGTTTATTGTTATTGTCTTATATTCTACCCGACAACTAGCCTTTAAGAAAATAACACTTGATAATTTTGTTATAGTATCAAGGAAGATATGTACATGTTATTTGAAAAGATTATTAATTACTCCTTCATGTTTTAATGTGAGGTTGAATTTTAATACTTTAACCAAAACAACATATTTCAATAGATGAAAATGGAAACATATAAATCCATGTATATATTATTAGCATACAAACAATAATCAAAGAAAGATGTAGTGGCTATATTAATGTAAGATAAGGGTTGATTTCAGAGCAAAAAAATATTGTCAAGATCAAAGAGAGTCATTTCATAATGTCAAAGATTCATTAGGTCCCCACATCAGAAGTCCTGGTGAATCCTAGAGGAGAAAGATGAGAAGAGAAGACAAAATGGAGATAGATAGAGAATATCACACAGTGAATGGACACAGACAGCAAAATCAGTAGGGCAGGAGAGGAGGAAGGCAAGGAATAAAATCATAGACTTAAAAAAAAAAAAGATTCATTAGGAAGACAGAGAAATTCCAAACATTTATATATCTAATAATAGAGTTTCAAACTACTGAAACAGAACAGATAAAACAACAATGAGAAATGGACATATCCATAATTGTAGTAGGAGACTTCATTATCCTCTCTCAATAAAAGATACAGGTGTTCAGAAAATCAGTAAGGGGATCAAGGACTTCAGCAACACTCTCAACCATCTTGATCTGACATTTATCAAACACTCACCTACAAAGAGAATACACATTTATTTCAAGTGCACATGGAATACTTGCCAGGAAAGACCATATTCTAGAATATAAAGCAATTTCATTAAATTTAAAAGGACTCAGATCATACATAGTTTGTTCTGTGACTACAAGAATGCTTGCAAAATTCCAAAATATTTGGAAAACAAATAACACACTTCTAAATAATCCATGGATAAGGGGTACTCACAAGGAAACAGGGGATTATGAATATGATAATATAACATATCAAAAATTATGGTGTAGAGTTAAAGCTCTTAGAAGGAAATTCATAGAACTAAATGGCTACATTAAAAAAAGAAAAGTCTTAAATCACACACCTCAACTTCAGCCTTAAGAAACAAACAAACAAAAAAAGGTTAAATGAAATCCATAGCAAGCAGAAGAATGAAAATAATCATGACAATTTAAAACTTTTTGTGAATCCCTGAAAAGATCACGTTCTTGGAGTAATCCCTTCCTGTGGGTGTGGAACCCTTTGAGTGGATTGAATTCCACTGGGGGCCTCTGATTCAAGCAGGGATTCTTAACCTTTTTTGTTCCATGGACCCCTTCGCCAGTCAGGTGCAAACCACAGAACTTTTACTAAGCCCACACTATACTGCGTAGTATTTAATAAATATATAACACCTGCACCAACAGAGCCACACAAGAATAATGCTTTTATGAATTTCAACTCCAGCTCAGGGAGCCCTTGTTAAGAACCCATGAATTAGAATATGTACGTCAGTCAGCTGTGACTCAGGCTGGGTCTCAGTCCTCTTTCTAGAGTCCTATATAAATAGAGAAACATGCAGAGACACACAGAAAGAGAACTGCCATTTTACCTTGCAATGTGAGGGACATATTTTATTTTTTATTTTATTTTTTAAAGGAGGAACCAGGAATTGAACCCAGGACCCTGTATATGGGAAGATGGTGCTCAACTACTGAGCTACAACCACTCCCTTTTTTTGTTTTTTGATCCTTTTACTATTCTTTTTTAAAATGCCATCATTGCTCCAATTTCACTGAATAACGTTCCTTCTTTGCACTCTAATGGCGTGACTATTTACCTTTATTGCTCAATTTGCTTCAGTAGCCTAAATTCTTTATATGTTTTGTTGTTGTTCTTAAGCCTCTCGAAAATGTTCAGATCACAAAAAAGAAACACATTTTTTTGCTCTTCTTTCTCTTTGATTTTACAGGGAGTCCTAATACCAGTATCTATTTTTTAAGGTGGCATATGTTAAGCTCTTTGAACTAATTGAAAAAATGAAGACAATGTAATAGCACTATAATATTCACTATTGCAGTCATAATATAACAACAGGAAAGCAATCTTCAGTTAATCAGAATCCAGGTAAAATGTGTGATAGCTTCCTTTGAGATAAATTATACCAGCTGCCACTAAAATTCATCATTTTAATGTTTATTTAATGCAATAATTGTGAGGATACATTAAAATTTTTGGCCCACTTATTCCATTTAACATTTATTAAAAAGCAATAGAATATGTAAATGAAAATAGATTAAAGAACATTAAAAAACTGAAGACAAGTTTTGATTATATACTTTGAGATTGAAATTTATAATATTGGCACAATGTGAAAGGTACTAACTCTAAAATTATTAGCTGCATAATAATAGAGATGTACTTTTAAAATAAAAGTAAAAAACAGTAAAAGAGATATGATAAGCTGAAAATTTATATGTGTTGGAAACAACAATTTATATACGTTGGAAAACATTGTGCTTTGCAAACCATTATTTAATATCTTACCTGAAGTCAGAACCTGTTCTTCTACTATTTTCTGGAATCCAGTATTTGAACACATATCAGACACCAAAGCCTCCTTGACTCACTATAATAGAGAAAAAAATTTATACTGTCATGTAGCTATTAGAATATACCTAGAGTTATTAGGCAGATTCCATTCTGAAAAAGTAATGACTTAAAAACGTGTTTTCTTTAAGAATTAAGGTAGTTTACTTACATTAAAATAAATCTATATTCTTATACCTGAAAATTATTTATTTCTTATGCAGTCCAAGGATGCCAACTTTTCTGGTTGGAACCCTCTTGTCTATTAAACAGGTCTAAATTTAATGAAAACCTCATTTATTCTGTATGACAACCTTTTGTCAGGTTACAATTAATCACATGATGAGAAAATTTTTATAATGCTTAAGTTTATACAGAAGAAAGCCTTCAGTCATTCCCCAGGGATGGCAATGGAGAGTAATTATATATTAAGGTCTATTCAAGAGCTATTTTAGATGAAATTATCTAATATTTAAACTTTGAAAATGCTATTCATTGAAATAAAAAAAAAAAAAAAAAAAAGAATGGCCTCTTTGTACTACTGTGCTATTGCATTTCCTGAATCTACTTGACAAAGAAACTTTCCTCTTTTTGGAATGTTGCTTCATCACAGAATAATTGCCACTTCAGCATCCCTTCCACCAATTATGATTTGTCTGAGCCCATGAAAAAATACTTTTTATTCAGTATTTGGTTCAAAAGAAGACTTTGACCCAGTTCAGATCAATAAGACACGATAGAAAGTCTGTAGGAATGTTTCTGTAAAGATGTGCTAGTCTCCTAATGAAAATACATCTCTTTTACTCTAGATCTTACTTTATCTGGAAAAAGAATGTGGAACTTTTAGAACCAACCTGCTACATCAAGAAACAGAGGCAACATTATGGGTAGAATATAAAAGATGCAAGAACTTGGATGTTTGTTAACATTGTTGAGAAAGAAAATTGACGAACTCTGGACCTTAACCTACCTCTGAATATTAGGTTGGATGATTCATGTATTTCTTAAGGTGTAAGGCAGTTTGAATCAGAGATTTTATTAACTGAAACTGAAAAACATAACTTACAGATAGAAATGTCTTAACATATCTTTTTAATGACTTCATCAAGTGAAAATACAAAATGCCTGGGAAGATGAACTCCTATTTCAACTAGTATGAAATCATGCATAGAAAAAAATAGTACCAGTAAATATAACAAGATTTAGTTGCTGTTGGTGAATTAAAATGAAATTGGGAAACAGATATAACCTTTCATTAAATACAAGTCATTCTGGAATATATAAATACTTCTATTCCTTAAAAGCATGTCACCATTCCAACTTGGTTAATCTATATTTCTTACAGATATATCTTTATTTTTTATTGTTTTTTCTATCATCTAAAAATAATTTTGCTATATGATGTGAGAAATGAATTGGATTTCAACATTTTCCTACCTAAATATCTTTCTCAATATCATTTAACAATAATCCAGTGTGTTATAAATCTGTGACCTACCAACATATCAACTTTCATCATTAAGATGGTTCTACTTTTTCCTCCAACCCTGAGGGTTTCATTGTGTGTGTTATGTGTTCGGGAAAGTTTCCCAATCAGTGCACACTGGTGTACTAGTAAGAGTTAAAGAATTAAGAATTAAAGATTTATCTACTAAATATATCAACTCTTGATAATTTTAAACTTCAATGCAGAATAGTACTTTCACCATATTTTTACTGCCATCACCATCTAAATGTTTCTTATAATTCCTCAGGCAAAATACTTATGGCTGGTGTCATATGAAGACAGCTCTATCAAGGATGAATGACTATCACTGTTTTCATCAGAAAGAGCATAATTTAAGTGTAATTCTTCTAAAATAAATCAGACTAAAAAATGTCTATTTCTACTTTTTTTCTGTTTTTTTTTTCCACATGCAATAGTAGTAGAATAAAATGGGAGAAATTGGAGGTTCCCATTCAAGTAATATAAAAACAGTACTGCATCTCTTGAAGGATAATGCCAAAATAGCTTCCTGACTAAAGAAAAGGTACTTAGTTGAAATGCTATGGAAGCACAGAATGAATTAGATAAGCCTGAGTGGATGGCAGATAGCAGAAGATAACTGAAAAGTGATGAGAGATTAAATGTAAAATATGGGTGAGTTTCTGAAACAGAGATAGGCCTTTAATGGCATAAGGTGAAAGAAAAAGACTGGTGACAAGCAGGCTATGGATAATCAAACAATAAGCTCCATAAATCCTAACTACCTATTCTATCAGCATTAAGAGTTACTAATTTTACTGAAAAGTAAATCTTTAAAATGAGTAAAAGCCAAGGAAGTCAATCTACTTCAAGCAAGATCCCTAGTGTCTCAGATAAATATTTCCAAAGAGAAAAATTACTGGGCTTAGCATCCCTTTAACTCGAATTTTGTTGAAGTATATCTTTCCAAATATCACAGGGTACATGCCATAGATATTAATAAAAAATTAAATTTTAGTCAAATTGACATCAAAGACCAGAGAGAAGAGATGTGATGTGGGGGCATTTTCGGGACTTGGAGTTGTCCTAAATGATATTGCAGGGACAGATGCTGGACATTATATATCCTCCCATAACCCACTAAATGTACTGGAGAAAAGTGTAAACTACAACATAAACTATTATTATCCATGTTGTGCAGCAGTGCTCCAAAATGTATTCACCAAATTCAATGAATGTGCCACAATGTTGAAAGAGGTTGCTAATGTGGGAGGAAAGGGGTGAGGGAGTGGGGGGGGGGGGCGGGTATAGGAACCTCTTATATTTTTTTGAATGTTACATTTCAAAAATAAATAAATAAAGAGATTGTAGAACCAAAAAAAAAAAAAAAAAAAGTCAGCATATTTCCCTACCCTATGCTGCTATGAGCTAAGGAGACATTGTATGTGAAAAATCTTTGTAAACTAAAGGGATGTTTTATAAAATAATAGTAATATTTTTATTTCTTTCAAAATAAAATATATTTCATAAAATATTTTTAATAGTAAAAAGATGCTGAGTACCAAAAACAAGAGTAAAAAGTGTTTTCATCTATATATACAAACACACAGGGAAAATCGTATGGTTTAAATCAGCTTTGTTCAAAGACATCTGATGGCAGTTTTCATGCAATAAAAAGGCCATCTTCACAGACTTTCCATATGAGGACATAAATCACCTCTGGAGAATTAGATCTGTTATTGGCCAAAATATTTAATCTAAATGTAAGATTTCATGATATAAGTTATGTATCCAAATTTGGTTTGATTCATTTTTGAATAAAAATCCAAATTAAGAAAAATAGGAATAAATTCACACATTTTAAAGTACTTGCTCTTATAATTTATTGTTACTGTGTATTTTTGTTGTTGGCAATTATTTCTTTAGTAATCCAAAGTCACATGTAAGCTTGATCAAGTTTGAGACAAACTCTAACCATTTTAAACCTTCAGCAAGGTGATGTGTTTTTAGGTTCATAACAATAAAGCATGTGTGTTGTTACACAGACCACATTCTGCTTGAAATTCCTTAGCAGCAATATCCCTGCTCTTTCTGTGACTTTTAATTGATAGACAACCCTCTCTAGGTAGATATGTTTGGGGGAACCTGTGAACTTCCTGCTATAATCAATTTAACAGAAGTCAACACTGACATTGTTTTCCTTTCAACCTTTTGTAGACTCAGTACTTCCTCACTGAAATGAAAAGTAATTTCTACATTTAAAAGGCATTTTCCCTATTTGATTTGTAAGAAATTTTATTTCAGCAAGGATGAAACTTTTCCAATTACATCTTTTTCCAAAAAAATACCTACACTAAATAATAATTTCAATGGCAACACTTTGCAATTGTAAGAATTTCTTTCCCTTATCTAAAATAGTATTATTTCAACTGAGAGCCTTACATAGGACATTTACACCTGCATAACATAATTTCAGATGCTTATTTTATTCTACAGAATATTTGTACAATGCCTACTAGTAGTTTGTTTGGACCCCAGAAAACTGAGGAAATATCTACAAATTCTTTAGAAATATGTAGAACAAGAACTATTAATATTTGAAGGCAAATTCTTATTATCACTGTAACATTAGAGTCTTGAGAGCAGTAGTTTGCTCAGGAATAAGTTGTCAAAAATGTATTGCTTTTTTTTAAAAATCAGGACCAGAGATTGAACCTGAGAACTCATATATGGGGAGCCAGTGCTCAATCACTGAACCATATAGGCTCCTCTGAGTTGTTTTTTTCATTTTTTTCCTTGTTGTTTGGGGTTTTTTTAATTCCCAGGAGGCACTGGGACTGAATCCTGGACCTCCATTGTGTGAAGCAGGTGCTAAACTGCTTGAGCCACATCCATTCCACAAAAATGTATTGTTTTGATATGTTGTTTAATATTTAATATTAATGGATTCAGAGTGAAACACCCATTAAGCAACTAGACTTGCAGAATTGCAGCCCTCATATGAGAGGCAATGGGTGAAATTTCCAAGTGTTTAATTTATTACAGTGCTATGGTAAGGGTATTTTGTCTGGCCCCCTCTCTTACTCTCCCTACATACTCTAATTTGCTGACTTGTAAAACACCCTAGTAATTACATGCATATTATAACTTTCACATCTGAATTTTACCTATGTTCTCACCTCCAACTCTGCTATCATGGACTTAATTCAACTATCTTCTAACTTAAAGTAATTGATTCCTTTAAAATATACTTTGGCTTCTGATGTCTGAAACTTCAATTACATTCTTGAAAAATGCAGTTCTTAATGACCCTATTGGACAACAAATAAAGACCACACTACCTATCTGGTATCCAAAACATTGAAACCTTCTATCTTTCTAATTTTATTCCATCCTGCCTTCTAGCCCACATCCTTTCTCTATAAAGCATCTCTGCCCAAAATACAGGCTTAACTAACAACTTTACTCAGCGTCCTTACCTACTAAAATTTGGGTCAAGGGTGGGAATTTCAATTCAAAGCATGTAATGTTTCCAATGCCTGGCAGCTTACATGTATTTGAATTTTTTGCTAATATACTTTCAGAGCCTTACTATTTCCCTTTTCTGAAAATTTTAGTAATGAAGGGAAATGATATGAAACCATAGGCAGTGAAAGCTTTAACTGAAAAGATGCCGGTAAGAGTCATTGAGAGTCAATGAATGAATAAGAGTCACAGCAGCTCTGGGGTAGAATAACCCTATTCAGAATTGAGAAACTCAGACACATGCTATTTCTAAGAGGAAAGTAGAATCACCAAGCAGAAGGAAACCTATCTGCCTCTAGAGAGCACACTGCTCATGTGAAGAGCACCAAAAAAGTATTCCCTAGAGTCTATTTCTTTATGGCTTTCTAGTGCTAGTACACATGTATCCTAAGAAGAGTTCTTCCCCTTTTCCTTATGTGTTTCTTATAACCAAAAGAATTCAATTTTTTTTGAAAGTGATTGAAAGCAAATGGAATGTAACTAAGATAGTAAAAAGAAAATGGAGGAGGAATTAGAAGGAAGATAGGAAAAAGGAGAGCAAAGAAGGAGGGAAAAATGAGAGGAAAAAATGTTTAGACTTTTACTTCTAAGGATTAAATACCATGAGGAATAGATAAATGTAGATGTGTAGAGAGGAATAGGAAGGCTGTGGGGACAGAGCAGCCCATGCAAGGAAACAGGGTGAGTGGAAGCAAGGAGGTCCCACTGGTTATGGAATGTCCAGAGAACACAGATTACATTAACATTTTTATCTGTTTTCTTAGGAAAACAAACTTTGGTAGATGAAGCAAAAGATAACATTTTGCTAATATAGGTAACCCTTTAATACTGGAAAGGCAAAACTTAATTCCTGAGAAACTAGGAAAACTAAAGATCAGCCTTGGTGGATAGTAACTGAAAAATAGAATAAAAGCTTGTAGTACAAAATTCCAGAAACTGGGAGTGAATATGGCTCAAGTGGTTGAGCTTCCACCTCCATGGGAGGTCCTGTGCTTGGTTCCTGGTGCCCCTTAACAAAACCAAAAACAAACAACAAGCAAAAGAAATGAAATAACCAACTCAGGAAAGTCAATATGACTCAGTGTTTGAGTGCCAGCATCCCAAATACGAGGTTATAGGTTCATACCCTGGTGACCCTGGTACTTCAAAAAAGTAAAAAAAAAAAAAAAAAAAAAAAAAAACAATCCAAGAAATGTAGTGGTAAAAGAATTAAATAAGACAATTCAAAGCCTTAATTTTTTTTTTTTTAGTTATGGAAGCTGAGGTCCAAGAGGTTACACAACTTTCAAGGTGTGGAGGATGGCAGAACTATGATTAAAGTAGGGAGCTTTTGCTGGGTGCCAGATCATGGGGCAGTACACCTTCATGAGCCTCCATTTTCATTTACTCACCTGAAGTATCTATCACTCAAAATTACTTTGAGGATTTACTGAAACAGTTTATACAATGAAACCAATATTTCTCAGTAAAGAGACTATTACAACAAGTGTCAATTACTCTGATTGTAATTTTACAAGTAGTTTAGGCTCTTTACTTTCATCTCTAATATTTTGTGGTTCTATCTCTATGATTCCTATCTGAAGGGATATGTCATGAGGAATATTATTACACAGAAGCTTATCTATAAAATATCGGGATTATAGAATATGTAACTGGACAGACCCAGAAAGAATGCAGGAAAAATAATATACTAAAAGTAACATGAATCTTTCCACTAAAAAAAAAAAAAAAAGGAAAGATGAATTGTGTAGTATAAATAAAAACTAAAAAAAAAAAACACAACTAAGCAATATAATTTTGGAAATGTCTTTCAAAGCTATTTGATACCTCATAGCTATTTAATAGCTATTTAAATAGATATTTAAAACCATGAGAATGATTAATATAATCTTGAATGAGATTTAAGGACTCAGTCACTGCTGGAGATTTGGACCTGAAGGGTATTGGGAATGAAAGAAAGAGAAAAGGGAGAAGGAAACAAAGAGAAAGAACGAGAGGGCTGGGATCAGGGGGTTTGCAAGTAATGACTCCTCAGACAACTTTATTGTTTACAAGGGGTTCTATATATACCCCAGTCCACATGGGTAGAAGCAGCATCATGCAGTTAACCATCAACATTACTCATAGTCTAAGGAATTAAAAGAATTTATCTCAAGGTACGAAGATAAGTGTTCTATTTACTACACAAATGTTATCTGCTCATCTTTTTTTTTTTCAGCCTTTCATAGCTTCATCCTGTTTGCCAGGAACTCTTAATTACCACATTCTTTAGATTGCAAGCATAGCCATGGAGACAGCACGTCTCTCTTTGAGAGGCCACTGTGCCTCAGTTTCCAACATCTCCCCCTTTTTGTTTTTGTTGAGGTGACTGTGCCTGTTTTAGGTTGCCCTCCTCTGAGAGTTTTACCCATAATTGACTACCGGCCAAGCTCTTTGACTTGGTGAAATTATTGAAGTGCTTTTGCTAGCACCAGATTATTCGCATGTCCCATGGCAGTTATGCTTTGTAATTTTCTTCAAAAGCACTGTCTGGCACAGGCGAGAATCATGAGCAACAGAACAAATATGATTAACACTATTCCTAAAGCTGACAGGAAATGCTGTGATTTCCACCAATTAACTGGGTTAAATTTTGTAATATGTGAAATCATATCTGAGAAAATATCCTTATTATTGGCTATATGAATTTGATTTTGAGACATTTCTAATATTTTTCTTTGTAATTCCATTATTTCCAGAGAGATATTACTTTTATGGCCTAGCAAATGATTCTTAATTTTTCTCCATTCTATATCAGATGAATTTTAGGCAAGAGGAATAATACAAAAGTCACTTTCATTCCAATTACATTTCAACCCCCTTAACAAATTTAAATTATACAATTGATTTCCAATATGTGAAACAGCAGATTCTAAATCATTAACCTGATTATTTAACTGTTTATCAATGTGCTCTTGGCTATGCCATAAATCACTAACATTTTTATGCCAATCATGCACATATTGTTGAGTCTGAACAGTTTCATGCAAGGCAACAGCAGCGGTGGCAGCAGCTGTGATGATTCTAATTAGTCCCATTATACTAATTATTAGGAGTCCAATAAATCTTTTTGTCCATTTAATGATTTCTTGTGCCATATGGAGAAATAGCTGACTTTCAGGTGATGACTGCCACATTTGGTTCATTTGGACAGGAATCTGTATACCTCATAGTCTTCCGGCTATTGTGACAGTGTTTCCATTCTGCAACACACTTTTTGACAGACATGTATACAAAGCACCATTCTTATAAAACAAGGCATTATCTTTTATGGTTACTTTTCCAGTAATGAATACAAAAGGATCTCTGACACATGCTTTCAATTGATAAGGGGTTGGTAACTATTTTCCTTTACATTTCCAAATAGTAAAATTGTTAGTATATATCACTTGTTTACCCAAGAATAAAGGTTCTGAAAAAGGATATTGCATATTACTAACTCATTGACCCTTGTTGTTAAGTCCATACCATATAAATCTGCCATTATATTTTTGGGGGGTTTCCATAGGAGCACTTTCCCACACTATTCCATAGGAATCACTAAGAACGACAGATTTTCTTTCTATATGGTATTCTTGCCATCCCTTTTCCTTTTCAGGTTTTTGGGGTGGACAATTATAATTTTGCTTTTTAGTTACCAAAGAATTATATGAAGGAAATAAAGTTATTAATAATTTTGTACCATTATTTTTCATGGTAACCAGAGTCCGATTTTTTGTTTGCATGCAAGGGGGACTTTTTCCAATACATAATGGTCTATGATCAAAAGGAAGGATAAGATTATATATTTCCTTCCCTTCTTCATCAGGTTTTAAGGGTAGTTTGTCATCTCTAGGCCCAGGAAACACATGTGTTTTATTCAAAAATACAGGAAATGATGGGTTTCTCCATGTTAGAGCATGTACTAGAGGTGCGTTAGGAATATATGCCCAATAAGTGTGATTTTTACTTGCATAACTCAGAGTTACTATTAACATGACCAGAAGAGGAGAAATCATCATCAAAATTCTCTTTCTTCTCTATCCATGGTTTAATCTGTCCAGCAGGCAGCCAAATTTGTTCCTCGTCTTATGTAATGACAAGAGCATATCCTCACCCCCATAATTTAACCTTTCCCTTTGCCAAGTGTTAATTTGTACATCTTTCCAATATATGGGCCAATATTTAGCTGAGTCACACAATTCCTTTTCTTTATTCTTATTCAATGCATAATGCTGTTCAGCAGGTGTTATTGAATCATATACATTAAGGAAATTTAAAGTGAATAAAGTTTTTGCCAATTGGTCCTTTCATATTATAATGCCATCATTTCCCCCTTTTTGTTTTAATAACATTTGCTTAAGGGTATGATACGACCATTCAACTATGACTTGGCGTGTAGGATTATAAGGAATTTTTGTGACTTGAGCAATGGAATATTTAGAGCAAAATGTTGCAAATTGTTTGCTAGAATAAGCTAGATTATTGTTAGTTTTGATTTTTGCAGGGCATTCTATAACTGCAAATGCAGACTACAAATGTGAACGAACATGACAAAACCTTTTTCCACTGTGCGCTGTAGCTTAGACAAAGTGAGAATAAGTATTAATACAAACATGAACATATTGCAATTTACTAAAAGTTGGAACATGTGTGACATCCATTTGCCAGATCTGATTTGGAGCCAGCCCTTGGGGATTAGTGCCTTTATTAAATGGTGCTGACATGAGAGGGCCACAGGTAGAACAATGTTTTATAATATTTTGTGCTTGTAATTTTGTTAAAGATGGAAATTTATGTTGCAATTCCTTAGTGTTGATATGAGTTAGAGCATGATATTTGGCAGCATTTTGTATAGACTTTGCTAGAATATTTGCTTGCACATTATGTGTGGATAAGGAGCCAGGTAAAGTAGAATGTGATTGAATATGGGTAATGTACAGAGAATTTACTCGTTGATGAATGAGTGCCTGCAATTGCAGTAACATTTTAGAAAGCTCATCAGTTACACAGATATTAGTAGCTTTAATTTGAGCAACAGTTAAGCAAACATACTTAGGGTCAGAAATAATATTGAGAGACTTTTAAAAAAGTTTTTAGGACTATGGGAACAACTGATAATTCCGTACGTTGTGCAGAAGTATGCGGTGTTTGCCAAACTTTTTCTGTAAAAGGAGTGACATAAGCTGCTTTATTATTGCTAATACTGTTTGTGAAAATGGTAAGTGCATTTTCAATTGGAAATGACTTAACTATTTTTGATAAAATCTAAGTTGTTTTCCATAAAAATGTTAACAGCTTAGAAGTGGGATAATGGCTCTTAATAATTCCTTGAAAATTACTAATAGCAATTTGCCATTGTGTATTTGTAGCATAAAGATGTTTAATTTCATTATTAGACAGACTACATATTATTTGATCAGGATTAGTCTTTTTACGTTGCATGAGCTGTAATTGTCTTTTAGCAATAATAGAAATAAGCTTTTGTAAATATGTTTGCAATTTTTTTTGTTTATTATTGAGGATAAATACTCATTTTAATATGCCATCTTGCCAGAACAGGGCAGTAGAAGATTGCAGGATAGAAAAAATCACCAAGTTTATGGTTTTGTTAGGATCTATTTGAGTTGTTTTTGTGAAGTTCATTTTTTAATGAGATTTAATTCTTTTTCTGCCTTTGAGGATTTTTTTTTTTGGACTTTTTTAAAGTTTGAAATAGGTGCTGCAACATGTAGTTAGGAATGCTTAGAGTAGGATGAATCCAATTAATATCCCCCAGAAGTATTTTGAAAGTTATTTAAGGTTTTTAATTTATCACATCTTATTTGTGTTTTCTGTGGGCATATGCATCCATTTGCCAATTGCATACCTAGATAACAATAGGCGGCGTTCTGCTAAACTTTTTCAGGGGCAATCTGTAACCCATATTCAGGAAACACCTTTTCAGCATACTGAAACAATTGCTGTAACTTGTCATTTGAAGAATGTGCAAATAATATATTATTCATGTAATGAATAATCATAGCTTTTGGAAACTTTTTTCTTAGCACCTGTAGAGGCTGATGAATGAATAATTGACACATGGTAGGACTGTTTATCATGCCCTGAGGCAATACATACTACTGATATCTCTGCATAGGGGATTGATTATTTATAGCAGGAACAGAAAAAGTGAATTTCTCTTTATTAGAAGGATGCAAAGGAATAGTAAAGAAACAATATTTCAAATTTACAATAATCAAAGACCAATTCTTAGGAATCAGAGGGCTGTGCAGTGCCCTCATAGAGCTCATAACCTTATTAACACCTCTTAGATTAGTTACCATTTGCCATTTTTCAGATTTTTTTTTTTATTACAGACACTGGAGAATTTCAAGGACTATTTGAGGGCTCAATATGTTTTTGAGATAATTGTTTTTTTACTAAACTATGAAGAGCATTGAGTTTTTCCACAGGTAGGGGCCATTGATCAAACTACACTAGTGTTTCTGTAAGCCAGGTTATGGGAATAGTAATGCCCTTTATTGCAATGGTCCCTATGTTAAATTTTGCATCTCTGAATCTTGTTTCAGTGTAACAGAACCAAGTTTTCTATGATCCCCTTTTTGACGTATGTTAAGGTTATACTGCATATTCATAAATAAAGCTTTTGTCTGCTCAGATAGTGTAGGAATGTGAACAAAAGCTCTCCACTGACTAAGTAAATTATGGCCCCATAAATTAAGTCCAACATCAGCCACATAAGGTTGTAGTGTAGATTTTTGCCTATTAGGTTCTAATACATTAAAAATAGAGGTACTCTGATAAATATCTGTCATAGTGCAATGCCAGTAAAGACTGTTGGGACTTTTTGTAATGTTCATGATTGAGGCTAATATCATTTAGCAATGATGGACACATCACCTCCTGTGTCTATTAATCCCAAAAACACTTTTCCATCAATAGTAATAGTAACTTCAGGCTGATTATTGCCTACCAAAGTTTGTCAATAAATTTTGTTCCCATAGACCCAAACCCCCCATTTCTAGCAGAAGGAAGATTGAATGGTTTGTAATAGGGCAGCTATATGTTGCCCCCAAATAACTTGTACTTGATTAACAGCTTGCACTATAACCTTAATTTCTTCTTTATAATCACTGTCTATAATGCCAAGCAGTCCTTTCATAGTTAAACTACTTGTACTTACAATTGTACTTACAATTACAGCTCCAGGAGGTAATGGGCTTTTTACACCTGTAAATATAGTTTGCATACCCATAGCAGGAGTAATAAGTTTAGTTTCTGTAGAAGGTAAATCAACAGCAGTGCTCCCTCGAGTAGCAGCCCTTAATTCAGAAACTGGGATGCATGCTGCTGGCCATTGCTGACTGGGTATCTTTCCTGTAGGCTCATATTGTTTGTCTGAGGGCCTTCAGCTAGGCCCGCAAAGCAGTTTCCTGATGGCAAAATGGGAGGGCCATTTTTATGAAATCTAGATTTACATTCATTAGCCTAATGAAAGTCCTTTTGACATATAGGGCACAGTTTAGAGGGGTTTTTTTCTCCCCCATTATTTTGTGGCTGAGCAAAATTTGCTCTGCAATCCGTTTGAAAATTACTAGATTTCCCACATTTAAAACAACTTCCTCTTTTAGTTTGGGGTTTCTCATTGCTCCTTATTGCTGCAGCTAATATTGCCATCTGGTGGGTGGTGGAACCTATGTCCTGGCAAGCTTTAGTATAGTCTTGTATTGACCCTCCCACTGCCTTAATGGGTTTAATAACTTTTTTTGCATTCACTACTTGCTTGATTGAATGCAAGAGTTAATAAAATCAAGTTTCTAACATCTGGAATTTTTATAATTTTTTGAGTACTATTTGATAGCCTAGCTACAAACTCTACATAGGGCTTATTTACTCCTTGGATAACTTTAGCAAAGGATTGTACAGGTTTCCCAGGGGCTGAAATTTTTCTCCAAGCTGCTAAGCAGGACATTCTAACTTGAACTATTATTACATCATCATACTGCATTTGTTTGCCCACTCCTGCCCAAGCTCCTATTCCCAATAGGTGTTCTGCTGATATAAGCACCAGAGGTTTTTGACTAGCAATTTGCCATGCAGTCATATTAGCCTCATAGGTCCACCGTGTTTTAAATTGCAGAAATTCAGCCAGGCTAAGAACAGTATGGGTTAACATTTCCCAGTCCTAAGGAATCAATCTATTTGCTTGAGCTGTTTGAGAGAGGTTCAATTATTTGTGTATAGAGAGGCCAGGACTCAGGAATGATTTTGAGAAGGAAAAATGGTTTATTGATGGCCAGCTTGACTCGGGAGCTTTCTGTTTCAATCCTGAGCCCCGAACAAGACTTTTAAGTTCCTTTTATACAGAGAGGAAATGTTAAATGGTCCCTTTGTTTCAGTTCTCAATAGGCTTGAATTAGCATATATATCTTCCACATCTTAGGTAAGCTTTTAGCATGGACTTCAGGCATTCTAGATAAGCTTTTAGCATATTTTGTTTGCATTTCCCCTGAATACTTAAAGTTTATAGACCTTGCATTGTTAAACTGTTTCCTGGGACTGGAGTCCTTGCCATGGTCACCAAGGGCAGGACTGCAGCCTTTTATCATCCCACACCTACAAGTCACAGATAGTTTAGGTTATCTCTTAAGAGACAAAGAGCCTCCCACCCATAGCCCACATCAGAGCCATGCCCTGAACTAAGCCAAATGTATATGGAGAATTAACCCCATATTGCACACAAACCTGTTTTAAATCTTTCAATAGTTTAAAAGGTATTGGCTCATGATGGAACTCAGCACCTCCCTGAGGATTATTAGCATCTTATGGAATTTGTTGTGATATAACTGGAAAAGCTGATAAAAATTGCACTGCCTCCAGATCCCCTTGTCAAGATCCTTGCAATAAACAGCGCATCAAGGGTGTTTGAGGAGTGGGGTTGGAAACAACTGTCTTTTTAACACAGGGTATAGTGTTTGTCATATCTGAAATAATTCCAGGAGCTGAGGTTGGGGCAGCCATAAGCAGCGGCTCATCAGGGACAGTAGGTTGGACTGAATGTAAGACTGCATGTAAGCTAGAATAAGCACCTGGAGATATATGGAGATTGGATATTTCATTAGAGCAGACAGTTGTCTTTTTATCTATAAAAGAATTAGTACTGGGATTAGGCATAAAGCCAGGAGATTCTCCTCCACCTTTTCATTCAGAATTTAGTTCTTTCAAATGGCCCTCCATTTTCTTTTTGTCTATGGGTTTTGAAAATAGAATAATTTCTTCTTCCTCATCTTCATCTGATTGTAAAGGATTTAAGGTGGCAACAATTTACTGGCACAAAGTCCTCACAGATAAAGGAATGGATTCCCCTTTCTGATATGCTCTTCATAAAGCTTTTGTTACACATTTACACTGTTTTAAATTTAAGATATTATGTCCCCGAGGCTGAAACCAACCACAATGCTTTTGTATTAAAGCAAACAGTTCTTTTAACTCACAACTTTTTACAGGTACCCCACTAGGTTTCAATAAAGTTTTTAACACTTGAGAATGTTCTTCCACACATCCAGTTTGATTACCCATTACCCTGATGACTTCTCGGAAAATGTTACTTACTTAAAAGAAGACTCGAGTCACTCTGCTTTGGACATCACACGACCCTCAACGAGGTCTTTTCTGCAGCTCCCGATACTGATTTGGAAGACTCACTAACTTCTTCGGCCCCCACATTGGGCACCAGATGTTGGAGATTTGGACCTGAAGGGTATTGGGATTGAAAGAAAGAGAAAAAGAAGAAGGAAACAAAGAGAAAGAATGAGAGAGCTGGGATCAGGGGTCTGCAAGTAATGACTCCTCAGACAACTTTATTGTTCACAAGGGGCTATATACATACCCCAGTCCACATGGGTAGTAGTAGCAGCATGCAGTTAACCATCAACATTACTCATAGTCTAAGGAATTAAAAGAATCTTATCTCAAGGTACAAAAATAAGTGTTCTATTTACTACAAAAGTGTTATCTGCTCTTCTTTTCTTTCAGCCTTTCACAGCTTCATCCTGTTTGCTGGAAACTCTTAATTACCACATTCCTTAGATTGCAAGCATAGCCATGGAAACAGCATGTCTCTCCTTGAGAGACCACTGTGCCTCAGGTTCCAACAAGTCACACTCTCTTCTCTTTCACCCTTGAACCATCCAAGCATGCTTCTTTGCAGGTGCTATTCACATGAAATACTCTTCACCCAAATCTTCAATTTACTGTCTTCTCAGCAAAAGGAAAACAAGCCTTCTTTGAGCAACCTAGTTAGAACAGCAAATTTATCTCACCATTCTCTACACCAGCCTTCTTTTTAATTTTCTTTATAGCACAGAAATCATATTATTCATTTATTTTTGACAATTCCTACTATAATGTAACCTCCTTGGCATAGATTCTTTTGTCTTATTCACTCATCTATCCTGAGAATCTGTACAGGGACTGGCACACAGTACATAACCAATATGTATTAACAAAATGACCAATTGGTGGAACAAAAGAAGGCAGACCACAACTGAGTTTGGAATGGCTTGACCATTTCATGGTTAAGAATAGGCAGATGGATAGTGACATCAGCAAGATGGCAGTATAAACTTTCTTGGTGAATATTTCCTCTCAGAATAATCATGGGATGATGATGATATTGATGGAAACATTAGAACCTTGAATTCTGCTGAGATTTTACCAGATAAGCCTGCCATGACCTGCACTGTCCAGGCCATACCTTGTCAATCTTGAGTCATCCACCCTCCAGCCTATGCCAGAAATTCTGAAACAACTTCCAGCTCTGAGGTGGGTACCAGGCAAACTGAAGCCTGCCTTGCACAGCCTCCAGCCTGCTCCAGGGTGTCTGGACCTCCTCCCAGCCCTGAAGAACATATAAGACAAACTCCAGCATATATTACCAAGCTTCCATTCTGCCCTGGGGAAATTGCCTCCACCCCTACATGAGGAATTAATCCTGTCTCACCAGAAGAAAATGCAAGTGAATGCCCTGAGATCAGTAACTTGCAAGGCATTTCTAATCTTCCTCCTTACCCACACCCACCACCTCTTGTCTTCAAGACCTATTACTAGACTAAAATCACAAGCCTCAAAAGGTGAAATACAAAGTAAGACCCATGAGGAAGTAAGGTATACTCAGAAAGAACTGCATGAGTTTTCCAAATTATATAGACAAAACAGGAATATGTGTGAGAAAGGGTACTAAGGGTATGGGATAATGATGGAAGGAATACAAAATTGGATTAGGCTGAATTGATATGGATCCAGTAAGCAGAAATTCTGGATTCAAAGCTGTAGCTCGAGGTGTTAGAATGGGCTTTAACAGTTTGGGTGGCTGATTGAAACATGGGCCAAAAGATGGCCTAGCATGTCTGAGGTTGAAATGGCCAATTTGCCCTGGTACAGAGTAGAAGAGGGAATTCAAAGGCTTAGGGAGATTGGAATGTTAAAATGGATTTACCATTTGAGAGCTTCCCACCCACCCCAGGAATGTCCAGAGGACACACCTTTGACCAAGACTGTGAGGAATAAATTTGTAAGACTAATTCCATCTTCCCTAAAGGGTTCTGTGGTTTCTCTTCTCTGTAGTCCAGATATTACTGTAGGGAGGTCTGTGATGGAATACGCATCCTTAAACATTGTGGTGATAACTGGATGTCAGTCTGGTAAAATTCAAGTATCAGTAATTAATCACCAAAGTCAAGCTGGTCATGGCTAATGCAATGAAAGGCAGATTTAAAAGAGCACTCAAAGTAGTCTGAGTTATGTAGAGTTTTGGTTGGCTAATACATCATGTGGCACCAAGAAGTGAAATAGATGGGTAGTCTGCTAAATTTCTTCTGGATCTGTATAAACAGAAGAGTTCTAGATCAAGTGAATGAAACCCTAACTCAAATTATAGACATAGACAATCACATCCCCTTAATCAAGTTCCAGAATTGAGACAGTTTACAGACCCAGAGTCCCTTGAGGAGGAGGCCAGGTATCCTTGGGGAAGGATCCTGCCAAACTGCCCAAAATTTATACTCTTAATCTTTCTCCCACCTATTCCCAAGGAGATCTAAAGCCTTTTACCAGAGTAACTGTGCATTGAGGAAAAGGAAATGATCAGACATTTCAGGGATTAGTAGACACTGGCTCAGAAGTGACATTAACTCCAGGAGACACAAAATGTCACTGTGGTCCACCAGTCAGAGTAGGGGCTTATGGAGGTCAGGTGATTAAAGGAGATTTAGCTCAGGTTCACCTCACAGTTGGTCCAGTGGGTCCCTGGACCCATTCTGTGGTTATTTCTGCAGTTCCAGAATGCATAATTGAAATAGACATGCTCAGAAACTGGCAGAATCCCCGTATAGGATCTCTGATTTGTGGAATGAGGGCTATTAGGGTTGGAAAGGCCAAGTGGAAACCACTAGAACTGCCCCTACCCAGCAAAATAGTAAACGAAATTCCTGGAGGGATTGCAGAAATTAGTACCACCATCAAGGATCTGAAGGATGCAGGGGTGGTGATTCCCACCACATCCCCATTCAACTCTCCTATATGGCCTGTACAGAAAACAGATGGATCTTAAGAGGTGACAGTAGATTATCATAAACATAACCAGGTGATGACTCCAATTGCAGCTGCTGTCCTAGATGTGGTATCATTGCTTGAGCAAATCAACACATCCCCTGGTATGCAACTATTGATTTGGTGAATGCTTTTTTCTCAATTGCTATTAGTAAAGACCACCAGAAACAGTTTGCTTTCAGCTGACAAGGCTGGCAGTATACCTTCATTGTCCTGCCTCAGGGATTTATCAACTTTCCAGCCCTATATTATAATATTGTCTACAGGGACCTTGATCATCTCTCTCTCCCATATGACATCACACAGGTCCATTATATTGATAATATCACATTGATAAGACCTAGTGAGCAAGAAGTAGCAAAGACTCTAGACTTTTTAGTAAGGCATTTGCATGAGAGAGGATGGGAGATAAATCCAACTAAAATACAAGGTCTTTCCACCTCAGTGAAATTTCTAGGAGTGCAATGGTGTGGGACATTTTGAGATATTCCTTCTAAAGTAAAAAAGCTGTTGCATCTGGCTCCTTCTACAAACAAAAATGAGGCACAGTGCTTAGTTGGTCTCTTTGGATTTTGGAGACAACACAATCCTCATTTGGGTGTGCTACTCAGGCCCAGAAACTGGGTGACCTGAAAAGCTGCTACTTTTGATTTGGAACTGGAACAAGAAGAAACTGCATCAAGTCCAGGCTGCTGTGCATGGCGCACTGCCACTTGGGCCATATGATCCAGCAGATCCAATGGTGCCGGACATTTCAGTGGCAAATAGAGACGCTGTCTGGAGTCTTTGGCAGGCCTCTACAGGTAAATCATAAAGCAGACCCTTAGGATTTTGGAGCAAAAATCTTGCCATCCTCTGCAGATAACTATTCCCCTTTTTAGAAACAGCTTTTGTCCTGCTACTGGGCCTTAGTAGAGACTGAATGCTTACATGGGCCATCAAGTTACCATGAGGCCTGAGTTGCCTCTCATGAGCTGGGTATTGTCTGACCCACCAAACATAAAGTTGGGCATGCAGAGCAGCACTCCATAATAAAGGGAAGTGGTATATACAAGATAGGGCTCAAGTGGGTCCTGAAGGCATGAGTACATTACTTGAGGAAGTAGGACAAATGCCCATGGTCACCACCCATGCCATGTTACCTTCTCTTTCCCAGACCACAGCTTTGGCTTCCTGGGGAGTCCATTACAACCAGTTGACTGAGGAAGAGAAAACTCAGGCCTGGTTTACAGATGGTTCTGCATAATAGGCAGGTACCACCCAAAAATGGACCACTGCAGCACTGCAGCCCCTTTCTGGGACATCTCTGAAGGACAGTGGTGAGGGCAAATCCTCCCAGTGGGCAGAACTTTGAGCAGTGCACCTGGTTGTTCAGTTTTCTTGGAAGAAGAAATGGCCAGAAGTACATTTGTACACTGATTCATGGGCTGTTGCCAATGGGCAGGATGGTCAGGGACTTGGAAGGAATGTGACTGGAAAATTGGTGACAAAGAGGTCTGGAGAAGTGGTATTTGTGTTGACCTTTTTGAGTGGACAAAAAAATTGAAAATATTTGTGTTCCACAAAAATGCTCATCAGAGGGTAACTTCAGCACATGAAGACTTTAATAATCAAGTAGATAAGATGGCCTCCCTTGTGGCTAATGCTCAGCCTCTATCCCCAGCCACTTCTTTCATTGCCCAGTGGGCTCATGAACAAGTGGCCATGGAGGTAGGAATGGAAGCTATGCATGGGCTCAGCAACACAGACTTCCCCTTACTAAGACTGACTTGGCCACTGCTGTGTGCCAATCTGCCAGCACCAGAGATTCACACTCAGCCCCGATATGGCACCATTCCTCAAGATGACCAGCCTGCTACTTGGTGGCAGGTTGGCCTCATCGGACCACTTCCACCATGGAAGGGGCAGCAATTTGTTTTAAAGGGAATAGACATGTACTCTGGATATGGGTTAGCATTTTCTGCATGCAATACTTCTTCCAAAACTACCATCTGTGGACTTTCTGAATGTCTTATCCACCACCATGGCATCCCACACAGCATTGCTTCCAATTATGAACCCATTTCACAGCAAATGATGTGCAAGTTTGGGCAAATGCCCATGGAATTCACTGGTCTTACCATGTTCCCCATCACCCTGAAGCAGCTAGATTGATAGAATGGTGGAATGGCTGTTTGAAGACTCAAATACAGAGCTAACTTCGTGGCAAAACCTTGCAGAGATGGGGCAATGTTCTCCAGGAGGCTGTGTATGCGCTAAATCAGCTTCCACTCTATGGTGCTGTTTCTCCTATAACCAGGATCCATGGATCCAGGAATCAAGGGGTGGAAATGGGAGTGGCACCACTCACTATTACCCCTTGTGACTGATTAGGAAAATTTTTGCTTCCTGTCTTGCAACCTCAAACTCTGCTGGTCTACAGGTTTTAGTCCTAAAAGGAGGAGTGCTGTCACCTGGGAACACAACAATGACTCCATTGAACTGGAAGTTAAAACTGCCACCTGGCCACTCCTCTGAACCAACAGTCAAAGAAGGGAATTACTATACTGACCTGGGTGACTGATCCTGATTATGAAGGGGAAATAGGACTGCATCTACATAATGGGGTTAAAGAAGAGTTTGCCTGGAATACAGGAGATCCTTTAGTCCATCTCCTAGTACTCCTATGTCCTTTGATTAAATTCAGTGGAAAATTGCAACAATCCATTCCAAGCAGTACTAATAATGGCCTAGAATCTTCAGGAATAAAAGTTTGGACCACCCCACCAGGCAAAGAACCATGGCCAGCTGAAGTGCTTGTTGAGGGTAATGGAAACATGGAATATGTAGTGGAAGAAGGTAGTGATAAACATGAACTTTGACCATGTGAACAGTTATAGAAATGAGGACTATAACTGCCATGAAACTTTCTTCCTTGTTTCATTATGATGATGATGGTAAATGTACACAAAAATAATTTCTTTGCCTTCTTCCCAAACTTTCCCTTTATCATATAACCAGTGGTATCCATTTCATAGTATATTTGAGGATGTCAAGTTTGACAGTGAATATTACCCAAGAACTTGCACCCTATTCTGTAAGGAATTTGTATTTCCAGTTGTACACAGGAGAGTTGATCATTGTTAAGTGGAAATACATATATATATATATATATATTTACATATGTTGGTTATTGTTTTTGCTTCGTGACTAAGTATGGTATAAAATAATGTATATCATTCCCAAGTTGACAAGGGGTGGATGGTGATGGTTAGGCTATTGTGACTACTGAGCCAGGTAATTGTGCCCAGTTGTTTGATCAAGCAAGCACTGGGCTAATTGTAATACAAGGGCATTTATGGACTTTAGTCACTATTGACTTTACTGCAGTGGTAAATTTTAGATAGCTGGTTATAATTACATCAGTCAGGGAGATTGCCATCAGCAAAGTGTGGTGCTAAAACCAATCAGTTGAATGCCTTAAAAGGGAAAGTGATTCCAGTATTGAGAGAGAATTTCCCAGTTTGTCTCTGGACAGCCAACATCTCCCAGAACTCATCAAGAACCTTCATTGAACTTTCATTGCAGCCCCTGGTTGCAGCCTACCTGTGGAACTTGGACTTGCACATTCCCACGACTATGTGACAGACTCTTATAAAATCTCATTCTATTGACAGATGTCTCTTGTTGATTCTGTGTCCTGAGAGAACCCTGACTAATACATGCAGTATGCTAATAATGCATACCAATTTAAAAGATCGTATAGAGAACATATTTAGCCTAAGGGACTTGGATACAGTTTCCTCTTCTGTTTGTGTTTCTGGAATTTAAAACTATTTTCCCATCATATCGAGTCACCATTAGAGTCTTTTATGTGTAACTACTCAGTGACAAGTCACCCCATCTGAGAACTCCCCTGTCAGTTCAGCAGACAAAAATATAGAATTGTATGTTTTTGAATATAAATATAGCAATTGCTACTGTATGAGTCCAGATATATAGTCAACCTGTTTTATGATAATTAGAATCCCACTCAATTATCCCCTTCAAACACATTTTATTTAGGCAAATAACATGAAGAAGAGATGGTATGTCAGAAGTTATACATTTTTTGAGTAACAATTGCATTTTATATTTACAGAAAAACATAAAAAAATAAAGATGCAATACCCCATGTCCTCTAGAGCTATTTTGTTCTCCAAAATGTGGCATACCAGGGCATGGGCAAGTGTTATGAGCACGATCTGAAATTCAGAATTAAAACAAAACAGGACCAGAAATAGTTATTTCAGGAATTCTACCACTTTTACTAAAAGATTTACAAATTTAAGAAGAGTTTTCTTTGGCAAATGTGCAAGATGTTTTTCAAGAAACATACAAAAATTTAAATTGCTATTTTTATTGTTTCTTCAGACCTCTTTAGTGGTTTATCAGATTTTAAATTGCTCTGTATGTTTGTTTCTGCATAATAGGGAGTAGCATTTGATGATAGAAATTCAGTGTTGTTTTCCATCCTCAGCATTTTTTTCTGTACTGACATGTTGGTTAATTAATAGTGCACAGCCTTCAATAACTCTGTTATTGTCCTTTGGTTCTTAGCAATTCAGCTAATGGACATTTCATTTGGTCATTCATTATTCCAAATTTTTTGCAATATTTTTATTGAAGACTTCTTTTAAAGATTTATGTTATTTATTTCTCTCCTCCCCCCATTGTCTCCTCTCTTGTGTCCACTCACTGTGTGCTCCCCCATGTCTGCTTGCATCCTCAGCAGCACCAGAAATCTGCATCTCTTTTTGTTACATTATCTTGCTGTGTCACCTCTCCATGTGTGTGGCACCACTCATGGGCAGGCTGTGCCTCCTTTGCACAGGGTGGCTTTCCTTGCAGGGGCCACTCCATGCTTGTGGGACTCCCCTATGCAGGGAATGCCCCTGCATGGCAGGGCACTCCTTGCATGTGGCAGCACTGTGCATGGGCCAGCTCACCACATGGTCCAGGAGGCCTTGGGTTTGAACCCTGGACCTCCCATATGGTAAGCAGATGCTCTATCAGTTGAGCCATATCCACTTCCCTATTCAAGAATTTTTAATAAGAAATATATTTAATGCATCAAAGCTGAAGTGCATGGTAAAACAACACGTGGCATTTTCCAAAAATGTAAGATGTGAGCAATTGAGGGGCATTTCAGCTTCATTATTTGCAGCTTTGCAGCTGCTAGCAGGAAAACAAAATAGATGACTTCTAAAATTTTGTTTTCAAGCACAATTAACCTAACATGGGGGAAGAAAATATTTTATAATAAAGAGCTAGGTACCATGTAGCACTAGCTTAAATCAAATGGCAGTAAATAGGTTTTTTAAAAAAAGATTTATTTATTTATTTATTTATTTATTTATTTATTTATTTATTTATTTCTCTCCCCTTCCCCCCCACTGACCCTGGATGTCTGTTCTCTGTGTTGTTTGTTGCGTCTTCTTTGTCCACTTCTGTTGTCGTCAGTGGCATGGGAATCTGTGTCTCTTTTCGTTGCGTCATCTTGTTGTGTCAGTTCTCCGTGTGTGTGGCGCCATTCCTGGGCAAGCTGCACTTTGTTTTGCACTGGGCGGCTCTCCTTATGGGGTGCACTCCTTGCGCATGGGGCTCCCCTACGTGGGGGACACCCCTGCGTGGCAGGGCACTCCTTGCGTGCTTCTGCACTGTGCATGGGCCAGCTCCACATGGGTCAAGGAGGCTCGGGGCTTGAACCGTGGACCTCCCATGTGGTAGATGGGCGCCCTAACCACTGGGCCAAGTCGGCCACCAGTAAATAGTTTTATAATTAGACCAGTACTGTGATAAAATTATTTCTCATTCTATCTTATTTTAATGAGATATCTTTCAGTTTTGCTTTACTACAGGACTTATGTATACTGTGGGGAATCTCCCCTTTCCACACTCCATCACCTTCACAGGGGAGGATGGCTGAATGAGAAAGCTGGTGGCCATCAGCATAGCTATATCTTATACTGGAGCCCCAGTGGAAATCTGTTCCCTCTACTTTTCCATATTGCATTAATGAGATTGACTGCACATGACAGCTATGTCCATAAAAACAAAGATTAAACACAGTGGAACTTCTATTACAGTTGTAATTTTCAAATTTTTCACATCAATGTTCAAATGTTCACATTTTAATTTAACCTGAATTACAAATGACATCCATATTGTTATTCATTTTTTAAAAGAAGAATATGGAAAGGTAGCAAATCAAAATAATGAAGCTTTTCTCCAAAATTCTTAATTAACTTAGATCATGTATATAAAACCAAAGTATAGTAAAAACAACACACTGTGAAAAAATTGGATTGACCATGACATTTTCAATATATCTAAGGCCAAGTAAGGGAGAAATTTCCTTATTTTACATATAATTTTTATGATGAACAAATCAAGTCAAGACCTGGTCATATGAATGAGCATATTGTTTTAACCTTTTAAATCGAGATCTATTAAATATTGTTAGTAAGAATTTCTTCTGCCATATGTATTTTTTGTTTGTTGAAAGATAGCATATAATTGTCAAAAGACATAATCTGTTCATCCATTTGCTGAAAAAACATAAAAACAAATACATTTATGACTTAAGAAGATTTTATAAAACATCACTCACAAGTTTTATAACAGATTTAGAACCTAATATTTACTTCATATATGGGGTTATAAGCCCTAGAGAAAGCACCCAGTTCTTACAGATGATGTCTCCCTTGGTGCTAGTCCACTATCTACAATTCCCACTCTAACAATTATACTAAGAGCTGTGATTGATAACATAATCATCAACAACAACAATAAAATAACACCATCCAAATGTTGTCTTTCCTAAGGATCCAGTGAAGACCTATGAGCTCCTTGAACTTATGACATTGGAGGAGGCTGGAAAATACAAAGTGAGCAGCATTGGGCAGGAGGAGATGTTCACAGGTATTTTTGAAAATGCACTTATGCCGTGACCTGTGTGGGTGAGCTGAGAACCTGAGGGGAGGTGATGGGAGCTGGAGAAAGACACAAAGAGACAAAGACAAGTTTAGATGGGACCAAGTGGGCCAAGGCTAGCTGTTGGCAATGCCAAGGCCCCAAGCTGGCACCACAAGCATTGTTTATTTATTTATTTTTTTTAGAAATATTTAAGTACTGATTTTAATATACCAATCATAGAAATCAGAGACAATTCTTAAAAAGGGAAGGTGCATTATACACAATATTCTTAATCTTCTAAATATCAAACATCTTCACATTTATGACTGATTCCTGGAAAATAAATTCCAACAACAGTAAAAACAGGATGAACTGAGAAAACAGCAAATTTTATGGAAAGATTTCTATCTTCAATATTAGAAAACTTGCTCGTATTAAAATAGGTAAAACAGACACCATAATTTCAACTAAGTAATCCAACAAATATTCTTCATGAATTAGATATGAAGCATGAAAATGACTCTGATAAAATGGAAAAAGGAAACTTTTTAATAAACCTAATGGACCCCGAAAAAGCATAAGCCAAAAATATGTTTGTCTACAAGCAAAGACTTCCTGATTGTATTAGTCAGGGTTTTCTAGGGAAACAGAATCAACAAGGGCTATCCATCAATAGTAAGAGATTTATCAGAGTCTCTCACACAGCTGTGGGGATGCACAAGTCCAGGTTCTACAGTCAGGATGAAACCAGGAACTCCAATGAAAGTCCAGTGAAGACTCTTGATGCGTTCTGGGAGATGTTGACTGTCCAAAGACTAGCTGGGAATTTGTCTCTCAGTGCTGGAATCACTTCCCCTTTTAAGGGATTCAACTGATTAGGTTAAGCATCACTCACTGCTGATGGCAATCTTCCTGACTGATGTAATTATAACCAGCTATCTATGATTTACTGCTGCAGTAAAGTCAATGGTGACTAAAGTCCATAAATGTCCTTGTATTACAGTTAGCTCAGTGCTTGCTTGACCAAACAACTGGGCACAATTACCTGGCTGAGTTAGCATAATAGTTCCATCATGGTTACATCAGTTAACTAGGTCATTGTTCTCAGAGCAGGGGCTATCAGGCATGAAGCTCTTTGATGAAGGTTTCCTTAGAGTTTCTTCTTATCAGGACATCAGCTCCTTTCTGTTTACTTACAGGTTACAGACACAGCTGAACACACCCTCACCTCTCTGCATACACCGATTCTCCCTAGCAATGTGGCTTGAACACTGCACATTACTTCATGGACCCCTACACACTTATTTCCCTGCTTTCTCATGTGAGAAAGACACATGAGCACTAAGAATTACACATGGACAACCAGCAGGTAAAAATTGACCTTTCTTTTGCTATTCATCACTGCAGTCACATATTCATTTAGTCAGTAACTATTTCTTCAGAATTTACATGATGTGAAGATCTGAGCAAAATGTGTTCTAGGCAAAGGGAATGACCAAGGTCAAGGCCCTGAGATAAGAGTAGTAACTAAGGACTTCTCCTTAGTGATGGGGAGATTGACAGATTAGCCCAGGAAGAGAGAGAGGTCTGATCTGGTAGGACCTTGTTAGCTGTGGATGTTAAAAAGGGAAATAAAGATGTAGTAGAGCAATATAAAGGTCCAGTTTCCAGACCATTTTATTGACAATTTTTATCTACATAACCATTTGACTAAAATACACCCAATATACATTTATGAGCTTCATGAAGCATGAATTTATTTGCTGCCCATTATGTCACAGGCATAGTGTGTAGTGGGGGAGAAAATGAGGATGCACCAAGAATATGTTCATGACAGAAGAGAATGGAAATAATAGTTTTGAACACCTAAGTCTCGTTTAATTCTCACAAATCTTAGTCACACAAAATCTGTCTTTCAAATTTCCTCCATTAAGGTTCCCTGTGTTCTAGTGCTCAAATATCACAGTGTTTTATTTGTTCCTAAATATAATGAAGAGGAAAATTGACAACTTTCAAGCCTCAACCCTTCCTACCCATCTTGTTCCACACCTGAGCAAGCCAATAAAAAAGCCGGTGCTCTCCCTCTTGGAGGTGGAAGAAGTTCAGATGACACCAATCCCTGGCTCTAGCACAAAGCCTCAAGCAGTCCCCCTCTCTCATTACTGAATGGACCTATCCATTACATCCACTTCACTCACGCCACCCAACTGGCTTCAGCGTTACCCTATGGTCCCTGGAGAGTCCCAACATGTGAGTAATAAAGCTTTTTATACCCTTTTCGTGTGTGTGACTTTATCATTCTCAGCATTCAAACCATCAAAACCATTATGAATCCAACACTATCATATGTAGCCATTATTCAAAGCTCATCTTGTCTCTCCAGTTTCATTCTAAATTATATTTGTCATCCTCTATAATTACATTCACCTATAATATAGTCACCCTCAGCTCTGCTGTAAAACAACATAGTGCGCAACCAAATGTTTACCAAGAGACACCAAAACATTGTGACTAAAACACAGCCTCTAGAAGGGAGCATGCCTGAATTTAAATCCTGACTCTTGGGTTCCTGGCTGTGTGATCCTGAGCCATTACTAAACATCTCTGTGAGTCAGTTTCCCTATCTCTAAGATTGAACTAAAAGTATTATGAAAATTAAGGGATTTGATATATGTATACATATTTACAAGTGCTCCTAATACATAGAAAGGTTGTGAAAAGCTTGTAAAATAAAATAAAAATAATTCAATAAAGACCTTTATTCATAGGAATAAAAAGCAATGACACAGATTTTTGCAGACAGGTTTGCTCTAATTCCAGGTGCTATCTTCAGTACAACAAGTATTGGGTGAAGTGATGCGTTCCATGGGATAACCAGGATTGCACTGGTAGCTGCAAGTCTTATTGACAGCAAAATCACTCCCAAATTAGATGCCATTTGCCATTTACCTGCACACCTCAGCTTGTAACTAATAGGTGGTTAAAAGGGAAATGGATGTGGCTCAACCAACTGGGCTCCTGTATACCATATAGAAGGTCCAGGGTTTGATGCCCAGGGCCTCCTGGTGAGGGAAAGCTGGCCCACACAGTGAGTTGGCCCATGTGGAGTGCCAGTCCACAATGCAAAGCCACCTCATGCAGGTGTGCTGATGCTAAGAGCTGGTGCAGCAAGATGACTCAACAAGAGACAGAGAGGAGAGAAAATAAGAAGATGTAGCAGAACAGGGAGTTGGTGTGGTTCAAGAGAGTAATCACCTCTCTCCCACTCTGGAAGGTCCCAGAATCAGTTCCCGGAGCTGCCTAATGAGAATACAAGCAGACAGAGAAGAACACACAGTGAATTGTCACAGAGAGCAGACAACAGGGGGAAGGGAGGGAGGAATTAATAAAAAATAAATCTATTTAAAAAAGCATGTAACAAAAAAGAATCAGGGAAATAAAATAATCATGAAATGAATTAGTCATGGTTTCCATCCAAGTTTCTCACTTCGAGTTCCTATTCAAAGTGACCAAGCAATGAATTATTAAAGCAATACCAGCCTTTACTTGATAACTATACTGGCCTGTTGGGAGGCTACATGTGGCACCCCTTATTTCTAGCCAATTGGTGGTAGATTGTGCTGATGTCAGCTACAATCCCTTGTCAAACATCCTTACTAGTTAAGGTGGGAAGAAATCACACTATTGCTGGTCAAGGACAGAAAAATAGGTTGTGACCAGAGTATCAAACATCTTCTTCATGTTTCTATAAACTAAGTCATCCACATAGAGAGAAAACCTGGACCTTTGGGCTTCAATTTCACAATCTCCAGCCCAAACGGACATTTCAAGAAGCTTCAAGCATACAAATAAGAAAGAGTAAAAAAACTCAAAGTATTTAATAAATGCAATCAATATCAAACTTACATTGTTCTCTAGGAATTAAAAAGAAATACAACACATAAAAACACATTTATTTCCTCAATCAACTACATGCATTATGATGTCCTGAATCTGCCATGACAGTTAGATACTAACTTGTGCAGTCAGGAGCTGTGCCAGTTCAGATTCCATTGGCAGTGCAGTGCTGAGTTGTTAGCTCTGAGGTCCTGCAGCCTTCCCAGCAAGGATAGATGATGGAGCCGGAGAAGAGAATTCCATCACTACTGATGATCATGGCATTGGTAGGGGTACCAGGATTGCCACAGGACACAGGTTTTAGGGAAGCAAAAACCATGAAATGCAAAGAGATTGACCATTATGAGAATGACAAATACAAAAGACCAAAGATCATCAATTTAATAGATTATGTAGTTATTTTTTTAAAAACATACCATATATTACTATAAAAGATCTTTTATATGTTTTCCTATATGGCTTACACCATTATTTTATTGATTAGTTACATATGTGAAAAGTATATTTTCATACTTTGGAATACATGAATAAAAAAGAATATTTTATTTATAAATTCCAAGGTGCATTTTGATATAATGTGCTTTTAAAAGTACATTATATCCAAAATAAATTAAAAGATGCAGTAAACATTGAGAATTCAAACTCGCTATTTTTGAATATAATGTTTTTAATAGTTTGAAAGATAAATTTTATGATTTTTTAAAAAGATGTCTATAATATTACCAACTCAGATTGTTTTCCTTCATGCCATAGCCGTGTTGTTGTTGTTGTTGTTTTAATTGGGTAAATCAGGTTGTACTTTAAATCTCCAAGAAAATTCATTTTGGAAAATAAAGAAGGCCTTCATAATATGAAGGACTATACTTAAAACTGTTTTGTAAAATGGTCTCTCAAAATTACTAAATATAATGGCAGCTGTGGTACTGGACTTTGGCATGATGCACTTTATATTTCTCTCCACATAATCGTGCTGCCATGTACACAGCCTCAGTTAATGATGAGCCATACAGCATGTCTATGCTCAGTAAATCTCTCTTCCTTGCTCCGTAGTCAGCAAATAGAAGAGAGTTCAATTGCTGCAGGGTATGTATCAAGGTGATGATTTCAATTGACAGAACTTTCTTTTTTGTCCTTTTATTTAATTGAGTCTCTTCTCCAAAAGATGGTTACTTTTCCTCCATAGCCCACCCACAATAATGTACATTAGGCAGAGGTATAAAGAAGTGACCTTTGGCTAGATCTTAATAACAAGACTATATCATGACACCATTTCTGAGAATGACCAAAATATTTAAGGATATTCATTTTTATTTGCTTTCCTTTTAAATCTAGCCTTGAGAACAAATATACATTATCCTTTAAAATATAGAGTAAAATAAATGGCAAAATTTATAGAGCATGTTAAAAATTCCTGCATTGGAAATTTAGGGAATTACCTTTCATATTCCATTGAAAAATGTGCTTACCCTCAGGTTGGACTAGTTTTTGTTCGGGAACTATAAAGCATATGTGTTAATGCTTCTATACCTGTGCCCATGACAAACATAATTAATCAAACAAAACCCTCTTCACTGATGGAGCTGGGTATGAATTTCCAGTCCTTTGTAACAAAGACTTTTCAGCAGTTTCTTAGATGGCATTTGAGATGAAATGTATTTACCAATCCAGAAGCAGATGGTATCAAAGTTTCTCTAAAGCTCAAAAATGTTGTATGATGTATGTTATATATTAAAATATTATATTAAGAATGACCAAGCTACTAGAATATTGAAGACAATTACTCATCCCCACTACAATCCCATATCCATCACCTATTGTGCAATAGATATATGAATGTATAATGGAAATCCTCTCATAAAGTAGAATTGCATTTGGTCCAATTTTTAATAAACCAGGAAAGGATGCCCATGTTATTATATTTTATTCTTACTATATTTGTTATTGAAATCTATATTGCATTGTTGAAAGTCACCAATATTGGCTCGATGCTAAAACTAATCAATAAACTATAAGAAATATTCAGATTAATTTATAGACAAATTTATTATCAGTAAATGATTCTTCATTGGAGTAAAGGCACCCTAATATCAGGAAAGGTCCCTGAAATTTTGTATTATTTAAAGTAAAATTCATGGTAAACATGGCTTTGTGTGCTGACAGGGAACCACTTCTCATGATTATAACTATGAAAATGAAGATTATAAGACAGTGCTACAATATCTGTTTTATACCAATGCTATAATGTTATGTAGTGTAAGAGAACTAATACTAAAACAAAAACAAGATTAAATGTATAGTCACTAGATGAGAAAAAATATTTTCTTAAACTGAAGTTAAAATTTCACCACATTTTCTGCTTCCTGATTTCATTTATTTTTTTAAAAATCTTTTTTCTTATGGAACATTGTTTAATGTGATTCCTTTTGGTAAAGAAGAATGTTCATTGACTTGATTTATAATAAATAAAACTATGGTTACATTGAATGCACACTATTGTTCACAAATATCAATATTTTTTATTTATCAAGCTGTATTAGAAAGCATTCTGGTTTTAGAGCTAAATAAATGTGGGACTGAATCTTTGTTCACACAATTTAAGTAACTTGAGCAAGCAATTCAAATTCTCTAGATTTAGTAACTTTAATTGTAAAATGGGGATAACGGTATTTACTCCCAGTTGTTGCAAGATTAAATAAAAACATTATAAATAAGTATGTGAAAAATGCCTAGTATAATATCTGGTACATTAGTTGCACTTAAGGGATACATGACAGGTGATGCTATTGTTAGTATCTTTATCATACCACATATCCCTCACCTGAGTAAATGTTGGCTTTCTCAAGAAGAATCAGAGCTACCTAATACATTGAAGACCAGGAGGTATAGTAATTTTTAAGAAACTTCCTAAGATGAATCTATTTGAAAAGTTAAATTAAGGAGAACATGATTTAAAGCCACTTGCTAACAAAAGCAAGCATGACTTAAAGGGACAGAAATGTATTAGAAACAAATTCTTTGAGATTTAAGAATTTTTTCAAGATTTTTCTTTTCTGACTCATTAACTCTACCTTTTCTCAATCAATCAACATTTCCTGTTAGGACCTAATGATTTTGATAGATTCAGAAGGGGTAATTTTGTCAGGGAACTGAGCATATTAAGTCATGGCAAATTTTATGAAATACAAAAGTCACTGATAATCTTTTCTTCTATGCAGAATAGCATGTATGCCAAAGAGTTGTACCTATGATAACAAATGAGTGAAAAAAACCCAAAAACCAGAATAAATGGGGAGTGACATCATCAAGATGATGACATGAGACATAATCTGAAATACTAGCTCTTTGATATTGTTTAGGAATTCCAAGAATGGATATTGGATTATGTTTGTAAATCTGGGCATGATTATGATTAGGGCTTTTATTAGGCCACATCACTAGATGGGTAAGTCATCACCCACCAGGGAGTAAGGGCTCACAGTGAAACTACACTGCAGAGAAGGGAAGTTGGAGTTTTGGATACTGGAACCCTGGGATATTAACAAACAGGAGAAAAACATAGAGGAATAGAATGGTTTCTTAGACATGGTAGAAGCCCTGGGAAGAGAGGTGAACCATTTGTCTGATAGTTTGCAGTTGCAGAGACCAGAGCCCTGAGCAATTGAGCCTGGAGAGAAATGAGCTCTGGGAAAGAGACAAGATTTATCCCAGCCTAAAGCTGATATTGGAAGAAAATGGGACCACAGAGTCTTCAGACAAAGAGTCAACTTCCTCCACCATATGACAACAGACTGGTGAGGGAAGCAACTTATGCTTTATGGACTGGTATCTGTCCCCAAATAAATACTCTTTATAAAAGCCAACCCATTTCTGATACTTTGCATCAGGACCCCTTTAGCTGACAGATACATACCTCCTCACAGATTTAGCAAATTTAAGGACAAATTCCAATTGCTTAAAACTCTAGAGATGTTAGAGACTGGCAAAAGAGTCCACAAATACTGACTCAAAGAAAGAGAAAAATATCAGGTGAGAAACTTCCATCCCAGACGAGTTGGTCCTCTTCTCTTCCTCATTCAGTCCCATGCAAAGCTTAGGAGTTCTGTAGAAGCAGCAGCCCATGTCCCTTCCACAGGGAAATAGACTATAGAGGAACTCACAGCAGCAAGTTAGAACCCCACAAATATCCAGGCACAAGGATGCAATTCTGCAGAGACCCAGGGCAGAACATGAGATCTTAAGGAGCAATGAATGGAAAAAGACCCCCTGAATGGGAAAAGAGAGAGAGAGAAAAAACAAGCATGGCAGAATGGCGGTGGCCAATGGCGGACTCACTCAATCCAGTTACTGTCAACAGGATACCCTAAATGCAAAATGGACATTTCTTGAATGACCCAGCTTCTGGATTGACTCTATCTGTCTCCCTGGGTGGCAGAGCCGAACAGGGAGGAAAGCAAAGACAGAAAAACCTCACAGAGAAATAAAAGGTAGAGGGACTGAACTGCTGTAAGACTGGATGTTCCCAGAACTGAAAGTGAAAGGAAATCAGAGCACTGAATGAGGGATAGAATTTAAACAAATCATAAGAGCTGGGGAGAAATTTCTGCACAAAAACAAACAGAAAAGATCAAGATTCGGGGGGGGGGTCGGGGCGGGGAGGGGGACACAAAGAAAAGGAAGCTTTCTCCTGGAGGTGAAATAATCACACAAAAAGTGCAACTTTAAAATCTGTATGACATACCCAGGGCAAGAATTAGATGAACATAGGGTCAGAAAATCTGATCAGTTAAAATTAGGCTATTCTAAAGGTCCAGAATAAGTTGGATCTAGAGTCTAAGAAGAGTCTTAACACAATGCCAATCAATAAGAAAACCCTAGACAGGGATAAACTGACATTCAGAGTTAACTCCTCGAGATAATCATATTTCCAGACATCAGCAAAAATTTATAATCCACACTAAGAAACAGGAAGATATGCCTCAGGCAAGGGAACAAATTAAAACTTTAGAGAATTTGGAAAAACTCAGAATTTGGAAAAACTAATCAAAGAATTTCAAAAAATTCTCCTAAATCAATTCAAGGAGATAAAGAAAATATGTATAAAGATATAAAGGATATTAAGAAGACAATGTGTGAGCATAAAGAAGAATTTGAAAATACAAAAAGAAACATAACAGAATTTGAAAGTATAAAAAGACTGTGAAAGGCACAATAGTAGAGATTAAAAACACACCGAGGCATACAACATCAGATTTGAACAGGCAGAAAAAAGAATGAACTAGAGGACAGGGCAATCAAAATCAGACATTCAGAAGAACAGATAGAGAAAATAATAGAAAAACCTGAGCAGTGTCTCAGGGATTTGAGTGACAGCATGAAGCACACAAACATATGCATCACAGGTGTCCCAGAAGAGAGGAAAAGGGAAAAGGGTCAGAAAGAATATCTGAGAAAATAATACCCCCAAATTTCCCAACTCTTATGAAAGACATAAATATGCAGGGCCAAGAAGCACAACATACTCCAAAGTGAATAAATCCCTATTGACATTCTCTAAGACAACTAATTAGAATGTCAAATACCAAAGATAGATTCTGAAAGAAGCAAAAAAAAAGTGATTCTTCATGTACAAGGGATCCTCAATAAGACTAAGTGTCAATTTCTCATCAGAAACCATGGAAGCAAGAGGACAATGCTATGATATATTTAAGATACTGCAAAAGAAAAAACACCAGTTCACAATTCTTTATCTGATAAAACTCTGCTCCATGAGGAAGAGTTTTAAACATCACAGATAAGCAGAAATGGAGAGACTTTATCAAGAAGTGGACATCTTTACAAGAAATACTAAAGGGAGATCTGCAAGACTGAAAGGAAAAGACAGGAGAGAATAACTTGGAGTATTAGGTGATGAATAGATATACTATTGAAGCTAATTTCACACCTTTTCAAATTAGTAGGTTTTAGATATAGGCTATGCAATATAAACCCCGTGGTAATAACAAAGAAAGTACATTTAAAATATACAGAAACAGAAATTAGAAAGGGGTCAGTCAGATATATCACAAAAGATTAACTATACAAAAAAAGAGTTTGTGATAAAGGAATAGAAAGATAATTAAAAGGATATAACCAAAAAACTAAAGGACAAAAATGGATTTAGTATTTCCTTTACAATAATAACACTGAGTATTAATGGCATAAACTCCCCAATCAAATGACATAGATTAGCAGAATGGAAAAATAGCATGATCCAAACCTATGTTGTTTACAAGAGACTCACATTAGACCCATAGACAGAAATAGGTTGAAAATTAAAAGTTGGAAGAAGATACTCCATGCAAATTGTAACCAAAAGACCTGGAGTTGGTATACTAATATCTTTCAAAATAGACTTTAACTCAAAATCTGTTATAAGACAAAAAGAAAGATACTATATATTTATAAAAGTGCTAATCCATCAAGAAGAAATAATCATAACAATCATGCACCAAACCATAATGTCCCAAAATACATGAGGCAAACCCAAGCAAGACTGAAGAGAGAAATAGACACCTCTACAATAAGAGTTGGAGACTCCAATATACCATTCTAATCAAAAGATAGAACATCTTGACAGAAGATCAATAAGGAAACAGAGAATTTGAATAGTATGATGAAGAGACAAGAACTAGCAGACATATACAGGAAGTTTCATCCCAAAACAGCAGCATGTACATTCTCCTAAAGTAAACAGGGATCATTTTCCAGGACAGAACATATGTTGGGTTACCAAACAAGTCTCAATACATTTAAAATTTTTTGAAAGTATACAAAGCATCTTTTCTGACTGCAATGGAATGAAAACCAATAACATATGTAGAACTGGAAAATTCACAAATATGTGGAAGTTAAATAACACATTCTTAAAAATCAGTGGGTCAAAGAAGTTTCAAGGGACATTAATAAATATCTTAAGAAGAAAGAAAATGAGAAGACAACATATCAAAACTTATGGGATGCAGTGAAGGCAGTCCTGACAGGGATATTTATAGCCTGAAATAATTATAATAAATAAGAAAGCGCTAAAATCCAAACCTAAATGCACACCTGAAGGAACTAGAAAAAGAATAGCACATAACTCCAAAGCAAGCAGAAGGAAAGAAATAACAAATATTAAAGCAGAAATAAATGAGAGAAAAAAAAACAATAGAGAGAATTAACAAAACAAATTTGGTTCTTTGAAGAGGTCAATAAAATTGACAAACCTTTAGCTAGACTGACCAAAAAAAGGGGACACAAATAACAAAAATCAGAACCAAAAGGTGGGAGATTAATAACAAACTCACAGAATTAAAAAGACTGTATGAGCATATTATGAACAACTGTACACCTACAAATTAGAAACCTGAGATGAACGAGACAAATTCCTAGAAACACACAATCTATCTACACTAACTCTAAAAGAAATAAAAGACTAACAAACCAATTACAAGTAGAGAGCTTGAATCAGTCATCAAAAACCTCCTGAAAAGGAAAAATCCAGGACCAGATGGTTTCACAGGTGAATTCCACCAAACTTTCCAAGCACAATTAATAACACTCATGCTCAAACTCTTCCAAAAAAATTGAACAGGATGGAAAACTAACTCAACTCATTCAATGGACCAACATTACCCTAATATCAAACCTAGATAAATATAGAGAAAATAAAGAAAGAAAATTACAAACAAAATTCTCTACTGAATATAGACACAAAGGTCTTCAACAAAATACTTGCAAATCAAATCCAACAGCACTTTAAAAGTATTTTATACCATAATCAAGTGGAAATTATCCCAGGGATACAAAAGTGGTTCACATAAGAAAATAATTTAACTAGAAGTTTTTTCCAGAGCTGTTATGCAAGAAAAAGTAATAAAAGGTAGATAAGTTGGACAGAAGAAGTAAAAATCGATTGTTTGTGGATGACACGATCCTACATATAGAAGTCCTGAAAAATCTACAGCAAAGCTACTAGAGCTAACAAATGAGTTCAGCAATGTGGTGGGGCACAAGATCAACAAGATCAACAGGAAAAAATCCATATTGTTTCTATACACTAGTAATGAGCAATCTGAGGAGGAAATCAATAAAACAATTCCAATTACAAAAGCAGCTAAAGAGATCAAATATCTAGGATTGAATTTAATCAAAGATATAAAGAACTTGTACACAGAAAATTACAAAACACTGCCAAAAGAAATCTAAGAAAACCTACATAAATGAAAGGATATTCAGTGTTCATAGATTAGAAGACTAAATATCATTAAGGTCAAAATTCTACCCAAAATGATTTACAGATTCAACACAATCCCAATGAAAATTCCAACAGCCTACTTTGCAGATAAAATGTATGTGTAAGTGTAAGGTGCCCCAAATAGTAAAAAACATCTTTAAAAAGAAGAACAAAATCAGAGGACATAAACTTCCTGACATTAAAAATTATTACAAAGCTACGCTGGTCAATACAGCATGGACTTACACAAAATAGATATATTGGTCAATGAAATAGAATTGAGACTTTAAAAAAAGACCTCCACATCTATGGCCAATTGATTTTTTTTAAATTATTTATTTATTTTTTAAAAATTACATTAAAAAAATATGAGGTCCCATTCAACCCCCCCGCCCCCACCCCTCACTCCCCCCACAGCAACACTCTCTCCCATCATTATGACACATCCATTGCACCTGGTAAGTACATCTCTGAGCATCACTGCACCCCTAGTCAATGGTCCACATCATAGCCCACACTCTCCCATGTTCCATCCAGTGGGCCCTGGGGGGGATCTACAATGTCCCGTAATTGTCCGTGAAGCACCACCCAGGACATCTCCTCGTCCCGAAAACGCCTCCACATCTCATCTCTTCCTCCCATTCCCCAAACCCAGCAGCCACCATGGCTACCCTTCCCACACCCATTCCACATTTTCTCTGTGGACATTGGATTGGTTGTGTTCATTGCACATCAATGTCAAGAGGGGGCTTAGATTCCACATGGATACTGGATGCACTCCTCCTGCTTTCAGGAGGAGTGGCCAATTGATTTTTGACAAGACTGCCAAGTCCATTCAATTTAAAAAGAATAGTTATTCAACAAAGGGTGCTGGAAGATTTTGATATCTATATGCAAAAGAATGAAACAGGACCCATATCTCACACCATACACAAAAATTAACTCAAAATAGATTAAAGACCTAAATATAAAAACCAGGACTATAAAAATCCTAGAAGAAAATATAGGGAAGAATCTTCAAGATTTTGTCTTAGGCAATGATTTCTTAGACTATATATCCAAAGCATGAGCAAGGAAAGAAACATAGATGAACCTTGAGGACATTATGTTGAATGAAATAAACCAGACAAAAGGGACTAATATTTTATGATCTCACTGCTATGAACTAATTATAATATGCAAATTCATAGAGTGAGAATGTAGGTTATAGGTTTCTAGGGTATAGATTGGGTTTAGAGAACGGGTAGGTAGGTGATGCTTAATTTGTACAGAATTTCTATTTAAATTGATGGTTATGGTTTCTAAATGGATGGTGGTGATGGTAGCAAAACATTGTGAGTGTAATTAACAGCACTGAATTATACTGGTGAATGTCAATAAAGGGGAAACTTAAGGATATATATTTTATTAGTATAAAAAATAAAAGATAAAACATAGGACTGTATACACAGTAAACACTTTCATATATGATGGACTATAGTTAATAGTATAAGTAAAAGAATGTTCTTTCATGAATTATAGAGAAATGTACAATACTAATTCAAGTTGTTAATAATAAAGAAGTATATGGGTAAAATACACCTAATGTAAAGTATGGACATTAGTTAATGGTACTATTTTAATAATCTTTTATCAATCATAACAAAGGTAACTACTGTTAAAAACGTACAATTATTTAAAAGTGTTATCATCAGTTGTTACAAATGTTCTACACTAGTGCAAGGTTTTGGTGGTGGGGAAGTGTTTTAGTCTACTGGACTGCTGAAAGCTATATATCAGAAATGCATTGGCATTTACAATAGAGATTGGTAAGCTTAAAAACCTACAATTCAAAGGTCATAAAAATGTCCAAATCAGTGCATCATCAGGCAGCACTTTCTCACCATGCTTGGCTGCCAGTTATCCTGGATTCCTCTTTCAGAGGACAAGGCATATAGTGGCATCTGCTGCTCTCCCTTCTCTTCTGGGTTTCCTTGCTTTCAGTTTCTGGCTTCAGTGGCTTTCTCTCTTTCTCTTCATATTTATCATTTATAGGAACTCCAGTAAGAGGATTATGACCCATCCCAGGCCACACTTTAACTGAGGTAACCTGGTCAAAATATCCCACAATAGGTTCACACCCACAGGAATGGATTAACTCTAAGAATATAGTTTTCTGGTGCCCATAAAACATCAAACCCTGACAGGCAGTGTATGGGAATCCTGTATTGTATGCATGATTGTTCTGTGGACGCACAATTTCTCTAATTAAAAAATATGCACACAGAAATCATCTCCAAAATGATGTTTCAAATTTGTATGTGTGTATGTCTATGTGAGTATGTGTGTTTAGTCATTTTTGTCCTACATATCATTTGTTGTTCTAGTGGGCATAGCACATTTTGTAGTTCGTTTACTCCACTTCCCATGATTTCTGTATCTAAACAGTGCAATTTTGGAGGTAGTCAATTTGTGGGGCATGGCATATCTGAGAAATATTTTCAGTATAGCAATATTATAGAAACTTCTTTCTATATATAGTATTAAGGTCCAAGTTTCTAAGGATTTTTATAGGAAACTCTTTAGATTCTTACCTTAGAAAAACTAAATATTATAATGCTTTGTATAATCTAAGTTAGGTATATTACTGAGTAAATTCCGATTAAACTCTTTTATTCAAATAAATAAATTCATTTATGCTTTGTTGAAATAGAATGCTTGGAGAATATTACAGAATGAGATTTCCATGGAAAAATCATTACTCATTCTCAACCATTTTAATTCTTTCCACCTTTTTAATTTGTAAAACCAAAGTGTTTGAAGTAAACTCAATATTGAATGTACTCTCCCAAGAGAATGATCATCCGTTAAAAATACTTGGCATTTCTGTTTTCTGGGAATGTGACAAAGTTTCTACTCCTCTCACAGGAATTTCAGGTGTGAGGCCAAGAATTAAGTTCAACATTGCATTTAATATTCTTGAAAATGACGTTTTGCCCTCCTTTTAATAAGTATCAGATTACTGCCAGAAAGTCTAAATATCTCTTCAGTCCCTAACTTTTTGATATCCTTTGCCCATTGTAAAAACTGAGAAAATATTTTAAATTTAAAATAAAATACTAGATATGATTTAGCACTACCCCTCCCTCTTTTTAAACAAAAGGATAGTAAGGCCTAGAACTGAGATTTTATTATCATAGTCACATAGAATCAGGTCTAGAACCTAAAACTTCTCTCATTGTGGGGATTGATCATGTTCTCCATAAAAGACCAAATCTCTGGTTCTGTAAGTATGAGCTCATTTGTGAAGAGGACAATTAGAGATGCTGTTGTTGGTTTTAGTGGGAGAGAAGACCTTAATCCAATATGGCCAAATTCTTATAAGCAAAAAGGATGTAGAATCTAGAAGGAGGAGAAGCCAGAGAAAGGTCCCATGTGACAGAGCAGAGATGCAAGCCAAGGAACCCCAAGGATTGAACAAGATACCATCAGAATACCACAGACTCTGGCAGAAAGCACAGCCTGTCAAGAAACTGCTGTTGGACTTCTAGGCTTCAAATCAATGAGACAGTGTTCTTTACACCAATGCATTGTGTGATATTTGTCATAGCAACCTTAGGAAACTAAGGCATTCTTAAATCATAGTGCTGTTCCAAAAGTTCTGAAACACATATGCTACAGATATATTTAGCATGTTAAATGTAACTTAGGAGAAAAACAAGTTGCAATTTTACCATGGAATTTACTTTACCTTACTGGTAAGTGTTTTTGTAAATTTACACTTTGATGTAATTGCAGTGTTATATAAAATTGCAAAAAATATTATAAGCAACTCTTCTATAGCCTTTCATTAGATTCATCACTTGTTTATATACTGCCCCATTTTCTTCTTTTTCTCTATCTAAATATATATGCATATTTTTCTAAAATATTTGAGAGTAGGTTACAGTCATATTCCCCCCTTACTATTAAATAATTCAATGTGTTTTTCCTAAGAACAAAGAAATTCTCTTAAATAACCATAATACTATTATTTTTAAACTACCAAGAAATTTAACTTTGATGCAGTATTATCTAAAACATATCCATATTCTATTTACTTAAATTTTTGAACATAACTTTGATAGTCACATTGAAGTCCATGTATGTTATTTTCAAAATCTGGGTTATCTCAGGTTCAGATTCTATTGCATGTTTTCCCTTTAACTGATGAGTCATAGTGTCCTGAAATCTACCTATGTAGTGGCTTTTTACTGAACACTGAACACTTTGGACATCTTGTCATGTGTAGTACTAGCATACTCCTCTCCTATTATGGAGTGGTACATGTTTCTAATGCAGAAGACTTTCTGAGGCTTCAGCCAAATGTCCTGGTGCTCAGTTAGAAGTCCCCACACAAACTGAGCTGGACCTCCAGTGTTTCTCAGCACTGTGTGACCTTCAGCATCACTGGTTAGCTTCAACTCTGCAGCATGTTATGTGTGCTTACACAGTCCAGCCCTTGGCCACATCATCCAGTGAATGTCCACATAGATGTTTGGGACTCTCCCATTGTGTGTGGCTCACACTCTTCAGATTCCATTTTCTGCAACTTAAACTTCAGCCACCAGAACACCTGTTTCTATTTCACCAGCTCTAAAAGAGTCCCTCTTCCTTCTTTACCTCATTTATTTCCTTTCTTGTCAGGGTCATAGCCTCGTGCTGCCTGTTGTTTAATAACTGAAGGTAATTGATTCCTATATCTTCTTTGGTATTATAGTTGTTCTCAGTAAGAAGATTAGTCTACTACCACTTAATCTGTCATGGCTACAAGTGAAAGTCTACATATTTATTTTTCATAATATTCAAACATAGGACCAATATTTCACAGATATAGTATGGATGACAAATATTATATGGGTGTAAATGAAGATTATTAATAAAGCCATGTACAACTTCAAGGTACTATATAATAAAATAGAAAACACTGATTTTGGTGAGAATATCTGTGAGAAAAAATTGCAAAAAGAGAAGAAGGAACTGAAAATGAGTATGAGTTAAAAAAAATCTACTAAATTATATTCATATGCTTCATTCCATTGTAAATAGTATTATTCTGAAATTCATAGCTGCCAGGTGACATTTACCACTACTATCCAGTATATTTACCATAATCAAAATTTTTTAGACCTTCATCTTAAGATTTATACTAACTTTATGGTCAGGAGGCAATTCAGAGGCAAAGATTATCTTGGACTACTTATACATCATATGTGTAGTTATCTACTTTATATAAAACATTTGATATAATGTATATTGTATACATAAATACACATATGTATTATCTATATAATACATATAAAATAATAGAAAGCTACCAATTGAGATGTCATAGTATAAAAGGAAAAATAAATATTAAGGAAAATTGAGATATAGTTCTATTTCTGATCTTGTGTTACCTCATGCAAGTTGGTCAGGTTATATAGAAAGCATGTCATTCATATGAAAATATATATTTAATGAATACTTTGAACTTTCTTAGACTCAATAGCCTGATCTTTAATTGTGAAGTTTGGGTGCAAATGATTTTCAACATTCAAAGTTTTATCTTCCTGAGCTCTAAATAATTTATTTTTGACTAAATAGTGTACTATCAACATGTCTTACCTCACTTTTGTTCAAAACACATGGCACAATTGATATTAATTGACCATAAAGTGTTCATGGCATCTTTACTGTTAGTACTGGGGCATTCCACTATTTCCTACTATCCCTCTCCAATATTACGATAAAATATAACCATGCTCAAAGGTTATACAGAACACAATACTTTACCATAAGTAGGATTAAGGCAGCATGAGCTTGAAGCATTATGAGACTAAGATGCAGAAATTCCCATCAGTGTTCTATACTGCTCTCCCTCACTGGGCCCTGACCTCATTCCTTTATTTCTAGCTGTCATCAAACTTTGGCAAAATCACATATAGATTATCATCAGGAAAACAATGGAAATCTCATTTTGGTTTGTGAATTTTCAAAGGTTAAGGACCAGAATTTTAGGATCTTTTTGAAGAGTTAGGATAACTTCTGTCATGATTTTGGATGGTCCTCTTACACATTTTGAAGAAAAAATGCAAATAGTCTAAATCTCTAGGATTTCTGTGGTATATTACTGGAAATTTAGTATGGAGTCCATGATTTTATCTTTAAGGCATAATTTTTTTTTAGGTTTTTTATTTTTTGAAGAAACCCAGGCCCTCATACACGTGGAGCAGGCTCAACCACTGGTCTATATCCATTCCACTGAATTAATTTTTTAAAGGGGATCACTGACTGTAGCAGTTTGACTTGGTTATGAATTCCAAAAATAGATATTGGATTGTGTCTGTAATCATACCATGACTGAGGTATGAATAGGACATTGAGTCCCCAACCCCCGGTGGGTGGGGATTCACAGATAAAAGGAATGGCAAAGAACAGAGGTGACAGTTTTTGATGATAGAGTTTCAATGTTGGAGGTTAATGTTGAAGCCTTAAGCTAGAGCTCCAGGAAGTAAGCACACAGAGGAAAGAGAAGCAAGCCCCGGGAAGGGAGGAACCCAAGAAGCCTGAACCCTCACAGACATCAGCAGCCACCTTGCTGCCACACATGAAAATATACTTTGGTGAGGGAAGCATCTTATGTTTTATGGCCTGGTATCTGTAAGCTCCTACCCCAAATGAATACCCTTTATAAAAAATAATCGATTTCTGGTATTTTGCATCAGCATTCCTTTGGATGACTAACACACTGACACACACAGGCTGTAGTCCTGACCACAGTCCATTAAACAAGCATGTTCACTCAGGAGAGCTCATTTTACAGGAAAAGCAGAGAAGGTTTTGATCTTAAATCCCTCCCCAAGCTTAGCTCCATGTGCTGGGGTTTTTGGGTCACCACAAAATCTAGGGTTATTTCCTATTGAACATGAACACATATAGAGTATTCAATTTTGTTAGACATGCTTACAATAAAGTTATCATTCAAAACAATGACAAGTTGTTTATATATATATTTAAATATATAGTTAATATGTAATTAGATTATATGATTATACAACATTCTGGCATGCTTGAAGAAAGATTTTCTTTGTTTTAGCACAAATGGAAGAACGTAAGAAATCATTCTTGAGTAACTAAAATCAAAATATTCAATTAATATAATTATAAGAATAAATTACATTCTCTTGGAAGAAGTAAAATACTGGCAATGGAGAATGCAGGTTGTGATAACTGCAAATATGGGTATGAATAGTAAATGGGAGATGGGGGTAAGTTGTTTGGGGCATGTGGGAAAACATCACATAAGAGGCGTGACTCTTCTCAATTTTATCTGGAGTAAATCAGCATTCAATGAATATTATTGACTTAAGAAACAGTTCATGGAAGAATTAAGATTATTATGATTTTCCAAGAGGATAAATGCAGTTCCTTCTTTATTGAGACAGAAATAGTATGGGTGAATTAGGAGGAAGCAGAACAAAGGAATAGAGAGCAAATAGAGACAAACCAAAGCTAAGGGAAGCAAGCTTTATGGTAAGGATGAGACAAAAACATCCAAAATTCCTAAAACAAAAAAATTTAAAGTCATAGGTATTGGATGAAGAAGAAGGAGGAGGAAGAGGTGGAGAAGGAGATTTATAATAAGAGCAAAATAACAGCTGAGATTGCAATAATAATTTCAAATAAATGTACAATCACAGACTATCTCAACTGGTGACTCATCCCTCTACATGTGCAGTGGGGTAGGGTTCTGCTCCAGTAATTATCTTCTTAGCAACTCTGGTATTGTTGTCCCTAAGACGCCAGCTCCCTTTGCATGAATAGTGCACTACAGCCCTGCAGGAAAATAGATCACCAGTGAGGATGGCATTGGCAGGAACTGCTAGATGCCCATATGAGATAACAGGAGGGGAAAATAAAGTGGAGACAATCATTGAATAGGGCATATTCTTATTAAACTGCCTGCCTTTGTAAGTCTCAACATGGGTACCCATATAAAATTCACCTACTAATTAAAAAAAATAACTAAATAAGCTGGCATGTGCCTTCAGTTCCTTATATCAATTTCAGATAGCTCCCAAACTCCTCTCCCAATATTAATGTAGAGGTAAAAACAAGGAAAACACAAGTCAATGGGGATTTTTTAAGTCTTACATTGGGAAGTGGATGTGGCTCAAGTAATTGGGCTCCATCACAGCAAAACAAAGGCACAAAAAGAGGCACAGAGGAGAAAGAATAAGAGATGCAGATGATCAGGGAGCTGAGGTGTCACAAGAGAATGCTTGCCTCTTTCCCACTCTGGAAGGTCCTGTGATCAGTTTCCAGAGCAACCTAATGAGAATACAAACAGACACAGAAGAACACACAGTGAATGGACATAGAAAGCAGACAATGGAGGAAGGGGGAGAAATAAATAAAAATCTTAAAAAGAAATTTTAAAGTAGCTGTTCTTAAGGTAGAAATTTATATTTAACTTTTCAAAGGGAAGGCCATAGTACCTAAAATTTTTCTATCTACTCTTAACCATATTCCAAATGAACAGTATTATAGGAAATTAGAGAAAGTAATTTGTGGATCTGTCAAAACTATTTCAGAACTATTGTATGGGGAGTGGATGTAGCTCAAGTGGTTGAGAGCTTGCTTCCCACATGGGAGGTCCTGGGTTTGGGTCCCAGTGCCTCCTTAAAAAAAAAAAACAACAACCAGCTAAACAAATGAAAATATCAGGTTAGCCAATGTGGCTCAGTGATTGAGCCCTGGCTTCCCACATATAAGGTCCTTGGTTCAATCCCTGGCCCAGTCACTTAAAAATATATATATATATAAAACAAGAATGAAAACAAAACAAAACAAAAAAACCAGAGAAACTATTGTATGATCTCACAATATGAAAGAAATAGAATAAGTAAACTCAGAATCAGAAACAAGAATATAGGTTACCAGAGGACGGGGTGGGAATAGGCAATTAAGGCTTAAAATGTACAGAGTTTCTATTGGGATGAAGGAAAAGTTTGGATAACAGATGGTGGTGATGATAGCTCAACAATGACTATAATTAACAGCATTGAATTATATATTTGAATATGGTTAAAAGCTGAAATGTAGAATTGTACATATGGTATTAGAGTAAAAAATTTTTTTAAAAATTCATGGAACTGCACAACATAAACAGTGAATCCTACATAGGAATATTATCATTATAAACATATGCTTTCAGCAACTGTAAAAATCAAACAACAAACAAAAAAACAATTCCATCACTTCTTTAGCTAATATTACAATCTTATTCTTTCCTTGGGGAGAAAATACTGTCAAATATGCTTATTTTGTCAGTTCATATATCCAAGAAATCTATTTAAACAATTTTTCTTTTCTAAGAGGTGCACAAAAATGTTTAAGTAAAATAAATAATAAATGGCTGATTAACTTGTTCCTCCAGTTATTCTATGTTATTTCCATTCATTTCATGAAATTTATACCCAATTAGGCCCAGGTTCTGTTTAGAAATTGTCCCTCAAAATGCATAAATTCTCAAATCTAAGTTATTGTAGAACAGTGAAGATTCCTCTCTTTTTCCATAAAGAACATTTTCAAATTTGGGTTTACAATGGATATATTTTTGTGTTGCATACAACTAACTAACCTGACAGAAGCTACCAACTAATGATTCCAAGGCCACTGACTTAATATCCCAGAGTAATTGTATTTAGTCACTAACAGCCCAAAAGTGTTATCAACCAGAGAGGTAGATTTCAAAGACTGAAAGGAATTTCCCATCCTGAGTCAGATAAGCCCTTACTATCTGTTTTACATTGACCTTCCTTCCTTTCTTGGAGAACCAGATTTTATCTAGATAGAGCCCTAAAAATGAAGCCAAGTAGACTTGAATCGGTGAAATAGTTGGCAAATGACCTTTTCCAGGTAAAATAAAAGGGGGAAAAAAATCAGTGAAATGATATAACAACAAAAATAGAGATGAAGCTCAACTGCTATAGAGCATGAAAAAGCAAAATGTTCCTTTGAGATCTTTCTATTCCCACATTCAAGGTAGTCTGAATTGTTAATGATGACCAGTGGTGGGAACTAGCCACCTAGAAAAATGAGAGTCAGTCAAAACTCAGTTCCTGGAGATATGAAGCATCATTACAAAAACTAATGGAAGTCTCACATAATCACAGGGAAGACTTAAAAAGAAATGTTTTGGAAGAAAACACAAGTGATTTCTCTGAAAATTTCCCATGCATGAAGGCATAGAAAACCAGAATTCAGATATAATTTGATGAAGATAATAATACATTTATAGATGCTTTTTTTTTTGGTCACATAGGGCTGAACATTTGTTAGTGAATGTTATTCTTTTCCTCCTTGGATATTAATTGTATTTCTGCAGTAGAATTTGAGACAAGTTTCAATGTCAATCAGTAGGGGTTATGAGAGCAACTCCCTTGCAATAAAAAACTTCAGTACCAATCCATTCTGAAAATATGGTTAGCAATATTAAAAATACAAAAGGGAGAAAATGGATTTTTTGTTGCTTTTTACACTGGCAAACTCAATTCATAATGAAATTGTCATTTCCAAATTTTTTATGTTCACCAAATGCATAACAAGACAATTTTCATTTTGATGTTTGCTTTGTTTTTGTCTGGCTTTAAAAAACCAAAGAGAGTAACACTTTTTCCTAAAATTTCAGAATATATTTTAAAAAGATGATTCTCATTGAGCTAAAGTACAAACCACTTTTTCAAGCCAAAGAAAGTAAGAGTATTTCTATTTGGGTAAAATTATGCATTCTTCTAAAACTACATGGCATGAAATTTACTGAGAGTAAAGTTTTGAGGGAGACCCGAAAGGTGATCTATAATTTTGTTGCCCAGTAAAGCTCCTCCCTTCTTTAGAGTAATGTGCCTTCCTCTAATTACACTTATGATTCGGGAGGAAGTTCCTGTCAAGATCTTATACTTACTCCTGACAGGCCAAAGAGTGCTGATAATTCCAAGTTAGGACACTCAGTGCATGCAACCTCTGGCCATAAACGCTAGGTCTACAGATGGAAACTCCATCTGTTCTGGACCTATTGGAGCTCTTCTGCCAATGTTTCTAAACTTGGGACTGGAGAGAATAAAGCTGAGAAATACTTGGTGTTGAGGCCCCCAGTAGCCACCATGTTTGAACATGTAGGAAGCCTATCTAATGTGCTAAAGCTGACAGAGAAGCAGTAATAAGTGGAGACAAAAGAGAGAATTAGTCCAAGTGGTGCCCAACAACATAGACCCACTTGTCTTTGTGGTCAGATATATAAGCACTCCAGTGTTTCCCCACCCCCCTCTTGTCCCCTTCAACAATATGAGTTGAATTTCTTGGTTTCTGACCAACCTATCTAAAGATATCCTAGGAAATTAATACAATTTGTGACAAGGGGAGCAGAGAGAATTTTTTAAAACAACCATTTTCAATACATGAAAAAAATATTTTTTGGTTGGTAATAGGACAAGAACAGAAAATAATCCACACTTACCCAAACACTTAGGTAAGGAACGATCCACAAACAGTTTGCCATACAGATTAAGGCAGAAAAGCCCAGGAGTAAAATCCCTTCTTGAAGTGATACATGACACTGATTCCATACTCACAACTCTCAGGGAAATTTTGTTGCCCATGACAAACAGCATTTTTCACAAAGCCTGGATCTGAACAGTTCACCACTAGAAAAGAAAAATATTTTATACATCATTTAAATGTCTATAAATTACAAACAAAATGTATTAGAAAAAATGAATTCCTCACCACTTTAGATATTTCATAAGTGTAAAACATTATTAGCGGAGTTTGATCATGAAATTCTATTGCCTTAATGAATTCTACTTATTGCTTTGGGTCATTAAACTTCAAAAAATGTCAACTTAATAAGTATATTGATGGCCATAGCAATTTCAACAACATGTAGCTAATTTCCTTTAATTATTTCCTGATATATTTCTTCTATCTAGTATAAAAATAATTTTCTTGGCTAATGATTTTTTCTGGGTTAATTTCTTATGTTATAAAAATGGCAAAACAGAACTGGGTTGATGAGTCTTCAGTTTATTTATTTTTACCCAAGTGTAATATTTTAGGACAGTATGTGACACAACAATCAATTACTTTTTCTTCTCTGCCCAACAAGCATTAATGCTTCAATATATGTGCCAAAAGCAATTTCTGTTATGTGTCTAATGCAAATAACAATGAAAATTGTTCTGTCAAAACTTAATAGAAATGTAAATCAAGCAAGCTTCTTTGTAAATAGCCACACTGTGGGACAGTCTACTGTGACTTGCAGCACATTCTCTGGTTAATCTGAATGGCACTCTATTAGTCTGAGGGCCTATTGGTATCTGTGAGGGTATTAGCAATGTGCTTTTTCCAAGTGCAGAGGAAAAAGAAAGAGCCCCTGATTAGCTCATGTTGGACCCAGTGCAGCAGTGAGTGAGACAGCTGCTCTGGAGGCTACACTCTCTCCAGATATTTCTCACTCAGAAAAAGGTTGTCAAGCAGCCACTGCAAGTTATGGGTCTCAAAGGCAGAAGAAAAATCCCTAACCCAATCTCCGCATTTGATGTCTTTTCTGTAACAAGGATGAAGGTGTAGGGTTTGAAATGGGAGGTTTCAAAAGTCTTTTTGGGTGGTGCAGAATAATAGTCTTCAATTTGAAAAATAACCCCGAGTTTACAGAAGACAGTCTCTAGTTTTATTGGGTCCACAATATATATAGAGAGATAGAGGGCTGGCATGCATTTTATGGCTCCAATATGCATTTAAATGACAATAGAATTTTAATCAAAACTTCTGAAACAGCAGTAATTGTGTAGTAAGAGAAAAAATCTAACAAACCTGAGAGGTTAATTATTTCAGTAAACTGGAAAATAACTGCAAAGGCCCATTTCTTACACTTAGTATTGTAGGCCAAGCGCAGGAAGTAGAAAGAGTTCTCCTGTGTTATATCTTAACAAGCAGCAAGGTGGTTCTTTGACCTGAATGCTAAAGAAAAGTTTTGTTCCTGTTTGTGCTTACATTCATCTTGGAGGATAGTCTTAACAGCAGTATCAGACTCTGTAGTCATGGAAGAGAAAGTCACTTAGGTAAGAGGAGTAGAAGGCATTATGACATTTACTGAAAAACTCTCCCAGGTGCCCAATAGATACCAAATGTTCCACAGGATTCAATGTGTGCCAAGCAAAAAATTTGTTTTGGTACAACTTCCTTAATATGGACTAATTGGTGATGAGAAATGAAAATAAAGAAACCAATTGCCAGTATGGGTTTGGAGCTCAGGAGAAGGTCAGGGTGGAGAGTAAAAAACAAAGCAAAACAAAAAGCAACCAATCAAACAAAATGGGAGTATTTCACAGAGAAGCAGTTATTGTTGTAGTGATAGTGAGATCCAACTGCATCCCTCTCCTTACACAGGCTGAGAAATGGAATGCTCTCTGAGTTCTGCTATAGCTGGAGGGTGTGGAATAGAATATGAGTTTCATGACCAATGTCTCTGAAATGATGGACCAGAATTATGTCCCTCATTCTCATGGTAAGAGCTACAAAGAAGAGACAAATGCCCTAATCACTCACATTCTTGAACTTTAGAAGTAGAAGAATTACCTGGAAGGTGTATTGAAATGCTGAGACCCAGAATCCTCCCATTCATTCACCTAGCTCACTATCATTAGAATATTTAAGCAATAAAAAATGCTTGACATGGACAACCAGCAAGATGGTGGCAAAATAAGGAGATCCTAGAGTCATCTCTGGCTACAGGGCAGTTAGTAAACACCCTGGCTATCTGGGGCTAGCTGAAGCACCTATTTGTGGGTTCTAGGAGGCCAGAAGAGCATCCTGCCACATCCTTGAAGGAATGGAAGGAGGAGACTACCCATCTGCAGAGAAGACGCGTAAGTAGAGTGCTGCATGCCACAGAGGCCAGTGCCCATCCTGCACTGGAGGCACAAGCAGCCTCGGTAGTTGTTCTGTGGCTGGAATTGAAAGCTCCACTTCCCAAAAATGGTGGAGGATGAGATGGTTGGGCACCAACTTCAGCTACTGATGAGTAAATTCAGCATGCTAAAGTATAATCCTGAGAATGGCTGAAGTTTGAACCTGCCCAAATCAGAAAGAGGCTGGGAGCTGCCATCTTAACTCCATACCTGGCATGAGGGGAAGCAGGGTGGACTGAAAATCCCAGTGGTGATGGGGACCAGCTTCTTCCCATCCAGATCATATTGCAGCTCCAACCTAGGCCCCAGTGCCACCTGCAGCAGTGAGGAAGCTGAAGGGGCCTTTGTTAGCCTCTCCTGGAAATTACTGGCCAAGCCCTGGAAGCCAGTGATTTTCCTTCTCTGGTGATACAAACTGACCCAGGAGCTATTCTGTGGCTGGAATTGGAAGCTCCATTTCCCAAAAACAGGGGAGGAGGAGATGGTTGGCTGCTGATTTTGGCTACTGGTTGGTAGACTCAACTGGTTAAAATATTAATCTGGGAACAGCTAGGGTGTGAATCTGTCCAAGCTGAAAAAGGTTGGTGGATGTCATTTTGACTCCACTCCCAACCTGAGGGGGAAGGATGGACTGACTGATAATCAGTGACAGTAGGAACCAGTTTCTTTCACCCACATCAGCCTGCAGCCCCAGACCAGGTTTCAGTCCCATCTCTGGCAGGGAGGAGGCTGACAGGCCCTACACCAGCCTATCAAAGTAACTGCAGGTACATTTGGCTGGTTAGATCTGAATAATCAGAAGTCTACCAGGGCAACTGCAGTCATCTTGGACCTACACTGCACAGATTGCTGCCCACACCTGCAGCTCCATCCTTGCCCCTGGCAGGGGAGGAAGGGCCTGAAGATTCATCAGTCTCTCTGGGCAACTACAGTCTAGGCCTGCATGACTTGAATAATTCCCCACAGCTGTGACTCTGTCCCTATCCCTGCCAAAGGAGAATACTGGAAGAAGCTTCATTGGTGCCTGAAACAAGGAGGGTAGTTTAAGCCTTCACACAGCTTGTAAGACCAATTACAACCTTGGCTCCTACTGTACAACCAGCAAGTAAGAAAGTCAAGGAAGCCCTAAAGTAAAGAGAAAACATGCACCCAGAATAAATACTCTAGTAAACCAGATGCCAAGACACCAACAAAAACTTACAATACACACTAAGAAACAGGATGATATGGCCCAGTTAAAGGAACAAGATAAACCTTCAGATGACATAAAGGAGTTGAGACAACTAATCATAAATGTTCAAATAAATCTCCTTAATAAATTCAGGGAGATGGGTAAAGAAATTAAGGATATTAAGAATATACTAGATGAGCACAAAGAAGAATTTGAAAGCATACATTAAAAAAAATAGCAGATCTTATAAGAATGAAAGGCAATCAATGAAATTTTAAAAAAAAACAATGTAATCCTATAACAACAGATTTGAGGAAGCAGAAGAAAGGATTGGTGAGCTTGAAGACATGTTCTCTGAAAGTGAACATACAAAAGAACAGATGAAGAAAAGAATGGAAAAAATTAAACCATGTCCCAGAGAACTAAATGATAGCAAAAGGCATGCAAACATCTATGTCATGGGTGTCCCAGAAGAAGAGAAGGGAAAAGGGGCAGAAGGAATATTTGAAGAAATAATGGTAGAAAATTTCCCAACCCTATTGAAGGACATAGATATCCATGTCCAAGAAGCACAACATACGCACTCCCACCTGAAAAAAAATCAAAATAGACCAACTCCAAGACACATACTCATCAGAATGTCAAAGGCCAAAGACAAAGAGAGAATTCTGAGAACAGCAAGAGAAAGCAATGCATAACATTTAAGGAATATCCAGTAAGATTAAGTGCTGATTTCTCAACAGAAACCATGGAGGCAAAAAGACAGGGGTCTGATATATTTAAGATACTACAGGAGAAAAACTTCCAGCCAAGAATCTTATATCCAGCAAGAATGCTTTTCAAAAATCAGGGTGAAATTAGAATAACATATCTCAGCGAGAGATAAAAGATTTTTAGTATTCCAACAATATTACAAATTCTATTAATATGAGAACATTGTACTTTATCAATTACAGCACAGAGTATACTTTTGTCTTACCCAACCAAACAATATTTAAGAATTTGATAGAGTAGCAGGGACCTTACAGCTTGTCCCAATTGTTTGCTTATTCCAGGCCTTTAAGATATCATTGTCTCTGAATGTTTCTTAGTAGGGTCACTGCCACAGGTTTCTTCTATGAAGCCAGATTCATTGCCATCAGGCCAGGGAAGAAAGCCTTGAAGAACAGCAAAAGTCCATTGTTGCCCTTTTCACAGTTTTTGCACTTTTTGTAATCATTTAGGTTTATTCACTTTTACAAAACACATTATCTCCTTAAAAGCTACCACAATACTTTTACAACTTGCTATATGCATACTAGTTTTGTCCCACATATCTTCATTTCTGATTTTATAATATTACCATTTTATTTTAGGACAAAATATACTTTATTAAATTTCAGTTAGCATTCCTACAAACATTTTACCTTTTCAATATTTGCTTAAATTTTACATCTTTCATTGTATCCTATGAAGAAAAATAAATTATTCACTTTAATTTAAGGAAGAACTACTTTTTATGAAGAGACTTATAGTAATTCTATTAATCAAGACTTATAACTATAGAGATCTCATTAAAATTTTAAACTTAGTTAATAATAAAAGCACTTAATTAATTTTTTGTCCATTTGAATAGAGCTCTTTCAGAATCTTTTATTTATCAAATTATATTACCATCTGGAGGTATCAAAATATACTCTGACAATGAACAATCACAAAAACAGTCATAACATACACTAAACCAATTACAACACACACTAACATTGAACAAACCAACACAAAAGCAATTTCAAATCTATTAATTTAGAATTTCTTCATTGCTTCCTTTTATAATTCAACATTTCTTTTCCAGGTTTCCTCCCCTCAATTTCCTTCTTAATCTCTTTCTGTCTCATTATTCCCATTTTTATACAGATGGCAGTATCCCCTGGAAGTGGGATAACAGGTTCTGCCATAGGAATATATACGGCTGTGTTTCTGACCATAGTGAGGGATAAGTCAAGGGCACTGTGGAGTGTAGGGGAGAGCCAGGATTGCTCTGTTGAACGTGGAAAGGCCCCTTTTGTAATGGAGCTAGGAGTAGGCTCCAAAGGAAGTTTCCCAACAAGAGGGTGCCATCTTTATGGTATTTAGACCAACATAGTTTAGACCAGTGATATTTTTACCACAGCGGGAACACAGCACAGGTCATTTCTGAGCTGAAATATTCTGTCTAAATGACATTGTTTTTCCCTCAGTCCCTTTCCAACAATATTTTTTCATATGACCAGTTTTTCCACAATTAAAGCATTCTCTAAAAGTCCTTTTATTGATTTTCATCCCTGCCGTAGCCTGAGCCATCACTGTAGCATGGTGGCCCTCCATCTTTACATCCTGACACAATTTAATATATCCAGTCAAATCCACTTTACCCTTCATAATCCCTATATCTTTCTGACAATCCTGATTAGCATTTTCATAAGCCATTAGCTGCAAAATAGTATTTGCAGCCTCTAAGTTATTGACCTGTTTTTTGATAGTCTCTTGTAACTGAGCAATAAAGTCAGGGCAGGGTACTTTAGGCCCCTGTAATATTTTTTGGAATGACACTGGAGGCTGGCCTTTAACCTCAATCTTTTCCCAGGCTCTTAAGCAACAGCACTGAACCAATCCAATGGCTTGATCATTCATCACTAACTGTTGATCTACTCTTGCCCAATTCCCCACACCCACTAACTGACCAAGGAAATGGGGCTATGATGGGCTCGATTATGAGCAGCCTGAGTCTCTGTATGATCAGTCCACCAGGTTTTGAATTGTAAAAACTCTCCAGATCCTAGGATAATGTGTGCTAATGCATACCAGTCAGCTGGGATCAGTCTAAGCCTTCAGACAGTCCTTGTACCGTACTACAGATTAAAGGAGAATTTGGATCATATTGTTGCATGTCTGCTTTAAACTCTTTCAAAATTTTAAATGGGAAGGGTTCATGAGTGAACTCATAAACTCCATTTGGATTTTGAAGATCCACTCCAGGAGCTATTCTTTCTCATACAGTGACTGGAAAGGCCATTTGAAGAGCCTCCAAGTCACCCTCCCTTCTAGTCTGTAAAATGCCTTGTTCTAAAGCTGACAACTTTGCCTGAGTGTCTCCAGGCATAGGAGGGGGAGGAGGTGTCAGTGGAGGAGAAAGTGACTTTCTAAAGTCAGTTAATGGTGGAGCTGAAGGCAAAACAACCTTAGATTTAGTATCAAAAAATTCAGAGGGAGGAACTTCCTCACTTTCTCTATTTTCTTTTTTCTCTTCCTCATCTTCTCTTTGTAAAAGTTCCAAAACAGATTTAATTATAATCAAGGTGGGCCAAAGAGTAACAGGAAGTGGAACACCTTGTACAAGTAATTTTCTAATACTTTTCTCAATTTTCCCCAGTCTCTTAACTCTAAACTTCCTACTGCTAAGAACCATGAGCAATGTTGTTTTATAACCTGTAAGTGTTCCAAAATACAAGGCTCAGTGACCTTAGTTTCTTTTGCTTTGAGAAGTTGTTCAAGAGACATACATAAAGGTGATATTTTGGGGAACTGTCTGTTTCTCATCGTAACCCTGCATAATCACCCAAGAGTGTCCTTCCTTACTAAAGACTTGAAAGGTTTTCTGTACCGCTAGGGGTTTTCACTGTTACACCACTTTTTAGTTTCACTCCAAGCAAGATTTCTTCCCTTTGGGTCCCTGTTTGGGCACCAGTTGCTGCATTAAGTCAGCTATCAGTTGCCTCAAAGGGAAGGCAATGCAGAACTTTACAAAATAAAAGACAGTGAGACACAAGAGAGGAGGTAAAGATGGGACCAGGGGACTCAACATCTTCAGGAATGGAGAGTAGTTTCCATACTGTATTTATTTGAAAGCTAACAAGCAGCTCTTTGCTACAGGAAGGAACTTGTAACATCTTATACAATAGCAGGAAGCAACTTGCAACATCTACAGAAAGGTAGTTTACAAAAACAGGAAGCAACTTGCAACATCTACAATAACAGGAAGCAACAAATAGATAAGCCAGGTTTCTACAACAGTTTTCCACAGCAGCTACACCATTTTACATTGCCACCAGCAATGAATCTGTGTTCCTATTTCTCTGCATCCTCTCCAACACTTGTCATTTTCTATTTTTTAATAGCAGCCATTTTAATTGGTGTGAAATAGTATATCATTGCACTTTGATTTTTTTTTTCATATTTATCCTTTGTGGCATTTTCTGACCTTCTTGGATGTGCACATCTTTTGCTAACATTGAGAAGTTCTCTGTCATTTCTTTGACTATTCTGTCCCTTTCACTCTTTCTTCTCCCTCTGGAACTCCCATAATTCATATATTGGTGTGTTTCATGGTGTGTTTCATAGCTGTCTTGGGCATTTTCACTTGTGATATTTATTTTTTCTCATTTCAAGTGTCTTGTCTTCAAATTCACTGATTCTTTCCTCTGCCAGAACTCTGATCTGCTCTTGAAACCATCCTGGGCATTTTGCATTTAAGTTGTTGTGGTCTACAACTCCAGTAGTTCTGTTTGGTTTCTTCTTAAAATGCTTTTTTTCTGTACTTAGATTTTGACATTGCTCACACATTGTTTTCCTGATATCCTGTAGTTAGTTCTCTGTACTTCATCTCCATTAGCATTCTTAAGATCGTGTTTAAAGGATTTGTTCAGTATGTCCACATTCTCATTTTCATTGTTGGTGTTTTCTGTGTTTTCATCCATCTCCTTTGGATGGACCATCATTTCCTGTTTCTTTGTTTTGTCCTGTACTCTTTTGTGCACTCTACACATTTTAATATTTTCAAATGTTAGCTGTGAGATTTATTCCCTGAGACATCTGTTTGGTTTTGTAACCATCTGATGATAAGACAGATTTTTCTTGAAATTTAACATCAGGAAGTTCTGCCCAAGATAAACATAGTGTGCAGAGTTTTCTCTATCTTTCTGTAACTCTGCCTTGTCCTGGAATTTTACATGTTAGTTGTTTTGCAGTTTCCCATTTTACAGGAGCTTGGTTGTCCCCTCTGTTTCCAAGAAGGCAGACCTCCCTCTCCCAGGTGTTTGAAGCCAGTAGACCTTCAACCCAGACTGTCTTCATAGTTTTCTTACATAACTTCCATTGTCTCAAGCTACTTTTGCTTGGTGTAAAAATTCTTAGAGGAAGGTCACCCCATAGTCGACTTTCCCAAGTCAATCTTTCTAACCCAAAACATGGCCAGGAACCCATAAAAGGGACACAGACCAGTTTCAAAACTCTTCAGAAGGAAAATATGAAGGGCACTAAAAGCTTCTTCAATGGCTCCCCAAAGCTGAGCTTTCCTGGACTGCCCAGCAAAGACAGCTTTTCTACTAAATGTCCCCCACAGCCATGAGGAAGCACTGCCTCTTTAAATCTGCACTACCCCTGCCACTGTGTGGATAGGACTGAAATAATAGCCACCCTCAAAACTAAACCTGGACCCCAGTGATCGAATCTGCTCATCAAAAGCTGCCATCAGCAATCAGCCTTTCCCACCCCTACTCCTACATCCATTTCTGTCTCTAGCAAGCTAGGCAGGGGTTGGGTCACAAGGCAGCCTGAAGTGAGAGTGGGGGAATAGCCATCTGTTTGCCCCATGAGGGAACAATTTCCTATTCCTTTCTGTAGTTTTTCAGCCTCTTCCTCCAACTGGCTCGTGGATGCTGTGCAGTGATCTTTTGATCTCAAGGATTTCATAATAGTGGTTTCAGACAGTTCCTGACTATTTAAAAGTTGTTTTGGTGGAATACCTGAGTCCTCGAGCTCCCTAATCCAACACCTTCCCTGGAAGTCTTGATGGGCATTCATTAAATAATAGCTGTGCTAATTTTTTTTTTTTTGTCTTACAGGTTAAAGGGAACAGTTTGCTTGATGCTGTTTTACCTTTTCTCAAATCCTTGTGGCTGCCTGAGCAAGAGGTTGACACTAGCAACTGCCCTTTTCCATTCCCATTTGAGTACTCAATTTCTTGAAGATACATACACTTCCTTTTTTTTCCTTTAAGAAGTGAGTGTAAATGAGGGTTAGTGATTATTTCAGTTGTATTTAGCAGTGTTCAGTACATACTTAAACTTAGGCCAAAATGTCTCGGTTGAAATGTCCTTATAGTAATGTCAGTTTTGTTTTTTTTTTAAATACCTATCACCTTGATCAGTTTATCATTTTCTTTTACTTCTGGCTTGGCATGTCAGACTCTCTCTTAGCCAAGCCTCAGGATAATAATGTATATGGTTTAATAACAACTTGTCAATTTTCACACAGACCAGAATACAGGCATTGTGAAGAGATCAACAGATTTTTTAAAAAATTATTTATATTTCAGTGAGATACTTCATTCCCCCCATCTCTCCCAAACAAGACATAATTGGAAGGTTTCTTTTTGAGGAGAATGAGCACAACGGAGCTTAGGTGTTCTTGATCTTAATGGCATGGTTTTCTCCCTCAATAGGTGCTGACTTTTGATAGGTATTGACCTCTGATGTACTTGTCCAGTGCTTTTCAAGGTGTTGAACAAATGAGACATTTTCTTAAACTTTCCATCTACTAATCACATCCATTGGTCAGAGGCTTTATCCCTATGAGTTGTCAAAGTACGCTGATTTTTCCTTGCTTTCTGACTATTTTAGGCTGACAATTTCTCTTCTGTTGCAGTGGGTTTTTCATAAAATTTATTAGTATCAGTGATTGGACTGCTACATTAGATATACTAATTCACACCAACCTTAATCACGTCTATTAGCAAATCTTATATTTCAAATTCCATTTAAAATTTTATTTTCCTAATTTCTTATTTTTCAGTGGGCTATTTTTTCCTAAGGTCTAGCATTAAGGATACTTGCTTATCTTCATCACTGTTTCTCCACCTAAAACTATAACACTGAATTAATTCTTAAGACACAGAGTACCCCGATGAATTTAAAATTGTTAAGCTTTTTAATTATTTAAAAATTCTCTCACATGGTAAGATTTAGAACATACTTGTAGCAGTTTGATATAATTGATGAATTCCAAAAAGAAATATTGGATTATGTTTGTAATCTGATCTGTACCTGGTCATGATTGAGTTTTGATTAGGGGGTTGAATCCCCACCCAGTCCCCACCCCTTGATGGGTGAGGGCTCACAGATAAAAGGCATGGCAAAGATCAGAGCTGCGGGCTTTCTGATTTTGGATTTTGATGTTGGAGTTTGATGCTGAAGACTTAAACTAGAGCACTGGGAAGTCAGCACACAGAGGAAAGAGAAGCCAGCCCCAGGAAGGAAGGAACCTTGAAGGCAGAGTAAAGCAAGTCCCAGGAACATAGGAAACCAGGAAGCCTGAACTCTCACAGACATTGGCAGCCAACTTGCTCCAAATAGGCTTTGGTGAGGGAAGTAACTTATGCTTTATGGCCTGGTATCTGTAAGCTCCTACCCCAAATAAATAGCCTTTATAAAACCAACCAGTTTCTGGTATTTTGCATCAGCACCCCTTTGGTTGGCTAATACAGAACTTGGTACCAAGGAGTGGGGAAGTGCTTTTGCAATTATTGAAATGATGGAAATGATTTATAAATAGGTAAGGGGTATTGTTTGGAGGAATTGTGAGATGCTCAGAAGAAAGGACCTACTGTGCTTTGAAGAGAGTGTTGATAGCAATATGGATGCTAAAGAGACTTTTTTATGATGCCTTAGAAATAAATGATGAAACTATTATTGGAAACCGGAGGAAAGGCAATCCATGTTTTAAAGTTACAGAGAACTTAGCAAGATTAGCTCCTGGTGTTTTATGGAAGGTAAAATTTGAAAATGGCTAGCCTGAGCATTTAGCTGAAGAAATTTCCAAAGTGAACCAGGAGAATGTGGCTTGACTTCTGCTTGCAGCTTATAGCAAAATGCTAGATGAGAGAGATATGCTGAGGATGGAACTTTGGGCACAAAGGAAACAGAAACTGATTCTGGAAATTCCAAGCCTCTGGAGATCAAGCTCCCAGATGAAAGTGCCCCATTGGAGGACTTACCTAAACTTGGAACTTGTAAACCAGGATTGAAGATGCAGTTAAGTCAGAAAGACTTGTGGAAAGTCTTATTGTCTGATGGCTTGAACCCTTGCTTCCTGCATGCTAAACCAACAGACATTTTGAGAGAGCTGTACGAACAAAGCCACTGTCAGCTTGGAATAAAAAGGACATGGAAAGGAAAGACTGAAGGAGAAACAGTTTTAAGAGGAAAATCATGGAAGCTGAGATCTGGAATTAGGACATCACCTTGGGCCGAGAGGAACCCCACCCATGTGTACAGAGAGAGTGAGTTTGCTCCAGCAGTTGAAGAGGGTGGATGTTCCCACCCAATGTTCTGGGAGAGTTTTGCCACCCCCAGGTGCAGAGAGGGTGGAGCACATTCCCCAAGGATTAGGGTGGTTAAGGTCAACACCCCTCATATCAGAGAAGGGTGGACCTGTCCCCCAAATGTTAGGGAAGGCCAAGTGGTCAACTAGTTGCTCTGAGAGTGTTGAGCCTGTATGCCAAAGTTTAGGGGGAATGTTGTCTTCCCATCACTGTGCTAGGGGGGTTAATTCTTTAACCCAAAGATTGGGTAAGGTGTGGCAATCACCCCAACACTCTTGGAGGGAAAGGTCTGGAGCTTGGTCAACACCCAGATGTTAATGATGGTGGAACCAAGAAAATGGCTGTTGGTCAAGCATGTGGAAAGGGTGGGTTCCTATAAGGCACCAAGAAGAAGGTACTATATCTTAAAAATGACTCTCAGACTTTGAAATCAAATGGAGGATGCCGTGCAGGTTTACTGAACTGTAGAGGACCTGTGATTCATGTTTCCTTCCCAATTTCTCCTTACTGTAATGAAAAATTTTACCCTGTGTCTGTCTATTTGTTATTGGAAGCAGATGAATTGTTTTATGAGGTTCAGAGGTCTATAGCAGATAGGGCTTTGCTCCAAGACAAACTGTATTTCTTTAACTTGATTATGATATGATTTAGTACTTGCATTGTGACTGATTTAAGACTTTTTTGTATATTGTAATGACTTTTTGGAATTCAGTGGTGGAGTGTAGCAGTTTGAAACAATTGATGAATTTCAAAAGGAAATATTGGATTATGTTTGTAATCTGATCTGTACCTGGTCATGATTCAGTTATGTTTAGGATATTGAGTTCCCACCCCTTGATGGGTGGGGACTCAGAGATAATAGGCATGGCAAAGTACCGAGTTGAGGGCTTTCTAATTTTGGACATTTGATGTTGGAGTTTGATGTTGAAGACTTAAACTGGAGCCCTGGGAAGTCAGCACACAGAAGAAAGGGAAGCCAGCCCCAGGAAGGAAGGAACCGTGAAGCCAGAGTAAAGCAAGCCCCAGGAATGAAGGAACCCAGGATGCCTGAACCCTTGCAGATATCAGCAGCCATCTTGCTCCAAATAGACTTAAGGTGAGAGAAGTAATTATGCTTTATGGCCTGGTATCTGTAAGCTCCTACCCCAAATAAATATCCTTTATAAAACCCAACCAATTTCTCATATTTTGCATCAGCACCCCTTTGGCTCACTAATACAATACTAAATATACTTCTTCAGATAAAAGGTCATGTGTTAGGTTTTCCTCAAAATGCAACCAATGAGTTTAAGATAAATAACAACAATAGGAAAATTCATAGCATCCAAAAAGAAACTGGAATCATTCCCTGGATATGGATATGGCCTTACCCTAGGACTTTTGCACAATATCGCAGAATATGAAAACCTTTCATTTTTTTAAATTTTGGCTTTTAAGATTTTTACAGCAGCCCTGATTCAAAAAATTGCCACTTCCACAAGTCTAACAGTTTTGCGAAAGGTGTAATTTGTAAATGAACAAACAAATATACCCTTTCAAAAAGAGCAAAAGTATGGGCAAGTATCAGTCATTAGAGTATAAAATGTTGTGGGAAGAATTGGTATTAGAGTGAGGAGTGAGTGTGTTTGTATAAATAAGTAGCATTTGATCCTATGCTTCATTTCCCATCTGAGAATCTTAATAGTCATGAAAATACATAGAGGAAATTTCTCTTTTTAATAAATTCCATATATTACAAAGAAGCAGTGAACACAAATGCCACAGGAAAATTCATTTAGGTAGAATGATACACAAACAAAAACCTGAAGGTATTTCTTACTCTATTGTCAAGTATAGAAGCTTGAAAAATATGTTTTTATATTTCATTGTTAAGTGAGTTTGTAAAACATACATGTAAGGGCAACAATAGTTCTGTTTACTTTAGACTTAAACACCAGTAATTTCATCCATTTCAATGAGTAAAACTAACTAGAATAGAAGAGACAGTGTGTGTGTTCACGTTGTGGTATTGTATAATTAGGATAAACATGCTTTCATCGTTTGTCTTAATTATATCAATATGGCTTTAAATCTCCTCATTAAAGTAACACAAATATACACACACATAGTATATATACATTTACCTACACAGAAGCATGCACACTTAATGAATCTAGGCCATTTTTTCCAAACATGTCATTGATGTAACTGAAGTAAGATACCTACCAGGTTTTGTTGGGACTTTGCTGGATTTAAATCAACTACTTCTGAATCCCAACCAGTGCTCTTGTAACATTCAAAGCGGCTTCCCTGTAGAAATGCTTCCATGAACTTTTATAAATGTGTTTTAAAACTGAGACCTACTTAGAGCAGCCCCTTCAAATAAGTGAAAAACCTTTCAATTGGGAACTTTTCATGAAATAATAAATTGGCTTTTATTGTTTGTCTGGGATTTTTTTCTTGGACAGGGTAGAATTATATTCCTTAATATAATGTAAAATAAATTTCAGCAGTCAGGATGCTTTCTGATCATCAACCCAGGCATCAATTTTTATATTTCTATTTATAAAATAGGTCCCCTTTAAGAACAAAGAATTAGGATAATGGCACCGGGCAGATGGCCATGACTGGCCAAAGTCCCAGGGTCTCCCAAACCTACTAAATATATTTTGTTAGAAAGTCAGCTTTCAATTTTTTTGAGAGGGATGTATCTTTTATCATTAAAAGCAAGAGGGAAACTGAATTTTCATTAAATTGAATGGAATACTTATTGGTCTCTTTGGATTGCAAAGACATAATCCTTTATGTTATGCTTTATTTTTTTTTTAATTTTTACTTTCTAACTTTTCAAAGATGATTGTGTTTGGAGTTTTTATGTTGCTAACTGAATGTGCAATGAAGGAGTCAGCTTTCTTTCATGGTCCTGTAATTCTAAACATTGGCATGGACAGAGCTTCTTCATTTCATGAAAAGGCAGACAAAACTTAATATACTTTCAACTTTGCCTTTTAAAGCAAGAAAACAGCATGTATAAAACAACATAAGAAGTGGCATTCATTATTCTACTGCAAAAATTATTACCCACAAATGGTCATTTGGGGCCAGTCTGTTAAGTACAAATTTAATGTCAAGACTGAGGTAGCATCCCACAGCCATTTTCAATAAATATTAGGATTTATTAAAGGGGACAGAGGGCTGATAATTACTTTCAGACTGATATTTTCTTGCAGCAGTTTAATTCTTTCCTGCACAAACAGAAATTTATGGCACAATTGCTGCTCTTGTGGTAAGGTGCTGATTTCATAGTGATAACTTAGACTGGGCAGTTAGTGTCCCCAAATGAGAAAAGATTTCCTACATTATGTTATAATATCACTCCTGTTACACTACTGACACATTTATGATGAAAAACAAATGCTTTTTCATGTAAATTTTCAGGAAAAATAATTCTCCTGTGGAAAACAAGAAGTGATACTCATCAAGAGTCCATTTTTATATAGAAAGTAGGTAAATCACATATAAACATACAACAAGGTTTGTTATAGGGTCAGCTGATTAAAAATGTCCATTTTAGAATTCATTATAAACTCCTTTAAGATTCAGGTTTTAATTTTACTTTTTCATATATTAGGTGAGACCTATAAGAGTAATTCCTGACAATATTTCCTTGTAAATACTTGAAATCAATATCCCTTTTATGATAATTGTATGCTTCTTGAATCATGTTCAGAATATAAAATTTATTTTATCTTTTAGGAAGGATAGTCTTGAGAAATTGAGCTTTCATAGGCAAAAAAAAAAAAAAAAAAGAAAGAAAGGAAAAAAAGAACCTCAACCTAAACCTCACATTGCATACAAAAATTAACACAAAATGAATTACAGACTTACATGTAAAATGTAACTAAAACTTTTAGGAAGAAAATAGGAGCATAGTTTCAAGATCTAGGGTTCAAAGAGTTATTATAATTGATATCAAAACTATAGTCCATAAAATTAAATGTTGATACATTTTAAATGTTTGCTCTTTAAATGAAAAGGCAAGTAAGAGACTAGGAGAAAATATTTGCCACCCACACATCTGAAAAGGAGTAGAAAACAAAATAAAACCCAACAATTAAAATAAAGAAAACAAAACAAACAATCAGAAATGTACTTAGGAAATGGACAAAAGACATGAGAAGATATTTCACCAAAGAAGGTATACAGATGACAAATAAGCACATGAGATGTTCAACATTATTAACCCCCAGGAAAATGCAAATACCACAATGATATATCACTACACTTTTAAAGAATGGCTAAAATAAAAAATAAAATAATAACATAGGGACAACTTCAAATGCTGGAGAAGATTTGGAGAAATTGGATAACTCAAACATTGCTGATGGGAATGTAAAAGGATATAACCATTCTGAGACACAGTTTGGCAGTTTCTTATAAAATAAAACTTTCAGCTACTATATGTACTCATGGGCATTTTTTTTCCCCCATAGAAATGAAAATTTACAGTTATGTGAAAAACTGTACATAAAGGTTCATCATTATTCATAGCAGCAAAAAACTGGAAACAACCCAGATGTCTTTCAATGAGTAAATGGTTTCACAAACTGTGAAGAATCTATTCAATGGCATACTGCAAAGACGGATGGAAGGAAGAAAGGAAGGAAGGAAGGGACGGAGGGAGAGGGGAGGAAGGGGAAGAAAGAAAGAAAGAAAGGAAGAAAAAAAGAAAGAAAGGAAGAAAGGAAGGAAGGAAGGAAGGAAGGAAGGAAGAAAGGAAGAAAGAAAGAAAGAAAAAGAAAGAAAGAAAGAAAGAAAGAAAGAAAGAAAGAAAGAAAGAAAGAAAGAAAGAAAGAAAAGGAAGGGAGGGAGGGAGGGAGGGAAGAAGGAAAGAAGGAAAGAAGGAAAAAGAAAGAAAGAAAGAAAGAAAGAAAGAAAGAAAGAAAGAAAGAAAGAAAGAAAGAAAAGGACAGAACTATTGAGAAATGCAATAACTGTGATGATTCTCCAGAGAAGTATGCTGAATGAAAAGAGGCAATCATAAAATGTTATACACCATATGATCCTACTAATTTATGTAACATGTTTGGAATAACAAGATTCTGCTATAGTCTTATTTGACTATAGCTGCCTTGGGAAGAGGTGAGATGATTATCAGAGCAAGGGAAATTCATAAATATCCGGCTTTCATATAATATTACTACTATAAAAAGTATTTCAGCTTCACCCTAAAGTATGATTATCCTTCAGAAAGGAGATGTTTTAATGGAAAGTAAATGAAATGAAACACAAAACATTATGAGAAATATAAAAATGACTAACAATATTTTCTTGGATAATTCAGGTTTTAGTCCAGATCCCTATGACAACTTTTAAAGAAAGGAATGAAAACTATAATTAAATTTTAAAAGCAATAAATATCTCTTAAGTGAAATCATAGGAATAGAAAGCTAAGGACCAAGAATGCTAACTATATGTAGCAGGAATAAACAAAAGAACAAAAAAAGCAGAAATGGAGGATGAGTTGTATTTACAGAAGAAATCCTATGTTTTTGTGATAGAATATCTGGCTAACATACAAGACAAAGGCCTTGAAAATCTGTGTATTCTTCTTACAAATAGTTTCATATCACAAGGAAGGAAGATTGAAAGAAACCTATAATTGTATAATAGAATCTGACTGGCCTTTAACCCACTTCCTGGGAAATCCTCTCTAATTCTTTGGACGTTCATGTTTGGAGTGTCTGTTATTCATGGCAGACTTCCCTTCTCATCATCAACAAAACCTAATAGTTTATGTTAACTTGATGACTGAATGTGGACCTGGCCTCACCAGAATGACCAATCTCGTGATTAGAAGGTTGGGGCTTTGAGTCAAGTCTAATCAACCCAACTCTGGTGAGGGGAGGGTCCAGGAGTTGAGTGCAACCCTGGAGGCATTGATTCAATCAATCCTGCCTCCCTATAAAACCCCAATAAAATCTCTGGACACCAAAGCTCTGGTAAGACCCTGATTGGTAATGCACATGGATGGGCTGGGAGGGTGACATGCTCTGACCCCAGTAGAAGAGGATGTGGAGCTTCATGTTTGGGCACCCTCCCAGACCCTGCCCTACGTGTATCTTCTTTTGTCTGGTCTCGATATGTCTCCTTTGGCTGTCATAAACTGTATTCATAAGTATAGGGCTTTCTTGAGTTCCATGACTTGTTCTGGGAAATTATTCAGCCTGAGCAGTTGGTGAGAACTCCCAAATTTGTAGCCAGTTGGTTAGAAGTAAGGGTGGCCACGGGCAGTCTCGTGGAGGGAGGATGTTGCCGTTCACGTATGGAGTCTCACCTAACTCCAGGTAGAGTCAGAATTGCATTGCATCTGTACATGAACGTGAAGCTGTACCTCTTAATCATGAAGACTAGCCCCTTAATGCAGTTTCATAAGTAAACTTTAATCGGTTTACTGCACTTTCAAAGTAAAGAGCATGTTTCCAGGGAGCTTTTCCTGCCTCTACACGTAGGCAAAGGGCTACTCTATTGGCCATTGTTTCAGCACTGGGCTCGAGATGCACCCTGCAGCAAATAGCCAGTGCTGCCAGTGAAGCTCACTATATCATTCAGGTTGAACTCACTGCCATTAGTGAGCCCATGAGCAGGTTTTGCAGGGTGACCACATGTGATGCCTGTGAAGGAACGTAAGTCAATATTGTTTTCTGATAATGAATGTCTTTTTGCACTTGCACTTATTTAATTACTAAATATACAGATATGTTAAATGTATGGATTAAAGGTATGGGACTATTCAGACATTTTAAAGATTTTATTCATTTTGAGAAAGGAAAACTGGAAGGTAGAATTATGGTGCTGAACCCACAAGGCTTTTATTATAATTGTGGAAAATGACTAACACCTGGGAAATGTATTTCCCATCATAATAAATATTACTCCTTACTCAAGTTATGACAAAATCCAAAATACTTTTTAAAATTAAGCGGTAAAGAACTAGATATGCTAAAATTCTCATGTAAATCATGAGTTGTGACTATTGTTCCCAATAAATACCAGCTGACTTTGTGAAGGTCTTGTTTTGAAATCATTATAGGGGTTTTATTGATTAAATTGTGCATGTATAAATTATTCCAATGTCATATTAAATGTAATAAAATTAACAAAAATAAATGTGAACACTTGCATGTATTTTTATTCACAATACCTATTGTATGATGCTTTTGAATGTAGCCGATTGTCATTATGTCTTGCCTGAAATAATGGCAATACGGAATTCAGAGATATACTTCATATATATTTATATACTTTTAAAGTAATATTATGATCATAAAACTGATGGTTCCCTCTTCATTCATCCTGTCAACAATTATTTTTCTTCTAAGTAAAGCTTTCTACCTCTGAGCCTTGTACATTTATCACAGCTTAATTCAGAGCAAAATAAAGAATATACTGGGAAATCTAGTTTAAAATTAATTTTGCAATAAAACCAGGGTAAACTCTATTCTAAAAATATTAGTCATAATTTCTTTAGAGTTGGAGGATAATTGTTACTTATAATTTCATCTTTCTTTTGAAGGAAGAAGTGTTTGTATAACACTCTGTATTCTTGATAAAACAAAATGGCAAATATACAAAACAACTGAGAGGATGAGGTGAGTATGGCTATTTTTAAGATTCAGTAAAGCTAACCAGCGAACTCTGACCCAGTGTCTTTACCCTTCTATAACTTGCTTTTCTTCCACATAATTTGTACTTTGGTAATATTGGGGAAAATGAATATTGGGACATCACTTATCCTAGGATCTGTTTAGAAGGAATTAACAAGCAAATTAAATATGGGCAAGAATCTGGAGGAGGACTTGTAAGGGAACATAATGGGAGGAGGATGAAAAAAGGGCAAGAGTGAGGGTTAATGCTCATATTCTCTTTATTTCACTAAGTAAAATTGAGAGTGCTCTGTTTTCTCCTACTCAGAGAATTAAACATGTTTGAGTAATGGCTTCATAGCAAAAGAAGTATGAATGAAGGACTCATCTGGTGTATTAGTTTGGAAAAAGTATACTTACACACACAAACAGGAGTTTGTCCAGACTTCTTGTGGTCTTGCAGGGAATTCCTAACTGAAATTCCCACAAACCAGAAACTGGGATTACACAGATACACCACCAGGTCTCTGTAACTGAAGGCGTCTCCACTAATATGACCATTGATGACAGGATCTGGAGAACTGTGGTGGCCCACTAAAAACATAGTGCAAGGATTTTGAAGACTATGACTTTTATAAAAGGACTACATTCATAATTTGTTAACTTTATCATAAAGTTAATAACAGCATTAGATGCATAACTTATTAGAATCCCTTAACATTTATATATGTACATTATTTTAGATTGTTTTTTTAATAACATTTTTTCATTAATTGTGGGCAGTGACAGTTTTAAGTTATTTTATGAATCTCAGAAAAATTATTATGCTCGTTAATGAATCTATTCCTGTGGTACCCTTTCATTGCATTCGATTCAGGTGAGAGGCCTTTGATTAGATTACTTGATGAGCTTTTTTTTGTTTAAGATTTATTTATTTATTTATTTAATTCCCCTCCCCTCCCCCGTCTGTCTGTTTTCTGTGTCTTTTTGCTGCGTCTTGTTTCTCTGTCCGCTTCTGTTGTTGTCAGCAGCACGGGAAGTGTGGGCGGCGCCATTCCTCGGCAGGCTGCTCCCTCCTTCGCGCTGGGCGGCTCTCCTTACGGGTGCACTCCTTGCGCGTGGGGCTCCCCTACGCGGGGGGCACCCCTGCGTGGCAGGGCACTCCTTGCGCGCATCAGCACTGCGCATGGCCAGCTCCACACGGGTCAAGGAGGCCCGGGGCTTGAACCGCGGACCTCCCATGTGGTAGACGGACGCCCTAACCACTGGGCCAAAGTCCGTTTCCCTTGATGAGCTTTTGATTGGACTATGTCAGAGAGTCATGAGGCAACTTGGGTCTCTACCTTCTTCCTGGGTCTGATATAAAATAAGATATATAGACACACACACACAGGAAAAGGGAGAGCTGTCATTTTGATCTGCCATGTGAGAGAGAACACTCCAGCTTTGCCTATAGCTGAACAAATAAAGAGAAGCTCCAGAAGGCTCAAGGAGATGAGCCCAGGGAGGGATGCCTGATTGCTCACAGCCAAACCCTGGGAAACTGTAGCATCTGGAGGGGAAGGCAGTGATTGTGGCAGCAATCTGTAGCCATCTTGCTTTGCCGTGTGGTATGTCACCAGGATTACCAGTACCTGAATGTAGTGAGAAAGCGTCTCTAATAGTGCCTTCATTTGGACATTTCATGATCTCAGAACTGTAAGCTTTTACCTTAAATAAAATTCCCATTATAAAAGCCACCCCATTTCTGGTGATATGCACTGGGAATCCTGTGGCAAACTAAAATATGTGCAAAATAAGTAATATTCCTAATATGAAATTGTTTAAAGGTGTTTCCCTAATATTGGTTTCCCCATTTCTTTCTTCCTTTAGTTATTTTAATAAGTGAGGTTTTACGTTATTTATCTTGTTCGGTTTACAAATAAATGTTAAAAGAAAGGAAGGGATCTTCAAATGAATAATAACAGGGATCAGTAACCTATATAATATGGACAGTGAAAGAGAAGGATGGCAAAGATTTCTAGTCTGAGAGACTGTTTGGAATGGGGTTATTAATCTATTCATAAAATTCCAGGAGGAAAGACAGAGATCAGAAAATAAGTTCATACTCAAACATCAAGTTTAAGTTATGTATGAATCAATGTCTAGATGATGGTGGCCTGTAATAGCTGGAAATGTAAGTCTACAGTTAGGAGAGAGAGTGCTGAAGAGGGAGTAGATTTAAGGGTGACAAGAGTATAGCTGTTAGTTGAAATTAAAGGGTGCCTGAGCTTGCCAATGAAAAGTATGTGTAGTGGGGAGAAAAGGCCTTAAGACAAAGTCAGAATAAACAGTGTGTAGGGGAGGTAAAAAGTGCTGACATGAAAAAACCCATAGCAGGTATGGGGAATGGCAGGAAGAGATGAGATGTGGAGGCGCCTTTGGGACTTGGAGTTGCCCTGGATGGTGCTTCAGGGGCAATCACCGGACATTGTAAATCCTCCCAGGGCTCACTGGATGGAATGGGGGAGAGTGTGGGCCATGATGTGGACCAATGACCATGAGGTGCAGAGATACACAGAGATGTACTTACCAAATGCAATGGATGTGTCATGATGATGGGAGTGAGTGTTGCTGGGGGGGAGGAGGGGTGCGGTGGGGGTGGTGGGGTCGAATGGGACCTCATTTTTTTTTAATGTAATATTTTTACAAAATCAATTAAAAAAAGAATGACAGAAAGTTATCTTACCACTTACTGCATCATATATATATAATGTTATCCTAGGATTTAAAAATTATTTAGTAATTGGCATTCTTATGCATCAGTGTCATGTATCAATAAATATTTACATGCAACTTGATTTTAATGGCTGTACAGGGCCGGATTCTCTGTATCATCCATCAGTTTAAAGTGATACTTTGGTGTAGACATGAGATGATTTTCAATCTTCTGATAATGTAACTATTTGTGTAAGTGGATTTTGTAACATTTATCTTTGTGAAAATATCTTATTTTTCTGAATATACATTCCAGATGGTTAATTTATACATTAGGTATTTTCACACATAGTGGCAAGATATTTTATACATTGTCAAAAAACAACTGCAAATAGTATCCCAATTTATTGTTGTGGAGATACTTTATTAGTTTGTCAGATTCTTGAAAAAACTGTTCACTATCATTTTATTTTAATGCTAACATAAATATATATAATTTTTTTGTAAATTACCTTCTTAGATATTTTGATTTTTATGGGTTCTCCTTTTTTTCTCATAGTTATATTTTAAAAATCATTAAATGCTGTATGTGACCAAAAAAAAACCACAAAAAACAAAAAACAAAAAACCCATAGCACTGTAGAATACAGTGAACCTTAATGCAAATTCTGGACTATAATTAATAGCACAATTATAATAATGATCTTTCATTGATTGTAGCAAAGGTGCAACACCAAAGCAAGGTACTAATAATGGGGGAGGAGGATATATGGGAACTCTATTTTCTGCATGATTTTTCTGTAAATCTGCACTTTCTTATAAATAAAAATTACATTGAGAAAGAGAAGGTGTGTTACTGAGACAAAATAAATACTCTAACCTTGGCTATATCCCTGAAACACTCCACTTTTTTTCTCTTCCATGCTCACCAAGTAATCTTTAATTTTCTAAGCATCCCTGGCTTCCAGAAAATGACTTAAGCAAATGACTTATATTGCATATGTTGTTGGACATATTTTGATTTATAAACTAATAAATTGGAATTTTGGATTATCTATCCAAAAAATCAGTGAAAAACTGACTCCAGCCTAGAGAATAAATCTGCAGCACACCTGACAGGGATGGCTAGAGAAAGAATGTTGCCTCAGGTGCTTTTGAAATGGATCTCTCTTTCTCTCTCTCTCTCTCTCTCTCTCTCTCTCTCTCTCATAATGCACTTTATTTTTAGAAGTTTTGGATTTGCAGAAATATCGAGATAATACAGTGAGTTCCTTTACACCCCTATTATTAACATATAACACGTGTGACAATTAATAAACTCATGTTAATAATAAAAGTCCAAACTTATAAAACAAAGACCTGATGTAGAGGAATTGGTATTGAATATTCTTTAATAGTAGAGAACTTCCAAAAGAAAAAGGAAGAAAGTTAAAAAGAACTCTGCGTTCTTCATGAATTCAGAGATAATGTAGTAAAGTGCTGTGAGATCTAGAAAAAGAAGAACAACAAGACACTTGGAAAAGCAAGAGTCTGTTTTTCTCTTTTGTCTCTGATATTCTCTTTGAGTCAGCTCTTTTCTTCTTTCCTTACTTTCAGTTCCCAGTTCCCTCTCATTTTCCCTCCCTCACTCCCTCCCAACCTCTCCCTCCCCCTTGCTTGCTCTCCCTCATTTTCTCCACCATCCCTTTCCATTCTTCACATATATGGAAAGAGTACCTCAAATTACCAACAAAATATGACATAAGAAAATCAACTCACATTAAAAAATGCTGTTACATGTGAGTTTGGGATTGACAAAGAGAAAAAGCATACAGTTTGAATTTCTGAATTATCTATCTCAAGGGTGAAGCTGTCCATGGGGAGGTAGGTACAAGACTGAGTAGATGCAGAGTTTCTTGGTGTAGGGGGACCAGCCCTTTTACTTCCTTAGAGGGGACACAGCTGCTGGTAATTGACACAAAAGTAGAGGAACTCAGTTTTCAGAAAACTGTCAAATTCTGGTTCATGCTTCACTTGGGGTAAACAACATTCTAGAAGAACATAAAATAATAGTCTATATACTTGTGTTTAAGAGAATGTTTAGAAATACTGTGTTTTCTAAACAAAATTTATCAATAAGGTCTCACTGCAAAGGAGAGAGGGAAAAATCAGAATCAGTGGAATTGCTGTCCCAACTTTTATATGAGATCAGGTAAAAGATTTTTTTTTGTTAAGTTATGCTACATTTGGCTGATTTCTTTGCCTCGGCAGGTTTTCTAGTTGGCCAGATGAATGAAGTGAATTCGGTGAGAGGTCATCCTCCCTCTTACATATTCAGACTTGATGCAAGACTAAAACTTGGATGAAGTTGAATGTTCTAGAAAGAATCTCTGAAGCTCTAAGTGAGGACAGTGGTTCTGAAGTATTTTCCCCTTTCTTAATGTTATGATTTCGAGTCACTATCTTAAATCTAGTGACAAGGACTAGTGAAAAGCAAAGAAAGACTACAAGGGCTTGGCATAAGAGATTCCAGTCACATCTGAGGTGATGTATAAAACATCTGATTTCTAGAAGCACCCAGTGTTACACTCTCCCAAAATAATGCAGTCCAATTCTCAAAGAGATTGTGAGTCACAAAATTCTTGGTCCTTGTACTAGATAACACAGATTCCCTTAGGGGTTACTTCTGGTGTCTATTATTAATTCAAGTGGAGGGAATTTGGGATGCAGGGCAATTGAGATGCTGAAGAGGTGTGCTTCTCTACAAAAACAAAATAATTATTTTATGTGATGTCTTCAGGCCTTTTTCTTGATCTGGAAAACATGAGTGCTGGACTCACTTATAAACCTTTGTAAATATTTTTCTCAACTGAGTTTTAACTATGAGCCTATAGTTAGAGGTTATATTCTCATTGAAAGCCTGGAAAATAGTTACTCTTAATAGTCAAGGTCATATTTGTATACTTCAGAAATCAGATTAAAAATGGGAAAGCTGATAGCCATTGGTGAAGAGAAAAGTTTGACAACCAGGTTTGAAAATAAATATTTCTAATAGCAACTCTTTTCTGACACCTGGTCATTTCAGTTCTCTGAAAAATTGGCCATAAATACTAAAAGAAAATTAAAGATGCCATTCAAAAACTGTTCATTTCAATTCAGTGCCTGAAGAAAAGACTCAGCAGGATCACCAGATAATTTAACTTCCTAATTTCAATAAGTACAGACAACTTCCTAATTTGACAGAATTAAATAGCAATTCTAGTTTTCCCTTGTATTACTTTTCACCATTCAGTTTTAAAAACATTCAAGGTCTTAGATCAATTATAGACTAATCACAAATACAGAATATTCAGACTTAATTTCCCCTATGGTATCTAACAAAAATCTCAATAATATTGCGTCAAAAAGTTGTGGAAGGAAGCAGTAGGTGGAATTTGAACTAAATGTTCCATGATATCTATTTCAAGTTTAAAATTCTGTTATTCTATGATAATATTGTTATGTCTATATATTCCCCCCCTGAGATGTGTCCCTTGTCTGTTTGCTCATTGCTTTTTTTATTTTTATTTTTCTTTCTTTATTTTTTTAAAATGTTACATTAAAAAAAAATGAGGTCCCCATATACCCCCCACCCCCCTTGCCCCACTCCTCCCACATTAACAACCTCTTTCATCATCATGGCACATTCATTACATTTGGTGAATACACTTTAGAGAACTGCTACACCACATGGATAGTGGTTTACACTGTAGTTTACACTCTTCCCCAGTCCACCCAGTGGGCTATGGCAGGACATATAATGTCCAGCATCTGTCCCGCAGTAACACCTAGGACAATTCCAAATCCTGAATATGCCCTCTCATCATATCTCTTCTTCCTTCTTCCTACCTTCAGCAGCTACCATGGCCACTTTCTCCACATCAATGCTACAATTTCTTCCATTACTAATCACAATATTTCCACAGTAGAATATCAATAAGTCCACTCTAATCCATATTCTATTCCTCCATCCTGTGAATCCTGGGATGGTTATGTCCATTCTCCCTCTATATCAAGAGGGGGCTCAGGTTCCACATGGATGATGGATACAATTTGCCTGTTTGCTGTTGTAGGCACTCTTGACTCCCTGGTGTGGTGGTTGACCTTCTTCACCTCCCTCTTAGCTGGCCAGGGTAAGTCTAATAAACCAGAGGGTAGGAGTTGCAAGTCTACTGAGGCTCAGTGCCTGGCTGTCACATAGACAGTCCAGATATTCAGATCTCCTGAGTATACACGAACCCCATCACCAAACACAGGTCTAGTAAAATAACAGAAGATGCATGTGTAGAAAGGTTGTATCTGAGTCCAACTCCATCACACACAGGAACACAAACTCCAAACTAGAGCCGAATGACATGGCATGGAATGACATGGCACTGAACTCAAAGCCATCTGCCATGACCATAGATCCTGTGGGTCTCTGTAGCCCACAGGAGAACTAGTACCTGGGCCTCTATCTACTTTGGCTCTTTCTGGGACCCTGCTGAGGCATGTGTAAACATTACCCCTCTGAAGACCTCCCCACTCCTTTTTGGAGACTCATAGCCATATAAATTCATTTGTCCTTTCCATTTCCCCTTTTATACAAAGTCATAAAGCAGTTTTTAACACCTGATATTACATGTATGCTGAGATATTCTGCTGATCTGAGTTGACCCTTTTATTCAAGGTCTTTTTCTAGTTACATCACCAGCTGGTACTTGGTAGTAATCCCTCGGCACCAGGGAGGCTCATCCCTCAGAATCATGTCCCACACTGGGGGGGAGGTAATGCATTTACATGCTGAGTTTCACTTAGAGTGTGGCAACATTTGAGCAACATGGAGGCTCTCAGGAGGTAAAGGCACCCTGTAGCTCTAGGCCTAGTTCATATTTCAGGCACACAGGCTCATAATCATAGCCATGAATAAAAATCGCTCATTATTGGCCCATCCATCTTTATTAGTCTTTGCCATTGCAGTTGGGGAATGATTGCTGTTCCATTGGGGAATGTTATAGAGTCTTCTCTGGCTAGGAACTGAGCACTCCCTCAGTTGTCATTTTTAACTGAAACCACTATGAAAATATCCAAACGTTTTTATGTACCCTGTACACATGCCCTGGAGAACTCTCTCCCAACCATGAGCCCCATATCAATAACACCCCACACCAGTGTTCCTCCCATGCCATAGTCGAACCTCACTGTGGTCCACAACTTCTTTTGCTCATTGTTTGTGCTTGTTGTCTGCTCATTGACTGTTTTTCTTTAGGAGGCACTGGAATCTGAACCTGGGACCTCCCATATAGGAGGTGGGTGCTCAACTGCTTGACCCACACATTCTTCCTGCTCATTTGTTTTTTTCATTGTCCTCTCATTGTTTACTTTTTTCTCTTGTCTCCTCACAGTTTGTCTTCTTTAGGAGGTAGTGGGAACCAAACCCAGGACCTCCCATGTGGGAAGTGGGCACTCAACTGCTTGAGCCACATCTACTCCCAATATTTTTTGTGTGTGAACTTTTTCATCCTTAATATAGTCAGAGACACAACACCTAAAAAATGTTTCTGTATGTAAACCATAAGATTGCTATAAAACTAGGTTCATTCTTCTTTCCAGTATCTAAAACATATTAATTATTCATTAAATACTTGCTGAAATGAAAAGAAATAAAGTTAACTTCATTGGAATTCATATCTTTTACATCTCAAAATATTTCTGAGTTATCTCCTATGCCACTCTGATTTATTTGACAATAATATGATATTTACTATGAGCCATCAGTGATCTGGGGACTTGGGATTGAATGAGGAATAAAGTACAACCTGTAGGGAATTTGTAGTTTAATCATAGAGAAAAACAAATGGGCAGCTATAATATGAAAAGGATCATGAAGGAATCCATGATCCTACAGTGATGTGGAGCACTAGGAGGGATGTGTCATCAGTGATATGGCACGGGAAACACTTCCTGAAGGAGGCAGCACTAAGGCACAAGTCAGCCAGGTAAGGCATTCTAGTCACTGCAATGGCAAGGTTTATTTCTTTTTAAAATCTTTGTTAAAATGAAGAAATTAGTTAAATGATCAAATTATACATTTATCAGAGGGGTAGTAATTTTTTGTCCTTCTCAACTTATTACATTGTACATATTATATTCTACTTTATGAATATTCCACTATTTAGAGGTATATAATTGTTTGTATTCCACAAAGTAAAGAGTAGCAAAGCAGAATAAAGAAACACATTACCTGCAAATTAAAAAAAAAAGACTGAAGGCAGAGTCAAACACATTAAAACAAAATATCATGCAAATTAAAATATTGTAATTATCCAAAACATTCTATACCATGATCTTAGACTGCATGAATTTTTGTTTATTCTTGTTTAACTTTACTTCAGCTTAAACAAAGATTACCAAATGCTTTTTTTATAGGCAATTCTCTTACAAATATAATCATTTTTAGGGAATGAAGGCACTCATATTTATTGAGAAGTGCCAGTCAGAAATTGTTTTCTCAGTATGAAAATAAAATCTCAAGGTGATAAGCATATTGACTATTTTATTTTTATATAAATCATATCCATGGATTTATTAGCCTGCTACTAATCTGAATCTGACAAGAAAGTGACTAAAGAATTAGGAAAGAATGAAATGAAATAGTAACCTAATATGATTTTTAATCCAATGTAAATAGATATGATAGAGATAGATAGATAGATAGATAGATAGATAGATAGATAGATAGATAAATACTCTAAAGGAATAGCCAAATTTTCTTTTAGTTCAAGCATGAATTAACAATCCTTTTACTTCTCACTTTTCTAGATCATTCCATTTTTTTTTTTTTTTTGGCTTACATTTTTTTTTATTAGAGAGGTTGTGAGTTTACAAAATGATCACACATAACATGCAGAATTCCAATACATCACCCCTTCATCAACACTTACACTGTTGTGGAACATTTATTACAGATTATGAAAGAACATGATCAGACTATTACCTAATAACTATGGTCCATAGTATATATTTGGTATATTTTTCCATACACTCCCTGTTATTAACACTATGTATTAGTATTGTATATTTGTTATAGTTCATGAGAGAGCACTCTCATATTTGTACTGTCAACCACAGCTAATCTTCCACCACATGGTTCACTGTGTTACACAGTCCCATGCCTTTTACATTTGATCCAAAGGGTACACTCAGTGGCTTTTGCTTTTATCAATGAGTTGTGCAGTTATTGCCCAGTAAACTTTTGAATGTTTTCCTAGATCATTCCATTTTAATACTCATTCTCTCCATGTTGAGGCTAGGTACTACTGTGGAATGGATAATTCACTAGCTGCTTAAAATTGTTTTTGAGAGAACCACTTGCAGAGTCAAGAATTCGATATCAGGGTGTGGAGTTTCTAGTTCTGCTCAGCTGTCTATTTTACAGTTTACTACAAGAGCTGCCTATTCAAAATGGCCTATTAAGCCTAATTGAACAATGCCATAGAGATACTGTGAAATTTCAAAACGATGGATTGGTTACAGGAATCTGTATTTTTTTTAACCTCATTTGCAAAGTGATTCCTTTGAATCCTAAACTTTCACTTTTACATTTATTCTATATCTAATTAAAGTTGTATTATAGTTTTATTTATATAATGTTCCTATATTTTGGTTAGAATGTCCCAAACAGGTTATGATTAAAAGAGTATTTCTTTCAACAGTCTTTCTCTAAAATTGGTTTAGGAGGAAATAAAATCTGCCAAACAAATTTAACAGAAGCAAAGAGGTTCGTAGCAAATGTTGAGTTGACTTTTACAGCAACAAATTCAAGTTCAGGTTTGCCATAAAAAAACAGAGAAGAAAGTTCGAAAGAGGGAATGCTTCCATTTTTTCATTGATCAAGGTTTTATTAAAAACAGAACCGATGAGAAAGAATTCAGGAGGACAGAAAGCTGTCATGTCCCCTCTGTGTGGTTAGTTTGGTGAGAGATGTGTTGGGGACACAGAGGAAACCTGCTCCATTGCCACCTGTGGAGCCGGGCAGAACTTAGAGGCGAGGGAAGTTCATCACTTCATGTGGTTTAAAGAGTATAACTCTTGACATTAAGGATCATGGCATGCCCAGCCTCACAGAGCAGTTGTTCCTGCAAGGATTCTAAATTCAACTGCATATATGCTTTAGGAGAGGTTGTAAACAAATCTGAGATAATAAAAGGGCTTTTTGTTTGTAGCAGAGTGCATATTCTGCACTCTAGTTTTAAAATTAATCTGGTTTCTTCCAGTTCTTTAGCTTTTACCCTTGGTAAGATTCTATCCTTACTTCTGGAATGCAGTTATATGACATGTTTTAGAGAGAGAATTTTATGGATAGGATTTTAGAAATGTTTAGAGACACTTTCCATACTGTTTTGCACTATTTGATTTTGATACTGCTCTGATCGTGTGGTTGGTGCAGTTAAGCAAAATCACACTGCTTTTTCTTTTGTAATATTAACTTTATTTTTAGAGAAGCTTTAGGTTTATATTTACAGAAAAATTAGATTAAAAATATAGGGAATTCCTATATAATACATGCCTACCAGATACACCATAGTTTCCCCTATTATTGACAGATTACACAGTTTTTTAGTGGTGACTTTCCTGAATGACTGACTCAGTGTGTCTTGGACCCTAAAATAAGCCTCAGATGTTAACAGATTTACCTTAAAATCACAGCAAGTAGAGTGATTATTTCTGATGCAAGTAATATAGGCTTTATACATTCAGGTAGCCTTGTGCAATTTTAGAAGTGGGCTATGTGATTTGGAAATTTAATAATGCTCTACTTGTTAGATTTTCTACAGAAATCTATTCCACCTGTGGAAATGCTAGAACAAACAGTTCCCATGTTATATGTGTCCCCTGCACCAGAAAGATCTGAAGCCCTGACTGCTTTGTTGTGTAATCACTGCCATTAATAGGAATTGGACTGGATCTCTCTATTACAAGGTCTCTCTCCGCCCCCTATACACACACACATATACAGAAAAATTTCCCTGTTGAAGTTTTCTACCTTAAGGTCACCTTTCCACTGTGGCAGTTTGTATCCATACAAATAATAAATATTCGTATGGAGATTAGAACTACATGCATTTTTTAAAAAATCCATAAACCAAATATTCAACCTTATTATTTGCTTTGTGATTTGGGGTACTTATTGTGGAAAATAATATAGTAAGCATTATAAATATCCTGTGTCTGTTGGAGAATTAGAAATGCAACATGCTTTATTCTGTCCATTCTGTGCAGACCTAAACTCAGGGTTATTTGGGAAGTGACTTTCAAAGCCAATTTGCAAAAACTTCTTGAGTATTAATAAATGGTTGTAAAATGTCAGATGGATTTAGAAGCATTTATATGCAGGGCAAACTATTTTTAGCATTAAACACCAATGGATATATATAAACTACACATGTGGACATCTTAAAGGACCATATTTGAAAACTGACAGATGACAGTTTTTCCTCCAACTACAATTTCTGGGAGCAATGGTGAGAGACTTTGCCTACACCAGAGAAAAATGTGGTATTGTAGAAAAGCACATGAAGTCCTTTGCAGTATATGCAAATACAGGGCCTGATGAGCTATACCTTACTGTATAGAGTTAGTAAGAACTTCCATAAGGGCTCCAATCCCTTGGCCACAGAATACATTTTCATCAAATCTGTTTAGGGCATCTTAGTCAATGACTTGATTGTTTTAAGCCATAATTTATGTAAATAAAATTTGGGGTCAGTGTCATGCTATGAATAGTTTCTGGAGCTTTCAGAAATTTTGCACCTGTCCCCTTTTTATGTAGTTTCCCAACCATATCATTATGCTTTATACTTCCCTGCCTCTGCATATCCTCTTCCCTTCTCCTAAGATTACCCTCCCAAGATACTTTGCTTGTAAACATCTATGTATTCCTCATCACAAACTGCAAAGAATTGGAACCCATTGATATGAGACACAGATATCTCCTTTATTTTAGGTTTTCCCTACAAGAGCAGTACCTACCTCTTTTATTACCCATTCACAGACTTCTAGTCTTTGTGTTTTGTTTCATTTTGTGATTAAGTCAGTGGGTAACATCGTACTTTTTCTTACATATTTATTTTCACTATTAGACTATGATCTCTAAGAGCAGAGTTCTGTTCTAGACACCAGGATTTAGTCGAGCACCTGACGCAAGTGGCTATCCATATGAGACGAATTATTTCCATAATCATTGTTACCATGTTAATCCAGGCCCTCGGTACCACCTGGCTGCACAGAGCACCACTTTGCTTTTGTTCAGGCAATCCAGACCCTGTGCTGTCAAGAACACTTTCTTTACTACTCTGCCTCCTTGCACGATGTCACTGTTTCTGTGGTTCCTTATCTCTGGAATTGTTTCCTCCAATGTCTACTTGTTGAAATTACATCTGTTTATCAAGGCTGCTTCCTTCAAATTGCTTCCTCTCTCTCTCTCAAGTCTCTTCTTCCCCTCCCCTGGATTTCCAAAGCAATTTGTTTAGACCTCTCCTTTGCCATTCATTCATCCCATAGATGGAAATGTCCAGAGAAGAACACAGAGAAAGACAGAAATCTCATTAGACAGGATCTTATGGCTCAGGGAAGAAAAATGAGCCTGATAGTCTGCTACTGACCTTGTGGAGAAAACAGAGAAGCTGAGCCAGGAAAGAAAGGAGCCTGGAGAGAATGACGAGCCTTATGCCATCACCACAGCTGAGATTGGAAGGAGCTGGGACCATGGAGTCTTAAAAGGAAGGAGGAAGGCTGAGCCCACACAGACATTGCCTACCATCTTGTACCAACATATGGGGCCATGTAATTGTAATTGTAAACTTCTACCCTTAATACTCTTTATAGAAGCCAAAAGATTTCTACTTTTGCATCAGCACCACTTTAGCTGACTAAATACATATACTTACGTTATTATTATTGTTAGAAAGTTGCACCTATAACAATATAAAGGTTCACCCAATTGTGGAGGAGAAAATAATTTTATTAATGATCTTGCAAGAACAGGTGCATGACCTGGATAAAATGGCCAGCATGCCAAACATCAGGACTGACATTTATACCCTAAACATAACACACAGGTCCTCCCCCTGTTTCCCATTGATTGGGTACTTAAGGGGTTACAGCAGAGGCATCTAACTAAGTTCCCTGTTCCTGCTCTCAGTCCCTATGCCTTCACTCTCTACACCCCAGCTGGCAGTGCAGGCTCAGCACTGCTTTCACTCCTGGTGCACTTTTCAAATTTGGCACCATTTTCACTTTTGGCCCCATCCCCACTTCTCACCATTGGCCCATATTGCTTTTACCCTGCCCCCAGCACTGACCATTGGTCCTCCCTCATTTTGGTGCCACTTTTCAAATTCTTGGCATGCCAAAGCCACTAGAAACCCTTTCCCTCCCTCCTCAGCTGCAGAGCCAGCTCTGGCTTCTGGTTTGTGAAAATTAAACTTAACCCTTTTCCACATTATGATTTGGGGATTATCATTCTGAGGAAGCCATATTTGTATAAGTTTATTTGTTGTTCTAAAACGTTCTTTTAATCTATTCTGAAGTATATTCAAACATATATTTTAAACATTAAATGACAGGTTTTGTGAAATAATTAAAAAAAAAAAAACAACAGAGAACAATCCTGAAGTCAAGGGAGAACATATAGAAGGATATGGCTTGAATTTTAAGTTCTCTGGGTAAAAGAGATGATGGGGAGGATGATGAAATAGGAGAAAGCAGGCAGAGAAAGGATATGCCAGTTCTGGTAAATTCTCACCCTACAAGAAATATCTGACCACAAATATCATGAAAAATATCTAAGCCAATATTTCAATAGTGACCATGGATAGAAATGGATATCAGGATTGAGATATTTCACACATACTCTCTCTCTCTCACACACACATGTCACTAGATTTGAGAGGATGTGAAGATAAAATTTGTCTTAAAATTATAAATAATTATAAAAAGTTTAATGAAACTTCATTTAAATTAAGGTATTTAAATGGCTAATTCCAAAAAGTCTTTATTAAACAAAACCTGAATTGATAATACTACTAATGAAAGTCAATTTTATAACAGGAAAGCTTTTTGGTGGCCAGCCTCCCCTGCCAACTTGCTTCTAAAAGACTGTTTCTGGTATTACATGCTACTAAGTAAAGTGAAAAAAAAGTTCATTATTTTAACAAATTTGTTTAGTATTGACGGTAGTTATATGTTGTAGAAAGTTTGCCTGGTAACTTAGCATGTGGGATATATGGAATGTGTTTTTATTGTTAAGGAAACAGGAGATGATTTTGTCCTAAGATAAAATGATTGATTATTGGAAAGAGTAGAGTGTGGGACAAAACCTGAATGAATACTGAAAGTGTAGAAGGTTTGTGGAAGAGAAATTCTTATGATTAAAATTAAGATTTGATGGGTCTGTCTATAAAATTTTAAAAGGTTTACTATCAAATAGTGTACTGATGCAAAGTTAAAACTGTTGTTCTTTCTCAAAGTCTCTCAAGTCATTAGTCTCTTTTAGTAAAAGTTTCCTGAATAATCAATATAAAAAAAACTCTATTTTATCAAAATAGCTTCTTATGCTTTTAACTTGATCATTTCCTCAGTGTTTGAAGAAGAAAGGCTATTATCTCTTTTAAGAGAACATAATGTTCTAAAAATCAAATCCTGAAAAGTAGCTTTTTGTTTCAAACTAACTGCAAGAAATTTGTTCCTTTACCTTAAAGAAAAAATTAAAGTAATAGTTAAGTTCACTTAATATGTTTATAAGTCGAATGAAAGGTGTTTAAAAGTGTCATGAAATTAACAGGTTTAAAAAATTAATAAAAACTGTAACTAAGAATTAATTGACCACTGGAATTTTATTATCTCCAAGGACTGGGAGGAATAAAGGAAGTCTCCTGCTTTAACTGTCAGTATTCCTAAGAGCAGCAATTCATGAGAGAAACCAGTCTCTCTCCCTGAAGCTTCAAATAGCCTCAGTAAATGTACATAAAATTAGTCTTATTACTTATCCGAAATTCTGCTGGGTTCAAAACAAAGTGTGAAATTCTGAAACAAAAAACAGTGCTAAAGCATTAGAAACATTTTAGTTACAAACCATTAGTAAAAAACAAAATTCTTGTGCAAAACTGCAGTCATAGTGCAAATTAGAAAAGTTTTAAGAATCTTTAAAATGTTTTGCAGTCACACTTTTTTGTAAAAAATGAAAGTTTTAAGTAACTAAAGTTACGTTTTTATAGCAAACTGTTCATGTCTGCCTATCTGCTCAAATTGTTGAAGTTAAATAGGCAGTTATATAAATAATAAATATTTCTGAAACCCAAATTAAGCTAAACAGTATATAAAATAATGCAAATATATGTAACATCAATGAATTGTGTTTCTGTATCTAACTCTGTGTCTGCCCATTTGCTCGGTGTATGTCTTCATATATCAAGATGATAGTATCAAATTAACAAGTAAGAATTCTTAAAAGCTCTATTCAAATTATTAAAAAATTAAATATGCTGTTATATATGTGAATAAATATTCTTGGAGCCCAAATTAAACTGAGCAAGATGAACAGAGTCTTATAAAAATCTAATTATGAAAACTATTAAAAAAAGAGCCTCCTCTCTGCACGAGTTTTAAGGGCAGGACTAAGTGTGACATTTTAAACCTATCTATTAAGCTAAAAAATTAAAAATTAGTTTGCCCTGTAATTTCCCAGTTTAAACCTTTTAACAGCCATAAAATAAAAGTAATTAAATAGTTCTGTTAACAAATTTCAGTAAGTAAATGTTAGAGATTTGGACCCGAAGGGTATCAGGAATGTAAGAAAGAGAAAGGGGGGGGGAGGGGAGAAAACAACAGCAACAAAAATCTAATGTGCTGGGATCAAGGAGTCTGCAAGTAATGACTCCTCAAACAACTTTATTTTCTACACGTGGCAGTATATATACTCAAACTATAAAGATAACAAGCAGTGTAACTGCACATTAATAAGACTCATAAATTAAAAACTTATCTCAAAGTACAAAGATTCAGTATTCCTTTCAAACTACAAAGTGTGTTTATGCATATTTCTCCCTGCCCCGGGCAGTTCTACCCTGTTAACTTGAAAAGCTTAATTGCTACATTCCTATGTTAAAAGCGTAGCCATAAAAACAGTATGTCTCCCTTTGTAAGACCACCATGCCTCAGTTTCCAACAAGTAAAAAAGCCCATAAAAACTATGGAAAAATCTTTCTGGGAATATAATTAAACAATTAAGTAATTATAATGTACTTTAAAACCTGGTAATCTGTATGCTTTTGAAAATTATTCATTTTCATGACAAACAAAAAATTTTTAACGTCCTATAAAAAAAAAAAGAAAGAACATTCTTTGCATAAACTATAATAATTTCAATTTTGTTTAGCTTGAGTATAATCTCCCTCAGTTTATGAAGTGCCCATTAAATAAATTGGCATTGTACGTACAGGGTCTTTTGAGCAATAAAAATTATAAGTTTATGTTGATAAAATTAAGCTAAAGAAGGAAAACTGTAAATGTGCTCTCTTAAATAAATAAGATAAATTTCTTTGGTTAGTAATTGTAATTTAATAAGTTTATTGAAATACAGGGTAACTGATCAATGTGGTTATGGTCAATTATAAAAAGTTTGTAGAACATCTTCCAAGCTGAAAATATTTAAATAATTATAGTTCTAAAAGTCATTATTAACTAAAAACTTGAATTGATATTAGTTGCAAAGAATAACTTCATGATAATAAAACCTGTCTGAAAGCCACCGCAAGGTGCATATTTAAATAGTAATAAAAAATTATCTTCATTCTATTGAGAATCTTCTGTTTTCATTTTAACAATGAAAAATATTTTTTCCCTGTCTTACTACAATAAAATACCTACTATTATCTCAATGGTAAAATTGTATAAGTAAACAGTCAATTGCTATATAATGTGTTGCATTAAATTGTTTAAAATATATATAAAAACAAGGAATAAACTTTAATATTGCCGAACTCTTTTGTGCATTCAAACCAGGCCTTGAATACATTACAGGTTGCCTCCATGTGAGTTATTGGCTAGGCTGGTCACTGAAACCTCAATTAGAAAAATTTGTTTTATCAGCCTCTGGTTTTGCTCCTGAAATAGATGAAAACTACATTGCAGTTTCAAGCTCCTGCAGCAGCCAATGATGACTTGGTACAGCCAAGTGTACAATGGATATCGCCTCCAGACTGGCACTGTTTATAGTGCCAGAGAGCACTACGCACCACGCTAGTAGAATACTGGAAAATCTCTCTAAAATCAAGGATGCTGCGACTTGCTCACTGCATGAAGAACATGCTAAGTGGAACCATGATACCAGGATACTGTAAGTCAAACTTAAACACAATTGGCATTATGGCCAGCTCTCATGGAGAGATAACATAAAGTATTATAAACCTGAAACTTAAAACTATTAATTGCAACTCTAAATCCTTTGCATTAAGTAATACATTAATTAATATTAAGTGCTGTACTCTTATCCTGTACTAAATATATGCCTAATAATTATACTAAATATATGCCTGTACTAAATATATGCCTAATAATTATAATGTTATCTTTTCTATTTTGGATCAAGTACAGAAGTATATTAGACATGTTAAATTCCTAGTAAGTTCATTTTCTAAACAGTTAATAAACATGTCTATAGAATAAGGTGGCAGTCTCAGCTAGGCTCAGTCAATTTACTATATTCTACTCTACTGTGTAGCAAAAATGAGGCTTGCTTGCTAATAATGTGTCACCTATTAAACAACCTAAAATTCTACAAATTGTACAATTAAAACCAAAATGTAAAAACCTTTATTCTGTAGTTCTGATCACTCCCACAGCTAAAACCTAAGAAAATTTCCAACTTGTTATACTAATCCTGAATGAAACCAATTGCCCAAAGGGTGCCAGTTCACCAGGAGCAGCTGACAGAGCACATGAGTGCCAATCATTAAACAGCTTGAAATGTGTCTTCAAACAAAGCTAAGTATCTATTACAATTTCTCTCAAAAATAAATAACTTAGAAAAAATATATATATATATACACTGTTCCCACCAGCTTTTAAAAAGTGGTGCCATCTTTGTAAGCACCTAACTCTGTCTACCTCTGTAAGACAATGTCCTCTTTTAAAAACAGGTATTCCAAATTTTTAATTAAGTTTGTTTCTTTCAGAGTAAACATCTTATTAACCATATGAAAACTTCATCCAACTTCGTACAGAAGGCCAGATCCATCTTCCTCCAGTTAAAATAAAATAAGAGTTTTACACCTTGTTATGCAATGACTACAGCCCATGGCCGGCAGGAAGCAGTTATAGAAAAGAAATCATCTCCCTTCAGCACCCCTGTAAGATTAAAGGTATAAACTCTTTAAAGGTAAAAGAAAATTAATAGATGGATCTGGAGCCTGAATGGAAATCCACGTGAGCACCAGTGGCCCCAAGATAACTGCAGGGGACTTTGCCCCAAGATTCTGCTGTCCAGAATAAAAACTTCTAGACTTCTGCTGATTCCTGTAAACCCCATGCAACTACAAACTGGGCAAATTCAAACAAATTCTGGGTATTGGTTGCCCCTCTTCCAGGAACTTGTTTTGCCTGCATCTCGGGTCTAACCCCTTGTATTCTCCCCAACTGCAACAATCTCTGTGTCCTAATGAATATAATCCCCCAGGTTTATAACTATCTAGGGCTTAAGGGCAGGGAGCTCTTCGACTTGTTAAAAGTACCAGAACCAGGTCACCGAGTATATAAAAAGGCCCGTTTATCCAACTTGTACTGCTTACCTGCGGCCCATATATAATCAGTAATTTTAAAAATTAGTAAAAAATAATTCCAAACTGTTAAACTTATAATTTTAAATGCCCCCTACCAGTTAGTGCCTACCCATGAAGAAATTCAAAGATTTGAATTACCATAAAGGAAAGGGAGAAATGTAAGTGTAAAGCCACATTGGAAAAATAGGAATAGAACTACATTGGAAGGTGGGAATTGCAAGTGCCTTCAGATAGATAAATGACTTAACACAGCCTCCAAGGAGAGTGCCTGAAAATAACTTAAGGCGACCTCCAAGGAGAGTGCCAATAAATAACTCAGAACTGCCCACAAGAAAAGTGCCAATAAATATCAGGGGGCTTTTAGAAGAAAAAAATAGATACGCTATCTTCAGCTAACCGCAGTGTTCTGCTTCTGTGCCAGCTTGCTTGCTCTTAAACCCCCACCCCCTCCTAAAAAGCTATAAAAACACCTCTTCCATGAGACTTGGGGCTGCTCTCTCCTCTGAGTAGGATGAGACAGTTGCTGTGCAGCTAATAAAGCTCTCAATTGGAACTATATTCAAAGTCTGAGTCTGGTCAATATCGCTAATCTATAACACCATGACAGCTAGAGGAGAAGGGTGTTCCAGAGAGTTAGAGTGAAGTAAGGGATCCTGGGATCAGTTAACAGGAGAGAATCACTGTTTTCCCCTGTCCCACTTCCCACTTTCCTAAACCCATTATGTAGGCCCAGAGGGACATCTTAGTAATAACCTCTCCAAGAGAAGAGACGATCATCTAGGGAGCAGGAAGGGGAAGGCGATATTGAAGTGGGGCAATAGTTTCAATCCAAACCTCCCGGGTCATCCATGTGAGTGTGGTGGAGGGCTTGGGGATAAATTCACAAACACATTTTTTGTGGCAATGGACTGTAAGGTTTAGGAAGTTCAGGATATTCAACTAAAGACAGTCCTCAACACTTGCTCACTGTCCATCTCCCACATTAGGTATCTCTGGTCCAAGCATGTCAATGTGGTAAGGCTGATGTGGACAGCAATGCTGAGCCTCTGGAAGGCTCCATGAGACGTGCTTGTCCAAGCTGTGATGATAGGGACCAGCATCCTTTTCCAAGGCCATACTTGCTCCTGTAGGGTTGAGATTCTGTGTCCTGGTTCATAAGAGGGATCAAGTTTATGTATATTATCAAAAGAGAATAACTACAATTATGTTTCAATACTTCTCCTTTCCCCAATACATACCTATAGGAGGCAGGATTTTCTTAATATACTTCAACAAAAAACAAAATATTTCTACAGATTGAATGTAGCAACAGAAAACTTACCTGTATCCCATTAAATCCGACATTTAAAAATTTAAAATCTCCCTCCTTTTGTTGAATATAGGTGTTCTTTTTTTTACTATAAAATACAATATTTGCACTCATATATAATGGGAATTGTTATTTTTAGTGCATTAATAAATGCATTTTTCTCAGTTTTAATATATAGTACAGTGACCATCAATAGATAAACCAACATAAAGAACACCAACTTGACATTCTCAATAATATTTCAGTCTGGAAAGATGCTGGGGATATAAAGCTTGAAACCCCTTTCTAGTCAATATTTTGCTGGGAACCCTAAACAGAACACTAAGCAGTAAACACACACACACACACAAGACACAGAGACTGGAAGGAAAGAGGTGACATTATCTATTTGCAGCCAACACGATTATTTATATCAGGGTTTCTCAACCTCCCACTGCATTCAGTCCAGAAAGTTTGCTCTGTGTGGCTGCCCTGTGCCTTATAATCTGTTTAGTAGTGTCTTTACACCCTCACCGTTAAATGCCAGGAGCAGTCCCCTAGTGACTAAAATCAGAAAGGTCTGCAAACATAGCCAAATATCTCCTGGGGGACAAAATAACCCCCAGTGGAGAACCACTGTTCTTGCTATAAAATCTTTCGGAATCTAATATAAAACCACTTGGGAAATATGTACATTTAAAGTTGATGGAGAGTAGAAAGTTAATACATAGAAAGCAATGAAATTCTATAGATTAGCAACAAGTTCTGAAAGATGAAATTTTAAAAATGCATTCTTATTTGCAAAAACAAACTATTAGGGATAAATTAACAAAAAGTTTTAATAGCTGTACACAAAAAATGATTAAACATTGCTAAATAAATTAAATATCCAATTAAATGAAGACCTAATATATTCATTAATCAAATTATTGTTTACAGAATGCTCATTCACCACAAAAGAAATTTATATATTTAAACACAATCTCAATGAACATCCTTGGAAGCATTTTTGTGGAAATTGAAAAGACGTTTTCAAAGCATGTATAAAAATTAAATTGACTTAATATGCTCAACACAATTTAAAAATAAATAAGTTGAACACAATCTCTTTTCCACACTTATACTTTAGTAGTCAAGCTAATGCCATGACATAAGTTTAGTCAATTAAATCAGTGGAGTGAAATAGAATCTACAAATTGATGCAAACATATGCAGTGAATTCATTTTAATAAATGCATTGCTCTGAATATCAGTTTAAGTAGAACTGACATCCTAACATACCTAGTTTTCCAATACATAAACATGGAATGTCCTTCCATTCATTTAGGTCTTCTTTGGTTTCTGTTTCAATATTTTGTAGTTTTCTGAATATAGGTCCATCATGTCCCTGGTTAAGTTTATTCCTAAATATTTGATTCTTTTAGTGGCTATTTTAAATGAAACTTTTTTTCTGATTTCCTACTCAGGCTGTACATTAGTAGTATATAGAAGTGCTAAGAATGACTCTTCTTCCCTGTCATGTTTGATGAACTTGTCTATTAGTTCTAGAAGCTTTGTGGTGGATTTTTCATTACTGTTAACATTTTACTTTTCATGTTTTTTACTTTAAGCAATTCACTTATTAACCTGAAATTAATCTAAAATTATATAGAAGATTTGAACAAGAAATTTTTTTTGCAAGCACCAATGGATTTTTTAAAATAAAAATATATGGAACTTAATAAAACAAAAATGTCTCAACCACAGGCAGTTTATATTCTGTTCAAAATATGGTTAAATGGAAATTAATAATAATGAATGAACAAACTGAAAGTCCCAACATGTTTGGAAATTAAAATAAATTATCATAAATATCACATAGTTCAGATATGAATTAAAAAAGGAATTTAGATAATATGTTAGAGTTCATTTTTAAATACTATGTATCAAAATATATTGGTTGCCAAAAATAAAAGTCAAAGGAAAATTTCTAACTTACAATGCATGATTTATCACAAGAATTTACCAAAATTGATAGAAAACTAAACTCAAAGGAGAAAAATATAAGGAAAAAGAAAACTCAAATTAGTGGAATGGGAAATAAGAATAGACAGAGAGGATGAATGGAAGCAAAGACAGATTCATTGAGACTGATCAATAAAAACAAAGAGAGAGGCATGTCAACATCAGAAATAAAAAGGCTTAATTAAACATTTTTCAACAGATAAAATGATATTTCAAAAGTGGTGTGGATATGGAAATCTCAATGAAACGAACTCATTGTTAATAAAATGTTACCAAATCTGACATAAGAAGAATTAGGAAATTGAATTTAGAATTACATTCACAATTTAAAATCCTAACCATGAACATTCCCACAGAGAAAAATTTGAGCCCCAGAATTTTCAACATATAGTCAATAAAGAATTTTAAAAAGGGTAAAATGATAGGGCCACATAAAACAAACCACTAACATACCCATAGTTTAGATGTACTAATTATAAATCCTAGGTTGTATTTTTACCTTTTTTTTATTTCCAAACACTCACAAACAACTTTTTACTAATTCTCCACAGATTAAACCTAAACTTTCCATTCTCTAACCACATTTTATTCTCTGGTGACATATTCTAGCAATTAACTCCAGGAGTTTGCTCATTATATTTAGTCCATAATAGAGAAATAATAAATTATTTGTCCTTTTATGCCTGGCTTGTTTCACTCACCATAATATCCTCTAGAGGACATCCATGTTGTCATATGTTTCACAACTTCATTTCTTCTCACAGCATGTGTATACAGGCAATTTGTTTATCCATTCATTGGTTGATGGACACATGGGTTGTGTCCTTCTTTTTGTGATTGTGAATACCGTCACTATGAACATTGGTGTGCAGATGTCTGTTCATGTCACTACTCCCAGGTTTTCTGGATACATACCTAATAGTGGTATGCTCGTTCACAGAGAAAATTATTTCTAACATCCCTAGCAACTGCCAATGGCTGTTCCATTCCACATTCCCAACAGTAGCAAATAAGCATTCCTGTTTCTCCACATCGTCTCCAATATTTGCAGTTTTTTTAAAACATTTTAAAATTTTATTGATACCTATTAATAAAGAATAAATCCATCCAAAGAATACAATCTCTGGTATTTAGTATAATCACATATTGGTACATTCATCACCCCAATCATTCCCAGAGCAATTTCATTATTCCAATATTAATAATAAAACAAAAAGAAACAAAGAAAACTTATCAGCTCTCAATGTCTCTATGCCACACCTGCTGTACATAGCTGCCATTCTTTTATCTTCTGTCTAGAATATTTGTATTTAGATTTTGTAAAAACAATCACATATATTCAATACCACCCATATTAAAGTTTGACATGAGTTTTTACTATCTTGTAAAGCCTCATGTTATGGTTGTTTTCAGCTTTCCTTCCAGTAATATTCATGAACTTAGACTTTCCCTTTCAGTCACTGTCACACCTTTATAATAGCTCTGTTAGTTGGAAAATATCATGGCATGATTTAACAATATGTATTTTTTTTCCTTTCAGGCTGCAGCACACCCTTTACTATCTATGGTATTTCTGATCTTTGGGTAACATATTCTACTAGTTTTTGTTTGTCCTTCAAGACCTTGAACTCACCCTCAGTTTGGAAGGACAGTTTTGCAGGATACAGAATTCTTGGCTGGTAGTTTTGCTCTTTCAGTACCTTAAATACATCATACCACTTTCTTCTCGCCCCCAAGGTTTCTGATGAGAGGTTGTCACTTAATCTTACCAAGTTTCCCTTGTATGTGATGCATTGCTTTTCTCTTGCTGCTTTTAGAATCCACTCTTTATCTATGATATTTGTCATTCTGAATAGAAGGTGTCTTGGCGCAAGTCTATTTTTGATTTATTCTGTTTGGGGTGATTTGTCCTTCTTGGATTTGACACTTATATCCTCCATAACGGTTGGGAATTTTCAGTCATTATTTCTTCAAATTCTCTTTCTGCTCCTTTTCCATTCTCATCTTCTTCTGGGACACCAATGTTGGGAATGTTTGTGCATTTTGCATTGTCATTCAACTCCCTGAGACTCTGTTTCATTTTTTCCATTCTTTTCTCTTTCTGCTCTCCTGACTTTTCCAGTTCAGATGTTCTGTCTTCAAAATCACTAATTCTTTGAGCAACTCAGTTCCGCTCTTTTGTGCCAATCATTTACTTTTAATCTCACCTATCATGTCTTTCATTCCCATAAGGTCTGTTACTTTACTTTCCAGGCTTTCCAATTGTTCTTTATGATCTCTCAGTGTTTTCTTAATATCTTTTATTTCTTTAGCCATGCTTTCTTAAATTCTTTAAAATGATTTAGGAGAGTTGTGTGATTATCACAGATTAATTGTATTAAATCCTGTATCTCTTTAGGATCTTTGGTTATTTCTTTTGTCTGGCCATCTCTTTGTGTTTCCTAGTATGACCTGTAATTTTTGCTTGATGTCTAGCCGTATGAATATGTTGGTGGATTTATTCAGGTGGCCAATTTATCTCTCTATTGCTTATTGTCCTGTTTTCCCAACAGTTTTTTTTGATAGTTGGTTCAATTGATTCTAGGTCTTTAAAACTGCCGACCCTAAGTTACAAAAATCAGGCCAGGGCTCCACTAGTGGAGCACAGATTTTTTCCAATGGTAGGATATAGAGAAAAACATTTTTGTCCATGCAATGTCCATATTGGCCAGCAGATGACACATGGCAGTGCACCTTACCATGGAGGTGTTTCAACTTGGACTTTCCTGTGTTTCTGTGTTGAATCTCGAGAGCAGAGTTTCAGAGCAGGTTCTGCTGGTCCAATTCACTGAAGAGAAGCATTCCAAGTCCCCCTCCATTTTCCCTCAAAACAGCTCTTGGGGAAAAAGAGGTCTGTTCCCCTCCAATTGGCTTCAGGAAGCCAAGAATTTTATCCCCACTTAATATCTTGTTGGGGGGGAGGGGAATATTTCCTGCTTCACTAGGGGCTTAGTGAACTTTTTTCCTTTTGGCTTTTTGGTCTCTCTGTCCCTCACCCACCTGGAAGTTGTGTAGTTCTGTCCTAGTCTGCTGACCCCCAAAGGAGGTCCCCCAGGTAGCTTTGACCCTTTCTCTATTGTTCTTCTGAGATTATTGTGCTATGTCTCTTAGTCTGATGCCACCTGCTCACAGTTCTCCTCTCCTACATTTTAAAATTGAAATATACTTCACACACCAGAAAATTCACTTTTAGCATAAACAATTCTGTAGTTTAAAATAAATTTATAAACTTGTGCAGTTATTTTCAAAATGATAATATCCCATAAAAAATTTTCATATCCCTTGAGTTACTCTATAGTCCCTTATCCCCAATCTCCTGGCAAACAATATTCTAATTTTCTTTATATATGTATTTGCCAATTTGGGACATTATATATAAAATGTATCATATGCTGTAGTCATTTGATATTGTATGAATTCCAAAAATAGATATTGGATTATGCTTGTAAACTGGTCTGTCCCTCTGGGCATATTAGTGTATATTGGATTCAGAGATTTTGTTTTTACTTGGTTAAATGGTTAAGGCTTTCATTGGGCAATGTCAGTAGGATGTTGAGTCCCTGTTCCCTTGGAAATAATACTGCAGAGAAGGGAGTTGGAGTTTTGATATTTGAGTTTAATGTTGGAGTTTTGAGCTGGCACCCAGGAATTGAACACACAGGAGAAGAACACAGAGGAATAAACACAACTCCTTAAATACAGCAGAAGCCCAGAGGACAGAGTCAGATCCATTCACAAGATTGTCTACAGCTGAGCTTGTTAGAGTACACCAGCTGAGTGGGGAAAGAAAACCAAGAAGCCAGAACTCTTGGAAGAAGTTAACAGTCATCTTGCCCCAACATGTGGAAATAGTCTTTGATGAGGGAAGTAACTTATGCTTCATGGCCTAGTGACTGTAAGCTTCAACTTAATGTATATATCCTTCATGAAAGGCAACAGTCCAAATTTCAAAGAGCAATTTGGCTGGCTAGAAAAATAAGGAAAGAGCCAATGCTGAAGTTGAGGCAGAAATTCTTCTACTGACTCAGAAATCCTCAGTTTTGGTTTTTAAGTCTTCCAGCTGATTGTGTGAGGAGACTCCCTATACTGCAGAAAGCAATCTCCTTCTTTGATTATAGACATAACCCACTAATTATCAATGCAAATTCAATATACAAAATTCCCTCACAGTAGCCAACAGAGTAGTACTTGACTAAACCAATGGACTATAACCTAGCAAGCTGACACATGAAATTAGCCATCAAAATCTCTTTTTCTGTATTCCCTCTTTTATTTTATTGATATATTGGACAGTCAATGTCAAAAACTGTCTATCTTGATGACATTAGCTTTGTAGTAAATCTTGAGTTATGTAGTGCACATCTCTACTTATATTCATTTTCTACTCTGGCTATTTTTGCTTGTGTTTCCTTTGTATATTTTAAATTGGTGAGAAAATTACATGTTAAAATGGTGGGAGTGTGATTAGGATTATCCTGGATCAATAAATAATGACTGTGATATCTTAAGAATATTGAATGTATCAGTCCTTGAACATGATACATCACTTCATGTAATTAAGTCTACTTTTATTTCTCTCAGCTACATTTCATAGCTATTATAGTTTTCTACATTTCTTGTTAAATTTATTCCTGATCATTTATTATTTTATAGTACTTTAAATGAAATTATGCCTGGTTATAATTTCAAATTATTCCTTTCTAGTATATAGTAATCAATGGATTTTTTTCACACAATAATGTATTCTAAGACCTTTTATAAAATCCTTTATTAGTCCCAATTTTCTGAGACTCATTAGCATTCTGTGTACATGATAATTTAGTATTTAAGAACAGATTAATTCTCTATTTTTATGCTTTTATCTTGTCTTATTAATCTTGTTAGCATCTCAAGTGCACAGTTGATTAGAAGTGGTAAAGGCATCATATTTGTACTCAATTATTTACCATTAATTATGACAATAAATGTGTGGATTTTTTGGGTAGATGTCCCTTTATCAAAGAGAGGAAGTCCCTTTTTTGTCATGTATGCTTAGTGTTTTTATCTTGTAAGTTGAATTTTTCAAATGTTTTTTCTTCACCCATAGAAGACATCATATGTTTGTGTTGTTATTCTGTTAATATGATGGATTCATGGATTTTCTAATGCTAAATTAACTGCAATCCTGAGATAAACCTGCTTAAGCATGATATAGTATCCTTTTTTTACATATGTAAAATGGCAATTTTTAAAATTTTTTTACACTTTTAAAAATTAAAATTAATAGATCACAAAGAATGTTATTATTAAAAAACAAAAGAGGTTCCCATATAACCAACTCCCCACCCCCCCACCTCCATCATTTTCATAAATTGTATTTTTGTGAAGATATATGCATCACAGAAAATGTTATAGTATTCTTTATATTTATTGCTGAATTTGACTTGCTAGTATTTTGTGAAGGATTTTTGCATCTGTGATCATAAGTAATGTTGGTCCATATTTATCTTTCCCTGTAATTGTTTTTGATAAAGTTTCAATATAAGGATTTGCTGGTCTCCTAAAATGAGTTGAGGTTTCCTCCCTCTGTTTTCTGAAAACATTTGTACAAGTTTTATATTATATTCCCCTTAAATGTTGGATAAAATTTACCAATAAAACCATTTGGACATTGCATTTCCTTTGTGAGACGATTTCTGATAACAAGCTCAGTTTCGCCGACAGAGTGTCAGCCTTCTTTTAATATCACATTTTCCCACTCTTATAAGTTGTGTTTTTCAGGGCATTTATCCATTTTACCTAAATTGTTTGATTTTGGCATGAAATTGGCATGGCATTTCTTTAATATCCTTTTTATGTCTGCATGATCGCTAGTAATAGAAACTTTTATTCATGATCTTGGCAATGTGAACTTCAACCTTGCTAACAGCTTATCAATTTAACCAAGATTTAAAAATATCTAACAATTGGCTTTGTCATCTATTATTTGCTTTTTTCAAAATATTTATGTATTTATTATTTCCTTCCTTTTATTAACTTTGGGTATAATTTTTAAAATCTTTTCTAATTTATCAAAGTCAAAACTTACATGATTGCTTTTAAGCTTTTATCCTTACTAACAGAATTTTTCTCATGTCCCTTCTTTACCTACATCCTAAAATTTTCCGTATGCTTTATTTTCATTATCATTTAATTCTAAATGGTTAACTTCCTTCATCATTTCTTTTTTAATTAATTTAATCCATGAATTATTTTAATATTTGTTAAAAAATAATAGCCTATTACTGGAGTCTTTTATAAGAGAAGGGAATTCAGACAGAGAGAGAAAATCACACAAAGTAAAAACTGAAATCAAAACCCAGGAGAGAAAGAAGAGATCAGGAGACACCACCATGTGTCTTGCCATGGGACAAGTTAAGGACCAAAGGTCACCAGCGACCATCCACAGAGCACCATAGTTTTGAGGAGAAAAAGAGTTGCCTTGATGATGCATTTTCCCAGTCTCAAAACCATAAGCTAATAAATTCCCATTGCTTAATCTGTCCCATTTCATGGTATTTGTTTGGAGAGGCCTAGAAAATTAAAATAGATTTTGGTACCAGGACAGTGAGGTGCTAATATTGCAAATACCAAAAAATTTGGAAATGGCATTGAAATTTGATCATGGATTGATAGAAAAGGCCTAGACCAGTTTGAAGAAACTGTTCTCAGGAATATGGATGCCAAAGGTAATTCTGATGCGGCCTTAGAAGAAAATGACGATTGTGGAATTCAAAACTGGTGGAAAGATGATCTTTATTTTAAAGTGGCAGAGATCTTGGCAAAATTGAGTTCTGATATCAGATTGATGACAGAACTTGAGAGGGTTGAACTTGAATATTTAGATGAGAAGATTTCCAAGGTAAGTGTGGAAAGTTTAGTCGGCTTTCTCCTTGCAAATTATAGTAAAATATGAGAGGAAACAGATAGCCGAGAACTGAACTCCTGGACACAATGAATCCAGAAATTGAAGGTTTGGAAAATTCTGAGTTTTTGGAAAGTGAGTCCCCAGAGAATAATGTTCCATCCAAGAGGTTAAATGCACATGCCACCAGTTAGCAATTCCAGGGAAGCCAAGATTGGAAATGCAGTTATCCTGGAGGGTGGGCCTTCCACCCCATTGTTCAGGAAGAGTGCTACCACCCCAGTGTTAGAGAGGGTGGAGTCTATACCCTGGAGATTGCAGAGAGTCTGGACACCAGCCCAGTGTTGTGAGAGGGTGGGTCTGTGCCCCAGCACTTGTGGAGAGCCTGGTTGCCATCCCATTGCTTGGGGAGCATAAAGCCTTCACCCCAGTGTTTGGGGAGAGCATGGCCAATGTGCAAGCACTAGGAATGTGTGGGGCTGCCACTCCATCAGACCCAGAGGAAAAAGCATCATTTTATAGATAACTTACAGGCCTTGAAATCTACTATTGCATGTCCTGCAAGGTTTCAGAATTGTTTGCAAACCATGACCCCTGTTTTCCTTCCATTTTTCCTCTATGGGAATGGACATGTTTATCCTATGCCTGTCCTTCCATTGTGTATTGAAAGTAAATAACTTGTTCTCTAGGTTTCACAGGTCCACAGATGAAGGGAAGTGTGCCACAGGATAGACCACATCCATAACTGATTTAGATGAGATTTTAGACTAAGTATTGTTTCTGAAATGACTTAAGACTTTTGGGATATTGTAATAAAATTAGTGTATTCTGCATATAGAAAGAACATTTTTGGGGGTCTACTGGGGGGAGTGTAGTGTTTTGAAGTTGTTATGTATCACAGGAAAATCAGTTAAATTTATTCCATTCCTGTGAGTGTGAACACATCGCTATCAGGACCTTTTGATGAGGCTATTTTAATTAAGATGTGACCCACCTCAGTCAGAATGTATCTTAATCATCTTCCTAGAGTCCTGTATAAAAGGAGGAAATTCAGATACAGAGAGAATGCCACAGAAAGTAAAAAGCTAAAACAAATGAAACCTGGAAGAGAAGGACAAGACCAGGAGATACCACAAGGTGGCTTCCATGTGACAAGTTGAGCACCATGGGTCACGAACAGCCAGCCCCCAAACACCACAGTCTTGGGGAGAAAATATTCTCTTGATGCCTTGATGTGGACATTTTCCCAGCCTCAAAACAATAAGTTAATAAATCCCCATTGCTTAAGCCAGCCCATTTCATGGTATTTTCTTAAGCAGCCTAGACACTAAAACATTATGCTTTCAGCACTTTGAAAATCATGGATTTTTCTGTTGCAGCTGAGCATATACTCCATTTTGGTGAATGTCTGCAGTGCAAACATACATATACGCAAAAATGTGCATTCAGAAATTGTTAAGTGTAGTGTAGTTTGATAATTTGATAGCATCATTATAATCTTTATATTTCTCTATTGAATTTTTATTAAATATTTAAGTGCTTTTATTTTACCTTTATTTTTGTACAATATTTTCACATCATATAGAATTCTCTTTGAAATTTAAAAGTTTTTTTTGCACCAAGTTAAAGCATGTTCCTGCATTCCCTTTTCTTGCTGCTGCCATTGGTCCAGGTGAGAAGTCAGGATTATTTGTATTTTTGTTCCATTATGTATGTGTTGCTATTAAGCTTGTCCAGGCAATTTTTAATTTATTAGAATTTCAATTCTAGAATTATAATTGTTTTTATATTCTATAATTTTGCTTATAATTCCATCTATTTATGAATTATTCATAGAGTTTTTAATCTTTGAATATATTTATATTAACTGCACTAAAGTTCTTCCTTCTTGATCACTATATCTGAGTTCCTTCTGCTTTATTTTCTATTGATGATTTTTTTCCTCTGGAAAATTGGTCAAATTTTTCTGTGGTTTTTTTTTTTTTGCTTGTTTTTTTTTTTTTTTTTGCATGTCTACTGATTTTTGATTGGGTACTAAACAGTACAGCTGATATTTATAAAGACTGCATTCTATTGTGTTCCCGTGATGAGTCAGCTTTGTTTTAATGTTGAACGTATAAGTCAATCTCTGCCTCCCCTGTATTAGGCAGCTGCCAAAATTTCTACTCATTTTTTTAACCTTCTACCTACTATAGTTTACCAAAATCCCTGTGTTCTCCTCATGTATTCAGAGGTTAAGCAGATAGTCACTGTAGCAGTTTCATATAGTTATGAATTTCAAAAATAATTGGATTATGTTTGTAATCTGGTCTATTACTGAGTATGACTGAGTTATGATTGCAGCTTTGATTGGGCCACATCATTAGGGCATTGCATCCCCACCCCTTGGTGGGTGGGGACTCACAGATAAAAGGCATGGCAAAGGACAGAGTTGGAACTTTTGATGCAAAGGTTTCTTGATGTTGGAGTTTGATGCTGAAGACTTAAGCTGGAGCCCCAGAAAGTAAGCTCATAAGAGAAAGTGAAGCCAGCCCCAGGAAGCAGCAAGATCTGTGAAGAAAGGAACTTGAACCCAGAGAATAGTAAGACCCTGGAAGGGAGGAACCCAGAAGGCCTGAATCCCCACAGCTATCAGCAGCCACCTTGCTCCAACACATGGAGATAGACTTTGGTGATGGAAGTAACTCATGCTTGATGGCCTGGTATCTGTAAGCTCCTACCCCAAATAAATACCCTTTATAAAAACCAACCAATTTCTGGTATTTTGCATCAGCACTCCTTTGGCTCAATAATACAGAATTTGGACAGAGGAGACAGGATATGCTTTTGCAATTACCAAAATGCTGTGATGGTTTTATAAATGGGTAAGGTGTATTTTTTGGAGGAATTGTGAGATGCTTGATAGAAAAGGCCTAAATTGTTTTTGCAGAGACTGTTGATGAGAACATGGATGCTAAAGAGACTTTTTCTGATGCCTTAGAAGTAAATGATGAAACTATTTTTGGAAACTGGAGGAAAGGCAATCTGTGTTTTAAAGCTACAGAGAACTTAGCAAGATTAACTCCTAGTATTTTATGGAAGGCAGAATTTGAAAATGGCCAGCCTGGACATTTAGCTGAAAAATTTCAAAAGTAAAGCCAGAGAATGTGATTTGGCTTCTGTTTGCAGCTTATGGCAAAATGCTAGATGAGTGAGATAAGCTGAGGACTGAACTTTCGGGCACAAAGAAACCAGAAAATGATTCTGGAAATTCCGGGCTTCTGGAAATTGAGCTTCCAGAATAAAGTGCCCCATTGGAGGACTTAACTAAACTTGGAACTTGTAAATCAGGATTGAAGATACAGTAATCTAGGAAAAACTTGTGGAAAGTCTTACTATCTGATGGCTTGGACCCCTGCTTCCTGCATGCTAACTCAACAGACTTGTTGAGAGAGCTACATGAACAAAACTATTGTCAGCCTGGAATAAAAGGGACATGGAAAGGAAGGAATGCAGGGGAAATGACTTCAAGAGGAAAACCATGGAAGCTGAGATCTGGAAATAGGACATCTCCTTGGACAAGAGAAGAATCCTACCCATGTATACAGAGAGGGTGAGTTTACCTGAGCAGTTGAAGAGGGTGGATGTGCCTGGCTGATGTTCTGGGAGCATTTTGTTGCCCCAGGGTACAGGGAGAGTGGATCACATTCCCCAAGAATTATGCCATTTAAGGTGGGTACCCCACAGGTCTGAGAAGGGTGGACCTGTCCCCTATGGATTAGGGAAGGCTGGGTGATCAACTCATTGTTCTGAGATGGTTGAACCAGTATGCCAAATGTTAGGGAAGGTCAGGTGGTCAACTCGTTGATCTGGGTTGAACCTGTTTGCTAAAGGTTGGGGGGATTGTTGTCTACACGTCACTGTACTAGGCAGGTTAAGACTCTAACTCAAAGATTGGGTAAGGTGTGGCAATCACCCCAACACTCTGGGAGGGTGAGGTCTGGAGTTTGGTCAACACCCAGGTGATTGATGATGGTGGAACCAAGAAAATGGCTGTTGGGCAAGCATGGGAAAAGGGTGGGTTCCATAAGGCACCAAGGAGAAGAAACCATCATCTTAAAAATGACTAAGACTGAAATCAAATGGAGTATGCCCTGCAGGTTTATTGAATGGTAGAGGACCCATGACTCAGTTTACTTCCCAATTTCTCCTTATTGGAATGAAAATGTTTATCCTTTCTACATTTGTGTATTGGAAAGAGCTAAATTGTTTTGTAAGTTTCAGAGATCTATAGTAGATGATTTAGTGCTTGCATTGTTACTGACTTAAGGTTTATTTGAATATTGTAATGTCATTTTGGAATTCAGAGGGTGGAGCGTAGCAGTTTGGTATAGATATGAATTCTAAAAACAGATACTGGATTATGTTTGGAATCTGGTCTATTATTGTGCATGACTGAGTTATGATTAGGGCTTTGTTTGGACCTTGTCATTAGGGCATTGAGTCCCCACTCCTTGGTAGGTGGGGACTCACAGATAAAAGGCAAGGCAAAGGACATAACTGGGGCTTTTGATGTGAGGGTTTTTGATGTTGGAATTTTGATGTTGGAGTTTGCACACAGAGCACACAGAGAAGATAAGCCAGCCCCAGGAAGAGAGGATGCCTGCACCCAGGAAGAAGCAAGCCTTGGGAAGAAATGAAACTTGAACCCAGAGAGAAGCAAGACCATAGAAGGGAAGAACCCACAGGAAGCCTGAACCCTCACAGCCATTGGCAGCCATCTTTCTCCAATTTAAGGAAATAGACTTTGGTGAGGGAAGTAACTTATGTTTTATGACCTGGTATCTGTAAGCTCCTACCCCAAATAAATACTCTTTATAAAAACCAACCAATTTCTGGTATTTTGCATCAGCACCCCTTTGGCTGACTAATAAAGCCACATATTTAGGTGAATTTTGAATGCAGATTTCTGGGGTCCATTTTTTTCTGTGGCTTCCTTCCTCCCCAAATTTCCCTGTTAATTTTCTGCCTTTTAACCGCAACTTTATCTTCGGATCTCAACCCAGTGTTCCTAAAGCTTTCTTCCCTCAGAGCTGCCCTCACTTGGAGAGTGTCTTCTGTCAAAAAGCCACAAACACAGTATTTATATGTAGCATTTCATACTTCAATGGGAGATTACCATCTAGTTTCTGCCTACATTCTGTTGTTTGCTAGTACTTTCAAATTTCAAATAGATTTGCTTTCCTAGTTGATTTTTTTTTTCTTTTTCTGTTTTTCATAGTGTTGGTACTAACAAGCTACTGCCGTTACCCCAAAGACTGTTAGAACTACAAACATTCTTGATTATTAATTATCTCTTGAATTATGAGTTTATTAATGATAAATCTGTTTTATTTGTATTTACTGTTGAATTTTATCTAGTCTTATTTCTTCTTTTGGTCTATCTGTGCGTTTGTTTCCTATTGTTATATTTTGCTTGGAGCTTCAGATCAATGGCTATTTGATGTAAACATAATTACCAATTTTGTTATTTAGCTTCTTTGATATAGGGATGAGAGAACCAGGATTAAGACCAATCTCAGCAGTGAGCTCTATATTTGTGAATCTGGTACATCTGCATAGATTCATCTACAATGAAGATGCCTGTTGTAGGTGTCTCTGGTTTCTTTCCTAGAGCTGGCATTTATCACGTCAGGAAAAGGTTTCCCCCTGACTTACTGCTTAGGTTAGCCACAGCAAAAATCCATTTAACTTCCTTTGCAGTTATTTTGCTCAAAGTTTAAATGAGGTGTTATAGGAGCAACCCCAACAGTCCCTGCCCCGGCGGCCCCGAGCGCTGGCCTTGCCGCTGAGGTGGAAGGAGCCCCGACAGGAGCCCATCGGGCGCCCAGCAGGGTGGCCCCCTCTGTCCGCCCCGGAGCGGCGTGGCTCGTAGAGTTGGAGAGTTATCGGGTATATTAATGTCTTATTGATAATGGCAGAACATCCACCACTGCTGGATACAACTCAGATTTTAAGTAGTGCTATTTCTCTTCTATCTGCTGCTGTTGTAAGTGCAGATGGAACACAATGGGTTATTCTGGTACAAGTTAACCCACGGGAAGCCATTACGATAAGAAGAACAGATGGACAGTTTCAGTGCATTACAGGTCCTGCTCAGGTTCCAATGATGTCCCCAAATGGTTCTGTGCCTCCTGTTTGTGTGCCTCCTGGACATGCCCCACAGGCTATTGAAGACAATGGTGTTCTCAGAGTTGTTGTGGTGCCCCAGGCACCAGAGTGCCATCCTGGCAGTCACACAGTAACACACCATTCTCCCCATCCTCCTCCACCTGGCTTCATTCCTGTCCCAACCATGATGCCCCCTCCACCACGCCATATGGACTCACCAGTGACCGGAGCTGGAGACGTGGCAGCACAGGACATGCCACAGTACCAGTCTTCTCAAGTATACGGAGATGGAGTTGTTCACTCTACACATGGAAGATCTAACTTAACAGATGAAAGATCTAGTAAAACATATGAACGTTTGCAGAAAATATTAAAGGATCACCAAGGAACACAAAGATAAAATGAGCAGTCCACTGTCATCACCCCAGTGATGCCCTTCTCCCTCCAGAGAACATAATAGACTTATAAAAGGGCAGAATGCCAGTGCTACAAATACAGGATGCGCCAAGAACAGATCAGGAAAAGGAAAAGGTGGTGCACAAGTTGATACAGAAACAGAAGAAAAAGATGAAGAAACTAAAGCATTTGAAGCACTTCTTTCCAACATTGTCAAGCCAGTGGCCTCAGGCAAGGACAGTAGTACTTACCTGGACACCTCCTTCCAGCACCATGAATGGAGAAACAGATGAGATCACTGCTCCAGAATTCTATGGATATGAAATTCTGGTTTCAAGTGCTGGAAGAGACGGGAAATATAAAAGTGTATATGCTGTAGAAGAAACATCTGTCACCGTGAGTGATCTCAAGCCAGCTACAGATTACCACCCCAAAGTACATGCAGAATACAATTCTATAGAAGGCACTCCTTCAGAAGCTGAAAGCTTTACCACTTTGTGCTGTGAACAGGATACTAATCCAAGAATAGCCAATGGGACCAAAAATTCACTCATTATGCAATAGGAAGGCACCCAGGAACAATGGTTCTAAAACCAAAAGCTTTATTTTAGAATGGGATGAGAGAAAAGGAAATGAAGAATTTTGTCAGTGTGACATGGGCCCACAGAAGCAATTTAAGATTACTAAATTGTCACCAGCAATGAGTTGTAAATTTAGACTATCAGCCAAAAATGACTATGGTACAAGTGGTTTTAGTGAGGAAGTCTTATATTATACCTCGGGCTGTGCCCCCTCTATGCCAGCAAGTCCTGTATTAACTAAAGCTGGAGTTACTTGGTTATCCTTACAGTAGAGTAAACCCTCAGGAACACCATCAGATGAAGGAATTTCTTACATTTTAGAGATGGAGGAAGAAACTTCAGGATATGGTTTTAAACCTAAATATGATGGAGAAGATCTTGCTTACACAGTGAAAAATCTCAGATGTAGTACAAAGTATAAATTTAAGGTTACTGCTTACAACTCAGGAGGTAAAAGTAATCCAAGTCAAGTTGTAGGATTTGCTACATGCCCTGATAAACCAGGAGTACCTATAAGGACTTCAGTTAAAGGAAAGGTACATTCACACACTTTTAAAATTACTTAGGACCCACCAAAAGACAATGGAGGGACACCCATCAATAAATACGTAGTGGAGATGGCAGAAGGTTCTAATGGAAACAAATGGGATGTGATATACAGTGGAGCTAGTAGGGAACATCTTTCTGAATGATTGAATCCAGGCTGCTTCTATGGTTTACGAGTTTACTGCATCAGTGATGGAGGACAGAGTGCGATATCTGAACGTTTACTTGTGCAGACTCCAGCCATGCCTCCTGGTCCATGCCTCCCTCCCAGATTACAGGGTAGACCCAAAGCAAAAGAAATACAGTTATGATGGGGACCGCCTCAGATTGATGATGGATCACCCATTTCCTGTTACGGTGTGGAAAAGTTTCCTGTAGAAAAAGATGAACCCAGAGAAGTTTACCAGGGCTCTGAAGTAGAATGTAGAGTGAGCAAACTTCTTTCTGGAAAGACATACAGTTTCAGACCACATGCAACTAACAAAATGGGGTTTGGACCGTTTTTAGAAAAATGTGATATTACCACAGCCCCTGGGCCACCAGGTCAATGTAAACCCCTCAGGTGACATGCAGATCTGCAACTTGTGCACAAGTGAACAGGACGGTCCTGTTGAGTGATGTAACTGATGTCCCTGAGTATCGACTGGAGCGGGGAGGAGTTGAAGGAAGTGTGCTGATGTGTTACCGGGGGCCTGGTCTCAGTTATGAATTAAAAGGACTTTCTCCAGCAACCACCTATTATTGCAGGGGTCAGGCCCCGAGTGCTGGCAGCGCAGGTCCGTTCAATGAAGTGGTGGCCTGTGTGACTCCACCCTCAGCTCCTGCCGTTGTGACACGTCTTCAATTAATAAGTGACGACAATGCAGAAAGCCTATATTATTCACCTTCTACTTGCCTTGCCATCAGCTGGGAAAAGCCTTGTGATCATGGGTCTGAAATCCTCACCTACTGCATAGACTTTGGAGATAAACAGCCTTTGACAGTGGAAAGGTTACAAGCTCTATTGTAAACAATTTGCAACCAGATACAACGTACAGAATAAGAACTCAAAACTTGAATAGCCTTGGAGCTGGTCCTTTCAGCCACATGACAAAATTAAAAACAAAGCTCCTCCCTCCCGATCCACCTTGTCTGGAACGTGTTGCCTTTAACCACCAGAACCTTAAACTGAAATGGGGAGAAGGACCCCCAAAGACATTGTCAACAGATTCTATTCAGTACCACCTTTAGATGGAAGCCAAGAATGGCAGGTTTGTATCCTTGTGCAGAGGACCATGTCATAGATACAAAGTACAAAGTCTCAACGAATCATCATCCTATCAATTTTGTATTCAAGCTTGTAATGAAGCTGGGGAAGGCCCTCTCTCCCAAGAATATATTTTCACTATTCCAAAATCTGTCCCAGCTGCCTTGAAAGCCCCCAAAATAGAAAAAGTAAACGGTCACATTTTTTATATTACTTGGGAATGTTTACAACCAACGAAAGATGATCCAGTTATTTACAGTCTTCAAGTTATGGTGGGCAAATATTCAGAATTCAAGCCTGCAGCTGAACTGTGAATATCGTTTCCATGTGTGTGCCAGTCGCCAGTGCCAAGGTGCTCCTAGCGGGCATCAGGACCTTGTGGGCGCCTCCAGCAGTACAGCGCTCTTCATCCCCCAGAGGACTGAGCCACCAGCGGGTACCAGAGACACTGTGAAAAGCACCAGGGCCCCGTGGGCACTCACCTATGAGCAGTTTGTAGCTGTCATCATTGTGCTGTTTGCTTTCTTTTCCATCTTGATTGCCTTTATCATTCAGTACTTTGTAATCAAGTGAAAATATAACTTTATTTTTTCAATGTGTTACTACACTTTGTTATGAACTAAAATTACGTCTGTATTGCTTTTACAAAAACAGTGGCATTTGGCACTGGCATTGAGGCTACAGCACATCATTTTTGCCATGACAATGCTTGTATTTTATGTAGAGGCTGGCATTTTATCAAAATGCAAGCCACAGAAAAATCAGTTTGTTTTCTTTGTTTGGTTGGGGTTTGTTGATTTTGGCTTTTTGGTTGTTTTTTTCCTCCTTTTTCTTTTGACAGATCTTCTCACAGAACAAACTTTCTAAAAGACAACAGTAGATAATTGACATTTTGACCAGGTAGCATGAGTATAACAGTGATGACCTGATCTGCTTTTTAAAAAGATTATTACTAAGTGAAAAATTCAGAATTAAAAAATAATATATATATATAAGCTAACATGCTTTATAAAAATGTTAAAGTCTGATGCTGTGAAAACAATCTAGTGCTATATTTCTTCCTCCTCATTTGTCTTAATTATTTGGTAAGTGGGACTATGATGAATAACTGGAGGGCATAGAAAGCAAAAATCTGAAAGAAAAAATATGCATGAAAAAAGAAACTTCCTGTTTGATAAATGTGGAGTTCTTCACTTCAAGTATATTTTCATAAATTCATAAATAAGACACTTAAAGAAAGCACAGATAGTTTACTTGGAAAAAATATTTCAGTGTTTACTCATAAAGTACCTCTTCAGGTCTTGAAAACATGAAAAGGAAGAGGGAAGGCCTTTAGAATGTTACTTTTTTAAAGTAATCATAACTATTTTGAAATTTCAAACCTATTTAATTTGGCTTCTGTTTGGTGAGCCCTTGAGCTACATTTATGGGTATAAGGGTATATATATAAACCATACATAGGAAGAGTATAAATAAATGAATACACACACATATATTCATGTCTATTTGGTATAGGCCAGTTTTGAAGAACTCCCACAAGTTTTGCTTCTCCTGTAACTATTGCCATCGCCATCAGAATTCCTAATCAAACCTAACATTTTTGTTTGGAGCACCAAATCTGAAGACAAAATTTGTACCGGTAAACTCCAAGCCGCTTTCTTTCTTGAAAAACAAATGTTTAATGTAATGTCTGTTTGGATACTCTTCCAAATTGTTGATTGCAGGGGGTTAATGTTTCATTAGAGCACTTTGCAATTGCATAATTCATTAATGTTTTATGAGCTTGCATTTGTGAGTTATTGGATGATCAGGCTTAATTTTGTCAAGTACTCCATTGTACATCTTGCCTGGGTGTCAATGACTGCCAGCAATATATCGTTTGAAATGAAACTCTCTAAAATTCTTGTTTTATCACACCTGTTATCTGTAAAACACTTGTAACTAGCTTTTTAATTTATTATGTGAATTGTAGGATAGTGAAACACTAATTTTTAGTTGCTTAGGTCAGCAGTTTAGTGATTACTATGCACTGTCGGTCTTTGGAAAAAAGAACATGTTTTGTGCTTTGAAGATCTCTGAAGAATCCCTTATTAGAATGGGCATACATTGTAACTGCTTTATGACACATGATTTGTGCTGTAGAAGAAACATTAACTTTGTTCAAAAAAGAAATGGATAAACTTGGCCTTTCTGAGTGGTAAGAATGATCTGTCACTATAATATACTATAGTTTTACATTTTATTTAAATCCAATTTCTTGTGTGTAGGCTGATGACCATCTCCCAAAACAACAGTGATTGCAACTGTTTTCTAGAAACTTCTTAAAACTGCCACATTTGGCTGTAAAAATGTGTTTGAGTGTAATAGTCCAGAGATTTCTATATCACTAAATGTCTAAAAGAGTGAAATTGCCACTGTGGCAGGTTATAGTGGCTTATGTTTTTCATAGTAAACTCAAATGAACTCCTATTTTTGATAGTAAATGTCATTTAATAGTGTATTTGCCATTTGAGACTCACTGCAAAATTAATGCAGAGGAGAAAATTTTTAATGTAATCTTGATTTTACCTCATATATTGTACATTCCAAAAACTCTAAACTTTTTAAAGATTAACACTACCAAACATATAACTTTAAAATTGTATAAGGTTGAACTTCATACAAATGAAAAAAATCTAATAAAAAATACATAAACTATGTAGCAAAAGTGTCTTTACAATCCAAGAAAAATAAAAGTTGTATCATTCTTTTTTGAAAAAAAAAATCCCCCATTTTATGTGTACAATTCAATGAGCTTTAGTGAATGTACACCATTGTGCAACCTTCACCACAATCCAGTTTTAGAACACTTCCATCACCCCATAGATCCCTCATGTTCAGCTTTGCAGGCAATCCTCTCTCCCACCACCAACGCAAAGAAAATACAGTTTTCTAGAAATTTCACATAAATAAAATCACACAATATGTGGTCTGTTATGCCTACATTATTTCACTTAAAATATTTTTGATATTCACCCATGTTTTTGTATCAGTAGTCTGTTCCTTTTTCTTATGGGGTAGGATTCCACTACAGTAATATACCACATGCACAGTTGATGGACACTTGGGTTGTTTCCAAGTTTGAGGTTTTCTTTTTTATTGCTCATAATTTTAATGTTGTAAATGTAGTAAAGGGGCACCAGAGCTATCCCTGTGGTCTGATATAATAACTCCCATTACCTCCCCAAAGTATAAGGTTTAGTGTGGGATTTTGATTTTGTGTATTCTTATTTTCCAAGAATAATAAGAAATTCTCAAGAGAATAGTAAGTAGGTTTATTCAATCAGTTTTGCGGCTGAAATTTCCTGGGTTTTTAAACAGTGCCCTTCTATCCCAGGAAGAATTTTTTTTAACGTTGTCTGTTTGTATGTTTGTTTTAATATTTTATTATTTAATACATTGGAAATAGGTGAGAAGAGGAAATTTGCTAAATTGCTGTTTCTCTGAAAGTTCTTACTTTAGTTTTTCTCCAAATTTGATATGCAAAATTCTTAATGCCTTATTTTTCTAAAATGCCATTAAGATTATATAAATCACAGCCTGTTTCAAGTCTCTAATAAAACTAAAAGAATATTACATCCCTGTAAATAATTCAAATCACTAAGAAATTATGCATTGACAGTCTAGCTCACACTGTGGACCATTAACTCACAGTATTACTACATACCTTCTTTCATATGGCAAATAGTGGTTTTCTGACAATATGTACATCAAAGTGGTGGTTCAGCAACTGCGGAAAACTTCCTCATCTGATTTTCCACTTTGACAGAAAACTCTGTAAAACCATCTTTTTCTAACCCTAAGAGCCAAAACCATTATCAATTGAATAGCACAGCCTCAGATGGAAACCACCATAAACACGTTAAACTAGTACATGATGTTGACACTCAAAACTCAGAAGAAATCATACCATGCATGATTGATATGATATATAATTGAAGGAAAATTAGAGCCTAGATTTTTCATTCTAAGATCCACTTTTTCAGTGTTTTGCACACTCCATCTATGCTGTGATGGAGAAATAATCACTGGAATAACATGTATTTCAGAAACAATAAAATGGAATTTATATCCATCTTTTATCTCTTAAATTTTAGGTTCTTGGGATAAGTGAAGTTTTAGCCACATAATAGAAATCACTACAAAAACATTACACGTATTATAGCAGCAAAAGCAGGTGTGATTTTTACAAAGGAAATATATCTTGAACTTACGTAAAAATTTCCTCTAAAATCAGGATGCCATTAAAGTGAAAGATGTTAGTTCTTAATTTATGTGTTTTAATTTCCCTATCTAACCATAGATGAGTATAAATTTGATCATAAGGTATTCTTCTTCTGGTGATTAAGAAAGAATGTCATTATAGATTTATTTATGCCTTTGTAAGTCATCTCAATAAAAAATGAAAGTATTATCAAATACAAATATTTTTGCTTTGTTTTATTCGGAGTTCTCCAACACAAAAATAAAAATAAAGTTATTCTCAATTAGTTAAAGAATCATAGTTCCTTCCCAAACACCTCCTGCATAAAGTGTAAACCTGAACTATTCAGACCACATACAACATCCAAGGAATGTCATATTTATTTCATTCTGTTTATCATTAGCAGTCATTCTGTTGTGGCAGACACTTCTTAATGAATTTTCAGTCTCGAGTATTTATTCGATCCTTAAAGAAAATTTAAGTAAGGCTTAAGGGAAATATATCAGTCATGCCATTTTGACAAATGCAAAAAGGAATAAGGGCTTTTAAGTGTGACTCACCCATTTTTCTTAAACTGGGAGATAACTGATGAGTTTGAGAAAATGAATGTATTAGTCAGTCAAAGGGGTGCTGATGCAAAATACCAGAAATGGATTCGTTTTTATAAAGGGTATTTATTTGGGGTAGGAGCTTACAGATACCAGGTCACAAAACATAAGTTATGTCCCTCACCAAAGTCTATTTGGAGCAAGATGGCTGCCAAAGTCTGTGAGGGTTCAGGTTTCCTGGGTCCCTACGTTCCTGGGTTTTGCTTTCCTCTGGGTTCAAGGTTTCTTTCTTCCTGGCCTGGCTTCTCTTTCCTCTGCATGCTGACTTTCTGGGGCTCCAGCTTCAACATCAAACTCCAACATCTAAGCTTCAACATCAGAAACCCTCAACTCTGTCCTTTGCCATGTCTTTTATCTGTGAATCCCCACCCACCAAGTGATGGGGACTCAAGGCCCTAATAACTGGCTCAATTAAAGCCCTAATCATAACTCAATCAGGCCCAGGTACAGATCAGATTACAAACATAATCCAGTATCTATTTTTGGAATTCATAACCATATTGAACTGCTATAATGAGTAATAAATTATTCTGGAAATAGGTAGAATCTAAGTTGTGAAGGACTCCTTTCCCCCCACTTAAATTTACCCCATATATGCAGCTATCCAGATTATTCGACCTATAACTATATTGCTTTTTTTTTCTTGCAGTTTACTGTGGAAGAAAATTGAAAATAGTTTACATTTCTCATTTTCAAATGCCTTGCAATTTTCTTATCTGCAGGTTAGAAGCTAGAAAATTAAAGCTACCTTTCCTATGCTCTCTTAAAACTCAAGGTCCCCACACGGCCTAGCATTTACCAAACAGATGATCATCTGAGATTGTGCAGGGAAAAAGGAACTTTGAGCGTTGTAACATGAGCTGGTTCTTAAAGTGTTTGCCCAGGAGTGCACACATCCTTTTGACTTGCACTTATTGGCTCACTATTATTTTTTTTTAATTTATTCATTTTTATTTCTCTCCCCTTCCCAGCCCCTGCCCCAGTTGTCTGTTCTCTGTGTCTATTTGCTGCACGTTCTTCTTCGTCCACTTCTGTTGTTGTCAGCGGCTGGGAATATGTGTTTCTTTTTGTTGTGTCATCTTATTGTGTCAGCTCTCTGTGCGTGTGGCGCCATTCCTGGGCAGGCTGCACTTTCTTTCACGCTGGGTGGCTCTTCTTACGGGGTGCATTCCTTGCGCATGGGTCTCCCCTACACGGGGGATGCCCCTGCATGGCACAGCACTCCTTGCGTGCATCAGCACTGCACATGGGCCAGCTCCACACAGGTCAAGGAGGCCCGAGGTTTGAACCGCGGACCTCCCAAGTGGTAGATGGATGCTCTAACCACTGGGCCAAGTCCGCTTCCCAACTCACAATTATTTTATAAGAGCAAGTCAACTGGCCTAGCCTTCATCACTTGTGTAGCGTATAAATTGCTCACAGGAAGGGCAGCACATATTTGAGAGCAATAACATCATACTTTAAGCAGGAGAACAGCACAATCTTATTTATTTATATCAGGGAGTAGATTATAGGGAAACAAAACTGGAAGAGTGATTCTAGTTAAGAAATGTTTCCAATGTCCAAATAAAATATGATTGTGGCTTCTACAGACCATTTGGAAGTGGAGAGAATGTGATGTGTTTTGGTGGTAGAGTAAGCATGACTGTCTGATGGATTAGATGCTGAGGATCAAGGAAAGGAGCCATTCAAAGATGACTCCTCCATGCTTTATTTCACCAGTGATGATCAGCATGAACCCAAGAAAAGCCAGGAATGGGGATTCACCATGAAGGAGAATCAAATAATTCTTTCCACAAATGCCATATCCAAGGTACCAGGAGAAGCTATATCTACATGATATGCCACTCCAACATTAAGGAATATATAATACCTAGATTGTATAAATTGATCCAGGGCCAAAAAACATATTCATTAGCATATTGTAATACTGATAAAAAAACTTAAAGGAGAAAGCATCAATAAGGGGAAAATGCAGCCTATCTATAATTTCAATATAGATTTCTTTGAAAAATCTAAATTCAGATTTAGCAAATTAAAATCCAAAGATTCTGAAAATAATGCACAATGACCAAATAGTTTGTAATCTATGAACACAAGTGTGATTCAAAATTTAGTAAAACACTAAATTTAATAATCACATAAAGAGGTTAGAAACATCAATCATATTATCCCTCAATCTCCTAGAAAAGCCTTTGTACTTGTAATTTCTTCCCAGAAGTTTCGTCCAATTGGGTCTTAGGCAAAAACAAACCAATTTGATTACTTTCCACTCAATTTTTCATAGTCTCTTTCTCTAGCTGGTAATTTATAACTCAGTGATCTCCAATCTAAGAGTTTAATGGTCCCCTGACTTTTCCACACAGGATTAATTGCCTTAGGGGAATTCCACAGACAAGGCAATGAGTGCTTTTGGATTGTTTCATTTAACATTTCTTGCTTCTTTAACAATCAACAGTGGATGAGAAGGGTGGAGATAAACACATATTATAAAAATTAAAGGCCACAACCTACTTACAACTAATTGGAGTTATTTACTTCTTCATTTATTCACTCACTCAATAAATATTTACAGTTTCTCTAATACATTCCAAACACTGTGCTAGGAAGTGGGAGTGAAAGTCCTAGAAAAGTTCTTGAAGAATTTTTTATAGGAATAGTATTTTAGAAGTCTATCCATATAAACATAGGGTAGATACATAGGAAAAAAGAACAATGACAAGGCCCAAGTTAATTGAAAACAAAAATTCACAAGATATTTTTGATTGATAGAAGTTTGGGATGTGAAAACATAGCCAAGTGGTTGGCTGATAATCTTGTATGTGGACCACGTAAGTACAACATGGATAGAGGGTACTAGGGTAGAAAACGGAGAACAGAGACCTTTCCCAATTTGTCTTCGTATCATTTGTGGTTCTAACAGGAAACAGATGGTACATACTTTAGTTATGATTATTCATAGAGCAGTTAATAAAGTGACTAATTGCAAAGATGTAAAGAGGGGTAGGGAAGGCACCTCCTGGGGGTTGTTCCCAACTCCAGATCCAAGAGACCTAGGGAGGAACTCATCTAATGATTCTGGAGAAAGGACTGCAGAGGCAGCAGCCAGCCTGAGACAAGCCAACAGAGGCATTCTGGGAAAAAATATCTAGACATCACCTTCCTTTTCCCCAATCTCCTGTTTGGCTCCCCATTGGCCAAATCCAACTAAAAGTTAGAACAAATGTTAAATTACTTCAGATTAGCCCACCCAAAACAGAAAAGTAGAGCAAGTAGACCAGGAAGGAAAAAGAGAAAAGGAAGATATCTACCAAAGTCCTCTCAAATAGGATGTGAATTAAAAAAAAAAAAAATTAAGTGTATAGCTAAGAACTATGATCATGAAATCCCATAGAGCAGTTGCATTATAATTCATTAGTGATGCTCTAAGCAGAGTCCATGTGGCATATGGTATAGCTCTATGAATCCCCACAGATATGAAACAGCACAGGATACCGTTTCAACTCCAGGGATTCCACAGGGTGAATTCAGTCTCTCAGTCCTCTTTGCTTCCCCCTCACCCTGGAGCTAGAATTTGGAAATGCCCCCTTGGGACAGGAGCCCTGCCTTCAACTGCAACCAAAAAGCAGTTACTTCAGAAAAATCAGGCATGAGATCATGCTGGAGAGCTTCTTTATGGAAGAGCTGACAGACCAGTGCGTCAGGGAAGAGGCCCTCTGCCTGTGCTCCTCATGCTGGCAAAGCAGCCGCCTCCCTGACACCTGAAGCCTCTTTATTCAGACGGAGCCTCCTCCCTCCCCAGGGCCTTCACCTCAACTGCGCACTCGTGCGGGCAGAAATGATGCTTCTAAGTTTGATGGGGACCAACACCGCAGCCAGAGGTCTTAGGTCAAGGATGTTCCCTACAAAAATGGTGTAAGTTCACCCCGCAGTCTGCCTTGGGCACAAGCGCCCCAGGTCCCCTGCTTTAGGGTGGAGAGCCACCGTTATTTTTACACTCTATCAATGTTTAACACATGTATCAATGTAGTTGGATTCAACTATAGCATTTTATAACTTGTTTTATACCTGTTCCGTGTTTTGCTTAATTCTGCTCTTCTTTTGGATGATTTAAATATTTTTAGACTTACATTTTAATGTCTGTTGTTTTTTTATCCATACATCTTTGCGTTTTTTCTAGGGGCTGATCAGGGTGTTGAATTATACACCTCCAACTTTTTGTAGCCTAATAAGAGTTGACATTAGTCCACATCTACTGAAATATAGAAACCTTTTAACTACGTAGATATATTTAAGCTCCTGCCATTTTGTTATGTTTGTTCCATGAGCTACACGTGCGTACATAATAAACCCCATAATACAGTGCTGTGATGATTCTTTAAGTAGCCATATGAATGAGAAAGAATTTAAGAAGAAAATGATTTTGTATCTTCAATTATATTTACCATTTCTCCCGCAGTTCATGCATTTATGGAGATTTCAACTTCTCCGCGATCATTAACCTTCGAAGGTTAATGTTTTTAGGTTTTGGTTTTCGGTTTTTTGTTTGTTTTTAAATAACCCCAGGCCAGACTGGTCGCAAGAGATGGGGTGCGAAATTCAACTTACTGGGGCGCTGATCCTGTCCATTTGACAAGTGCCTGGCCGGCCTGAGCACTCACTCGGTTATAACAAGAGTCCCTGGTGGCTGCGCTCCAAGACCGCACCCTGTGGCCCGCCCAGCTCCGGAGCTCGCGTCCCACGGCCTGGGCGCTTTGGGCTCCCCCTGCCCTGCCAGCTCTGCCGTGCAGCGGGCTCTGGGCAACAGCCCCAGCCGGGGGCCGTTGCGCAATGACCCCGGGCTCCCCCCGCGCGGCCCAGAGGCGGTTGCCCCGTCGTTAGACGCCGGGTCGCTCCGTTAGGCTCGCGGCGCCGCGGGCCCTGGGGGCGGCTCCCGGGGCTCCTGCCCGCCCAGCTCTGCCCATCCAGCGCCTCCAGCGCCATCTGATCAGCCCCAGCCTTCGTCACCCCATCCGTCGCGGGGCTGCTGTCCTCTGCTGGGTCCCTCCCCGCCCCGCCCCGTCCCCCCTTGGTCTCCCAGTGGCCTGGGGCGGGGGAGGGGGGCGAGGGGCCAGGAGGGGAGCTCGGGCACCAACACCCCCTGCGTCGGCCTCTGGGGGCGCTGATCCCTGCGGGGACCACCAATTCCTTTTTGTTTTTCGCCTCTAAATCTTTGATTTAATTACACCTGCATACTTTATGCTTTGCTGAATATAAAAGTCTGGGTTGGAGGTTTTTCGGTGGTTGGTCATTTTGGTTTTTTCCCTTGTTGAACTCTAAAGATACAGTGAAACTGTCTTCTCGTCTCCATGGTTTCTAACAAATCAATTTTCCCCAGTTTATAATAGGGCTGGGTTTTTCCTGGCTACTTTAAAGATTTTGTCTTTATCTTTGGTTTGCACCAATTTGACGCTTATGCACTGATAGGCTTTGTTGTTTCCAAATTCATCCAGTTTGGGTTTTGCTGAACTTTAATCTCTAAATTTATATCTGTCCCCAAATCGACTCATTTTCTGGCTATTATTGAGCATATTATTGCCCCATTCTCTCTTTCTTCTTCTAGGAAACTTACCAAATCTTAGATCGTTAGAAATTGTCTCACAGGTCCCTGAGGTGCTGTTCATTTTTTCAAATATATTTTTTCTCTCAGATTTGAGAATTTCTATTTATTTTTGTAGTTTTTAAAAAAAATATTTTGTTTTTTTAAAAAGATACACAGATCACACAAATATTACATTAAAAAAGTGAGAGATCTCGATTTGGTTATTTTTATTTATTTTTTTATTTATTTTTAAGTTCACTGACTCTTCACCCATCTCATTATTCTCTTAAAACCATCCAGTGAATGTTTATTACAGATAATGAATTCTTTCAGTACTAAAACTTATTTCTGTTTTATATTTTCCTTTTCTTTGCTGAGGTTTCTTATCTTTTTATTCACTACCTTTTCTTTACCTTGCTAAACATTGAGTATTGCCCTTCATTAAATATTTTTCATAGAAAACGTGATTGCAATCTAAGTTAAAAAAACGAGCATTGTTTCATTTTTTTAAAAATTGAATTCTTGGTTACTAATGAAATTTGGGCATATTTCTGCATTTTATTATTTTTATCAAGTAGAATAATTTGGGTTATTTTTATTCAAAGTTAATGAAAATAGCTGGTGTGGAAGCAGAATAGGTTAGGAGAGTAGCATGTTTGACCTCTGATGAACTGATTGTTCCTGTTATTTAGGAAGAGATGGGATTGGGTTACTTATTAAGCACTAACAAATTGGAAGATAATTTTAAGTGATAAGGACCAAGAGAGTGAAAAAGTAAATGTCAAAAAATATCCACTGAAATTCTACTTATAATGTAAAAACTAAATATCTGAAGAGATATAGCCATTTAAAATATTATAGACATTTTAAAAGTAATAATATGAAGATAAATGAAAAATTGTTATAACATGAAAAAAATCTAAAAAGTTGAATATAAAATTGCACCTACAACATTGTTACAATCCTGTAAAATTTTGTCACCAGATGAATGAGGACTGAAAGAAAACTAATAATTATGTCACCAGATAGATAAGGACTGAAAGAAAAATAATAAAAATTGGGCAGTGGCCACCAGAGTTTCTGAGGGATGGGAGAGGGAAGAATAGGTATAATATGTGGGCATTTTCAGGACATTGGAGTTGTCCTGTGTGACTTTGCAATGACGGATACAGGCCATTGTATATTTTGTCATAATCTAAAAAATTGTGCAGGACAGTATGAACTATAATATAAACTGTAATCCATGGTTAGCAGCAATGCTTCAATTCAATATGTGTTCATCCACTGTAACAAATGTATCACACTATTGAGGGATGGTGTTTATCTGGGAAGGTGTGGGAAGGGGAGGGAACGGAACATATGGGAATCCCTTATATTATTTTCTGTAACATTTATGTAATCTAAAGCTTTTAAAAAATAAAACTAATTTTAAAAATTTGTTTTTGATTTGTTGGGAATATAAATTGTGATTAATGTTATTTTTTAGGGTTCTGTAAATACTATAATGTTGATTATGTAATACCATCTGAACTTTAGTTTGTTTTTCATTAAAAAATATAATGAATGAACATGTATTGACATAGGCTATGGGTGGGGGCTGTTCCTCTCTTCAGAGATAACCTGAGCTGTGTGTGGGACAGTGAGAGTATAGCCCTGCCCTTGGTAACCATGGCAACAACTCAATTCCCCAGAAAAACAATTAAGCAATGTAAGTTCTATAACTTTAAATATTCAGGAATAATGCAAGCCAAATGTGTTAAAAGCTTACATGGAATGTATGAAGTTCATGCTAAAAGCTTACATAGAATGTGGAGGATGTGTGTTAATTCTAACTTATTGAGCACTAAAACAAAGGATAATTTAACTCTTCCTCTGTATAAAAAGAACTCAAAAATCTTATTCAGGACTTCAGTTTTGGATGAGAAGCTCCCCAAGCCTGGCCATTCATAAATAAATGTTTTTTTCCTTCCCAAAATTGTTACTGAATCCTGGCCTTTCCATATGCAAATAATTGAATCTTTCTCAACACCCACAACAGTATTAAGCTCTAGACTCATATTAAAACCTTAGATTTAAAATGTGAATTATAACTGTAGAGCATACTTTTCTTTAAAACAATAATATCTTCTTTACTTGAAGGGTTTAATATTGTTCTGGAGACCTGCCCAGTACAACTTGAAGAACTAAAAATACTATCACTCATTTATCTCCTTATTTATTTGTACATGCAATAATTATTCAGTATGTTTTTACTTTGTGCCAAGCACAGAGATAAGTATTAGAATGCATAAAACATAGTCCCTGCCCTCGGTGAGCTCTTAGAATACTGAAAGAGGCAGGTATTCAAAAGAAATCTTCTTCTGGAAGAAAATAAGGCTCACCTGATTGTGGAGAAGAAAAAACTTTATTCTCAATCTTGCAAGAAGGGGTGCACCACCAGAAAACATGGCAGGTGCACCAAACAAAGAAAAATGACACAATTTATACCCCTAAACTCAGCATGCAAGCCCTTCCTCTGTTTCTCCATAGATTGGATACTTCAGAAGTTACAGCCTATCTGAGAAGATCTAACTTTCCCGTGCAAAAGTTTGTGATTAACCTCTTCCCCCATCACATTCTAACCATTTAAGTTTTTACCTGCTCCCCTTTGCCAAATAAGGAATGGAATTTAGTGCTGAATTGGTTTCAACTTAGCTCTTTCTTGGGCATCTTTTTATTGCCTATAGGACTGGCTTAAGCTGGTTTCCTTTGTTCCTGCTTAACCTGGGTGTGGGAGACTGAGGCAGTAGGCTGCCAGGTTACATTAATCAATATTTTGTTCCTTTATGTGAAAACTAAACTAATCTTCATTTCATACACAGACTTAAAAATGAGAACAAAACAAAACAAAAAATTCTGGTAGAGGCTTGCCTTGCGTTTTAAGATACAGATGTGGTCTTTCGTTTGCCTGGAAGAGCTGATGGAGAGAAGATTCTGTTCTTGGAAGAATTCTCTTAGAAAATGACAGGTTAATTGAATATTTATAAAATTAAATATAGAGAAAGCCCTGGGGACCCCTGGGGGGAGGGGGGAGAGAGGAGCGGGGACCTGCTTCCTCTTTGAGCTCTCTCTTGAGTTTCTTCTTGTTATCTTTTGAAATATGAGATCCCCAGCAAGGCAGCTGACCCAGATAGCCAATCAAGCCAAAGATACATTATTTTTGACTCAATATAAAAGGGTTTGTCCTGTTCTTCATGTAGGACAAACCCTTGTCCAATCAATAGGAGCCAAGCTAACTTCCTTTTTCTGTCTACAAAACTCATTTGCCATCCCTTAAGTCCCAAAATCACTTCTGTTCTTAACAGTGATCTGACTTCTTCCAGTGCAGCAAAACTTTGGTATCCCCACTAAAATGCTGTCCTCTGCAAATTTTACTCCAGTTTGTCTTTCAAAAATTGTTGATGGATACCATAGTCAGGCATGGAAAGAAGAAAAGTAAAAGGTAACGGACTTATAAAGCAGGATTAGCATTTGAAAAAAACTGAAGATTGGGGACCCAAAATGCCTTGGGGGCCTTGGAACACAAGCCATATCTGCAGAGTGATAAGCAGTAAATCTGGAAAAGTAGGCAGAGTGGAGCTCATGAAGGATCATATGTACCATAATATAAATATTTTAGACTTTTTAGACTGCCTATGTACATTTTAAAAGTTATATCCAAATAACATCACATTTTGTGACAGAAGTAGCTTTCTTATCACTAAATGGGACAATTGGGACATTTTCAGCTTTATATTCAAAATGGGCAAATTCTATAATATCTCTGTAATTTAACTAATTTGATATTTAGCTTTTAAATTAGCCTGTGTTATCAAGTCTAATAATTGTATGCATTAAAATAATATGTAAAAATACTAAAAGTTTTAAGATACATTATCAAAGCATTCCAGATGGATGAAAAAAATTATGCGATTCAAATAGGAAAATGCTAATAAAAGCAATTGAATTTCAAAGAGACAAATCATTAATAGAACACTGCAATCAAGTTAGAATTGAATATATTGTTTTGATGGGGCTGGGTATCTTTAGATTTATAGCTACTCCCAAATGATAACAATATTTACAACATGTTTCAATTATAATTATAAAAATACTATAAATTATTATAATATTTTTGGAGATTTCCTTACAGCAGACCCAGCATGAGTACTTTATAGTTTTTATATCATCTAATTCTCACATTAATCATATAAGGTAGGTATTTTTACCTTCATTTTAAAAGAGAAATATCTGAGACTTAAATTCTTGAGAATATATTGCTCAGATTAATTAATTTAGCCAACAATTTTTAAAGTCATCTTTCAAAGTGAGGTCTTTCTGCTTTCAGAGACTAAAATGAGGAAAGACTTGGAATCACTTCACTTTTCCTTTATCTATGGTTACTTGTTTCATGTTTTGTAATATAGAGCAATCTACTAAGTTGGTGAAATATAACAAGTACTACTCAATTCTGTTAATTGGAAATAATTTCTTCTTCCCCCTTAGCAAATCCATTTTTAGTCAGAAGTGTGAAAATTAAGCAGGTTTATCATGGTATGCCTAGCTATGGGCTGTTATTAATGGTTATGAAATTATCAGGATACAGAGTTTGATCTGATAACTTGGTGTGAACTGCATTCCCAAGGTTGATTTTTATGGTGCATGCATTAGTATTTCCATACATTAGTTCCCAGTTGACTGACTAATCATTCCTGCAAAGGAGATAAAAAATTCATAAGGTAAAGTTTTCTTCCAGGAACAGTATAGTCTTTGGTCACAGGACTTTACTATAATAGAAACATCCATGATGATTTATATATATAAAGTTCACATTTTGTAAATACTTTTTTCATTTAAAGCAATTTTATTAGCATGTAAAGCCTTCCTTTTAATTGAGATCAATCAATTGCCTATTCTAACATGTTTTTTTAGAATCAAAGTAGCCTGTCCCTACTACTGAACGTAAGAACGCTGTTCTCCAACATAGCTTATTTTTTTAAAGATGTTTAAGCAAAGATGATTTAAGATTTTAAAGCTATAAAAACCACATAAATGGCACTGAGATTATGAAGATGGTACGTATATATCTGCAAGGAAAAACAGAAAAGCTATGCCTCATCTACTGTTATTATGACACAGAAGCCAGGCTGTAAATACATACTTTTTTCTTACTGCAGAGACAAATAACATTTCCTTTGAAGAAATCGGGTAGAAAACTTAGCAACTATTGCTCTGCACTGCAAATATTAGAATCCCCAATGTAAGAATTTTCCTGTTACCTCTTGCCTGTATCAAAATTTGTTGTCTTAGTTTGCCTGGGTTGCTGTGGCATATACCACATGATGGGTTGGCTTAACCAAGAATTTGTTGGAATTTGTTTTGAAGGCCAGACCTCAAAATCAAGGTGTTAGCAGGGCCTGCTTTCTCCCTGAAGCCTGTAGGTTCTGGTACTGGCTTTCCACAATCCCCGGAGCTCCTAGGCTTGCATCTCTGCCTCTGTCACATGTCGATGCCCTTGACATCATCCTGGGGCTCTTTCTGAAGTCTGGATTTCCTTTATAAGGCCTCCAGTCACAAGAATTAAAGGCACACCCTAATTCACTTTGCCCACACCTAAATAGGATCATAGAAAAACCTTTTCACAAATGAGACCATCCCTTAATGGATGTGTCCTACTTATAACTGGGTTCACACTCACAGGAATGTGGATTAAGATTAAGAACATGTCCTTCTACAGCATAGGTGGATCAATCTACCACATTATATGCCCTTATATCCTTGTACTCAGGTTGCTTTTTGTGTGTGAAGACTCTAGATATGTAGCTTACTATATATTTGTTACAGTATTAAAAATAAAGAAGTGACATACTTTGTCCAAATTCTTTTAATTCTCACCCCATATGTGTTGGTGGTTACACACAATTTAGATATACTAGAACCATGGGCAGCTGTGGATTTCAGAAAATGATCAGAGAGCTGAAACCAAAAAATAAGCATAAATTATGGTCATGGCACACAAAAGATTAGAATTCACTGGATTTCCTTTTTTCCCTATCCATTCCACATTATGGTATGTCATTCCAGAGCAGCTCTGACAGTGCCCTCAAGTCTCTTGCCATGTAGTCTCAACATACAGCCAAGGAACACACCAGCAGTTGTACTAATTTATTCAACAAAGCTGGTCACTGCTATAGAAATTCACACAACTATTTAGATATATTTCTTTTCAAATTCATGGTATTAAACTTTAGCTAACCCCCATGACACTTCTTGAAAATTCTATTTTTGCTTGACTGTCCATAACTATTTCCAATGCCCAATTTCCTCAGTGATAGTTTCAAGATTCCAATGATTTCTCAGACTAACAATGTGATTCAATTTCAGTTTGCCCTGGATTCCTATTTAACTAGCACTGGAGTACACCAGGTGGGGTATCCTAATCTCCAGCCATCAAACCTATTTGCATCTTTTTTTTTAAGATTTTTTATTTATTTATCTCCCCTTCCCCCACCAGTTGTCTGCTCTCTGTGTCCATTCACTGTGTGTTCTTCTGTGACCTCTTCTATCCTTATCAGCAGCACCGGGAATCTGTGTTTCTTTCTGTTATGTCATCTTGCTGTGTCAGCTCTCCGTGTGTGCAGCACCATTCCTAGGCAGGCTGCACTTTCTTTCCCACTGGGTGGCTCTCCTTATGGGGCACACTCCTTGCACGTGGGGCTCCCCTGCGTGGGGGACACCGTTGTGTGGCAGGGCACTCCTTGCGCGCATCAGCACAGCGCATGGGCCAGCTCCACACAGGTCATGGAGGCCTGGGGTTTGAAATGCAGACCTCCCATGTGGTAGGCAGACACCCTATCCATTGGGCCAAGTCTGCTTCCCCCTATTTGCATCTTTACATATTTCTCCTTAATTCTTCAGTTTCTTCTTGGGGCATCTTCAAACATCAAGTAGGCCTATGGTGAGAAAAGTACTGCAAAATAAACAAGGGAAAAAAAGGCCATTGTCAAGGAGCACTGCTACTCTTTTCCCACCTATATCTTCCCCCACCACCTCCCCACCCCTCACAAAGATCATAGAGTCTCCTGAAAATGTACATAACCTCCCAAATTTTCATCCAGGAGTCAAAGAATTGGTCATTTTCATGAAAGAGAATACGGGGGAATATGATAGCAAGCACACAGGTTTCACGGCTGGCATTAAGGGTTTGGACACTAAGACAGGGGGTGAGTCCGGTGAAGGAACACAGCCATTTTGTATTATTGGGGGGTATTAGAAATGTTGCATTTGGCTGAGGATTGGCAGTAATATAGCAAAGGGAATGCATGTATGGGGCAATAGAGCCTCCTATCTTAGTGACACAAAGCCCGCTCTGGGAGACGAGCTGGACTGTGAGTCCGATTTTCGTTTTGTTCCAATTACAGGAGGCGGGATTGCTGTCTATAGAGGTGTTGTAAGAGGCATTGGTGGCTATAGCTTCGTAGTAGGGAGATGTAGAGGAGAAGCACAGCCAGCAGTGTTGGGTGCGGTTGGGGTTAGAGGAGTTTAAAGAGAGGAACGTGGCGTTAAGGAGGGCTAACAGTGGGTTATGCAGGAGAAGTGCGTTGGTGTTGAGGAGGGAGGCGTTGATGGAGGAAACATTGGAATAAGAGATATTTGGTGACGGGGGGCGTGAGGGTGGTTGGGAGGGGATTGAGAACCCAGTTGGGGCCAAATGGAACTGAGGACGGTGAGGAGGAGGCTTGGTTTTTCTTTATAATGAAAAAGGAGCCATAGTCATAACTGGACATATAGAGCCGTATTCCCCATGTGCGGCCCCTAAGCCATTGAGTGTCATCGGGATTTTTTACCAGTAGGGTGATGTTAGGCCATTGGGGATCGACCACGGAAAGGTGAGGGTCCCGGTTAGGGGCCCCAGACCATCCAAGTGCTATAGATTCGCACCCCCAATAGGGACAGTAATAGTGTGCGGGATCATGGCAGGAACTCGAGGAGGAACCTGACGAGGAAGGGCAGATGTAGTAGCCTGATATAAGATGGTTGAAGTGGCCATAAATTTGATTAGACCCCCAGCAGCCCTGATAATTAGCGAGAGTACACCTGGGTACAGTGAAAGAAGGGGGACCTGAGGTGACATTGTAAGGAAGGATTATTTCCTGTTGCCAGAGGCTTAATGTCCAATTAAAAGGCTGATGACTGGGACTGGTGAAATTAATGGGGAAGAAAAGGAGAAAGAGGGCGATGACTCTGAACAGGGAAAGGCTTGGCGGGATCATTGCGAGAGAAAAACAATGGATGAGGTATATATGGAAAGGACAGATAGGAAAGCAATGGCGAGTAAAAGTCGCTGGCCGAGGTTCCAATCCTTTGGGGCAACAGTGGCTAGACAGATAGCAGAAAATATTGTCAATAAGGCAAAAGATATAAGGAGGAAATAGAGAATCATTCGGAAGATGGGGTTGGAAAGTGTATACTCAAGGTGGAGGCGCTCTGGTTGTTGGAAACTGCCTGGTCGTCGGTCGAGGGTGGATTGCCGCAGGAACAGGCATTCTTCTTCTTGGGTTGCTGAGAAGGCTGGGAAGGAAAAAAAATTTTTTTTCTCAGGGGGAGGCTTCCTCCCTGGAAGGGTTAGTATGAGTTTGATTTTGAAGAGGAGGATTAACCTGCCTTATTAATCGTTCAGGAAGCCAACGAGGGCCATCCTCTTTTTAATCATATATTCAGGCAGAGCCTGTCCCCAAATGATTACAGGGTCGGGCCCATGCCATTGTGATGTTAAAGGGTTGTGCCACGTAACGGTGGCTTGCTGCATCTATGTGGTAGGATGCCAATGCCTATCGGCTGCAGATTGCCCATTAATATCCGGGGTTAGGAAGTTAAGATCGAAAAGGGCATGGTGTAGAAGGTCTCGCGGTCATTGTTTGGAGAGACCGAGAGTGCTTTCAGTCAAATGGCTTAGGGTGTTTTTTAACGTGTGATGCGATGGCTCTATTATTCCCTGGCCTTGGGGGTTATAAGGTATTCCTGTGATGTGGTTAATTTGCAATTGTTGCCTCGGAGGCGGCACAGAGGTCCATTCCTGCGCTCCCTGCTGTTGCTCTCCATAAGTCGGAGATACTGCTGCAGCGTGGTGGATAGTTGGGAGTGCAGGTATTGTGGGTGGGGATGGTTGAACAAACCGCATTGCCCCTGGGTTTGTTCTGGCTGGGACCTGGGGCTGGCCCCGCTGGTAGTTTCCCTGCCACCGAGGTTTGAGGGGTTGATTATTAATGTCTGTTTGGGATCGACACTCAGACGCCCAGTGGAAGCCCTTTCTACATCGTGGGCAAATAGAGGACGGGCGCTTGACGTTGTTATTGCTTAAAGGAGTGGCGAGGGGGCGGGAGGTGGTTTTACTGGGGCAGTGTTTAGCAAAATGACCAGGTTGCTTACAGGTAAAGCACACAGGGGGACTATCTAGACTCTTTTTTAGATCTTGAAAGGCTGTGCCGATGGCTAGCCCAAGGGTTTGGGTAGGCCCAATATTGGCACAAAGTTTTATGTAATTGCCTAGGTCAGTATTGTGGAAAGGACGAATGGCAGCCTGACATGCAGCGTTAGCGTTTTCGAAAGCCAGATGCTTAATAAAGTCACTTTCGCTTTCACTATCTCCAAACAGGCGCTCTGCGGTGCTCTGTAAGCGCCTAAGGAACTCAGTGTGTGGCTCCTCGGCACCTGCCGCACTTTGGCAAGTGAGGAAGTAGTGGCGCCTTTTTGAGGAAGCTTTTTCCAGGCTTTAAGCGAGGCCGTGGGCAAGGAGGCCAGAACTAAATTGAGCCTGCTTCTGATTAGTTTGGTAGGGTTTTTGACCTAAAAACCTTTTTAGTGTCCATCTTTAGAGTCAGCCTTACGGATATTATGGGCGGCGAAATTTTTACTATTCTCTTCATATTCAGATTTCCATAATAGAAAATCGCCGCCAGTTAAGGCTGCTCTGGCTAGCTGGAACCAGTCATTGGGCACAAGCTCTTGATCACTCAAGCTTTCGAGGAGAGCAAGAGTGAAAGGGGCGGTAGCGCCATAGGAATGCACCGCTTTTTTTAGTTTTTCTAGATATTTTAGACTAAGGGGCTTGTATTTAGCGGTGCGTTTTGGGGGGGGGGGGGCACTCTCGGGGCATTTGGGGCATTTTCATCCTCTGAACCAGAATCAGAATGGGAGTTGGCTTCACTACCATTTTCGTCCTGGTCACCATTTTGAGCTTCATGGTCTGCTGGCACGTCGCCATTTTGTGCGTTTGAATCAGGTTGTTCTTGGTCGCCATGCTGGGCACCAGCGCGTTGGCGGGCTTCGCTAGAGGAGGCGGGCGGTTGTCGGGCCTGGCTTCTGGTGACCGGGAAGGCGAGTGTTGCAGTTTTGGGAAATGTAAGAGATAAAACGCTTTGGGTGGCTAACTGAACACCGGCGAGCAGTTCAGTGGTTTGCTCAAGTTGCCGGGTGAGGGAATCTTTAAAGGTGGCAACGGCTTCATGCAAGGGCGGCGGCGATTTAATTGCCGCCAGGTAGAGGAGGGGCGGGTGTAAATTCCAGGGTGGGTGTAAAGTTGGCTGCAGGGTGACTGCATAAGGGCGGGGGGGGGGGGGGGGGGGGGGTGGAAGGCTGGGAGGTGACGCGGCTCACCCTTTTTATAGGAGACGCCGCCGTTTTTAGAATCTGCGCCTTCTGAGGCATTATGGGAAGTTTCTGGGGCGCTCAGGGAGTGAGTGGGGGGGCAGTAGGGCTAATTGGTGGCTCTTCGGGCATGTCGATGGTAATGGAGCTACAGACTGAGGCGATGGGAATGTAGTTTTAAGATATTTTCTCCTTCTTTGATAATGTTTCTATCTGGGGCACTGCTTCTTTGATAATGTTTCTATCTGGGGCACTGCAGACTGAAGCGGGGTGGGAATGTAGTTTTAAGGTATTTTCTCCTTCTTTGATAATGTTTTTAATATCTGGGGCAAGAGGGGTGACTTTCAACATATCATAAATCAACTGCCAACAGTTAAAGACTGTTACCGGAATCTTTTCTGGACCAAATGGTCTATAATAGTCATTTAAACAATCTCCTACCCTTCCCCAACACTTTTGATCGATAGTACCCTCCTGGGGAAACCAAGGGCAGGTTCTGAATATGAAATCAAAGGAAAGAATAAGATCTTTTATCTTAACTTTAACTCCTTGTGTCTTGAGGGCTTCTTTTACTTGGCTAATAAACAACAGGTGAGTGGAGGATCCTTGTCCCATAATGAAGTGGGGGGGCTTACCTGTTTTGAAGTCTTCTGTGGAGTTTCCGCTAGTCTTTCTTTCTGCTGCTATGGAACTGCCTTTCTTTCCACTGCTACGGAACTGCAAACTGTAGTCTTCCTTTCCGCCGCTGAAGATCGGCCTTTTCCTCGGCTGAGTGTCTGGAGAGCTCTCCCTTGCTGGTGAAGCGGCGTTCCTGTCCTGGCGTGGCCGTCGAGCCCCACGTTGGGCGCCAGCTGTGAAGGTCGTCCCAGCCCGCAGGACACTGACGGGGGCTCGAGTACCAGTCAGGGAGGAATGTTATGGGACAAGAGACATGAAGGACGACAGCCAGACAGAGTTCAGATCAAGCTGCAAGCTGCCGCTGCTGCAAAATTTTATTGAAGAGGCTGAGCATATATACTCTAGGGAGGAGCGGGGGGTGGTGGGTAAGGACAGGTGGTGGTCTGGGATTGGCAGCTGCTGTTGCTGGGGGAAGTGGCAGAGGTAAGGTGATTGGTTCTGGCTGTTACTGAGGGAAATAGCAGAAGTAAGGTTAGGAGGCAATTATTGATTGGTGGTCGCACTGACTGCCTGAGGCGTTGGCTGGGCGGTAACTGCGAGAAAGGGCGCGAACCTTCTTCTGTGAAGGAGGCTGAGTATAGTGTAGACCGTTACTGTATCAGCTCTGGCAGCCATTATGTGCTCTTTGATATTGCTGAAGGCAAGTGCTGTCTTAAGCGTCCCCAACAGAAATATATGTAACTGCCACTTGAATACATCAGAAATGATCAAATATTAGAATTTCATTTACTTCAATCTATAATATTTAGCATATTTGATACAAAGTGAGTTATGTCTCCTTACAGTCAAATCTCAGATACAGTAAAATATAATGTAGAATAGCCAAACAAAAGTCAGGAATATGAACTTGCAGGCAGTCTCATCTCAACAGCGTATGATTTCCTGAGGAGAAAGTGGTTAGAGTTAGTTAAATGCCAAATTGAAAAGAAATCTGAAGGTCATGTATGCTGATTCAAATTAGGTTCTGGAATCAAACAGATCAAGAATTGTTTTCTAGTTGTGCTATTAGACTAATTTCTTAATCTATTTAAGGCTTATTTCATTATCTGTAAAATGAGGATAATAATAATATCAAGAAGAGGGGTGGAACTCAGTGGTTAAACACCTGCTTTGCATGCACGAGGTCCCAGATTCCATCGTGGTAGCTCCTAAATAAATTAATTAATAATAATATCTACTTTTTAGAGCTGTTGTGAAAACTGATTTATCTCTGCATAGTATGTATCATATTGTTAACAGATACTTTCTAATAAAGATATGTGACCAAAATGTAAGCATTAATTTAATTTTTGCTGAGAGTCTCTATGTATGAGGAACAGGAACATTTTGAGAAATTGTCTTTATCCTAAGCAGATTTATAGTCAAGTGGGAACAAAAGTCCCTTAAGCAACTAAATTAAATGTTTGTGTTATGTGCCGTAAGTAAAAGCAAAATTCAATTCTGAAGACTTGCTTTCACTTAGTATGCTAGGGTTGTTTGAATTATTCTTGGGAGACAAGGATGCCCTCGTAGGACTAATGCTGTTGTTCATTTAACAGCCACATGAGGAGGAACGTTGACCAGCTTCAGGGGCGTAATCCTGAGACCAGGATTTCCAGGCAGCTACCGCAACAACCTAGATGGCCCTTGGAAGATCTCACTGCCTATTGGCTAGGGTAAGTGAACACAGTTCACATTCTTAAAGTTCACCTTAATTTCTATCTTGAAAAGAATTAAGCTGAATAATAATTATGCCTTCTTTTGTTTACACAACTGTGCCTTTAATTAAAAGTGGATTACAACTTAAAACTCTGGGGAATAACTTTTAGAACTGAAAGTTATTTGAAAAATCAAGTTAGCTGTGCAGCTCTCTTCAAGACAAATTAAATGAGCTGAATTATGATAAACTGGGCAGAGGAGGTGCAAAATGCAGCATCTCTAAATCACTTATCTATCTCTGTATTTATAATACCTCCTTTCCAAATCTATATCTGTAGTTCAATGATGACTATTATTTCTTTTGAAAAATTATCAGACGTATTAGTTCCAACATATTTTAAGTTGAATATGACATACAATTTGAAAACATTATTCCTTCATAAATATTTTATGAACTTTCAGGTTATCCACCTTACTTAATAATTTTGATTGCTGTGCACACTAAAACTCCATTTTGACCAGTCTTCAGAGATGCATGGTCTTTGCGAAATTTTGATTCCCTCTCATTCCCTTCCTTATCAGAAAAGGGTTTCTATTGGGTCATAATGCAATGATTCACTGTAATGACTGATAAAATCTATTAATCAAGGTTTTTCCCACATGGGATTTTCTCAAGAGAACACATTCTAATACAGGTACCAATATAAGTACTCACGAATGTACTAATACATAGTAATAGTGAACTGATATATTAAATAGATGTTAGTTGAATGATGACTGAATATAAGTGTGAATGTATCACTGCTCCAGAAGATGATTATATTTTTCTATTAAGATTTCAAAGTTTTTGCTTTAAGATTGTCTGCCTAGAATGGCAGTAGTAATATGACTATGGCATGGGAAGGCCAGGACAGACTTGCTCAGCAGAGTGGGGTCAAGAGGAATAATCAGGCATGAAGATGCTGGCGAGGGTATGGAAATGTGTGCACATGTTGAAATGCTGTGCAACACCAAAGAGAGAGGAGGAACCTGGAAGAGCATCCTCAGTGGGGAGAAAAGAGCTGTGGGAGTTCATGTCTATTGAGTCCTTGAAGATTCACCCAGAAGGTGAATCTTGAGATAAGGAAAGGGGACCCTCTACACATGCAAAAAAGATTAAAGGAGGGAAGCGGACTTGGCCCAATGGATGGGGCGTCAACTTACCACATGGGAGGTCCATGGTTTCAACTCAGGACCTACTTGACCCAAGTGGAGCTGGCCCATGCGCAGTGCTGATCCACGCAAGGAGTGTCGTGCCACACAGGGGTGCCCCTGCGTGGTGGGGCCCCATGCAAGGAGTGTGCCCCGTAAGGAGAGCCGCCCAGTGGGAAAGAAAGTGCAGCCTGCCCAGGGGTGGCGCCAGACACACAGGAGAGCAGACGCAGCAAGATGATGTAACAAAAAGAAACACAGATTCCTGTGCCGCTGACAACAACAGAAGTGGACAAAAGAAGATGATGCAGCAAATGGACACAAAGAACAGACAACTGGGGCAGGGGTGGGGGAAGGGAAGAGAAAAAAATAATAAAAATAAAATCTTAAAAAAAAAAGATTATAGGAGCTTTCTATTTCTCTCAGGCTTTTGAGTTTAGTTTTACTTGATTTTTCAAATAATAAACATTCTAAACATAGAAACAATGATTCTTCTCTGTGCTTAATAAAACAGAAGGTCCTGAATCTACTAAACCAGCATTGTCTCAATTATTCTCAAAAGCTGGGTAGAGTTTTCTTAGGATTGAGATCTAAAGATAAGGACTTGGTTAGTCCTTTTCTTTAAAGTCAGGTGTTAAGGATTGCATCAGAGACACATGGAACCCAAGAGCTTTTCAACCGTAGATCCACAGAGGCTTACTACATTGTTTTACATATTATGATAGTAGAAAAAAGCAAAGAATGAAAAATATTCCCAAGTTATAGCTCCATCATTTTTGAGCTATGGCCTTACAAAAATGGATGAATCTCCATGATCCTTCATTTCTTCTACTTTCAAACTGCTGTAGGGCCTGTGGCTCAAGCAATTGGGAACCTCGTGTCCCACATGACAGGCCCTGGGTTCAATTTCCAGTGCCTCCTAAAGAAGATGAGCAGACAATGAACAGACAGATGAGGGATCTTTGAGGGCAGAGGGGAACTTTAAAAAATTAATAAAATAAAAAAAGTAATAAAAATTTTTTAAAAATTGAAATAATGTCGTAGGATTTTGGTGAAGATGACTGAAATAATTCAGGCAAGAAGTTAAGCAGGACTTGCCATTTGTTAAACAGTAAAAAACATTAGCTTTTTTATTATTCCAAATATTTCTCACTTTCCCTTCAAAACTCATTAGAAATGTTTTATTCTTGAATGAATATAATTATTTCCTTTATTTTCCCTCACCCCAAATTTTCCATTGTATAATTTCTAAGAAGGATGATTTGTTTGGTATAAATCCTTATGCTCTTCACTCATAAATTAATATGCAAGAGAATAATTCATGGAAATGAATTCATTTGAGCCAAATTATCTGAATTCATGATCAGGATCTATGAAACTAAGCAAAATATTTATTTGAAATAACAAAAAAATTATGAAATATGAATCAAAATGTCTTAAAATATTTGATATTACATTGTATTGTGGTTTAAAAAGCATCCAGCAGAAAAGACAAAAAAAAAATTAAATGCATACAAACAGCATGACCATCCTTAGGTTTTTATAATAGATTAATTTATGCTTTAGAAAAATTTCTTCCAGATTAAATTTAAGTAATATACTAGGTTTCTCTGTAACACATTTATAATCTATTAAATATACTGCAAAACATGAAGTTGCAAAATTAATAAAGGGGTAGGTACAATGGGGGTTGGTCTCTTGACATAGTGGACATTTGGAAAATTGTTATTCTTGCGAGGGTTACTTTGTAGGGGTTTAACTAATTTTTTGATATTTTGAAGATGCAGAGAAAATTTTACTGCTTTGTTTTCAAACCTCCATCACTTTTTATAATTGAAAACACTTTCTGTATCTGAATCATTTCTAGTCTTTTATCTCTACATCATCATCTCATAGCTTTAACTCTCTACACATAGGATTCTTAAAACAGCATCCCTCCATGCTGTGTAGCAATGCTCCAAAATATACTCATCAAACACAATGAGCATACCACAGTAATGTAAGAAGTTGCCGATGTGCGAGGAGTGGGGAGTGTGGGGAGTGGGATATATGGGAACCTCTTATATTTTTTATCATAACATTTTGCATGTTTTATCTATCTTTAAAAAGAAAGATTAAAACAAAGACAAAAACAAAAATAGCATCCCTTGTCTTGTTCTCAAACGCCAAATCATGTTTTCACCTGCACATGAAATATTTTCATCTGGGTCACCTCAGATTCAATAGGTATAAAATTAAAATAAATCACTTTCTTCTTTCCTTTTCATCAGTTTATTCAGAACTAGATTCTCTTATTTCATTATGTATTCATACCCATAAGACTACCATTATCCCAGGTACTCTCCTTTCCTTACTTTTATCAGGAGGTTCTTCCCAGAATCTCCCAAATAATAAGCAAACCTCAAATCTCTTTTCTAGAAATTTCAAGAAAGTACATTTGGATTGAAGTTCAGGAATCTGTATTTTTCAATCAGAGCTCCAAAAGCTTCTTATTAAAACACAACTGGGAAACATAGCAAAGGTGACCACTGTCTCTTTTCTTTGTTATTGCCCCTCTTCTTTAATCTCCCATATTGCTCCATCTTAGTACCCCAACCTGAGGATAGTGCTGAAAGATTTTATGTAAATACAGCTGAGAAAAGGACCTTGGTTTCCTAGTGAGACAAGTAGGAGGGTTGAGCGGGTAGGCAGTTATTCCTGCTGATGTCACAATAAATGTCTACCTGCAAAATTTCTGCTGTCAGGATGACCTTGGCAATCACATGGATGATAAAAGTAAAAAGATGTTTGCTTGTTAATGTTGTGGAAAGACATGTATGGAATAAGTAGTTTACATTAATATAGATGGAACTAATTTTTCTTGACAAGCATATAAACTTGCACACTTATTACAATTCTTCTCCTTTTGTCTCCACTAGACTTCCTGCTTTGGGAGTTATGGGGGAAGAGTGATCTTCTCCCAGTCCTCTCTCATTCCTCTGCCTTGGGACATAATTAAAAAGTAAAATGCTGGGAATATTTTTCCACATACCCGCTATTATTCACACATGTGTCAGTATTGGACATTTGTTATAGTTAATAAGAGAACACTCTCAGATTTGTACTGTTAACCACAGTCCATCTTCCACCACATGGTGCACAGTGTTCTATATTTTCCTCAGTCCAAAACAATAATCCCATGTCCTTATTAGAAACCCTTGATACTTGATATAGTATCTTCTTTGACATTGATTCAAGAATACTACAATATTGCTGTTATAGTCCATAAGTTATATTAATTATATTAGTTGTAGTTTTCTGATATATCACTATATTCTTATTGCCTTGTGTTAGTAACATACATTTGTTGTAGTTCACAGAAGAACATTCCTATATTTGTAATTTTAACCATTATGGACCATATTTAGTGATAATAGTCTGCTGATGTTCTTTTATAATCTGTAACAAATGTTCCACAACAATGTAAGGTGTTGGTGGAGGGGTGACATACAGGAATTCTGCACATTATGCACGATTGTTTTGTAAGCTCACAACTTCTCTAATTAATAATAAATAAATTTTAAAAATAAAATGTTTCCTTGCAGTATCACCATAAATATCAGAATAGATACTCTAGGGTTTTCTCCAAGCACTTTTTGATATTTTGAAGGCTAAAATCATAGTATTCTCTCCATTTATAGAAGTGTGCTTTTAATCTGAGAAAGATAAGAAATGCACAAAAATTTTCATGAGAGTCACATAAATATTATCTATGTAGGAGAAATTGGTTTGGTGAAAAGAAACGTGAAAATCATAAGATTTTAGGAGCTTGTAATTGGAGCTAGTATATTACTTAGTAAGATAGAATTACCAAAAAGTTCCTATTTTTCTTGTATAGAGCATTTAAAAAAATAAGTTTTATATCAAAAAGTTAGCTACCTCAATTATTAAAATACTTTCTGTAGTATCTGAATGTACAGCCCTGTTTCCTTCATTGTCAGTGTTAATTTCTTATTGCCAAGCACATTAATGATTATTGAATTGATAAGCATGAATGACTCTTGCTCCTCCAACTACTCTGAATAATGGCACTAATCTAGAATATGAGACATTATTGCCTATTCTTGAGCCTTTCATTCATAGAGGATTTTACCAGAGCCTTTTTTTTCAATTAAAGAAGTTGTAGGTATACAGAAAAATTACACATTCTTGACAGGGTTCTCATATACCACCCTATTATTAACACCTTGTATTAGTGTGGTACATTTGCTACAATTCACTTAAACAAAAAAGAACATTTGTGTAAATGTACTATTAACTATAGTCCATCATTTATGATATGGTTCTCTGTTTGTGTTGAGTAGTTATATGTTCTGTTTTTTATTTTTTAATTTTTTTTATTTTTGTCTTTGTTTTTTAATGTTACATTAAAAAAATATGAGGTCTCCATATACCCCCACCCCCCTCACCCCACTCCTCTCCCCATAACAACAACCTCCTCCATCATCATGAGACATTCATTGCATTTGGTAAATACATCTCTGAGCACCACTGCACCTCATGGTCAGTGGTCCACACCATAGCCCACACTCTCCCACAGTCCACCCAGTTGGCCATGGGAGGACATACAATGTCCGGTAATTTAACTCAGAATTTTTGTCTGTTTTCTTGAAAGGGTACAGTTAACAGAATGCTAAGTATTCTGTGCTTTACCTTTTTAATTTAATAATCAGTGCACTAATATTGCATATCACAATGTCAAAAATCACCATGGTTTTTGACAATCAAGAAAGGCATGCGTTCTATAGAAGATTCTTTAGAAAAATTTTTCAGTGAATACTGTAACTATTAAATATTCTGGATTGTATTTTTACATAATGAAAATGTGTAATAGAGCGATTATTAGTCATACGTTCTATCAATTATTATGAAGGTTTAACCCTGAATCATGGTCACATAGCTATTCAATTTTTGTCAAAGCACAGGTGCAAAAATCCCTTATGCAGGTGACTCTTTACTGGCACTTAATTTTCAATATGTAACTAGAATCAGACGAAAATGTGCTGTGTAAATTCAGATTGGTTTCTCTGCTGGGAAAACATTAAAAAATATTCAGTGAGATAATAAAAGGTACTGAGGTTATTCTTATTGTAATACCTTTATTTTGACATTATGCTGTCAAATTGAACACAATTTGCTGAAAATTAAATAGCTAAATAAATCTATTTTGAACCAGATCAGTGCTGAGCTTTGTTCTATTTCCTTATATGTATTAGGTGGTTTGATATACGGATGGATATTTTACCCTGCTTAAAATGCTAATTCTGTTCATAATATTGTAATTGTCATAATTATAATTCCATTTCCACTTCAAGTTTAATTCCCAATGAGTGAAAAACCACGTTCACTATTTCTTATACTTCTGAAACACTGGCCATCTTCAATGTTTTTCACTGTTTGATCTGCTTGCTGTCTTCCATTTCTTTCTTTTTTGTTATCCATGAATTCCAAAATCCTTCATGATAAATACATTTTAAGCCTGCAAATCTACCTCTAAAATTTGGCTGTATAAGCCATTTCCCCCCTATTTGATTTTCCACCCAAATGGAGAATAAAGTATTTCTAAATGGTCCAATCTTGTCCTAGTTTTACATCCTATTTGATACTTTTGGGTCTACATAGCAAAGCCAGTAATTCCACAGGTTGTTTTAGGTTATTTTTATGTCAGTCATTGCATTCCACCTGGCAGGGGTGGAGGAGACTGGGTATTTATGAAACTCTCTAGACGTCATGGGCTGGTGACCCTAGAGTAGTCACAGTAAAAATAGTGTCTAGTACAGCCTATTTACTAGGAACAAAATATTTTTTGTCTTATTTGTGGGGCATGCTATAAAGCAAACTCCTCTTAATTTCACAGTGGGTGTTTGGCAATGGGTGAGGCAACAAATCAGGAACTGGTGTGTAAGCTACCCTGGGCCAACAACCTGTAGGGGCAGTTTGGAGGCTGCTATTTCACTGCTATTACTCACTTGTCTTTTACTTTTTTTTTTTCCTGCTTCCAGTGTTTCTTTTTTTTTTGCAAATACTTCTGTTAATTTTTACAGAAAATTTTATTTGCTCATCGAAGGCTGTTAAGCAAATATCAATAATTGGTATTTCCAAATGTTTACAGAAATATTTTAAAATTAATTTTAGAGTAATCCCAATAGTAAAAGGAAAATTTCACATTGCATATGATATTAAGAGTGACTGGGACACCCACAGCCTGGGATATTCTTCATCTGATGGTGATGTATCACTAAGAAATAGAGCTGGGCAATGTAATATGAATCCCATTACCTATTCTAAAATAACTTTTTATTTATCTGGTAAAGAACACTTTCTTCTGCTTTTTGCTTCCATTACCTCTCCTTGAAACATTCCACATTTCTACTTCCTTTTATTTATCCTCTTCCAAACTACACTGAACAAATTTAATACAAACTTATTTTGTCTGAGAAGGATTAGAATATTTTCAACATCATAAGATTCTTAGCTCTTGTCTATCATGTTTGAATGCTAGACAAGAAATTGTGAGGACTTTGTAAGTCAGAGTTGGGTTTAAATTCTATCTCTTTCTCTTCCAGTATTGCTTCGGACACAATACCTAATATCGCTGAGCACCAGCTTGCTCACCTGTAACATTCTAATAATAACATCGATTGCCTTGCCGGGCAATTGTGAGGAAAAAATTGGTAAATTAATCCTCAGTGATGATACTTGACAGCCAAAGTTTCCAAGGCTTACATGACAAAGTCCTACAAATTGGATGGCCGAAAACAAAAGAAATACATCGTCTTATGGTTCTGGAGGATGAAAGGCTAAATTAAGATGTTGAAATGTCCATGCTCCCTGTAGAGAAGTCTGTAGAGAAGAATAAGTTGCATGCCTCTCTTCTGGCTTCCGTTTGTGGCAGGTAATCTCTGGCATTCCTTGGTTTGTGGTTTAATTTAACCTCTGCCTGCAGCATCTGAGTCTATGTCAACTTTCTTCTTAGAAAGCCAACAGCCATATTGGATTAAGGGTTCACCATAATCCAGAATGACCTCATTCTAACTTGCCTAATTCCATCTGTAACAACCTTCTTTTCCAAATAAATTCACATTCTGAGGTACAGGGGATTAGAACTTCAACATATATTTTTGGAGGATGAAATTCCACCCATAACTTTGGCCTTACTGTATGTCCAATTAGAAAAGGCCATTACATGTATAATACTGATAAAGGGTATTAATAATCAGGTGGATTGGGGTGAAAATACACCAAATGTAAGATGTGTGCTATAGTCAATAGTAATATTTTGATGATGCTATTTCATTGTTTGTAACAAATGTTTTACAACAATGCAAGGTGTTGCTGGTGGGGATGTATGGGAGCCCTGTACAAAATGCATGTTTGTTTTGTAAGTTCATAACATTTACAATATATTTACTGTTTATGTATGTTCATGTATGAAGGATATGCTTCAATAAAATTTTATTAAAAAAAAAGAAAGGGCCATTGTTTACTCTATTAGTCCTCCTCCCAAAGATGTCTTCGAAAATAATGAAATTGTTTTTCTTGGATGACTTTAAATTTTATTGAATAATTTTAGTTTATTCTCTGTATTTGAGCTTTTTTAATTTCCTTTTTCTATTTTCTGATAACTGTGTTTTCTTTCAATACCTATGTAAATCTGTCTCCCTGAAAATTTCTCTCTATTTACCTTTATGTAGGGTAATCAAAGTAAATATTATCCAGAATATTCTCAACCTAGGAAATAAGTATCAATCAAACGTATTAGGTGAAAAGTAAAAGTAAAGCCACTCTCATCCATAAAAAAAAAAAGAAGAAGAAGAAGAAGAAAAAGAAAAAAGCAGTAGAAGATCGTGCAAAGTAGAGCTTTTCTCTTATGTTGGGAGAATATTACATTAGCTGTGGTAGTTTAGTTTAGACTTTCCTACCTAACTTGATTGCATAGATTTAGGCAAACTCTAAGATCTTTTGAATTCAAACTATTGAAATGTATTCAAATATTTTAGTCACAGTAATCATATAAATTTTCAAATAAGACACAATACCATAGCAAATAACTCTAAATTATTTTTATTTTCTTCTAAATTATCAACTATATTTTATCTACTACACAGATTAATATAACACCAGTGATACTGGTCACTTGGACTGTCTTTTAATATGGTGAATTATGCCAGGCTGTTAGACTGAATCATGTGAGTATGGTAGCTTTTTTTTCAGATTGGACTTCTTATAAACATCAATAATTTGTTTTGCATAAAATACAGTTGAATATATTCACTTGCTAAACTAATAAATCTCTTGAACAATGCTTTGATCATTCAATTGGTTTAAAAGCCACTTAAAGTTTCTTCTAGCTTTTAGACCTATAAGAGCTTCTACCTTGATAAAGCTGTTGATTAACTTACAAATGCAAAGACATACAATTATTATGAACATGTGTGCATGTTTATAATAATTATAAAGCAAAATAATTGGCTTTTATATCAGTCACTATTCTAAGAATTATACCCATATATCTCTATGATGCAGGTGCTACTATTATTCATATTTCACAAAAAGTTGACATGGATGTTAAGTATATTAAAGATCATACAACCACCAGTGGCAGAGGTAAAATTGAACCAAAATCTGGTGTAATCCAAAATGTGTGCATTAATTCCCTACACTTGTTCTGCTTCATAGAGAACTATAATTTTGGAAAACTAATAACATTTTAATTATTTTTTCTCACATTTATAAGTTTCAATATTAATTTTCATTAATTTTGCATATATTTTCAAAGATGCCCATAGTCAATTTCTGAACTTTTAAAATGAAGCTAATCATGATTACCTTGAAATTCAAAACGGCCATTATCACTCCAGCCCCATGATTGGGCAGTTCAGTGGTGCAGATCTACCCTCAGTATTGCTGAGTTCAACACATGAAACCCTCATCCACTTTTACAGTGATCATTCACTAAGCTGGTAAAGCTTTAACTTGTTTATCAAGGTAAGGAATCCAAAGTGCAAATGTGCCTCTGATATTCATAATGCAGGCTTACTCATTGGTTAAAAACATGTAGAACAGAAATAATTTTTATTGAAAAGTTGTCTGATCAGTAGAGGAGCCATTGCTGTAGACTCAGAAGGCATAGCTGGCTGCAGTTATTCTCACAGCTCCATCCACACTCCCTCCTTCTCCTTATACTCGCTCCTAAGGCCATTGTCAATAAACTTTCAGACAGTGGTTTCCACTGAGTCTCCTCTTAACCAATTGAACTTTTTTCTTGTTCCTTCAGGACTACTGCAGAGAGAGTCAGTTCATGGTGAAATTGGTCTGGCAGTAGCAGGGTCTCTCAGCTCAAATTAATGGCTACACGTACTACAAAGCCATGTTCAAATTATGTTAGGAAAAAAATCTAAGTGAATGAACTGTATCCCTTTTAATCAATCTAAATATGAAATCATTAAGGAAGTTCGAATCAACATTACCAAAGAATTTTTGACGTGTGAAAAAGTTTAAAATTTTCATTTCATATGAAATAATTTAGCTGCCCTTTTCTTGAATATTGTTAAATCAAATGAAGTAGAAAATGACAAATTTAGTGGCTTTTTTAAAATTGATTTTGTAAAAATATTACATTAAAAAAATATGAGGTCCCATTCGACCCCACCACCCCCACCGCACCCCTCCCCCCCCCAGCAACACTCACTCCCATTATCATGACACATCCATTGCATTTGGTGGCTTTTTTAAAAAACGTGGTTACAGCACTTGCTTTCCTTCATTTTCTAGACTGACCTTGGAAACAGAACTTTAATATTTTAATACTGAAAGAGACTACTTATTTATGTTAAGCCCTTAGATATTGTTACTTAAACTGTTACCTAAATATATTCCTACATGTTCTTTCTCAGCAAACACTCTCACTTCCTATTTGAAAGGCATACAAGCACACACACACACACACAAACAGATAAAGGGCACCATAGAAGTGGTTTCCCACAACAAATCCATGAACCTACCCGCATGTGCACCTATTATCTGTTCTTTCTCTCTCATTTAGATGGGAATGTTTCCCCTACCAAAGTAAAATTCATTCCATGCTCTAGGATCTAGGCTCCATTCCTTTCTACTATTTCAGAAAAATTTAGCTACAAGTTAACTTCTTTCCAATGCATTTTTAACTGTCAATTCTCTACTAGATCTTTCCCAATAGCATTCAAAATAGACTCAAAAATTTCTCAGACACATATATGCACACTCTCTCTCTCACACATTTACTTACATGTATATATATGTAATATATGTGTTATATATATATATATAAATGCATCTTTGGCCCCTTATCTTCCTCCAGTGTCTGTGCTCTAAGAAAAAAATTCAGAAGTATTATCTTCACTAATTTTCTCAATTTCCACACTTCTATCTGCTTTAATCATTTTAAGCTGGCTTTAGCACTATTCTACTGACAAGTTCTTCCATTTTTTTCAGTTGGATGAATAAATCCACTGGCTATTCTTCATTTCTCATGTTTCTTGGACGTATTCGGTACCGTTAACCACTTCTGGCTTAAAACACTTTTCCCATTTGTTTCAGTGAGAACATAATTTCTTGTTTTTTATGCTATCACACTGGTTATTCCCTTATTTTCTTTGCTTCCTTGTCTTCTTCTGACAGCTTTAGTAGAGGAATTAGTTGGAGTTCCATATTTTTCCATCACATTCTTTCCCCTGAGGATCACGAACACTCATGGATTCAAAGACCATGATAGTAATAATAATTAACTCTTATACTAACATCCCTGATTCAGTTATTTCCTTGAGTTCCAGAACTAGATGTCTAACTCATGACACCACATCTCCACTTGAACCCTGTGACTGAAACGAGCTCACAATTTTCCTTTCCAAATACGCTCATCCTCTAGTGTTGTCCATCATAAGTGAGTGGTACATGTCTCATCCAGTTGTTTTAGCTGTAAATTGGTGTTATTTGTGGTTCCTTTTTTCTTCCTCACCCCACTGTTAAATCAATCAACAAGTCCTTCCTCCACCTCAAATATATTCCTGGAATCCATCTCATTTTCTCTATCTCCATTACCACTAATAGTCTTAACCATCCTCACCTTTTTCCTAGTAAATTCTTTACCTCTTAAAGGTTTTATCACATGTATTCTTACTACTTCTCTCATCTTTCCATAGAAAAATGTGACTTGTCCTTTTCTTGATTACAGCCTCTACCATGCTTTTCTATATTCTTATACTACAATTAAAATTCTGTAACAGGGGAGTGGATGTAGTTCAAGTGGTTGAGCACCTGATTCCTATGTACAAAGTCCTGTTACCTCCTATAAACAAACAAACAAACAAATGAACAAATGAAGAAACACCACCTCTCTTTGGGAAGCAGATATAGCTCAGTGGTTGAGTGCCTCTACGAAGTCCTGGGATCAATCCCCAGTAAAAAATTCTGTAACAGACCTAATCCCTCTTTTTCTTTTTCTTCCTCCATCCTTAATCTCACTCACGGCACTTCCGCCAAATGGACTTTCCAATAACATATATGGCTATGATTCTTTCTATTGGTGGGGTTTTACAAATGCAGTCCTCTCTTCTTTAACCCCACTCTCCTTTAGGTAATCATTTTATACTAAATTTGTTTATAATCTCCCAAAACAGGCATCCTCTGATCACCCAGACTAGGCTAAATCTCCTGTTGTGAAGCTTCACGTCACCTTGGACTTCTCTGTGTGTGGTAGTCATTGGTGCTGCTCTCCAAATGGATCACATCCTCCTGACTTCTGGATACAGGGTCATGAAGCGCAGCCTTACTCTTTTAAGAGTAAGTGGTGTTGTTGCTTGCTTTGGCTGATGACATTGGAGTGAATGCCCTATAAAATGGGAGTCATAAGAACCTGGTTCACTCTTCCATCCCTTTCTTAAGTGAAGTTCAGCAGTCACCAGGATAATGGCTGCTCAAGTCAGGCTGGGTCTCTTAGTAACTCCATGAGTAGAGCCCTCCTGCCATCACAGGCAATGAAATTTGGAATAATTTTTGCTATTGTAGTGTTAATTAGCCTATATGGACAATATTCCATAGGATTTATTAAGATAAGGAACTGGTGGTATATTTATATTTTAAAGAATGTCTAATCAGAAACAATTTACCTCATGGGGAGAGGAATCATTTCTATTTTTACCTTGCTCTGTGCTCAGCATGAAGCCCAGTCCCTGACACACAGTAGGTCCCCATTGTATAAATGTGCCCTCCATACTTGATGCTCTACTACCACAGATGCCAAGGGGCTTTATGCTGTGCTGCAGATGCATTTTAGACAGGTATTTATATGAGGCTTACCTTTAGGTTGAGTTCTATGCTCTAATGTCTTCATTAAATTTAATCTCTTTTAGTCCCTACTCATTGCCAGATATTGCTTATCCAATGCAGATCCTGGCACAAATATCACATGTCCACTCATCATAATGTTTTGGTTTTTAGTGGACTCATTTTTGGAATTGTGCCTTAAACTAAGTAAGTTCTGGTTTAGCAAAGATGGTGAGATTGGCAGTGCTTATCAGCAACTACCTCAGGCCCTGATTGTTCTACTGATGTGAGCAAATAGCCCTGGAAGTACCTTGAGAAGAGCTACCAATATTGAAATACATACCAGTACCATGCTTTTCTTATTTTCATTCTATTTCTTCCATAAGCTAAAGGACCACAATTAAGTGCCTACTCACTTTGAATTCTATAGATATACTTGTACATTGGTAGGAAGTAAAATAGTAAAGATTCACAATCTTGATCAAATTCTTAGATTAACCTGGAGTCCATAAATAAGTACCATTAATTAGTGGCTAGATCTAATTAATACTGTAGGGAATAATACTTTTAATTTCCACTGTAACTGAGAGGAACCCAACTCAAACTAGTCTAAGCAGTAAGTGCAGTGTTCCAGCTCAACGCGTGCAGGAGTGGAATCTAAGACTCGAGGTGTGAGGATGGCCACTTTCTAGCCATCCTTAGCCAGCAACAACAGGTCACTTCCCTAGTTCAGCTCTTTGGAACACACTCTTTTTTTTTTTTTTTTTTTTTTTTAGTTTTATTTTATTTTTTTAATTTTTTTATTTTTTATTGAGTTAGTAATAATATTACATTAAAAATATATATGTGAGGTCCCATTCAACCCCACCCCCCCACCCCCCCTCTCCCCCCCCCCAACAACACTCGTTCCCATCATCATGACACATCCATTGGATTTGGTAAGTACATCTTTGGGCACCTCTGCACCTCATATACATTGGGAACACACTCTTAATGAGCCAGCATGAGCTATGTGACACCACCACCCCCAAGTCCAATCTCTGAGACCAGATAGACTGGTACTCTATACTAGCTCAGCTCAGGTCACATGGTAAGAAAATGTGATTAACAGACTTCTTGAAATTGGAATAGTTTGAGAGAGAGGAGCAGTTCCTTAAGAAGGAGGGACTCTGAAACAGCAAAACAGTAAATGCACAACAAATTTTTACATATTAAACAAAAGTTTGCATAAGCTAAATATTACTAGGCTAATTAAATGTGTAAAACCAAGGGGTGTTTTATTAGTGCTTTCATATATGCTTCCTTAATTCCTTTACTAGGGCCGTAATAATAAGTTACCATGAACTTAGTGGCTTAACACAACAGACATTTATTTCTCACATTTCTGGAGTCTAAAAGTCAGCAAAGCTTCAGGAGGGCCATGTGCTCTCTGAGGGCTCTAGGGAAGAATTCTTCCATGCCTCTTCCTAACTTCTGGAGGTGGCCAGCATTCCTTGCCACTCCGTGGGCTCCTATGCCATAACTCTTCTGCCTTGGTGTTCGCATGGCCTTCTCCCTTGTGTGTCTCCATCTCTTCTCTTCTTACACGGATACCCACCATGTTGGTTTTAAGGTCTACCCTCCTCCAATTAGATCTCATTTTATCAAAATTAAATTCATCTGAAATGACATTATTTTCAAAGAAGATCACATTCTTAGGTACTAGGGGCTAGTACCACAACATATATTTTGGGGGGACACAAATCATTTGATCTTCTTGAAATAGTGTGAGTTGTTCTGAAAGAGTTAAATGTCCATATTTTAGTATATTAAAAATAATGACAGTGGTAGCTATTATTGAGCACTCATTGTGTGCCACATCCCATAGTTTTTCTTTTAAATTCTAAGTTAACATTATGCACATTTTACAGAAAAGGAAAATGAGTCTCAAGGAGGTAGAACAAACAATGGAGATATGTAGATATATGCAGATTATGATTTGAATTTCAACTCCATAGTAATCTTCTTGACTCCAAAGTAGTAATCATTCTAATGAAGAAAGGGAAATGATAAAATCTTTAGACTCAAACTTCAATGCTTTAGTTACCACATTAATATTAAAAAAGTGTTTAAATCATAACACAGAAAGTTTAAGAAGTCCAATTTTCCCTCACAGTTTGCAAAACCAGTAACCATTTATCTGAAGAACACTGACTATGGGAAAACTCAAATAACAATTTTTGGTGTACAGACATGACACCTGACAGATTCATTTATTGAAACTCAACTTTTGAGGCTGCTAAAATAGCTTTGCTAAAAATCTATGAGTCAAATGTTCTCCATAAATATTTCTAACACATGCCTTAAGATTTGGTAAGTTTTTTTCTTAGTATCATATGTAATCCAGATGTCAGTGGTGGCTCTCCCCTTACAGATCCAGGTGTAATTTTTTAGGCACCATATAACTTCGTGTCCTCTCAAAATCAGAAGATTTCTCCATGATATATTTATCTAACACTTACATACAACTTTCTGAGAGCTTTACAAGGAATCATTTTCTTAATTCTTACAACAGGCCTCTGTTGGCCAAATCACCATTTCCCTTAGTAGTGAGGAAATTGAGGTCAAGTTTGACATCAAGTATCTTGGCCAAGTGTTAGTCAATAGAATGACGGGCATTTGAGTCCAGGAACTTTGGTACTAGAGCCTGTGCTCTCAACCAGTAGTTGCTGCTGCTGCCTCAAGTTCTGCAAACCCCTCACCTGATCTTCTCTATGCTAATGCTTACAGTATATTCCATCCTTCCCCCTCTCAAGCTTTGTCTTCCACTTCTACCACACTGCATGCTCAAAGCCCAGCCTTGGGTGCATTCTCAAAAATCTTTTCTCTCATTGTATTTTTTTTTTTAATATTCATCTTTTTTTTTTTTTAAGATTTATTTATTTCTCTCCCCTTCCCCTCCCACCCCGGTTGTCTGTTCTCTGTGTCTATTTGCCGCGTCTTCTTTGTCCGCTTCTACTGTTGTCAGCGGCTCAGGAATCTGTGTTTCTTTTCCTTGCGTCATCTTGTTGTGTCAGCTCTCCGTGTGGGTGGCGCCATTCCTGGGCAGGCTGCACTTTCTTTCACGCTGGGCAGGTCTCCTTACGGGGCGCACTCCCTGCGCGTGGGGTTCCCCCACGTGGGGGACACCCCTGCGTGGTATGGCACTCCTTGCGTGCATCAGCACTGCACATGGGCCAGCTGCACATGGGTCAAGGAGGCTCGGGGTTTGAATTGCAGACCTCCCTTGTGGTAGACGGACGCCCTAACCACTGGGCCAAGTCCGCTTACCCTCATTGTATATTATTAGCCTGCTTTTCTCAGTCCCTTTCTGATTGCCCTTCTCATCATGCTCTCAGCTTTATATTGTTATTCCTTTATTGTTCAGAATGGCTTCTTTTTTTCCCTGAGGCCAAGGCACCAACAGTGCCCAAATGTGGGTAGAGAATGGGTTTGGTGTTGGGGGCTCAGACACTGAATCCCTATTAGTATAGGAATCCCATCATCATCCTCAACACAGAGTCACTGGACCTTCCAATTAACACAGGTGTACTGATAATAACACTGTATGTATGTACTCCACTTGACTCTCTTCCCAGTATCCAAAAGAAAATTGTTAGATAATGATATATGCAAAAATAAACAAACATGATGTTTGCAACAAGGAAGAAAAGTGGACTCTGTGGTGTAGCAGTAGAGAAAGTGCAAAGTCATGCATATCTGTTTATAAATGTTTGACCAAATATTGCTTCATCTTTCTCTTGAGTATAAAAGAAAACTCTATGATGATAAATGATAGCAGCACTCTTCTTTGGGCTTCTACCTCTTACCTTATTTTCTATCCATCAAAATTACCTGTGGTTATTTAAATTCAGTTTATAAGTGTAAAGATTCAACACTAAAGTGATTAGGGGGCACACACACATACAACAGAAACAAAGTTCAAATAAATCTAAAGTTCTGAAGTTCAGTTATATAAACAACTGTGTCATTTTCCTGATACAACAAGGATTAACAATTATATTTCCATAATTTTATCTACAAGGTCACATTCTAGCCAATTTAAAACAATATAAGAAGCAGGAGGGTCAAGAAATATAGCTCTTCCCTGACTTATTTCCAGCTCCCTGACTTGGCTTCTTTCTTCATTTCACATTGTCCTTTCACCTTAATAAAAGAGGACATAAATAAGTAAATAATTAGGCAACTTTACATATTCCAATCTGGTTCCATCCATGCTAATTTTCTGCCATTATATCCATGTTTTTCTTTTTCAGAATAACTGGATTCATGTGTTTTAAACAGTATCATCACTCTTAATGAATGCTGGTCACTGGATTTTGTCCTTGTTCATTCTGAAACAATTGAACCTTTGATTGCTATTCCTCTTTCTATAAAACCTAAACTATTTGGGGAAAAAAAGATTATATATAAACAAACATTGAGAATGTCTTTAACACAGATATATGAAGTTCTTCTGTGCAGTATTGATATGAAAATAAAGTTAATAACTTAAATGATTACTCTTTTAGGCAGCAGTTTACTTTTGGAAAGAAGCCTGTTTTAATTTTTTTAAATGAAGAACTTTCCATTTGAAACGAAGATCCTGACATGCTAAAAAAATTTTATAATGTATATTGCACTGTAGATATTATTTTAATTTTTACAGGAAATGATTTTAATGAAATCATTTTTTATTAGCAAAGTTGTGGGTTAACAGAAAAATCATAGCCAAAGTAGAGAGTTCCCATATACCATCCTATTATTAATACCTATCACTTGTGTAGTACATTTGCTGCAATTAAAGAAAGCACACATTTTAATAGTTTATAGTCCATGGTTTAACTTATTGTCCACTGTTTGTGTTGTACAGTCCCATGGCTTTATTTTTTTTAATTTTTATTCTAGTGACATATATACAACTTAAAATTTCCCCTTTTAACCACATTTAAATATATAATGCAGTACTGTTGATCACATTCACAATGTTTGCTATAATAACATCTTTGTGTATCTGATATTAGTTTCCAGGAAGACATTATTGCCTCAGCCTGGTAGATAGTAAACCTGCAGAAAAGGATTAATTAAGGTAATACTGCCTGTGTCCAGGTTTAATACTTCATAAGAAATTAGATTGGTTTTCTGCTATCTAGTCTGAAGTGTCTCCACATGGGAAGTTTTTTCTTATCTTAACCTGCTGCTTATTGGCTTTACCTCTAGACTAGTCAGTCATGGTCTAGTGAGTAATCGCCTGAAAAATTACAACTTAAAATAGAAAGAATTGTTTGGGCCCAATTTCCAGGGACATCAGGATATAATAGATTTTGTGTCGTTAAGAATCCCCTAGACTTTCCTACACCAGTATCTGGCTTTCTCCAAGATGAGTTGTTTCCCAAAGGGTGTTTTATGAATACAAGCAACTTTCCAAAGGTGTTTATTCCAAATTCAGTATTTAAAAACAAACACAATTATTTTGTATACATATATGTATATGTAATTCTCTTTAAAATGGAAATGCTTGAAGAGTTCTCAATGTGTATCCTAATGAAAGGTCCAGAGGTAGACTGGACTTCTGCTATCCAATCTACTGATTGAAAGATATCAGAGTCAAAGTTCTGTGAGTTGCTTTGCCTTTTCATCCTTGTTGGAGGATGGCTATTCTACCTCCGATATTAGAACCACATTCAGACATGCAACAGAAGGCTGGAGGAAAAAAATAAAGTCGATCAGCTTTGAAGAGCCTCTTTGTCTTGCATGTAGTTAGCAGAAACTTGCTTTGTAATAACCCTTTGATAAAGAAAAGCTGGAAAATGTGATTTTTTTTCAACCCAAGCATATTCCTTTTTCAAAGAAAAGTAAGGCTCCTCTCTTAAGGACAAAGGGAAGGGTGAGGATGACTAGGCAGCCTGCTGCAAGAATACAGTCAGACTGTGATCACATGCATATATTTAACTACATTTGAAGGCTAATTTTACTTTTGACTTACTTCGCAGTAGAAATTGTTAACTAGTATGAAGAACTCAGTTATATTTCAAACTTGTGGATTCAATTTAAAATCAAATTAGGGTAGCTTGAATATTTCCAAGGGAAGTGATTCCAATTCATTTAAAAGATGTATACATATAACCACAGAGTGCTAGAAATAGAAGACAAAATCATAATAAAGTTCTAATATCAAATATGTTTCATAATAGAAAAAACATAAACAAAACTGTGATATTTTATTTTCTTCTAATTAGACTAGAGAATTTCAGTCACACATTTGTTTTGCATAAACAGTACACACTTATGATTGATGCTTCCATCGTTGATAAAATACTAGGTCTGTCATGTTAGTAGATCTGTTTACATAGAACTAAGGAAAAATGACAATTTCAGTCAAATAAGCTTAGCTTCAGAGTATAGATCTATGTTTAATCATTCCAGTTTGTAAAATTCCCATATTAAGTGTCTTAAAACATATTTTTAAAAGTCTCTATGATCTAAACCTGCTCACCTGTAATTTAAGTCAGTTTTTTGAAGGTATCCATTTATTGAATAGTATCCAATACTCCTATTAAAAATAGGGATTAAAGGAAGACTCGGTTGCTGTAATAATGTTGCAGCTAAACCAGGAGTACTGAACTGCAGAAGAAACCCAAATCCAGCACTCAGGAGAAGTGGAGGAACAGATTTATTATGCACAGGCCCAGAAGAGAATCAATCTCCAAATTCTGAGCCCTGTTTTTCAGTTTCCATAGGTTTATATAGGATTTCAGGTAGGATCAGGCTAACTTTTGCTCATTGACTAATGCATTGCTAGGTAAAATTTTGCAAGCAGGGTTACAGAAGCAGAATGCAGGTGCAAGGCAGTGCTTTCACAGGCTGCTTTATAGACAAAGGAGCAGGAGTCATTTGATATTTTCCTGCAAGGCCACGTTTTCACAGGCTGATTTACAGAAGTGGGGGCAGGGGTGACTTGTTAGATATATTTAGAATGTTAAGCTTTTTATTTCTCAACACTAAACTATGTCATAATTTAGTGGGATTACTAGATATTTGGATACAAATTAAAACCCAATAGGGTCTTTCTTTAACTGAAGTACTTGCAGCCATTTCTTTCCTTATTTAAACCACAAAAAAACTCAAATTAGTTTGCATCCTAGTATTGTTTATCATATATTTTTGAGACTACATTTTATCTTACATTACTTGTAACCTCTGTAGTTCAAATACATGTATTTTGCTTTACTTCTTTTGATATTTTCCAAATTGGCTCATTAAAGTCGTGTCTACATAGTTTCAAAAGCTACCAATTAGGTCACTCTCCAGAAACAAAAACAGTTATTTAGGAATCATCTAGACCAGAAAACTTGTTGTATTTGGCTGGTACAATATGCTAAGTATTGTCAGTATTTAGAATTAGATTGCACATAACTTGGGAAATACACATAGATTCACCTTTCCTTTTTCTCTTGCAGTATTGAAATCTAAAAATATTCATTCATCATTTACATATGGGGACAATCAGAAGAGTTGTCAAAGTGATAGCCTCTTTCAGAGTGGGACAGCATTTACTTTAAAAAGTAAAAAAGTTTTCTTTGGCTTCTGGAATGCTTTGCTCTTTGAAGTGGCCTGCTTGACCACGTAAGCATTGAATTGGTGAAACCTCAACTAGGCCAAGCCTCTGGTTGGTTGACTGAATGTTTTCTTGATTTGACACCCACTTCTAACTATTCACATTTTTAAAATGGTGTCCCGATAAAACATTAGTTTTTATTATAAATAATTGATTTTCTATATCTGAGAGTTATAAAGACAGATTAAATTTAAGAAAAAAAAACATTTTTGAGGTTAGGCTATCATATCTGATAGAGATTTACATTTCAAGCTTAATTAGATAGTTTATCAGTGTTTATCATTTTATAAAATTTATAAATTGGCAAAATGACATTCAACTCTAATTTTTAAGTCACCTTAAAATTTCTAGATTCTGCTTATGATTTATAATAAGCTAAGGATATAATTAATAACTTACAAGAAGATGCATAAATCATGCAAATATTTCTAGTCATTTTGAATGTTGTTTGTGTTCCACAACTTATTTTTAAGTCATGTCTTTTATTTATGGTTATAAAATTGTTAAAGATGTTTGTAGCTATAGCTATCGAGTTAAATTATTTATACAGAATTGAGAAATGAAATAGCAGAGACAGAACTTTGTTAAATAAATCAAGTTTATGTACCCTATTTCTAAATCAATCATTGTAAAACAGGATTATGTAAAGATAGTTTTCAACTAATTAAATAATAGTTGCCAAAAACAATAGAGATTAGAAAGATGATACATAAGTTCATTAGCTATCACATTAAGTGTTTATAATTTAAACATGACACAATTTTTGCTCAGGATAGATAGATGTAAATATTAGTCATTTCCCCAGATCCTAATGGTGGATTTCTATATTAAAAATGGCCTTGAGTTGTATAAAATTCTCTGCCTTCCCTTACTCTTATGGTATATAGGGCTTTCTGACCCTTAGACTTTTCATAATATTTAAAAATCTTGTCACATTAAAAACTTTAGTGAATTCCTTTTAGTTTCTATAATTTGTCCTTTGGAAAAGTGGAATATCTTCTTTTTCTTTTTTCCTCTATGTGCTAAACACTTTTAAAAACATAATAAGCAGTGTTCAATCCACTTTTTCATAAAAACAATTATGAAACTGCTGAATTTTGCGTTAATTGGATTTATGTGAAAATGGGCTGTAGTTTATGGATATCACTTCCCCTTTAGAAGGAGGTGCAGTTAAACTGATTTTATGTACAATGAGTAACTGAAGAATTCATTCTAACTGATTGTTTGGCTGTATTAACTGCACATTATGGATACAACCATAACTTCTAGAAGAAATCGAAATGTTTCTAAAACTGAATCACTCTTTCTTTTCAATATAATATCCTGAGCAACCTTGATTTAACTAAAGGAGCAAGGGCAAGGGGCTTACTCTCCCTTTTCAACCACCTGCAAACTAACTTCAGGTGTCCATACTCCGCGTACTTCTTCGTCAGTCTAACCCAAGTTTGTGAGGCAGCCCAGGCTGGCACATTCACAATCAACTGTTTTGCGAGTCCACAGTCCTTGACTTCAGTGACTTCAACAGTTCATCTGGGTCAAATTTATACTTTCTCCAAAACACGAAGTCTGTAACGTATAAATAACACTGGACACTCACTCCTTGGTTAGTCAAACGTGAGATACAATTGTACTTGCAATTGTGAGCAAGGAATTTGTTTAAAGATCTCCCAGAAGAGGATTTACATAGCCAAAAAAATCTAGGATTGACTGCCATCCTAACAATATTGGTTGGCTTCCCAAATAGATACCAAATCAAGGCATTAACATTTATGCAAAAAATATGTATCTTAAACATGACAGCCAGGAACATATCTCTGGTTACAAAAACACATGATGCACTGAATAAGGAAATTAGAACAGCCAACGAGGACACTGGTAAGCTTGTGCATGTGTGCATTTGAGAAAGTCTGTGGACCACAATCCATGGTTTATTTTCTATAGACACGCCAGCTTCAAGATCTCAAGTAGGGCTTCAAATTAGTATTGTGTATAAACTGCCATCTCCCTGTTACAAGGTTCAGTTTTCTCAAAGTTCTTCATATTAATTTCTGACATTAAAAGCAGTAGTTTATTTCTCCCTGGTTTACCTTCATTGAAGAATTTATATCAGAAGTGGCTCAAATGTTTTTAACTTAATTTGTGTAACATATTCTATCAGAAACTAGAAAATCCTTGCAGTCTAGTCCAGGTTTTATTGAACTAATGTATGAAAATCATGGTTCATTGCATTTATTATATTTAATTCTTGTGGTTCTGCTAAAAGATGGGTATATTTATTGTGCCTTCATAGATGAAGAAATGAAGACATGGAATTTAAGTGATATATCCAAGATGCCACAGGCATTATATGGGGGAATGTAGGTCTAGTTCACATCACAGAGCTGGTTGGCAAACCTGCTTCAAGGCTTTTGGACTTCGGAAACAGATTTCTCTGTTGATGATGATTCTCTTTCAGTTTTTCTATGATAGTATAACAAATTTCATGCAACTTAGTAGATGATATTTCTTAAAACATTTAGCAATTGCTAAGTATAAATGTAGAACTTTATGAACAAGTTGTTAGACTTCAGTTGAAAATCTTGCATTTTACCTCTGTACACGTAGAGGGTAACTTTATCAAATTCAAATGAAGTATTTTTTTTAAATTTTCATTCTCTTACTTGATGGGTGTTTTCTTAAATTTAAACTTTTTATATTTTAAAAATCAATTTATACAGATTAATGCTTTCCTGATGAGTAGAGAACAGAACCTTGCTTGGATGAGGATTCTAATAGTTTGATGAGGATTCTAGGTTTGAGTGCTCCCCCATCCTCAAGTCTAGAGTACATATAATTCAAATTTATACCTCAAAAAAACCACACACTTAAAAAATATATATATCCCCCCCCCACCTTGCGACTTTTTGTGTGTGGTCTGCCCTCTGTGCCCATTCGTTGAGCATTCTTCTGTGTCTGTATTTATTTTTTATTTCCCCTCCCCCCTTTGTGGCTTGCTTGCTGTCTGCTCTCTGTGTCCATTTGCTGTACACTCTTCTGCGTTTATTTTATTTTTTTTGCTTGTCTTTCTTTTTTTTGCATCCCCTTGCTGAGTTGGCTCTCTATGGTGCTTGAGGCTCACAAGATATTTGGAGAGCCACAGCATGAGGGTGAGCTTGCCTTCACAAGGAGGCCTGGGGATGTGAACCCAGGGCCTCCCATATGGTAGACGGGAGCCCAACTGATTGAACCATAGCCCCTTCCCAAACCACATACTTTTATGTGCCACAATCTTTAGGGGTGATGATAAATATCAAAACAGGTAATGGAAAATCTATTGCCTTTACTCTAAAAAATACTCAATAAGGATTCTTCCAAATATTATCTATTTTAGCATACTAAATAATTATTTTATTATCTTTAGTTATGTTAACTCAGATGCCTAAAATGGTCCTTTATATAAATACAAATTCAGGAAAGATATTTATAAAAAAAAAAGCGACTGTGAAGTTATGTATCAAAAGTTTGGGAGAATATTGATGTTATTATTTAAATACTGAAGTATTGCATTAAATAAGAAATTTGGCACAAAGATCTAAAAAACTTTTAACTGATCTATAAGCTACATATATAATTCATAATTTAAAAATACTTGGCCTTTTACATTCTTCAGATACAATAAACCACACATTTCTGGTTTTATTGCTTGGCAGATACTCCTTACGAGATGAAGAAATGAGTCCTGGACTTTGAAGAAGTATCTGTGTTTATTTCTAAAACATGTTTGATTGGATCTCCTATTTTTTTCTGGTACCTCTTCTCACAGGAGGAAGCAAGGTTGTGAACACAACTGTTGGGAGAAATGGCTTAAAAAGTCTGTCTCCTTGAACTCTCCACCTTATCCCAGACAAGTGACTTCTTTCTGTATTTGAGCAGCATAGTACTTCCTCTCCCCCAAAAGCATCCTTCCTTGGTCTTTACCTGCTCTGTACCTTCTCACCATTTAGAACTCACTAAAATGTCACTTATTCAAAAGAGGGTATCTTGACCACCCCTGCATACCTTCAACCTGTTTCTGCCTTTATTTCATTTGTTTATTTTATTTTATTTTAACAGAACTTAAAATTATTTCATATAATTATTATTTTTTTGTCCTTAAAATGTAAGCTTCATGAGAGCAAGACCCATTTCTTTCAAGTTACCATTTATAACAGTATTTATAACTTAGACAATAAATAATATTTATTTCACTCAATAAATGAAGAGGTGATTAAAACCATTCTTGCACATACATAGGCACACTTCCTAATTTATTTTCCCACACAGGAAAATTGTGTCAGAACCACTAAAAGAGAGGAAAAAAATAATTTTTTCTCAACTATTAGAGTATTACATGGCTATTTGAATCATGGGATTTTAAGCTGGAGGGCAACTTTTCAATCTTCCATATTGATGCGTTTAACAGATGTTAATTATATTAGCAGAAATAGGCCAGCACCGTTCAGCTCTAGTTTTATCTAGCTTTAAAGAAAAGAGAACATGATTGCAGTTCTTAAATGATACAGCAAACTCTATAACAAAATTTAACAAAATGCATTGTGTTACATTTTATTAAAATGCATGAGTGAATGTGTGAGTGTGTGTATGTGTCTGTGCTTGTATTAATACTGCAAAGACACATTACATCATGAGTGAAATCTTCCAACGATGATTAGGTTGTGTTGAATATAATTTTGATTCTCCTCCCATGGAAATTGCAAGCCATTTTTTATAGCTTTTTCTTTTTTAGCATTGTTTTTGTGTATTAGAGAACTCACTTCTTCAATGGACTTTCTTTTTTTAAAAAAAAGATTTATTTATTTCAATTCCCCCACCCCTACCCCCGTTGTGTGCTCTCTGTGTCCATTCGCTATGTGTTCCTCTGTGACCGCTCTATCCTTATCAGCAGCACCTGGAATCTGTGTTTCTTTTTGTTGCGTCATCTTGCTGTGTCAGCTCTCCCTGTGGGCGGCTCCATTCCTGGGCAGGCTGCACTTTCTTTTAAGCTGGGCAGCCCTCCTTATGGGGCACACTCCTTGCTCGTGCGGTTCCCCTACATGGGGGACACCCCTGCGTGGCACAGCACTCCTTGTGCCCATCAGCACTGCACATGGGCCAGCTCCACACGGGTCAAGGAGGCCTGGGGTTTGAACTGCGGACCTCCCATGTGGTAGGCGGATGCCCTATCCATTGGGACAAGTCTGCTTCCCTCCAATGGACTTTCTCGTTATTATAATTATTTTATGTTTAAAGCAAATACAAGAATGAGAACAAGCCTGCTCATTTTATCTAATGAGTATAACTCAGAAGGGAATTTGTTGATCGTTCAAACAGAGTTTGGAATTATTTCTTCTTTTTGTGACATGGGTATATAAAATAATTTTAGACAAAAAACAATTTTGTAAGGAGGGATACCATGTCCTGTGGATATTTTCCAGGACCACTAGCCCTGGCTTTCAAGAGGTGTTTTTATGGCCTTCACTTGGGTTGGCGCTTTGAAGAGGGAGTAGTGGCCTGGCTTTGTGTTTTGTGAGATTGTCCTAGGGAGAAGCACAATGGAGGAACGGGAAAAAGGTGTGTATATGTGGGAAATAGAGAAAAAGAAAGGGAAAGAAAGACAGGTTTGTGTTGACTTTCTGCTTTAATGTTTCCTGTTTCTGCATTTATTAGCATAATTTTCCAAGCACCCAGTTTATCACACAGGGCATAACTTTAGAAAATCAAATAACGACAGGCATGCCACTCTAGCCTTTGAGGTGTGTTCTGTTTATCGCTGAGGGCCCCTCTCCATTCCACTGGATGCAGCGGGCTGGATAGCGACAGGCACCCCGAGGGCGCTCCTGGCACCCAAAGGCACCACACACAGATCCCGGCCTGCCTCGCGCATTTCCTTAGGGAAGGCCCAACACTAAAGCTCCTGCAAACACCAGGTCTGTGGGGGGACCCTCGACACGGCCCTTCGGGGCAACTCGGGCAAAAGAGGACAGCCCTCGAGTTTGCCAAAAGCTGGCCAGGGCGCTGCCACTGGGACGAACACGGGCACCCTCCCAGGCAGAGGAGTGCCCATAACTGCTCTCGACCCCCCTGGCGTCATCCGCGCACACACAGGAAAGGCACCTGCGGCGGGGCTTGGGGACGCCGGGGACGGGAACAGCGCCGCTCGCCGCCGCGGGCGCCTGAGGCTCAACCCGGAGCGCTGCAGGGGCCCCGCGAGGGGCGGGCGAGGCGCGTTCCCGCAGCAACAGCGAGACCACCCGCCGCGGAGAGGGGCCGAGCGGGCACACAGAGCCAGGACAGGCGAACGAGGGACGGCCACTCGGCCGGAGGGCCGGATCCGCACCCCTGCCCATCCCCGCACCCGCCAAGCAGGTGGGGAAAGAGGCGAGGGGCGGGCAGAGCGCGGGGAGCGGTCCCGTTCCCCATCAACGTCGGTCCCGAGTCTGGCGCGGCTCAGGCCCGGCCAGGGACAGCACAGCACCACCGCATCCATCACGTGGAGGGGTGTGTTCCGTTATGACATACTCATTTCTTACGGTTTTGAATACTGTTTTCCTTTGGGCATCTCTAGATTTTTCCCTTGAAGGCCTATATTATGTGGAGGATTTGAACAGTCCAATGCTCATAAGATGCGAAAGCAACTAGATAACTCTTATGGACTATGCAATATCATCTTGATGGTAAATTTCAAATTCCATTTTCAAATAACTGTGACTTAAAAGTTCTTGTCCTTTTGCAAATGATCTTTAGTACTTTAAATTTCTTTAACAGTTGTGCCTATAATGCTTATTGACCTGGAATAAATTCTTATATGGAGTTTTTCCTTCTAATTGTATGAAGTTCCATATTATAATGTAGCTCCACCAAAAAGGCAGCACCATAAAATTCATTCTAATGTTGGTAAATTATGTTTGATTTTCTGTAAAGAAAACTTACACCTACTCATTGAATTTTAAAGGATATTGTGGAAGAATGGCATCCTATTACTGTAAATACTCAACTTCAAACACTTGTTCCCTCTTTCATATTACCAATACATCCTATATATAACTCTTTATAATATTCAGGTATGTTAGAAATTAAAACAAAACAACTCCATTTAATAGCATATTACAGTTTATAGAGTTCTATAAATTAACTTATTTAATTTTCATTACAAACTTAATGAGTAGGAAGTGCTTCATTCCATCTTATATGGTACAATCAAGATGTGACTTTGGGAACAATTAGGAAATAATTACACAAGGTCCTCATGTTTATGTGACAAAATGAGTTGTGGAGTCATGATTTTCAGATACTTTTCATTTCTTTCCTCTAGGTAATGTTGACTTCACTCCCATTATGGTATGACTTTGTCTAACACTAGGTTTTGCTCAGTTCTGATTTTTCGGGGAGTCAATGCTAGGAATTATCCAGCAGTGTTGAAAAAAAGCCTTTGCCATTTATTGTCTTTGTTGCTCTCAGTTTCTCTTCAGTTGCTTACTTGACTTTTGTTCTGAGACATTATACAGTTGAAGAAATGAAAATAATAAATCAAGGAAAACAGAAATGTAAAATTCAGGATTTATTTTAATCCACTAACTGAAGATAGGGTCAACATTCGTCAGGGTTCTCTAGGAAAACAGAATCAACAAGGGATATCTGTCAATAGTAAGAGATTTATGAGTCTCTCCTACAGGCGTGGGGAAGCACAAGTCCAGGTCCTGCAGGTAAACTGCAACCAGAAACCCCAATGAAAGTCCAACGAAGATTTTTGAAGAGTTCTGGGAGATGTTGGCTGTTCAAAGACTAGCTAGGAAATTCTCTCTCAATGCTGGAATCACTTCCCCTTTTAAGGGATTCAACTGATTGGGTTAAGTGTCATTCATTGCTGATGGTAATCTCCCTGATTGATGTAATTACAACCAGCTATCTATGCTTTACCACTGCAGTGAACTCAATGGTGACTAAAGTCCATAAATGCCCTTGTAATTACAGTTAGCCCAGTGCTTCCTTGACCAAACATCTGGGCAAGTTGATACAATAGCTGTAACAATCACAGGGTCTAACTGTCATATTGTTTTGTTCTGGAGCATAATATCTTTATTATTTTGAAAATATGAAAAAACAAGTATATATGTAGTAACTAACAGCTGTGAATACTGAGTTCTTTCTTCTTTGAAATTATTCTCATAGTAGAGATGTCTGTAAATGATATTACTAGGTCAAATGGTAAAAGTGATTTTTTATAGCTCTATTCAAATATCTTTCACAAAGGTTTATTGCAAATTATATTTCCATAATCAAATTATCCAAATGACTCACTAGCATTGAATATTGTTACATATAAAGAAAAAAATGCCATTTCACTGATCTATTAAATAAGAAAAATCTGTTAATTATAAAACCTCATAACTCCATAGGATAGTTAATGCCTACTTTTTTGCCAAACTCCTAACAACAACTACACTGATCTTTGAAATTTCAAGTCCCCTTAGTAGCTCTACTTGATATCTTTCTGTGTGGTTCCCACATTTTTCTTTTTGTTTGTTGGTTATTTTTTTTTAAGATTTATTAATTTATTTATTTCTCCTCTCTCCCCTCCCCACTACTGTCTGCTTTCTGTGTCCATCCACTGTGTTCTTCTGTATCTGTTTGTATTCTCATTAGGCGGCTCCAGGAACCAGTTCTGTGACCTTACGAAGTGGGAGAGAGGCGATCATTCTCTTGTACCACCTCAGGTCCCTGATCTGTTGCATCTCTTATCTCTCCTTTGTGTCTCCTTTTGTTTTGTCATCTTGGTGCGCCAACTCTCCACATGGACCAACATTCCAGCGGAAAGCAGCCCTCCTGCATGGGGCAGCATTTCTGCATGGGGCAGTACTCTGCACAGGCCAGCACTCGGCGTGGACCAGCTCACCCTCACCGGGAGGCCCTGGGCATCAAACCCTGAACGTCCTATATGGTAGACAGGGGCCCAATTGCCTGAGCCACATCAGCTTCCCTCATTGGTTTTATAGTAAAATCTAGTCCACTTAGTATGATATGCAGTCCAATTCCTCTTCCAGGAAACAGAAGTCTAATCTCTGGGCATTTCCAAATCCCATATTCTGTATTTCAGTCTTAAAGAACTACTTAATATCCCTCTGCCTTAGACATTTTCATATGTCCATTAATTTTGCATATTCAGCTCTTTTGTTCCTTTGCCATATCCTCACCTTTTCCACCTCTCTTTTGTCAGGTAATTCATGCAGAAAATTATACTCAAACCCTGGGAAATGCCTGGCACAAATCAAAGAGCATAAAGTTTTTCAGCATTTATTTTAAAATTTCAAAGCGACACATTTACCAATGTTGATCATCTGATAAAAGAACTTAAATATAGAATTAAAATTTCCTTTTTACTTTATTCTCCCTATGAAAGGTCTCTCTAGCAATCACTTGCATCCTTTATATTACTACTCTATATTCAGTTGATTGTGAGGAAAATAATGGATGACCTCTTGTTCTTTTTAAGTTGATTGTGTGTTGCTTGGGACTCAGAATCATTGATCGATTTTCAGCAGGAATACAGGAAAGGAGAGGATGAGCACAATTTCCTTCAGAGTTGGTTCTGCACAATGTGGCTTCCTTACTGAATTAGAAGTGAATTCTCTTATTATCACCTTTATGTATAACAGCATACTCTAAAAGATGATACAGTGGACTTCTACTGCTTAAATTTTTCATTCCCCTGTACCAGAGTAGATGAGGGAATATTGTCTGCAGGGTGTCTCAATTAGTTGAAACATGATATGATAATCAGGAAATTGCACCTAATTTATGGATTATCAAACTGTTACTAATTTATGGGTAAAATTTTGAATCACATAGATTGCAAATAATGCTTAATTATCTTACGTAGAATTTGTTACCTAGAATTTATCTATCATCTTACCTAGAATTTGTTTTAGGGCACACAAAGGACTTAATGATAAATTATTATAAACTATATGTTATAAAAATGTTGTACTGATGGTAATTGTGAACTTAGTGATTCCACAGGTATTTTTTCAAGAAATAAAATTGAATAAATTTCACTATTATGTACATATCAGACAAACTGAAAACAAAAGGAAACAACTATGCAATTCTACCTTAGAAACACTTTGTTTAGAATGGTTATATATTTCACTTTTAAACTGAAAGGAAATAGTAGGGATAGTTGTACCAGGCATTCCTTATAGACACTTTTTTATTATCCTCTGTATTACTGACTTTTTTATTGAATTCATTTAATATACTTTCTAAGTTAAACACTGTCAAATTCATTTTTGGTATGTGCCATATTACTTCTAAAGGACATATTAAGTATTCATAAATGCATATTCTTATAATCCTGCTATATTGTTTGTTTTTTCAAGATGGTAATTGGGAAAGACATTTTTAAAAACCTATCTTTAGAAATGTTAATCTTGAAAATATTCTTCCTCTAAATTTTAGACTAATTTAATCTCATATGTGAATTTGATTTTGTTTCTTTGTTTGTTTCAGCCTATGAATTACAGAACCGCCCAGTTTCTCCTCCTTTTCAAAATGGGTATATGATCAACTCAGATTATGGTGTCTGACAATCAATACCTTTTGAGTATTTTCCTGGGTACATTTTAAGAGGCCATCCAGTCCTCATTTGTCAGCATAGGATCAACAGAATTTGGAATTATCCTTTTCCAAGATATGATAGTAACTTAATAATTTTTCTTGGAAGCAATTCATGTTTTTAGTATGTTAACACATTAAATATTAAAATGAACATATTCAAGAATTCATTAATTGACTCAACAAATATTTATTGAGACTCTTCTGCTAAACCGAGCCTATTTGGTATTTCAGGAACACACCAAATACTAATGAGCTTACAAGAAAACAAGCCCTGGTCCCCAAGGACATTATAAGAGTGTAACATTTTGATAGATTTATGAATTCCAAAAATAGATATTGGATTATGTTTGTAATCTGGTCTGTACCTGGGTGTGACTAAGTTATGATTAGGGCTTTGTTTGGGCCATGTCATTAGGTCATTGAGTCCCCACCTCTTGATGGGTGGGAACTCACAGATAAAAGGCATGGCAAAGGATAGAGTTGAGGGTTTTTTGATGTTGGAGTTCTGATGTTGGAGATTGATGCTGAAGCTTTAAGCTGGAGCCACAGGAAGTAAGCCCACAGAGGAAAGAGAAGCAAGCCCCAGAAGGGAGGAACCCAGGAAGCCTGAACCTTTGCAGATGTTGGCAGCCATCTTGAACCAACATGTGAAAATAGACTGGTGAGGGAAGTAACTTATGCTTTATGGCCTGGTAATTGTAAGCTCCTACCCCAAAAAAATACCCTTTATTAAAAAAAACTAGTTTCTGGTATTTTGCTTCAGCACCCCTTTGGCTGACTAATACAAAGGGTAACAAAATAATAAACACAATATTTTTTGTACTTTCCACTATTTTACTTATTGCTAATTTTATACATTTATGATGCATGTGTATATATATATATGAATAATTAATGTTTTTAAAGTGGTGTTATACTGTACAGTGTTTTACAACTTCTCTTTCTATTTAAAACAATGTGTGCATTTTTAAACACTTTTTTTCATTAAAGTTAATAAATCACAAAGAATGTTACAATAAAAACCATGAGATTCCTATATAACCCATTCCCCATCCCTCCATCCCCATCATTTTTGTAAATTATATTTTTTTGAAGATGTATACATCTCAAAAAATGTAACATTAAAAAACATAAGAGGTTCCCGTATATCGCCCACCTCCCCACTCCATGCCTCCGACACCAACCACCTCCCCCATCATTGTGGCACACTCATCGCACTTGGTGAACACATTTTGGAGCACTGCTGCACCACATGGATAATAGTTTACCCTGTAGTTCACACTCTCCCCCAGTACATTCAGTGGGTTATGGCAGGACATATAAAACACAAATTTTTATATGAAAAACCACATTCGAGGAGAATATGATAATGAATTGCATGTACAAAGAATGACATATACTTGGAATGTGATCAAGGAAATAAATCTTTATGATGGCAGTAGCATTTAACTGTATAAGGGTTACATTAAGTTGAGAGATTAGAAGTCAGAAGAGTGGTTATTAATATTCCCCAGATATTTTCTGTTGTTTTAACTTTTATAATTATCATACATTAATTTATATTTTTAAAATATTTCAGTTTAGTAATGGGCATTGAAGGATTTTTCATACTTGGAGGTAGGGAACATTCTAAGTAGAAGAACAGTGCTAAAGCTGCTCATGTAGATACCATAAAATAGGTTGGCTTTTAACAATGGGAAATTAGTAGTTTACAAGCTTACAGTTTCAAGGCTGAGAAAAATGTCCAAATCAAGGCATCCTCAGGCAATGCATCTAGCTACCACCGATCCTGGACTCCTCTGCCACAAGGCAAGGTCCATCGCTGTATCTGTGGGTGTCTCCCTTCTCTTCAGGGTTTCATTGCTTTCAGCTTCTTGCTTCCATGGCTTACTTCTCTCGATCTGAATTCCATTCTCTTCTAAAGGACTCCAGTAAGAGGATTAAGACCCACCCTGAATGAGGAGCATCACATTTAAATTAAGATCCTACTCAACAAGAGATCCTACTTATAATGGGTCCATACCCACAGGAAAGGATTACCTTTAAGAACATACTTTTCTGGGGTCCATAAAGCTTCAGACCATCGCACATATAAGCAAAGACATTTAGGAATACTTTTAGGAAAAAATTTTAAAAGTAGTCTAGCTTAATAGTGCATGATGGTGGGGTTTCTTAGGAGATGTTGGAAATGAAGTTAATGGAGAATGGTGAGAGAGGGAGACCTGGACTTTTGAATGTTCTAATTCTAAGGAGGGATCACTACCTTAAAAATTCTGTGTGCTACCTAATTTTCATGAGTTATTATAAATTTTTGCAATATCAAGGTAAAATAAATAGATCAAGTATTTTGTTTATGAAGAATGCAAATGAAAGAAGTTACTTTAAAACTAATATTCTTTTATTTATTTGTTTGTTTATTTATTTTTCTCCCCACCCCTCCCACCTCAGTTGTATGTTCTCTGTGTCTATTTGCTGTGTCTTCTTTGTCCACCTCTGTTGTTGTCAGCGGCACGGGAATCTGTGTTTCTTTTTGTTGCTTCATCTTGTTGTGTCAGCTCTCTGTGTGTGCAGCACCATTCCTGGGCAGGGTGCACTTTCTTTCGCGCTGGGCAGCTCTCCTTACGTGGTGCACTCCTTGCGCATGGGGCTCCCCTACACGGGGGACACCCCTGTGTGGCAGGGCACTCCTTGCGCGCATCAGCACTGCTCATGGGCCAGCTCCACACGGGTCAGGGAGGCCTGGGGTTTGAACTGCAGACCTCCCATGTGGTAGATGGACGCCCTAACCACTGGACCAAGTCTGCCGCCAAAAACTAATATTCTAACACTAAAAATACAATACCTTTGAAAGAAAAAAATGAAATTGCCAACTCTGTGGATCTTTGAAGTGCTAAATACTTACATCCCATGAGGAAAAAATTTCTAGTGAAGGAATAAGGAAAGGACATCAGTCTTCTTTTTAAAATATTAATTTCACCTCTGTATTTTACCATCTACATCATTAAAACTAAAAAATATTTAGTTGTAATCTTTAATCCTGATAGTAGTATAATACATGATTACATACAATTATAATTTTTTAAAAATTAATTTAATAGCACTTTGTATAGCTGTATCATGTCTCATAATAAACCTTTTTTTAATTCTCCCCCTCACACATCTTGCTTGTTGTCTGCTCTCTATGTCCATTCACTGTGTGTTCTGTGTGTCTGTATTTATTTTATTTCTTTCCACCACACCCTCCCCCCTTTGTGGCTTGCTTGCTGTTTTGCTCTCTGTGTCCATTAGCTGCACGTTCTTCTGTGTTTTTTACTTGTCTCCCTTTCTGTTGGGTCACCTTGCTGAGTCGGCTCTCTGTGGCACTCGCAGGCCCAGCGGCATTCTGCAGAGCTTGCGGGCCAGTGGCTCTCCATGATGTGTGGGCGAGCCTGCCTTCACAAGGCGGCCACAGGATGCAAACCCAGCACCTCCCATACGGTAGACAGGAGCCCAGCTGATTAAGGCACAGCCACTTCCCATAATAAACCTCCACTTAAACTCATGTTTTTATGTGTATAAATTACTTTGCAATTTTAACCTGAAACTTTGAATTCATATTCAGATAGTAGATCCTTGGGTTGAAATATAAAATGGAATAAAAAATTTCATTTCATTTCATTGTATTTGCAAGCACATTTTCCAAATATGGTAATAAGTGCTCAGGTCAGGGTGAAAAAAATTAGATACCTTTTAAAAATATTGTTTCAATATGATGCCACCTTTTCTAATTACATCATTAGAATACTTTTACTGTTACATCTCTCCTCATTCTAATAATATAAGTAGAACATAAAGACCAAAACATAAAATTCATGACAAATTAGATCATTGTGTAAATACTAAAACCATTAAGAATGATGTTCTAACAGTCTTCTAATGTGTTTATTATCTTCTCCATACTGGATTTAATTTTTACAAAAAAGTAAGCTGAGGGAATTATTTTAAAACAATAGCTGTTTTATCCATGAAAAGTTCTATTTCCTTAAAAAATTTAAGTCCTTGTTTCATTAGAATAATGGGGCTGTTTTCTAATAGTGTTCAGTTAAACTGTGGTTGGCTCTGAATAAGCCAATGTCCTTTTATAAAATGAATTGTATTAATCCAGATTGGTTAGTCTTCTCAGATTTTGATTAGTATATAGGGGCAAGTTTACAGTAAAACAGTCTTCAAAGGTTCCAACCCTGTAGACTTCTTAAGAATCTGAGAGAAATACATAGATATCTTGAACAACTTCTAGACATCTTTTTAAAATTTTACCAAGTCAGACAATTAATACTCAAGAATTCTGAGCCTTAAGTAATCAATCTAGAAACATATTTTGCAAAGTGAAATATGAAGCTTTTTTGTATTTATACAGTGAAAATATTTCCTGATCTGTTATATAAGAATCTACTAAACAAAGTTAGTATATTAAAACCTTACCTAGGGAAGCGGACTTGGCCCAGTGGTTAGGGCGTCCATCTACCACGTGGGAGGTCCGCAGTTCAAACCCGGGGCCTCCTTGACCCATGTGGAGCTGGCCCATGTGCAGTGCTGATGTGCGCAAGGAGTGCCGCGCCATGCAGGGGTGTCCCCCACGTAGGGGAGCCCCACGCGCAAAGAGTGCGTCCCCTATGGAGAGCTGCCTAGTGCAACAGAAAGTGCAGCCTGCTTAAGAATGGCGCTGCCCACATGGAGAGCTGACACAACAAGATGATGCAACGAAAAGAAACACAGATTCCCATGCTGCTGACAACAACAGAAGTAGACAAAGAAGAAGATGCAGGAAATATATACAGAGAACAGACAACCAGGGCGAGGGGGAACAGGAGATAAATAAATAAAATAAATAAATCTTTTAAAATAAACAACCTTACCTAAAAAATATGATCAAAAACTGTGCTATCCATTCAAATAAATTAAAAATTATGCTTGAAAGTGACTTAAGACATTCAGGACATTATTATTTTTGCAGTAACATAATTATACAGAAGTCTCATATTTAAAAAGGAGTTACAATTGTTAAAATATGGTTAAGAAGACAGTGGGCTTTATTAATTTTCTAATTGCAATTTGGTATTTAAATATGCATCCACACTTCAAATATAATTTAAAAACTTTTAGTTCATTGACCTAATAAGTCACTGGAATATTTGTGTGAGATACTGTTTAGGACATTTTTATTTAGCATCATCACAGTATACTTTACTTAAGATGCATAATGTATATAGTGGGGAACTCTGTGGACAGAGTTAACTATTAAAGTAATAGTAAGTTGAAATAACTATGTTAGCAGCTTCCTTTAGATTGACACATTTTACAAACAGAAACTGATTTGATTCCATTACAGGAGAAATCCGACCAGCGAAAATAATATTATTATGCACATATTTTTAAATGAGCATTTACCAAACTGACTGGTAAATATAGGAAAAGGTCTTTTCCAATAGTTCAGAATGAAAATGACTATAAAAGAAGTACTCGAACTTTCTTACCTGTATTCATCAATAGTGCTCTTAAAACTCTCCTTAAAGTAGGTATTGCAGCTTTGTTGAGGTTTAGGGCACAACTGGCACATGAACAGCCCAAAGATTTAAGTCTCTTGGACATACAACTAATAATTCTACTACTCACTATAGGTTCAAATAGAAGGGCAGCAGAACCATGTGCAGGGAAAACACAACTGAGTCCAACTCTATCATACTGGGGAGTATAAATTCCAAAGTAGGTCCCACAGGCAGGGTGCCAACCTCCTGGGCTGTCTGCCCTACCTACAGTGTCTGGATGTCTCCAGAGCCTTCAGGAGGCTGCTATTTGAAGTAATATTTACTTTGGCAGTCTATGATTTCCTGCTGAGACATACATAAGGGTAACCTCTGAAATGACCTCCTGACTCACTTTGAAGTCTCTTAGCCATATAAACCCATTTGCCTTTCCCGCATTTGGTCAAGGTCTTTTGCCAGTTGCATTGCATAGTTAGTGCTTGCTAGTAATCCCTCAGTGCCAGGGAGGCTCACCACTGGGAGTCATGACCCACACTGGGGGAAGGTAATGCACTTCTACACTGAAATTTGGCTTAGAGAGAGGCCACATCTGAGCAAGAAGGAGGCTCTCAGAGGGTAATGCTAAGGCACCCTATAATGCTATGTTAAGTTTCAATTTCAAAGTAAAGATTCATAAGTACTGTCATCACAATCAAGGGTCTGTTCTTCCCTAGTCTCTGCCCCTGTACTCAGGGGATTCTTGCTGTCCATTAGAGAATGTGGCAGAGCTCCCCAGGATGGAAATTCAATATTTCTTTGGTTATTGTGTGGACCTCCACCTGCTGTGACAATGCCACATGAACATTTGAACACATTCATATTCCTTATAGGTATATACCAGGTGAAGCTCCTCCCATGCATCTCCCCTCTCTGACACCCCGCTCCAGTGATCCTCCACTGTCACAGGTGTAACCCTTCAGTTACCCAAAACGTCTTCAAAATTGAAGCCAACATAGTAACTGAATACAATTAATAGTAAAATGATATAATAATGATGGTTTTTAAAATATGAATAAAATTTAAAAATTAGCAAGTTTGCAATAATGAAAAAAATTAAAAGTTAAATTTTTAAAAATATTATGACTATCATCACTCTAAGATCTGTTGTCTTGTATGTACAGTGACATTTTTTTCCATTTATTCGTCCAGAGTCAAATCTTTTTCATTGTTTTCAAAGAAGCTTTAGGTTCCAGAAAAGTCACATACAGAATATACGTGATATCCATTTACCCATTGTGCAGTACGTTTTCTCCTTTCTCCTATTAATAACATTTTACATGTGGATGGTACATTTGTTGCAATTGATATACAAATATTGAAACATTGCTACTAACCATTATCAATGATTTTCATTGTGTGTTACATTTTGAAACATACACTTTTATAGATTTGGATAAGTTTGATGTGGTCTGTATCCATCCTTGCAAAATCAGGTAGTACAATTCCAAATTCCATCCCCCCCTTTATACCAGGTCATTATATGACATGGTGGAATCAAAGCCCTAAGCATGATTTAATAAAGAAAAATGAAACCTCTGAATTTAATACATCCAAAGGGGTATAATGTCTAACAGAGAAGTTTACAAACATATCTCTTTTTGGAATTCATAAATAATATCAAACTGCCACACCTACATATTTAAGAAGATATGTGTTCCAAAATGTATTATAATGTTAAATTTATTCACCAAAGTTTGAATCACTCTATTCAATAATTTGTTCAGTAGACATTTATATCATTGAAAGAATAGATTAATTTTAATTGTTAAGTGCTGTCAAAATCAGGAAGTCAATGTTATTCTCAAGCAGGTAAAAACTAATTTGAGGGAAGCAGATTTGGCCAAACAGATAGGGCATCCATCTACCACATGGGAGGTCCATGTTTCAAACCCAGGGCCTCCTTGACCCATTGGAGCTGGCCAACATGCACTGCTGATGTGCATAAGGAGTGTCCTGTCATGCAGGGGTGTCCCCCACTTAGGGGAGCCCCATGTGCAAGGAGTGCACCCCATAAGGAGAAACGCCCACAGTGAAAGAAAGTTCAGGCTGCCCAGGAGTGGCAACCGCACACATGGATTGCTGACACAACAAGATGATGCAACAAGAATAGACACAGATTCCTGGTGCCACTGACAATAGTACAACAATAGAGGTGGACACAGAAGAACACACAGCGAATGGACACAGAGAACAGACAACTGGGGGCGGGGGGGGGGGAAGAATGGGGAAATAAATAAAATCTTAAAAAATAACTAATTTGATACTCTCTGACACTATACACAACCAGATACATATAAACATCTAAGTTTCTGTACTTTGCTTCTGTGCACATTCAGGACTTGGTCAAAATATATGCTTTTAAAATAATTCAAATATTTTGCATCATATGTTCCAAAGACAGATGTAATCAATGTGCTTGTGGGTACATGTAGCTATACACAGCATGGTTTTTAGAATGCTGAAATAATAAGTAGAGGAAGAAATTTCTGAAATGCAACTGCCAAATAAAATTTAAGCAGTTATTGAATGATTATAAGGTACACATTAGAAATCATTTAGTAATTAATTCAAATTAAGGACCAAAATTATTGAGGCCATTTAAATATTGCATTACATTTGAACTATTATGTCAAGCTTATGCTGAGAGTGGGTGTAACTCAGGGTTTGAGCTCCAGCTTCCCAAGTACAAGATCCTGAGATCAATCGCCAGCAGTTCATTTAGAAAAATTATGTAGGTACTTCCTTCCACATGGGTGGTAGATTTAGAACATGGAACTGATGATCTAACTCAAGTTATTCCAGCCCTTAGCCATTTGAGATCTACCATACCTTCTGGAGATGAAAAAGCCATCCCTACAATGTCTGTTCTACATTTCTGACCCTTGGTATATTTCAGCATGATAAATGGTTTTATTTTATAATACTGAACTTCTGTATTCTTTCTTATTGATCACTTGTTAGCAGAAATACCACATCTCTTCATTTTGCCACTCTTCTCTATTCTACTTCTAGTGATTTCTTTCTGAACTCACCTTTGATGCAGTCATCTACTCCTACTGGACACTAGAGGGCTCCATGACTTTAGTCTCTGTTTTCAGGCATATGTCACCCAAAATTTTGTATTGAGTGAATTTTCTGAATCTCAAGTTTCATCAAACCTTCACTCTAATATAGGCATTTTGTAACATGATTTGTATCCATATTTCCAACATCTTCTCTCCCAATGTCTTTCCCCAATCAAAAACAAAAACACCAAAAAAAAAAAAAAAGCATTGCCCCACCATCCAGCAACCTGGCTTCTAGCTGAGAAAAAATGTGGATTCAAAGACTATACTGATACCACAAACCATGGAATTCTGCTATTTTGCCTACAAAGGCATATGCCAAAATTTTTAGCTTTTTAGAGCTACATTACTCCTTTGCTTTTACACATGATATTGTTGTAATGTGTCCTCCCTTGATTTTCACTCAAGATGCTAATATCAGTTTCTCCTTAAGAGAAGCACCCAGTGCCACATTCTCTTGAATGTATCCAACACTCACTCTTCTCACTGTCCTCAAACCCACTACGAATTCATGTCCTTGTTCTTACAAGACAACCCAGTTTATTACTAAAAAATACATTTCATCCATCATGATAGATCATCCTCATCTGTGAGAATACCTGCTATAAACTTGTAATCACCTCCTTCATCCAAGTGTGAGTGCCTGGTGTGGTTTATAATATTTGAAGTTGTTATGCATCACACATCCTTTGGTTCAATTTGTCCTACCTTATTTTTTTTTTTTTTTAAGATTTATATCTCTCCCCTCACTGCTCCCCCTTTGACCCAGCTGTCTGCTCTCTGTGTCCATTCGCTGCGTGTTCTTCTGTGACCACTTCTATCCTTATCAGCAGCACCAGGAATCTGTGTTTCTTTTTGTTGAGTCATCTTGTCGGATCGGCTCTCAGTGTGTGCAATGCCTTTCTTTGGCAGGCTGCGCTTTCTTTCATGCTGGGTGCTCTCCTTATGGGGCACGCTCCTTGTGTGTGGGGCTCCCCTATGCACGGGACACCCCTGTGTGGCACGGCATTCCTTGCACGCATCAGCACTGCACATGGGTCAGCTCCACACTAGTCAAGGAGGCCCAATCACAAGTAACAAGATTGAATTAGTCATCAAAAACCTCCTAACTAAAGAGCCAAGACCAGATGATTTCACAGGTGAATTCTACCAAACATTCCAAAAAGAACTAACACCAATCCTGCTTAAACTCTTCCAAAAAAGAGAAGTAGACGGAACATTTCCTAACTCCTTCTATGATGCCCATATTACCCTAATACCAATTATAGGCCAATCTCTCTAATGAACCTAGTTGTTAAAATCCTCAAGAAAATACTTGCTAATCACATTCAATAACACATCAAAGGAATTATACAACATGACCAAGTGGGTTTAATCCCTGTTATGCAAGGATGGATCCACATAAGAAAATCAATCCATGTAATACACCACATAAATAGATCATGGTAAAAAAATCACAAGATCATCTCTATAGATGCAGGAAAAGCATTTGACAAAATACTCCACCCTTTCCTGATAAAACACTGCAAAGGATAGGATTAGAAGGAAATTTCCTAAGCATGATAAAGGGTATATATGAAAAACCCACAGCTAACATCATATACAATGGTGAAATCCTAAAATCTTTCCCTCTAAGATCAGGTACAAGGCAAGGATGCCCACTTTCAATGCTCCTATGTAACATATTGTGTTAGAAGTACTTGCTTGAGCACTGACACAAGAAACAGATGTAATAAGCATCCAAATTGGGAAGGAAGAAGTCAAAATTTCACTATTCGCAGACGACATGATCCTATACATAGAAAGCCCAGAGAAATCTACAACAAAGCTTCTAGAACTTATAAATGAGATCATTAAAGTTGCAGGTTATAAGATCAATGTGCACATTCAGTAGCATTTCTGTACACCAATAATGAGCAATCTGAGAAGAAAATCAAGAAAAAAATACCATTTACAACAGTAAATGAAACAATCAAATCCTAGAAGTAAATTTAAAGATGTAAAAGTCTTATACACAGAAAATTGCATAACACTGTTTAAAGAAATCAAAGAAGACTTAAATGGAAGAATATTCCCTGTTCATGGACAGGAAGACTAAATATCAAAAATTTGTCCATCCTACACAAACTCATCCACAGATTTAATGCAATCCCAATAAAAATTAACCCACCATTTTTTACCAAATTAGAAAAATTAACCATGATTTTGTTTGGAAGAAAAAGTGGTCCCAAATAGCCAAAGACACATTGGAAAAGAAAAATGAAATTGGAGGACTCAAACTCCTGACTTTAAAAGATACTACAAAACTACAGTGGTCAAAATGGCATGTTTGGCATAAGGATAGACATAATAATGAAATGGAATTGAGAGTTCTGATATAGTTTCTTACATATACAGTCATCTGATATTTGAGAAGGCCACCAAGCCCGCTCAACTGGCAGAAGGTAGCTTCTTCCACAAAAGGTGCTTGGAGAACTGCATATCTATATCCAAAAGAATGAGAGAGAAATACCATTGCACACCTTATACAAAAATCAACTCAAGACCAGTCAAAGATTGAACTATAAGAGCCAAGACCATAAAGACCTTGGAAGATAATGTAGGGAGGCATCTATAGGAACTTGTAATAGAAAATGGTTTCCTGAGCTTCATACCCAAAACACAAGTAGCAAGAGAAAAAATAGATAAATGGAACTTTGTCAGATTTTAAAACTCAAAGAAGTTTGTCAAGAAAGTGAAAAGACAGCCTACCTAATGGAAGAAAATATTTGGTAACCATATATCTGATAGGAGCCTAATATCTAGCATATATTAAAAAAACTTATATCTTGAAGGAAAAAAAAAGAAAACAACCCATTTAAAAAAAGGGCAAGTGATTTGAACAGACACTTCTCCAAAGAAGAAATACAAATGGCTATGAAGCATACAAAAAGGTGCTCAGCATCACCAGTGGTTAGGGAAATGCATGTCTAAACAGCAATGAGATGTCATCTTATTCCAATTAGACTGTCAGCCATTAAAAAAAACAGAGGACTAAAAGTGTTGGAGAGTATATGGAGGAATGGGAACCCTTATATGCTGCAGTCGGGAATGCAGAATGGTCCAACCATTGTGGAGGACAGTTTGGTGGTTCCTCAAAAAACTAACTATAGATCTGTCATATGATCCAGCAGTTCCACTACTGGATATTACCAAGAGAATTGAAAGCAAGACACAAAAGGATATATGCACACCAATGTCCATTGCAGCATTATTCACGATTGACAAAAGTTGGAATGAACCCATATGCCCATCAACAGAAGAATGGATAAACAAAATGTGGTATATACATACAAAGGAATATTACTCAGCTGTACAAAGGAATACAGTACTAACACATGGGATAACATGGATGACTCTTGAGGGCCTTATGTTGAGTGGAACAAGCCAGGCAGTGAAGGAGGAATATTACATGACCTCACTGATAGGAATTAAACAAATTGAACAGATTGAGAGAGCTAGAGTCTGTAAGATAGGTTTAAAGGAAATAGAAAGGGAGAAGAAGATTGTGAGCCAATGCCCACGTAGGTGAAATCTATGATAAGGTGGAAGTGAGTAGTTGTGGAGTCAAGGGATATGGCGGGTGTATTGATACTATTGGGTTGGGTGGTACAAGTTTGACAGGGGTGGAGAGTGGGTTGAACAGTCCATGAAACTGGGGGAGGGCTGGAAAAGGAAGCAAGTGAAACTGGAGATTTGTGGGTATGTGGTTGAAACTACAATGTTGGGAAACCTCTCGGCAATATGACAAGGAAGGGTTACTGGTTTAGGGTGTCGAATGGGGGTGCTTTGGGGACAGGGCTTACTTGGGGCAGTCTTCTAAAGAAGGTGTGAGTGATTGTTTTGTCATAGTGTGTTGTTTCATTAGGTGGAGACCCACATAATGAGTGAGAAGGAGTTGAACTTCCATCTTGGGGAGGGCCAGTATGTTCTGAAAGGGGTGGGTGTCTCTCAAGAGCATGGAAGGTTCCTAATAAGGGATGACAGAACAGTGTGTCAAGCCCTCAGAATTGTTGCAAGTAACTATCAATCTTGTCTTTCAAGGAGGGAAGTCTGGTGGTCACTGAGGGGAGGGGGAACAAAGAATAGAGTAGATGGAGGAGGGAGTATTTAGGGGCAATGGAAGTGTTCTGAATGATCTTGCAGTGATGGACACAGGCCATGTTGAATTTTATAAAAGAGGATTACCATCTCACACCTTATACAAAGATCAACTCAAGATGGATCAAAGACCTAAATATAAGAGCCAAGACCATAAAAACCTTAGAAAGCAGTGTAGGGAAACATCTACAGGACCTTGTAATAGGAAATGGATTTATGAATATCTCACCAAAAGCACGAGCAGCAAAAGAACTAATAGATAAATGGGACTTCCTCAAAATTAAAGCCTTCTGCACCTCAAAGGAGTTTGTCAAGAAAGTAAAAAGGGAGCCCACACAGTGGGAGAAAATATTTGGCAATCATATATCTGATAAGAAACTTATAACTTGCATATATAAAGAACTCCTATATCTTGAAAATAAAAAGATAAACAACCCATTTAAAAAATGGGAAAAAGACTTAAACAGACACTTCTCCGAAGAAGAAATACAAATGGCAAAAAAGCACATGAAAAAATGTTCCAAATCTCTAGCTATCAGGGAAATGCAAATCAAAACTACAATGAGATACCATCTTACACCCATAAGATTGGCAGCTATGAAAAAAACAGAAGAATACAAGTGCTGGAGAGGATGTGAAGGAAGGGGAACACTCATCCACTGCTGGTGGGAATGCAGAAGGATCCAACCATTCTGGAGGACAGTATGGCGGTTTCTCAAAAAACTAGCCATAGATTTGCCATATGACCCAGCAATACCACTGCTGGGTATATACCCAGCAGAACTGAAAACAAGGACACAAACCGATATATGTACACCAATGTTCATAGCAGCATTGTTCACTATTGCCAAAAGTTGGAATCAACCCAAATGCCCATCAACAGATGAGTGGATCAATAAAATGTGGTATATACACACAATGGAATACTACTCGGCTGTAAGAACAAACACACTACAAGCACATGTGATAACATGGATGAATCTTGAGAACCTTATGTTGAGTGAAGCAACCCAGACATTGAAGGACAAATACTACATGACCTCAATGATATGAAATAAACAAGCTGCCCTAGATAGCAAGAGACTGAACGATAGGCTTACAGGAAATCGGAGGGTGGAGGAAGGATATGAGCCGATGTCTGCAGGGGTGGAATTTAAGACGAGATGGTGGTAAGTATGAACACAAAGAAGAGATAAAAGGGGGGCAAGGGGTTGCCTTTGGTTGGGGCTTTGCAGGTTTGAGGGTGGCTGGGGAGGGACGGATGGGTAACATTGCCCAAAAGTGGGGGGAGGGAGGGGTAGTATACGAACACAGGAGAGGGTCAGGTGTTGGTGGAGAGTAAAATGCCAAGAAAATCATATCAAAATATAATAAAGAGGGTTACCTGTTTAGAATGCTCGGAGGGGAGGGTCTGATGCAGGACGGGCTCCTGGGCAATGTCTAAATGTTCATTCTGCCAGAGTGGGTGACACCATGGGGTAGAAACCCAAGTAGTGAGAGTGGGGGTGGACCCACATCCTGGGGAGGACTAATGCCATCAAATAGAGGGAACTGTATCCCTCGAGAGAAAGGGTGGCTCCCAGGGCATTGGGGCAGTTGAGCAAGTTAGGCCCTGAACACTATTCCATCTATCTCTGGAAGTGGCTCCTCAGGAAACGGAGGTTGGCTGTCACTGTGGGCACCAAGGTGGAAGGGAAAATGGACGTTAAATGTGTGGAACCAAGGTAAATGGGGGGTAAGAGAGGAGTTTCTTGAGAGTACACAAGGATGGATATAAAACATGTAACATTACACCATAACATATAGGAGATGACAGACTGATAATGTAAACCATAATGTAAAACATAGGATAACTAAGAATGTAAAGAACTGTATCCTAAAGTATGCACCGTAATGTAAGCACAGATGTCACCTTGTTAGAAAGCTAATGTCTCAGAATCTGTACATCACTTTAAGTAAATATGACATGAATAGGGTGTAAGAGTATCACTGTGGAAGGGAAAAGGTTTTCTGGTGGATGTGTGGGAGTGCTGTATATTATATATATGCATTGCTGTGAAGAGAAGCTGAATAATTAGGGGGGAAAAAAAGAAAAAAAGAAAAAGGATGTAGAATTTTTTCAAGTCAACATTCTTTATCTAAGTTCTTTATCTAACTTTATCCAAGTTCTTTATCTAACCTTTAAACCCATCGCTATATGCATTCCCTAGTAAGGGACCATGACATTATATTGGGCTTCAAATTTCGGGGAGTTCTGGATCACAGAGTGTTTCAACAATGGCAATGGAGGGATACTGGTATGGGATACCAATGACAGGTGATATATGGCTGACAGGGAGCTGTACAGAACATATGTCCAGGGTGCATGGTAATGTTTGGATATACTCATAGTGGCAACAATTAAAAACCACAGCAGGGGGGGTACTGGGTTCCTGGCCAGTGGTGCTCTGTCGTGGTCCCTAGGGGAGCAGCGACAGTCTCCCAGGTACAGCGGCGGGGACCGGGAGGGAGTGAGGGTTCAACAGTGAGCCCCTGATGCTAATGACTATGCTTGTGAGCTGATAAGCCTAAAATAAGAACAAGGCCTAGAGCAACATTGTGCCTGGGAATTTCCTCCTGTCAGCCTTCATGTTACTCAAATGTGGCCAGTCTCGAAGCCAAACTCAGCATGTAAATGCAATGCCTTCCCCCCAGCGTGGGGCATGACACCCGGGGATGAGCCTCCCTGGCACCGAGGGACCACTATCAACTACCAACTGATGATGCAACTGGAAAATGACCTTATACGGAAGGTTCAATGCGGATCAGCAGAATATCCATGTCTACATAAAATACCATGACTTTAAAATGCTGTTTGACCTAAAGTAAGGGGGAAATGGAAAGGAGAAATGAGTTTATATGGCTACAAGTTTCTAAAAAAGAGTCTGGAGGCTGGCAGAAGGATTGCCCTCATGCACAACTGAGCAGAGTCAGAGAGACAGATAAAGCAGATACAACCCCCAGATATTGGTTCCTTTGAGGGCTAAAGAGACCCATGGGAGTTATGGTCATGGCCGATGGGGTTAACTACCAGGTCAGATGGCCCCTCTTTGGAAATGGTGTTTATGTGTGATGAATCTGGACTCAGATGGGATCTTCCTTCATAAGACTTTCATGCTAATGTGCTGGAGGTGCAGTTAATGTTGGGGTTTAAGATATATTTAGGGGATTTGAATCTCTGGACTGACAATGTGATAGCCAGGTCCTGAGCCTCAACAGACTCCAGCACCTACAATCTGATTTATTGGACTTACCACACTCAGCTAAGATGGAGTTGAAGAAGGACAACCACCACACCATGGAGCCTAGAGTGATTACAACTGAAAGTGGGAGGATTGCATCCAGCATCCATGTGGAATCTGAGCCTCCTCTTGACATAGAGGTGCAAGGGACACAACCAATCCAATGTCCACATAGAAGAGGTGGCATTGGATTGGGAAAAGTGGACATGGTGGATGATGGGTATGGGGAAAGGCAGGAAGAGATGAGAGGTGGAGGCGTCTTTGGGACATGGAGCTGCCCTGGATGGTGCTTCAGAGGCAATCACCGGACATTGTAAATCCTCACAGGGCCCACTGGATGGAATGGAGGAGAGTATGGGCCATGATGTGGACCATTGACTATGAGGTATGAGGTGCAGAGGTGCCCAAAGATGTACTTACCAAATCCAATGGAGGTGTCATGATGATGGGAATGAGTGTTGCTGGGGGGGGGGGGGAGAGGTGGGGTGGGGGGGGTGGGGTTGAATGGGACCTCACATATATATTTTTAATGTAATATTATTACAAAGTCAATAAAAAAAATAAAATAAAATAAATTTATAAAAGTGTATGGTCTAGAGTGTAGAAATAATATAAACCATTGTTCATGGTTAGTGGCTATATTTCAGTATTTGTATATCAGTCGTAACAAATGAACCATCCATATTTAAGAAGGTTATTAATATGGGAAATGGGGAAAGGAGAATTTTGGAAATATGGGAGTCCCCAGTGTTCTGTAAGTGACTTTACTGTGACCTAATATTTCTTTGAAGACAAAATGAAAAAACTAAGACATGGAAGAAATGGAAGAAAATGTCTCTGTATATACAGGACAACAGATATTACAGCAATATAAGGCAAAACATAAAGTTTTAAAAAATATTTTTCATTTTTTAATATCCTAATTTTTAAGTTTCAGTTTTTATAAATTATTATTTTATTTCTTATGTTTAAACCTATCATTGTTATTTCATTTTCTTATTACTTGTATTTGGCGATATTCTTGGCATCAATTTTGAAGAAGTTTGGGATCACAGAAGGGTTAAACTGTGGCAGTAGAGAATCATTGCGGTGGGGTGTCAGTAATAGGGGATACATGGGAGGAAGTTCACCTGGGCATACATATAAGTAATGTAATTGTGTTCACATGTTCATGGGCATTGTCACAGTGGGTGGAGAGTCACACAATAACCAAAAGAATATTGAATTCCCATCCTAGGGAGTTCTGTAACATTTTCTACTGGAACAACAACAATCCTCCAAGTACAGGACAATGACTAGTAAAGACAGATGGTCCGTTGATGGGCCCTTGATATTGATGACTATTCTTATGAGCCTTTGCTCTTGAAATTACAACTTTGCCTAGTCTGTAGAGTGCCTAAGAGTTACCTCCTAAGAACCTCCATGTTGCTAAAATGTGGCCTCTCGCTAAGCCAAACTCAGTATAAAATTACTTTCCCCCCACTGTGGGGCATGACTCCCAGCAATAAGCTTCCCTGGCATTGAGGGATTACTACTAAGTACCAAGTAGCATTGCATCTGGAAAAGGACCTTGAATAAAAGGAAATGGGTAAAGAAAAATGATTTCATATAGCTAAGAGGAATCAAATTGAGTTGTGAGGTCATCCCAGAGGTAATAGTTAAGCACGTCTCATCAGGATGTCATAGACTGCCAGAGTAGATACTACCCCAAATAGTGGGACTCCTGAGCACTCTGGAAACACTCGTATACTACAATCATGGTACATAGCTCCAGAGTTTTGTGCCTTGCCAGTGGGCCCTTCTTTGGAGTTTGTGCTCCTGAGTGTTGGACTCAGTTGTGACTCCTCTACACATGCCTCTTCTGTCCCTTTTATTGAACTTGTAGTTTGCACTGGAGTTGGTATATGTCCAAGAGATTGAACTCTTTGATCAGTCAATGTACCAGCTGGGGCCCGGGCCTCCATGGAGTTGCCACACCTACTCTCCAGTTCATTGGACTCACTCAGGACAACTAAGGAGGTGAGAATGGACAACCACCATAGCAAGGAACGGAGAGAGGCTACAACTGCAAGGAAGAGAGTCCTATCCATCAGCTATATGGGAATGAGGCCTCCTCTCAATTAGAGGTGGAGTAGACATCACCAACCCAGAATCCTCAGGATTAGGGAATAAAATATGGCCTAGAGTGGACTTACTGGTATTCTACCATAGACTTATCGGGATTCTAGCAATGGAAGAAATTGTATCATTGATGTGGATACTGGGGCCCCTAGAGGTGGTGAAGGCAGGGAGAGGGAACAAAACATGCAATATGGGGGATTTTCAGGAGTTGGAATTATCGTGAATGACAATGCAATGACAGATACAGGCCTTTATGTATCTTACCATAAGCTAGAAGTGTATAGTAAAAGTTGTGAACTTACAAAGTAAACATGCATAACATCATGCAGGGTTTCCATACATCAACCCTCCACCAACATCTTGCATTGTTGTGAGACATTTGTTACAAATTATGGAAGAATGTTGTCAAAATCTTACTACTAATTATCATCTTTATCTTTCATTTGGTGTACTTTCCCCCCAACCCACCCTATTATCATTTTAAAAATATATTTCTTATGACAGAAGTTGTAAATTGATAAAACAATCAGGTACAAGTGCAGAATTCACAAACAACATCCCTCTATCAACACACCAAACTGTGGTGGAACAGTAGTTACAGATAAGATAATATCACCTGATTGTTACCACATCCAGAGTGTACATTTGGCACACATCTTCCATACTGCCCCATTATCAACACAGTACTTCTTTGGCATAGATGCAAGAATATTATATTGTTACTGCTAACTATACCACTCCAGTGGTATTTTTCCCATGCTTCTGCACATTCCCACCACCCTGCATTAGTGATGTACATTTGCTCTAGTTCACAAAGGACACTTGCATCTGTACTACCAACCAAAATTCTCATCCACCTCTTGGTTTACTGTGCTATTCAGTTCCTAGATTATTTCCCAGCATTCGGTCAATTGACATTTACATTTTCAGCCACATCCCCATTTATAAACTAGCTGTTACTATTTGTTATCATCCAGTCTATACATTTCTGCACTTTTAGAGTAAAGCTAAATAAAACTTCTACATACATTAAAAATCAGTAGTCCATCTCTATCCTCCTCTTATCTCCTTTAAGAATCCACCACCTACCACCAGGTCTTTAAGATATTTTCCTACAATTTCTTCTAGAATCTTCATGGTTCTTCCTTTTAGTTTAAGTTTTTGAAACATTTTGATAAATGAGTGATAGTATTTTTGGTTCTTCAAGTTGCATTTGGCAGGTCTCCAGAACAATATTAAACCTTTCAAATAAAGAAGACATTGCTTTTAAGGAAAAGTATGCTCTACAGTTATAATTCACATTTAAATCTAAGGTTTAAATATGAGTCTAGAGTCTAATACTGTTGTTGATGTCAAGAGTGGTTCAATTATTTGCATATGGAAAGGCCAGGGCCCAATAATAATTTTGGAAAGGAAGAAAGAATTTATTTGCAACCAGCTGGGCTCAGGGAGCTTCTCATCCAAAACCTAAGCCCCAAAAAGATTTTTGAGTTCTTTTTATACAGAGGAAGAGTTAAATGGTCCTTTGTTTTAGTGCTCAATAAGTTTGTATTAACACATATCCCCCACATTCTAGGTAAACTTTTAGCATGAACTTCATACATTCCATATAAGCTTTTAACACATTTGGTTGGCATTTTTCCTAAATATTTAAAGTTTATAGAATTTACATTACTTGTTTTTCAGTGACTGGAGTTGTTGCCATGGTTACCAAGGGCAAGGCTGCAGCTCTCACTGACTGACACACACAGCTGAGGTTATCTACGAAGAGATGAACATGCCCCATGCATAACTTATATCAATACATGTTCATTCATTATATTTTTAAATGAAAAACAAACTAAAATAAGTTGATACTATTACACAATGAACATTATAGTATTTACAAAACCCTAAAAGATAACATATTAATCAGAATTTATATTCCCAACAAATCAAAAACATTTTTTAAAAATCAATTTTATTTTTAAAGAAGATTTAGATTACATAAATGTTACAGAAAAATACAAGGGGTTCCCATATGTTCCACTCCCTCCCATTCCTACACCTTTCCAGATGAACACCATCCTTCATTAGTATGGTGCATTTGTTACATATGAGGAACACATATTGCTGTTAACCATGGATTACAGTTTATATTACAGTTTACGCTCTGTCCTGTACAATTTTGTAGGTTATGACAAAATATACAATGGCCTGTATCCGTCATTGCAATGTCATGTAGGACAACTCCAATGTCCCGAAAACGCCCCCATATTTCACCTATTCTTCCCTCTCACATCCATCAGAATCTGGTGGCCACTGCCTAATTTTTATTAGTTTTCTTTCAGTCCTTATCAATCTGGTGACATAATTATTAGCTTTCTTTCAGTCCTCATTCACCTTGTGACATAATTTTACAGGATTGTAACCATATTGTAGGTGCAATTTTATATTTGACTTTTTAGATTTTTTCATGTTATAACAATTGTTCATGTGTTTTCATATTATTACTTTAAAATTCTATAATATTATTTTAAAGGCTATATCTCTTTAGATGTTTAGCTTTTTACATTATAAGTAGAATTTCAATGGATATTTTTTGACATTTACTTTTTCACTCTCTTGGTCCTTATCAGTTAAAATTATCTTTCAATATATAAATGCTTAATAAGTAACCCAATCCCATCTCTTCCTAAATAACTGGAACAATCAGTCTATCAGAAGTCAAATAAACTGGTCTCCTAGCCTACCCCACTTTCACACCAGCTATTTTCATCAAAGTCAAATAAAAAAAAAAAAGTATTCTACTTGATAAAAATAATAAAATGTAGATATATGCCCAAATTCCTCTAGTAACCAAGAATTCAATTTTTTAAAAAAAATGAAGTAATGTTTTTTTCCTTAGATTGCAACCATGTTTTCTATAAAAAATATATATTGATGGGCAATACTCTATGTTAAGCAAGGTAAAGGTAGTGAAAACATAAGAAACCTCAGCAAAGAAAAGGAAAATATTAAACTGAAATAAATTTTAGTACTGAAATAATTCACTATCTGTAATAAAAATGGTTTTAAGAGAATAATGGAGATAGGGAAGAGTCAGTGAACTTAAAAATAAACAGACCTCTTATGTTTTTAAATGTAACATTTATGTGATCGATGTATCTTTAAAAAAAGACAATAATAAAATATTTTTTAAAATACTAAAAAAAACAATAGAAATTTCTTAAATCTGAGAGAAAAAAACATATTTGAAAAACAGCACCTCAGGTACTTGAGACAATTTCTAACGATCGAAGATTTGGGAAGTTTCCTAGAAGAGGAAAGAGAGAATGGGACAGAAACATTACTTAATAGCCAGAAAATGAGTCGATTTGGGGACAGACATAAATTTACAGATTAAAGTTTAGCAAAACCCAAACTGGATGAATTTGGAAACAACAAAGCCTAGCAGTGCATAAACGTCAAATTGGTGCCAACCAAAGATAAAGACAAAATCTTGAAGGTAGCCAGGAAAAACCCAGACCTATTATAAACTGGGGAAATTTAATTTATTAGAAACCATGGAGACTAGAAGACGGTTTCACGTTATCTTTAAATTTCAACAAGAAAAAAACCCAGCTGACCAACCATCAAAAAACGTCCAACCCAGACTTTTATATTTAGCAAAGTATAAAGTGTGTAGGTGTAATTAAAACAAAGATTTAGAGGCGAAAAACAAAAAGAAATTGGTGGTCCTCGCAGAGATCAGCGCCCCCAGAGGCCGACGCAGGAGGTGGTTGTGCCCAGGCTCCCCTCCTGGCCCCGGGGAGACCAAAGTGGGGAGGGACCCTGCAGAGAACAGCAGCCCCGCGACCACCGGATCACAGAGGCTCAGAGGCGCCAGAGGCGGAGGAAAAGACGTTGAACTGCTGACAGCCGCACCCCGACCCAGCTTCCCGCGGGCGGAAGGAGCTGGGGGGGGGGGGGAGGGCCGGGGGGCAGGAGCCCCGGAGCCGCCCCCAGCGCACGCGGCGCCGCGACCTTAACCTTAACGGCGTCTAACGACGCGGCAACCGCCTCGGCGCCCAGGCCGCGGTGGGGAGGGGGGCGGTCTCGTTGCGCAACGACCCCCGGCTGGGGCTATTGCCCAGAGCCCGCTGGCGGCAGAGCTGGCAGAGAAGAAGGTCAAAGGAGCCCAGGCCGTGGGACGCGAGCTCCGGACCTGGGTGGGTCACAGGGTGCGGTCTCGGAGCACAGTCACCGGGGGCGCTTGTTGCCCTAACCAGGTGAGTGCTGCAGTCCGCCAGGGACTGGTCATGTGGACAGGATCAGCGCCCCAGTAAGCTGAATTTCGCACCCCTTCTCTTGTACCCACTCTGGCCCCTCCCAAGCAGCCTGGGGTTATTTAAACACAAACAAAAAACCAAAACCCAAAAACATTAACCTTGGAAGGTTAATGATACCAGAGAAATTGCAGTCTTCATGAAATGCATGAGAAAAGGTAAATATAATTGAATATACAAACCCATTTTCTTCTTAAATTTATTCTCACGATGCTACTTAAAGCATCGTCATAATATTGTCTTGTGGGGTTTATTATGTTCGCAGATGTAGCTCATAGAACAAGTATAACAAAATGGCAGGGGATTAAATATACCTATATAATTAAAACGTTTCTCTGTTTTAGCAGAAATGGTCTAATGTCAACTCTTATTAGGCGGCCTAAAGTTGAAGATGTATAATTCAATCCCCCTATCCGCCACTAGAAAATAATGCAAAGAAGTATGGATAAAAAAACAACAGACATTAAAATAAAAGTCTAAAATTATTTAATCATCCAGAAGATGGGCAGAATTAAACAACAAACACAGGGAACAGACACAAAACAAGTTATGAAATGCTATAGTTGAATCCAACTACATCAATACATGTAGTAAATGTTGATGAACTGAAAAATAATGATGGCTCTCTACCCGTAAAGCAGGGGACCTGGGGTAGGCTTGAGCCCAAGGCAGACTGCGGGGTGAACTTAAACGATTTTTGTAGGGGACATCCTTGACCTACGACCTCTGGCTGCAGTGTTGGTCCCCATCCTACTTAGAAGCATCATTTCTGCCTGCACGGAGTGCGCAGTTTGAGGTGAAGGCCCTGGGGAGGGAGGAGGCTCTGTCTGAACACAGAGCCTTCAGGTGTCAGGGAGGCGGCTGCTTTGTCCAGCATGAGGAGCACAGGCAGAGGGCCTCTTCCCTGACGCACTGGTCTGTCAGCTCTTCCATAAAGAAGCTCTCCCGCTTGATCTCATGCCTGATTTTTCTGAAGTAACTGCTTTTTGGTGGCAGTTGAAGGGAGGGCTCCTGTCCCAAGAGGGCATCTCCAAATTCTAGCTCCAGTTTGAGGCGGAAGCAAAGAGGACTGAGAGACTGAATTCACTCTGTGGAATCCCTGGAGTTGAAACGGTATCCTGTGCTGTTTCATATCTGTGGGGATTCATAGAGCTATACCATATGCCACATGGACTCTGCTTAGAGCATCACTAATGAATTATAATGCAACTGCTCTATGGGATTTCATGATCATAGTTCTTAGCTAGACACTTAATTTTTTTTTTTTTTTTTTAATTACATCCTATTTGAGAGGACTTTGGTGGATATCTTCCTTTTCTGTTTTTTCCCTCCAGGTCTACTTGCTGTACTTCTCTGTTTTAGATGGGCTAGTCTGAAGTAATTTAACATTTGCTCAAACTTCTAGGTGGATTTGGCCAATGGGGAGCCAAGCAGGAGATTGGTGGGGAAGAGGAGGGTGAAGTCTGGATATTTTTTTTTCCAGATTGCCTCTCTGTTGGCTTGTCTCAGGTTGGCTGCCACCTCTGCAGTCCTTTCTCCAGAACTATTAGATGAGTTCCTCCCCAGGGTCTCTTGGATCTGGAGTTGGGAAAACCACCAGGAGGTGCTTTACCTACCCCCTGTTTACATGTTTGGAATTAGTCACTTTATTAAAGCCCCCATTAATAATCATAATTAAAGTATGTACCATCTGTTTCCTGCTAGAACCACGAATGGTACAAAGACAAATTGGGAAAGGTCTCTCTTCTCCATTTTCTACCCTTAGTACTCTCTATCCATGTTGTACTTACGTGGTCCACATACAAGATTATCATCCAACCATTTGGCTATGTTATCACATCCCAAACTTCTATCAATCAAAAAATATCTTGTGAATTTTTGTTTTCAGTTAACTTATGCCTTGTTACGGTTTTTTCTTTTTTCTTATATATATCTACCCTATGTTTATATGGATAGACTTTTAAAATAATATACCTATAAAGAAAAAAATTTTTTCAGAACTTCTTCAAGAACTTTCACTCCCACTTCCTTGCAGAGTGTTTGGAATGTGTTAGAGAAACTGTAAATATTTATTGAGTGAGTGAATAAATGATGAAGTAAATAACTCCAATTAGTTGTGAGTAGTTTGTGGCCTTTGATTTTTACAAAATGTGTTTATCTCCCCTTTCTCCTCCACTGCTGATTGTGAATAAAAGAAGCAAGAAACATTAAATGAAACAATCCAAAAGCACTCATTTCCTTATCTGTGGAGTTTCCCTAAGGCAATTAATCCTGTGTAGAAAAGTCAGGGGACCATTAAACTAGAGTCAATTAGATTGGAGATCACTGAGTTATAAATTACTTGCTAGAGAGAGACTGGGAAAAATTTAGTGGAAAGTAATTGAATTGCTTTGTTTTAGCCTAATGGCCTTGTGAGATGAAACTTCTGGGAGGAAATTCCAAGAACAAAGACTTTGGTGTATGTCCCAGGAGAAAGGGGTAATATGATTGACATTTCTAACCTCTTTATGTGATTATTATATTTAGTGATTTCCTAAATTTTGAATACACTTGTACTCATGGATTATACATTATTTGGTCATTGTGCATTATTTTCAGAATCTTTAGATTTTGATTTGCTAATTCTGAATTTAGATTTTTCAAAGAAATCTCTATTGAAATTATAGATAGGCTGCATTTTCCCCTTCTTGCTGCTTTCTCCTTTAAGTTTTATTCTCAGTATTACAATATGCTAATGAAATATATTTTTTTGGCCCTGGATCAATTTATACAATCTAGGTATTATATATTCCTTAATGCATGTGGTGGCATATCATGTGGATGTATCTTCTCCTGATTCCTTGGATGTGATGGTTGGGGAAAGAATTATTTGATTCACCTTCATGGTGAATCCCCATTCCTGGATTCTAACTTCTCTTGTGTTCACACTTTATTTCATCATTGGAGAAATAAAGCATGGCGCAGTCATCTTTGAATGATTTCTTTCCTTGATCCTCAGCATCTAATCCATCAGCCAGTCGTGTTGACTCTACCACCAAAACACATCTCATTCTTTCCACTACCAAATGCTCTGTAGAAGCCACGATCATATCTTACATGGACATTGGAAACATTTCTTAGGTAGCTTCACTCTTCCATTTTTGTTTCCCTATAATCTATTTCCTGATATAAATTAATAAGATTATGCTGTTCTCCTGTTTAAAGTACGATGTCATTGCTCTCAAATATGTGCTGCCTGTCCTGGGGGCAATTTATACACTACACAAGTGATGAAGGCTAGGCCAGGTGACTTGCTCTGGTAAAAGAGATGTAAGTCAATATGTGTGAGTCAAAAGGATGTGTGCACCCTGGGCAGATGCTTTAAGAACCAGTTCATATTACAATGCTTAAGGTTCCTTTATCCCTGCACAATCTCAGATGATCATCTGTTTAGTAAATGCTAGGCCACATGGGGCCGTTGAACTTTAAGAGAGCATTGGACAAAAAGCATTTTTAACTCCTGGTATTATATGTAGACTGAGATATTCTGCTGGTCTGAGTTGACCCTTTTATTCAAGGTCATTTTCTAGTTACATCATCAGTTGGTACTTGGTCGTAATCCCTTGGCGCCAGGGAGGCTTATCCCCAGGAGTCATGTCCCACGCTGAGGGGAAGGCAGCACATTTACATGCTGAGTTTGGCTTCGAGATTGGCCACATTTGAGCAACACGGAGGCTCTCAGGAGGTAACTCTTAGGTACCCTGCAGCTCTAGGCCTTGCTCTTATTTCAGGTGCACAGGCTCACAAGCATAGTCATTAGTATCAAGGGCTCATTGTTGGACCTTCATTCTTTTTTGGTCTTTGCTGTTGCACTTGGGGGAAATGGAAAGGACAAATGAGTTTATATGGCTATGAGTCTCCAAAAAAGAGCCAGGGGGTTATCAGAGGGGTTGCCCTTATGCACACCTCAGTAGAATCCCAGAGACAGATAAAGTAGATACAACCCCAGGTATTGGTTCTTCTGAGGGCTACAGAGACCCACAGGTTCTATGGTCTTGGCAGATGGAGTTCAGTGCCATGTCAGTTGGCCCTTCTTTGGAGTTTGTGTTTCTGTGTGATGGAACTGGACTCAGATGTGATCTTTTTTCACAAGCCTCTCCTGCTACTTTTACCAGAACTGTAGTTGATGCTGCGGTTTAATATATACCCAGGGGATCTGAATCTCTGGACTGACCATATGATAACCAGGCTCTGAGCCTCAACAGACTTCAGCTCCTACACTCTGGTTTATTGGACTTACCCCACTCAGCTAACATGGAGGTGAAGAAGGTCAACCAACACACCATGGAGCCAAGAGTGCCTACAACTGAAAGCAAGAGGATTGCATCCAGTATCCATGTGGAATCTAAGCGTCTCTTGATATAGATGTAGAGTGGACACAACCATTCCAAGGTCCACAGGATGGAGGAATAGAATATGGATTAGAGTGGACTTACTGGTATTCTATTCATGAACTATTGTGATTAGTAATCGAAGAAAATGTGGCATTGGTGTGGATAAAGTGGCCATGGTGGCTGCTGGGTGTGGGGAATGGGAGGAAGAGATGAGATGTGGAGGCATTTTCGGGACTTCGAGTTGTCCTCGGTGATGCTGCAGGGACAGTTACCGGACATTGTATGTCCTCCCATGGCCCACTGGATGGAACGTGGGAGAGTGTAGGCTATGATGTGTACCATTGACCATGAGGTGCAGCAGTGCTCAGAGATGTATTCACCAAATGCAATGAATGTCTCATGATGATGTAGGAGAGTGTTGCTATGGGGGGAGGAGTAGGGTGAGGGGGGTGGGGGGGTATATGGGGACCTCATATTTTTTTAATGTAATATTAAAAAAATAAAGACAAAAAAAGATTAAAAAAAAAGAGAGCATAGGAAATGTAGCGTTAATTTTCTAGTTCTAGCATGCAGATAAGAAAATTGCAACGCACTTGAAATGAGAAATGTAAGCCATTCTCAATTATCTTCCACAATAAACTGCAAAAAAAAAAAGCAATATAGGTATAGGTAGACTAATCTGGATAACTGCATATATGGGGTGAACTAAAATGGTGGAAAGGAGTTTTTCATAACTTAGATTCTACCTATTGCCAGAATAATTTATTCCTCATTTTCTCAAACTCATCAGTTATCTCCCAGTTTAAGAAAAATGGGCAAGTCACACTTAAAAGCCCTTATCCATTTTTGCTTTTGTCTAAATGGCATTACTGATATATTTACCTTTAGGCTTACTTAAATTTTCTTTAAGGATCAAATAAATACTTGAGACTGAAAATTCATTAAGAAGGGTTTGCTGCAGCAGAATGACTGCTGATGATAGGCAGAATGAAACGAACGAGGCATTCTCTGGATGGTGTATGTGGTCTGAACAGTTCAAGTTTACACTTTAAGCAGGAGTTGTTTGAGAAGGAAATATGATTCTGTAAATAATTGAGAATAAATTATATTTTTGCTTTATTTGGAGTTCTGCAACACAAAAAATATTGTATTTGATAATATTTTCATTTTCTTAAGATGACTTAGAAAGGTATGTAATTTATAAATAAATAAATAAATAAATAAATAAATATATATATATATATATATATATATATATACGCACACATAAATCTATACTGACATTCTTTCTTGAGTACCAGAAAAAGACGAAGATATTATACTTGGCTTTATCATCATCTATGGTTAGATCGGGAAAATAAAACACCTAAGTTAAGAACTAACTAACATCTCTCGCTTTAATGGCATCTTGTTTTTAGAAAAAAATTTTACGTATGTACAAGATATGTTTCCTTTGTAAAAGTCACACGTGCAGTTGCCGCTATAATACGTATGATTTTTTTGTAGTGATTTTTATTCTGTGGCACACAGGTGAAGGACAGAATAATTCAGTATAGTTAGCTAAAACTTCACTTATCCCAGGACATTACAATTTAAGAAATAAAAGATGGATATAAATTAGGTTTTATTGTTTCTGAAATATATGTTATTCCAATTATTACTTCTACATCATAGCATAGATGGAGTCTGCAGAACACTGAAAAAGTGAATCTTGGAAATTCTATATGAAAAATCTGGGCTCTAATTTTCCTCCAATTTAAACGTCATATAAATCATGCATGATGTGATTTGTTCTGAGTTTTGAGTGTCAACATCATGTACTAGTTTGACATATGTTTTTTTTGGTAGTTTCCATCAGAGGCTGTGCTATTCAATTGTTAATGGTTTTGGCCCTTAGGGTTAGAAAAAGGTGGTTTTTCAGAGATGCTCTGCCAAAGTGGAAATTCAGATGAGGAGGTATTCTGGAGCTGTTGAACCACCACTTTGATGTACGTCTATCAGAAAACCACTATTTGACATATGAAAGAAGGTATGTAAATTAATGGTCCATTGTGTGAGCTAGACCAGTCGATGCATAATTTCTTAGTGATTTGAATTATTTACTGGAATTTAATATTCTTTGAATTTTATTGGAGACTTGAAACAGGCTGTGATTTATATAATCTTATTTGTATTTTAGAAAAATAAGGTATAAAGAATTTTGCTGATCAAGTTTGAGGAAAAACTGAAGTAAGGACTTTCAGAGAAACAACAACTTAGTAACTTTCCTCTCCTCATAGATTCCAATGTTTTAAATAATAAAATATTAAAACAAATGTACAAACATGCAATGTTACAAAAATTCTTCCTGGGAAGGAAGGGCACTGTTTAAACCCAGGAAATTCCAGCCACAAAACTGAATGAATGTACCTACTTACTATTAATTCTCTTGAGAATTTCTTATTATTCTTGGAAAATAAGTGGAAGACACAAAGTCAAAATCCCACTCTAAACCTAATAATTTGGGGAGGTAATGGGAGTTATTATATCAGACTGCAAGGATAGCTCTGGTGTCCCTTTACTACATTTACAACATTAAAACGAAGAGCAATAATATTTAAAAAAGAAAACCTCAGACTTGGAAACAACCCAAGTGCCCATCAACTAGTACATGTAGTATATCTTAATGGATCACTACCCCATAATAAAAAGGAACAGACTACAGATGCAAAAATATGAGTGAATATCAAAAATATTTTAAGTGAAAGACTGTAGACATAACAGACCACATATTGTGTGATTTTATTTATGTGAAATTTCTAGAAAACTGTGGAGATGAAAATCAGATTAATATTTCCTTTGAGTTGGTGGTGGGAGAGAGGATTGACTACAAAGCTGGACATGAGGGATTTGTGGGGCAATGGAAATGTTCTAAAACTGGGTTATAGTGAAGGTTGCACAACTGTATACATTTACTAAAGCTCACCTAATTGTACACATACAATGCAGGATTTTATCATTTCATGGTAAATAACACCTTGTTTAAACTTTGAACAAAATAATTGCAAAGGAAATTGAAGGGGTTTTTACTATGGCTAACCCAAGCAGTAAGTCAGGGAAAACTTTTTCCTGATGTGATGTATGCCAACTCTAGGAAAGAACCCAGAGACACCTATAACTTGCTTCTTCATTGTAGATGAATCTATCCAGATGTACCTGATACACAAATATAGAGTTCACTGCTGAGATTGTTCATATCTCTGGTTCTCTCATCCCTATATTAAAGAAGCTAAATAACAAAATTGGTAATTACATTTACATCAAATAGCCATCATTCTGAAGCTCCAAGCAAAACATACCAATATGACACAGAAATGCAGAGGAAGACAAAAATAAGAAATAAGACTAGATAAATTTTAATTTTAGATTTTAAATTTAAAAATTTTAAATTTTAATACAAATAAAACAGTTTTATCATTAATAAACTGAAATCTTTCAAGAGACAATTAACAAAAAAGAATGTATCTAACTTCTAACAGTCTTTGGGGTAATGGCAGAGTAGCTTGTTAGTACCAACACTACCACAGAGGAAAAAAAACAACTAGGAAAGCAAATCTATTTGAAATTTGAAAGTACTAGCAAACAACAGAATGTAGGCAGAAACTAGAGGGTAATCTCCCATTGAAGTACGAAAAGCTACATGTAGATGTTGTGTTTGTGGCTTTTTGACAGAAGACACTCTTCAACTGAGGGCAGCTCTGAGGGTAGACAGCTTTACGCTCACTGAGTTGAGGTCAGAGGATAAAGTTGTGGTTAAAAGATAAGACAGAAAATTAAGAGGGAAATTCTGGGAGGGAGGAAGCCACAGAAAAAATGGACCCAAGAAATCTGCATTCAAATTTCACCTAAATATGTGACTATCTGTTTAACCTGTGAATACATGAGGAGAACAGAGGAAGTTTAGCAAACTATAGCAGGTAGAAGCTTTGAAAAATGAGTAGAAAATTTTTTAAGGATCCAGCCTTAAAACAAAGCTCACTCTTCATGGAAACATAATGGAATGCAGTCTTTTCAAATATCAGGCATAATGTTTAGTACCCATTCAAAAATCAATAGACACACACAAAAAAAAGAAAAGAAAAATGTGACCAATTCTCTAGATCAAAAAAATTAAAGCAGAGGGAACTCAGATATTGTAATCAAGAAGCAAGAACTTTAGTGCAGTTAATATAAATATATTCAAGGATTGAGTTATATGCATAATTCATAAATGGATGGAATATTAAGCAAAATTATAGAATATAAAAACAAGCATAGTTCTAGAGTTGAAATTCTAAGAAGAAATTAAATATTGAGAGGACAAGCTGAATAGCAGCACATTATACATCATGTAACAATACAAATGGTCCTGACTTCTCACCCAGACCAATGACAGCAGCAAGAAAATGGAATGCAGGAACATGCTTTAATTTGCTCTAAAAAAAAAGAAAACTTTTAAATTTCAAAAGAGAATTCTATATAATGTGAAAATATTACAAAAATAAAGGTAAAATAAATACTCTTAAATATGTAATAAATTTCACTAAGGATATATAAAAATTCAAGTGACACTGACAGGTTATCAAATTATACTACACCCAGCAATTGGAGAATGCACATTTTTGCTTGTATGTATGTTTGCAATGGAAGCATTCACCAAAATGGAGTATATGCTCAGCTGCAACAGAAATCTCCATGATTTTCAAAGTGCTGAAAGTTAATGTTTTAGTGTCTAGGCTGCTTAAGCAAATACCATGTAATGGGCTGGCTTAAACAATGGGGATTTATTAGCTTATTGTTTTGAGGCTGGGATAATGTCCACATCAAGGCATCAGGACAATATTTTCTCCCCAAGACCGTGGTGTTTTGGGGCTGGCTGTTGGTGACTCATGGTCTTCAGCTTGTCACATGGCAATCCACCTTGTGGTGTCTCCTGGTCTTGTCCTTTTCTTCCAGGTTTCATTTGTTTTAGCTTTTTACTTTTTGTGGCATTCTCTCTGTATCTGAATTTCCTCCTCTTATAAAGGACTCTAGGATGAGGATTAAGATCTATTCTGATTGAGGTGGGTCACATCTTAACTAAAGTAGCCTCATCAAAAGGTCCTACTTACAATGTGTACACACCACAGGAATGGAATAAATTTAACAGATTTTCCTGTGATACATAACAGCTTCAAAACACTACAATCCCCCCAACAGACCCCCCAAAACCGTGTTCGTTCTATATGCAAAATACACTAATTCTATTTCAATGTCCCAAAACTCTTAAGTCATTTCAGAAACAATACTTAGTCTAAAATCTCATCTAAATCAAGGGAAGGACAGGCATAGGATAAACATTTCCATTCCCATAGAGGGAAAATGGAAGGAAAACAGGGGTCATGGATTGCAAACAATTCTAAAACCTTGCAGGACATACAATAGTAGATTTCAAGGTCTGAATGCTATCTATAGAATGATGCTTTTTCCTCTGGGCCTGATGGAGTGGCAGCTTCACACCTTCCAAGTTCTTGTACAGTGGCCATGCTCTTCCCAAACACTGGGGTAAAGGCTTTATGCTCTCCAAGCAATGGGATGGCAGCCAGCTCTCTGCAAGTGCTGGGGCACCAGCCCCACCCTCTCATAACACTAAGCTGGTGGCCAGACTCTCTGCAATCTCCATGGTATAGCCTCCACCCTCTCTAAACCCTGGGGTGGTAGCACTCTTCCTGAACAATGGGGTGGAAGGCCCACCCTCTCCAAGTGCCAGGGCAGACTCAGCCTTTCCACACACATGGGTGAGCCCACTATCTTGGCCAGAAAAGATGTCTTCAGTCCCAAACTCAGCTTCTGTCTTTCTACCCATGGAATGATTTTTCCTTCATTCTGTTCTTTTTTGGTCTCTTTTATTCTAGGCTGGTAGTGGTTCTATTCATACAGCTCTCACTAAAAACTTGATTTTGCATGTAATACACAGGGGTCTAGACCATCAGACAAAAGACCTTTCCACATATTCTTCCTGGATAACTGCATTTCCAGTCCTGACTACCCTGGAAATTGCTAACTGGTGGCATGTGCATTTGAACCCTTGGATGGAACATTATTCTCTGGGGACTCACTTTCCAAAAACTCAGAATTTTCCAAACCATCAATTTCTGGTTTCTTTGTGCCCAGGAGTTCAGTTCTCAGCTTATCCATTTCCTCTTGTAGTTTACTAGAAGTTGCAAGGAGAAATCAGACTGAACTTTTCACACTTAACCTTGAAAATCTTCTCAGCTAAATATCCAAGTTCAACCCTGTCAAGTTCTGTCTTCCACCTGACATCAGAACTCAATTCTACCAATCCATGATCAAATTTCAAAGTCATTTCCACACTTTTTTGTGTTTATGATTGTAGCACCCCACTCTCCTGGTACCAAAATCTGTTTTAGTTTCCTAGGCCTCTCCAAATTAATACCATGAAATGGGACAGGTTTCACAATGGCATCTCATTAGCTTACAGTTTTGAGACTGAGAAAATGTCCACATCAAGCCATCATCAAGGCAACTCTTTCTCACCAAGACTATGGTGCTCTGGGGATGGTTGCTGGTGAGCTTTGGTCCTTAACTTGTCCTACGGCAAGACACATGGTGGTGTCTCCTGATTGCTTCTTTCTCTCCTGGGTTTTGTTGATTTCAGTTTTTACTTTCTGTGCCTTTCTTTATCTGAATTTCCTTATCTTATAAGGGACTACAGTAATAGGACATTATTTTTAACAAATTTAAAAATAACTCATGGATTAAATGGATTAAAAAAGAAATCATCAAGGAAATAATAAATCATTTAGAATTAAATGATGATGAAAATAAAGCATAGGAAAATTTTTAGGATGCAGGTAAAGCAGGGACAAGAGAAAATTCTATTAATAAGGGAAACACTTTAAAGCAATCATGGAAGTTTTGACTTTGAGAAATTAGAAAAGATAAAAAAATATATACACAAAGTGAATAAAAGGAAGAAAATAATAAATGCATGAATATTTTGAATTAAGACAAATAGTAGATAGCAAAGCCAAATGTTGAGTTTTTGAAAATCTTAATTGCTAAACTCTTAGCAAGATTGAAGATCGCATTGCCAATATCATGAGTAAGAGTTATTATTACTATGGATCATGCAGACATAAAAAGAATATTAAACAAATGCCATGCCAATTTCATGCCAAAAATCAAACAACTTAGATAAAATGGATAAATGCCTTGAAAAACATATAAGAGTAGGAAAATGCGCTATTGAAAGAAGGCTAACACCCTATCAGAGAAACTGAGCTTGTTATCAGAAATCTTCTCACAAAGGAAAGTCCATGTCCAAAAGGTTTTATTGGTAAATTTTATCCAAAATTTAATGAGAATGTAATATCAAACTTGTACAAACTTTTTCAAAGAAAAAAAAAAAAAAGGAAGGAAACCTGAATTCATTTTAGGAGACCAGCAAAGACTTACATTAATCCTTGACCAAAAACAGTTAAAAGGAAAGAAAATTATGGACCAATATTCCTCATGATCATAGATGCAAAAATCCATCACAAAATATTAGCAAATCAAATTCAGCAATAAATAAAAAGAATACTACATCATGCTTAAGCAGGTTTATCTCAAGAATGCTGTTAATTTAGCATAAAAATATCCATTAATTTAATCTATCATATTAACAAAATAACAACATAAACAAATGATGTCTTCTATAGGTGCAGAAAAAAATTTGAAAAATTCAACTTACAAGATAAAAACACTAAGCATACATGAAAAAAAGGAACTTTCTCTTTTTGATAAAGGGATATTTACCAAAAAATCCATACACTATATCATAATTAATGGTAATAATTGTACCATAATAATAATGGTAAATAATTGAATACAAATATGATGACTTTGGCAATTCTAATCAACCTTGTACTTGATATACTAACAAGATCAATAAGACAAGATAAAATAAAATCAGAAAAAAAAGAGAATTAAACGTCTTTAAATGCTAAATTATACATACATAGAAAATGCTAATGATTTTCCAAAAATTGGAACTAATAAATGATTTTATAAAAGACCTTAGAATACATTATTATGTGAAAAAATCCATTAATTACTATATACTAGAAATGAATAATTAGAAAATACAAACATATAAGTTCATGTAAAGTACTATAAAATAATAAATATCAGGAATTAATTTACCAGGAAATGTAGAAAACTTCCACATTTTGTAGCTATAAAATGGAGCTGAGAGAAATAAAAGTAGACTTAATTGACTATAAAATATAGCTGAAGGGAAGTAAACTTGGCCCAGTGGTTAGGGCGTCCATCTACCACATGGGAGGTCTGTGGTTCAAACCCCGGGCCTCCTTGACCGGTGTGCAGCTGGCCCACGGGCAGTGCTGATGTGCGCAAGGAGTGCCGCGCCACGCAGGGGTGTCCCCCACGTAGGGGAGCCCCACGCAGAAGGAGTGCACCTGGTAAGGAGAGCCATCCAGGGCAAAAGAAAGTACAGCCTGCCCAGGAATGGCACTGCCCACACGGAGAGCTGACACAACAAGATGACACAACAGGAAGAAATACAGATTCCCGTGCCGCTGACAATAGAAGCAGACAAAGAAAAACAAGCAGCAAATGGGAACAGAGAACAGACAGCTGGGGTAGGGGTAAGGGGGGGAATGGGGAGAGAAATAAATAAGTAAATAAATCTTTAAAGAAATGTAGCTGAGAGAAATAAAAGTAGACTTAATTAAATGAAGTGCTGTATCATGTTCTAGGGCTGATAGATTCAATATTATTAAGATGTCACTTTCCATTATTTAGTGATTCTGGATAATCCTAATCACATTCCCACCATTTTAACATGAAATTTTCACACTGATTTTAAAATATACATACACAAAGGAAACACAAATAAGCAAAAATAGCCAGAGTAGAAAATGAATATAGGTAGAGATATGCACTACTTAACTCAAGATTTACTACAAAGCTAATGTAATCAAGATAGACAGTTCTTGACATGGACTGCCCGGTATATCACAAAATAAAAGAGGGAGTCCAGAAAAAGAGATTGAGATGGTTAAATTTGTGTGTCAGCTTGTGAGGTTATAGTGTCCTGTTGTTTAGTCAAGTACTACTCTGCTGGTTACTGTGAGGGCATTTTGTAGATGGAATTTGCATCAATAATTAGTGGGTTATATGTATAATCAAAGAAGGAGATTGCCTTCTGCAATATGGGGAGTCTCCTCACACAATCAGCTGGAAAACTTAAAAGTGAGAACTGGGGGTTTCAGAGTCAGTAGAATTTCTGCCTTCACTTCAGCATTGGCTCTTATATTTCCAGCCAGCCAAATTCCTTTATGAAATTTGGACTGTTGGCTTTCACAAAGGGCATTTATTTGAGGTAGACGCTTACAGTCACCAGGCCATGAAGCATAAGTTACTTCCCTCATCAAAGCCTGTTGCCACATGTTGGGGCAAGTTGGCTGTTGACTTCTTCCAAGAGTTGTGGCTTCTTGGGTTTCTCTCCCCACTCAGCTGCTGTGCTCTTACAAACTCAGCTGCAGATAAATCAGGAAAATGGATCTGATTCTTTCCTCAAGGCTTCTGCTGTGTCTAAGGAGTTGTCTCTATTCCTCTGTGTTCTTCTCCTGTGTGTTCATTTCCTAGGCTCCATCTCAAAACTCCAACATCAAAACACCAACATGAAAACTCCAGCATCAAAACACCAACTCCCTTTCTGCAGTATGGTTTCCAAGGGAATAGGGACTCAACATACTACTGACATGCCCAAGCAAAGCCTTAATCATTATTTAATCAAGTAAAAGCAAAATCTCTGAATCCAATATTCTCTAATATGCCTGGAGGGACAGACCAGTTTACAAACATAATCCAATATCTATTTTTGGAAATCATACAACATTAAACTACTCCAGTGTATGATGCATTTTATATATAATGTCCCAAACTGGCAAATATATATATAAAGAAAATGGAATATTGTTTCCCAGGAGATTGGGGACAAGGGACTGTACAGTAACTCAAGGGATATGGAATTTCTTCATGGGATAATTACCATTTTTGAAAATAGACAATGACTATAACTGCATAAGTTTGTACATTTATTATAAACTATTGAATATGGTATATGGTAAAAGTGTGAATTTTCTGGTATGTGAAGTCTATTTCAATTTAAAAATGTAGGAGATGAGAACTGTGGGAAGGTGGCATCAAACTAACAGGCATAGCTCAATGCTCTAAAAAAAAAATGGATAAAGGGTCAAATGCTACCTGGGGGACCTGATTTGTGGGTCAGCAGACTAGGACAGAGTGACACAACTTCCAGCTGGGTGAGGAACAGAGAGATCAAGTAGCCAAAAGGACAAATTTAGTTACTAGGCCCCTAGTGAAGCAGGAAGTGCTCTGCTCTCCCACCACCACGATATTAACTGGGGATAAAATTCTTGGCTTCCTGAAGCCAATTGGAGGGGAACAGACATCTTCATCCCCAACAGCTGTTTTGAGGGAAAATGGAGGGGGACTTGGGGTGCTTCTCTTTAGTGAATTGGGCCAGTAGAGCTTGCTTTGAACCCCTTCTCTGGAGATTCAACAAAGGCACACAGGAAAGCCCAGCCTGAAACCCCTCTGTGGAAAGGTGCACTGACGTGTGCCATCTGCTGGCCAATATGGACCTTGCGTGGACAAAAACCTGGTTCTCTCTGCAGCCTACTATGGGAGAAAATGTGTGCCCCACTAGTGAGGCCTTTGCCTGGTTTTCATAACTTAAGCTGAGCAATTTTAAAGACATAGAATTGATTGAACCAAATATCAAAGAAAATCTGTGGGGAAAAAAGTAGTAGGTAATAGAGAGAGAAATTGACCATCAGAATAAATTCACCAACATATTCAGATGACTAGACATCAGCCAAAAATTACAAGTCATACTAGGAAACACCAAGAGATGGCCTAGACAAAAGAAGTAACCAAAGATCCTGAAGAGATACAGGATTTAATGTAATTAATCAGTGATAATCACACAACTCTCCTAAATCATTTCAAAGAATTTAAGAAAGCTTGACTAAATAAAAGATATTAAGAAAATAACTGGGGGAACATAAAGAACAGTTTGACAGCCTGGAAAGTAAAGTAACAGACATTATGGGAATGAAAGATGATAGGTGAGATTAAAAGTACATTAGAGGCACATAAGAGCAGAACTGAATTGCTCAAAGAAAGACAATGATTTTGAAGACAGAACTTCTGAACTGGAAAAGTCAGGAGAGCAGAAAGAGAAAAGAATGGAAAAGATGAAACAGAGTCTCAGGGAATTAAATGACAATGCAAAATGCACAAACATTCACATTATTGGTATCTCAGAAGGAGATGAGAATGGAAAAGGAGCTGAAAGAAAATTTGAAGAAATAATGACTGAAAACTTCTCAACCCTTATGAAGGACATAAATATCAAATCCAAGGAGGAAAACTCACCCCAAACAGAATAAATTCAAATAGACCTGCCCAAAGACACCTACTATTCAGAATGTCAAATATCAGAGATAAAAGAGTGGATTCTAAAGGGAGCAAGAGGAAAGCAAACCATCACATACAAGGGAAATTTGATAAGATTAAGTGCTGACCTCTCATCAGAAACCTTGGTGGCAAGAAGAAAGTAGTATGATGTATTTAAGGTACTGAAAGAGAAAAACTGCCAGCCAAGAAATTCTGTATCCTGCAAAACTGTCCTTCAAAACTGAGTTCAAAGACTTCACGAACTAACAAAAACTGGCAGAATATGTTACCCAAAGACCAGAACTACAAGAGATAATATAGGGTGTGCTGCAGCCTGAAAGGAAAAAAAAAAACCATATTATTAAAATATATCATGATGTTTGTAACTAACAGAGCTATTATATGGGTATGACAGTGTTTGAAAGGGGAAGTCTAAGTTCATGTATATTACTGGAAGGAAACCTAAAAACCGTAACATGAGTCTGTATAAGACAGTAAAACCTTATGTAAAACTTTAATATGGGTGGTATTGAAAATATATAACTGTTTTTACAAAATCTAAATACAAGTATACCAGAGAGAAGATAAAAAGAATAACAGGCATTTATAGCAGGTGTGGCATAGAGACATTGAGAGGTGACAGGTTTTCTTTGTTTCTTTTTGTTTATTATTATTACTGGAATAATAAAAGAGCTCTGGGAATGATTGGGGTGATGAATGCACAAGTATGTGATTACACTGAATACTAGAGATTGTACTCTTTGGGTGGATTTATCCTTTATTAATATGTATCAATAAAACTGACTTCCTTAAAAAACTTCCTTAAAAAGATAGGAACGATAATTTGCTACTGTTGGAAATGTGGAATGGTACAGTCATTGGCAGTTGCTAAGGATGTTAGATATGGATTTACTATGTGAACTGGCATACCACTATTAGGTATATATTCAGAAGAAGTGAGAGTAGTGACATGAACAGACATCTGCACACTGATGTTCATAGAGATGTTATTCACAGTTGCAAAAAGGACACAACCGATGTGTCCATCAACCAACGAATGGATAAACAAATTGCATGTATACACATGATGGAATATTATACAGCTGTCAGAAGAAATGAAGTCATGGAGCATATGACAACATGGATGAATCTAGAGAACATAATGGTGATTGAAGCAAGCAAGGTACAATAGGACAAGTATTTTATGATTTCTCTATTATGAGCTAAATATAATGAGCAAATTCCTGGATTTAATTACTAGAATATATCATGAGACAATAGCATGTCATTAGAGAATGGAAAGTTGAGGTTTAATCTGTGGAAAATTAGTAGAAATTTGTTTGTGAATGTTTGAAAATGAAAAGAAATGATAAAAGTACATCATAATATACATAATATACATATATAATATACATCATAATATACATTGTAATTAGTATATCTAACCTATGGGTATGTTAGTGGATTGTTTTATGGGGCCCTACCATTTTATCCTTTTTAAAATTTTTTTGTTGAATGTATATTGAAATCTTTTGGGCTCAAAGTTTTCTCTGTGGGAATGTTCATGATTCTGATTTTAAATTGTGGATGCAATTCTAAATTCAGTTTCCTAATTCGTCTTATGTCAAATTTGGTAGTATTTTACTAACAATGAGTTCGTTTTGTTGAGATTTCCAAATCTATTCACACCACTTTTGAAATATCACTTTATCTTTTGAAAAATGATAAATTTTAAAATGAAAATAAATTTTAAATAGAAAATATCATTTAAAATTAAAATCATAAATGAAAATGTCATTTAAAAATCTATTCACACCGCTTTGAGATAACATTTTATCTGTTGAAATATGATAAATTTTTAAATGAAAATATCATTTTACCTGTTGAAAAATTCACGTAAAAATGTCTTTTTATTTCTGGTGTTGACATTTATGCCTCTCTTTGTTTTTCTTGATCAGCCTTAAAATGCCCTTATCAAGTTTATTATTCTTTCCAGTGAATCTATCTTTGCTTCTGTTCGTCCTCTCTGTCTATTCCTGTTTTCCCATTTCACTAATTTGAGTTTTCTTTTTCCTTCTATTTATCTCCTCTGAGTTTAAGTTTTCTGTCAATTTTGGAAAATTCTTGTGATTGACAGCTTTGCTTCTTTATTTCTAAATCATGCATTTTATGTTAGAAATTTTCCTTTGAATTTTATTTTTGGCAACCAACATATTTTGCTATATAGTATTTAAAAATGATTTCTAACATATTACCTAAATTCCATTTTGAATTCACATCTGAACTATGTAATATTTATGATAATATATTTTAATTTCCAAACATGTTGGAACTTTCAGTTTGCTCATTCATTTATTATTAATTTCCATTTAACCACAATTTTTTAAAATTTTCTTTTAAATGTTACATTCAAAAAATAAGAGGTACCCATATGCCCCCCCCATCCCACCCATATCACCCCTCCCACATCTTCCATCGCTGTGGCACATCCATTGTACTCGATGAATACATTCTGGAGAACCACTGCACCACATGGACAGTGGTCCACATTGTAGTTCACACTCCCCCACTCCACCCAGTGGGCCACAACAGGACACACAATGTCCAGCATCTGTCCCTGCACCACCACCTAGGACAACTCCAAATCCTGAAAATGCCCCCACACCACATCTCTTCTTCCATCTCCCGACCATCAGCAGCCACCATGGCCACCCTCTCCACATCACTGTTACAATTTCTTCCCTTACTAATCACAATAGTTCCCCAGCAGAACACCAGTAAGTCTACTCTAATCCATACTCTATTCCTCCATTCTTTGGACCCTGGGATGGCTATGTCCATTCCCCCTCTACATCAAGAGAGGGTTTAGATTCCACATGGACGATGGATGCAATTCTCATGCTTGCAGCTGTAGGCACTCTTGTCACCCTGCTGTGTTGGTTGACCTTCTTCACCTCTCTGTCAGCTGGCCAGGGTAAGTCCAAGAAACAAGAGGGTAGGACCTGCAAGTCTGCTGAGGCCCAGGGCCTGGCTGTCACATGGACAGTTCAGAGATTCAGGTCTTCTGAGTATACACCAACCCAAACACCATTAACCATATTTTGAACAGAATCTAAGCTGCCTGTGGTTGTGACATTTTAATTTTGTTATTATTTTAAGTTCCATATATAGTTATTTTTAAAAATCCACTGGTGCTTGAAAAAAAATTCTTGTTCAAATCTTCTATATAATTTTAGATTAATAAGTGAATTTCTTAAAGTAAAAAACATGAAAAATACGATGTAAAAATTAACACACAAAAAAACACAACAAAGCTACTAGAACTAATAGACAAGTTCATCAGAGCTGATGGGGACAAGATTTGTTCTTAGTGCTTCTATTCACTACTAATGTGCAGTCTGAGTAGGAAGTCAGAAAAAAATTTTCATTTACAATGACCACTAAAAGAATAAAATATTTAGTAATAAACTTAACCAGGGACATAAAGGACCCATGTTCAGAAAACTACAAAACATTGTAATAGAAACGAAAGAAGACCTAAATAAATGGGAAGGACATTCCATGTTTATATATTGGAAGACTACGTAGGTTATGATGTCAGTTCTACCTAAATTGATGTACAGAACAATGCATTTATTAAAATGAATTGATTGCATATGTTTGCATCAATTTGTAGATTCTATTCCATTCCACTGATTTAAATGACTAAACATGTCATGGCATTAGCTTGATTACTAAAGTATTAAATGTGGAAAAGAGATTGTGTTAACTTCTTCAACTTATTTAAAATTGTGTTGAGCATATTAAGTCATTGTAATTTTTATATACAATTTGAAAACATCTTGCCAATCCCCACAAAAATGTCTCCAGGTATTTCATTGAGATTGTGTTTATATAAATTTCTTTTGAGGTGACTGAGCATTTTGAAAACAATAAATTGATTCATGAATATATTATGTCTTCATTTATTTAGATCTTTAATTTATTTAGCAATGTTTAATCATTTTAATTGTACAAGTATTAAAAGTTTTTGTTAATTTGTTCTTATTATTTTTTGTGTTTGCAAATATGAATGCATTTGTAAAATTCCATCTTTCAAAAGCTTGTTGCTAATCTATAGGAATTTCATTGTTTTCTGTGTATTAACTTTCTACTTTGCATAAGTTTAAATGTACATATTTCTCCAGTGATTTTATGTTAGACTCCTAATGATTTTAAAGAAAGACCAGTGGTTCTCCACTGGCAGTTATTTTGCCTCCCCAGGAGATATTTGGCAACATTTGAAGACATTTCTGGTTCTCACCACTAAGAGAAAGCTTCTGGCATTTAATGGTGAGGGAGTAAGGTACTGCTAAATAGATTATATTGCACAGGGCAGCCACACAGAGCAAACTTTTTCTGGACTGAATGTATTATAGAGGTTGAGAAACTCTGAAGTAAATAATCATGTTGGCTGCAAATAGATAATGTCACCTTCTTTCCAGTCTCTGTCTCTTTTATGTGTGTGTGTGTATGTGTGTGTGTGTGTATTTACTGCCTTAGTGTTCTGTTAAGGGCTTGCAGCAAAATATTGACTAGAAAGGAGTTTCAAGTCTTATATCCTCAGCATCTTTCTAGACTTTGAAAATTATTGGGAACCTCAAGTAGGTGTTCTTTATGTTGGCTTTATCTATTGATGGTCACTGTAATATATTTGAATGCTGAATTTATGAATGCACTAAAAAAACAGTCGCCATTACATGTGAACTTAAATATTGTATTTTATAATAAAAAAGTTATATTTTATTCAACAAAAAGAAAGATTTTGCAATTTTTTAAATGTGTTTTAATGGGATACGGGTAACTCATCAGTTGCTACATTCAATTTGTTGAAATATTTTGTTTTTTGTTGAAGTATATGAAGAAAATCCTGCCTCACACAGGTATATATTGGGGAAAGGAGAAGTATTGTAACGTAATTTGTAGATAATTGTAGTTTTCTCTTTTGATAATATACTGAAACTTGCCAAGAGTTTGTTGCTTAAATCTTAGTTGCAATGTGGAATCTGAAAGAATGACTCTTAACTTGTTTTGCTTCTTATATTAAAATTCATTGAATTAATATGCACTTTTATTGGATCATTTACTATGCATAAATTTGTAACAATGCGTTTTTCATTTGGAAAAATAGTGATTTATTGAGTGTATTGTTTTTGTAGGACTGCTGCCGCAAGTTACCATACACCGGATGTCTTAAAGCAACAGAACTCTACTCTGTCACACTCCTGGAGGATCTAAGTCTGATATTAAGTTGGTGGCATACTTTCTTCTTGATTGCACATGGGTCATTCTCCAAGGTAAACCACGTGCTAAGCTGGAGAATAATCAGCAATCAATTTAGAAATATTGAAATGATACAAACTAATTTTTCTGACCATAAGGGAATGAAGCTGGAAATAGTAAAGGCCAGAGAACCATATTAAAGACAAAGATATGGAAGTTAAACAACACACTCTTAGACAAACTGTGGGTCAAGGAGAAAATTACAAAAGAAATCATAAGTACCTTGAAACAAATGAAAATGACATGACATATCAAAACTTAAGGGATGCATTGAGGGCTGTACTGAGAAGGCAATTCATAGCCATAAATGCATATATCAAAAAAGGAGGAAGAGCTAAATCAAAGAACTAACTGCACACCTGGATGAATTAGAAAAAGAGCAACAAAGCCCAAAGGAGGTAGAATGAAGGAAATAACAAAGATAAGAGCAGAACTAAATGAAATAGAAAATAAAAAAAGCACTAGAAAAAATAAACAAAACCAAAAGCTGGTTCAAAGGTATCAATAAAATTGGCAAACCCTTAGCTAGACTAACAGAAAAAAAAGAGGAAGATGCAAATAAAGTAAGAAACAAGATAAGAGTTTATCACCACCTACTCCACAGAAATAAAGAGCATCATAGGAGGAAAAACCATATGCCAACAAAAAGGATAATTTAGAGGAAATTGACAATTCCTAGAAACACACAAACTGCCTACATTGATGAAAGAAGAAACTGATGGGCTCAACAGACCAGTCACAATTAGATTGAAATAGTCATCCAAAACCACCCAACTAAGAAGAGCCAAGGACTAGATGGCTTCACAAGTGAATTCTACCAAACATTCTGGAAGGAAGTAACACCAATCCTGCTGAAACTATTACAAAAAAAATTGATGTAGAAGGAACATTGCCTATCTCATTCTATGATGCCAACTTTGCCCTAATACCAAAGCCAAATAAAGATGCTGCCAGAAAGGAAAATTATAGACCACTCTCTCTAATGGACCTAAATGTTAAAATATACAATAGAATACTTGCTAATCATATTCCACAACACATGAAATGAATTATACAGCATGGTCAAGTGGGTTTCATCCCTACTATGCAAGGATGCTTCAATATACGAAAACCAATCAATGTAATATAGCACATGAACAGATCAGAAGAAAAAAGTCCCATGATTATCTCCACAGATGCAGAAAAAGCAATCAACAAAATACAGGACCCTTTTCTGATAATAACACTGCAAAGGGAAGCGGACTTGGCCCAGTGGTTAGGGCATCTGTCTACCACATGGGAGGTCCGTGGTTCAAACCCCAGGCCTCCTTGATCCGTGTGGAGCTGACCCATGCGCAGTGCTGATGCGCACAAGGAGTGCTGTGCCATGCAGGGGGGTCCCCCGCGTAGGGGAGCCCCCACACGCAAGGATTGTGCCCCATAAGGAGAGCCACCCAGCCCAAAAGAAAGTGCAGCCTGCCCAGGAATGGTGCCGCACACACAGAGAGCTGACACAACAAGATGACGTGACAAAAAAAAACCAGATTCCCGTGCCACTGACAACAACAGAAGTGGACAAAGAAGAACATGCAGCCAATAGACACAGAGAACAGACAACTGGGGGGTGGGGGTGAGGAAGGGGAAATAAATAAACAAATAAATCTTAAAAAAAACCAACAACTGCAAAGTAGAGAAATAGAAGGAAATTTCCTGGACATGATAAAGGGCATATGAAAAACCCACAGCTAACAGAATATACAAGGGTGAAATCGTAAAAGCTTTCCCTCTAGACTGGGGACAAGACAAGGTAACCAGTATCACTGTTCCTATCTATATTTTTCTACTTAATAGATATGAAAAGCATCCAAATTGGGAAGGAAGAAGTAAAAATTTCACTATTTGCAGATGACAAAATCTTATACATAGAAATCCCTGAGAAACTTACAACAAAGCTTCTAGAGCTTATAAATGAGTTCAGTAAAGTCACAGGATATAAGGTCAATGCGCAGAAATCAGTAACATTTTGTTACAACAAAAATGAGCAATCTTTTTTAGAAATCAAGAAAAATATCCAATTTACAATAGCAAATAAAAGAAAAACCTAGAAATAAATATGACTAAAGATATAAATGACTTATACACAGGAAACAACATAATTCTGTTAAAGGAAATCAAAGAAGAATTAAATGGAAGAATATTCCCTGTTCATGGATGATGAAAGTAAGCACCATTAAGATGTCCATCCTACCCAAACTGATCTACAGATTAAATGCAATCCCATTAAAAATCAACACAGTATTTTTTATCACATTGGACAAACCAGTTATGAAATTTATTTGACAGTGCAAGAGGTCCTGAACAGTCAAAGATGTATTGAAAAAGAAAAATGAAATTGGAGGAATCACACTATCTGATTTTAAAACATACTGCAAAGCTACATTGGTCAAAACTGCATGGTATTGGTACAGGGATAGAAAGACCGACTAATGGAACTGAACTGAGAGTTCTGTGATAGATCCTCACCTATACAGTTATCTGATATTTCAGAATGCCACCAAGTCTACTCAACTGGAAGAGAATGGCCTCTTCAAAAAATGGTGCTTGGAGAACTGGATATCCATATCCAAAAGAATGAGAGAGGATCACCAGTTTACACCTTATACAAAAATCTACACAAGTTGAATTAAAGATCTAAATATTAGAGTCAAGACCATTAAACACCTTGGAAGATAATTAAATACCTTGGATGCATCTACACAAACTTATAATAGGAAATTATTTCATGAACCTCACAGGAAATTATTTCATGAACCTCACACCCAAAGCATGAGCAGTGAAAGAGAAAATAGAGAAATGAAACTTCCTCAAAATTCAACCCATTTAAAAAATGGGCAAGTGATTTCAACAGACACTTCTCCAAAGAAGAAATAAAAATGGCTAAAAAGCACGTGAAATGATGCATATCATCACTAGCAATTAGGGAAATGCAAATCAAAACTACAATGAGATATCATCTTCCCCCATTAAACTGGCAGTTATTAATAAAACAGAGAGCTACAAGTGTTGGAGAGGATGTGGAAGAATGGGAATGCTCATCCACTGCAGTTAGGAATGTAGAAGTTTCCAGCCATCATGGAGGACAGTTGAGTAGTTCCTCAAAAAACAAACTATGGAGCTGCCATATGATCCAGCAATTCCAATGCTGGGTATACACTCAGAGGAACTGAAAGCCAGGACACAAAAAGATACATGCACACCAATGTTGATTGCAGCATTATTCAGTATTGACAAAAGTTGGAATCAACCCAAATGCCCATCAAGAGATGAATAACTAAACAAAATATGGTATATATATATACAATGGAATATTATTCAGCTGTAAGAAGGAATACAATACTAATACATGGGATAACGTGGATGAATCATGAGGACATTATGCTGAATGAAGTAAGCCAGGCTGTGAAGGAAAATTTTACATGACCTCACTGACATGAATTAAGACAATCGAGCAGAATCAGAGAGCTAGAATTTGGAATATAGGTTTACAGGAAATAGAAAAGGAGAAGGTTACGAACCCATGGCCATATGGGCAAAACCTATGATAAGTTGGAAGTGAGTAGTTATACAGTGAAGGGATATGTTGGGGGTGTAGTGATACTATTGGGTTGAATGGTGCAAGCTTGACGGGTTAGGTTGGGGAGGGTGGGTTGGTTAGTCCATAGAACTGAGGTAGATTAGGGGAGATAGCAGGGGAACACCGGGGATTGTCAGGTATGTGGTTGAAACTTCAATGTTGGGAAAGCTCTTTTGGAAATATAACAAGGAAGGGTTACTGGTTTAGGGTGTTGGATGGTGGGCATTTGGGATAGGGCGCACCTGGGGCATTATTCTAGAGAATTTACGCTGATCTTTTTTGTTAAAGTGTGGTGGATCAGTGGCTGGAGACCCACAAAATGAGCAGAAGGAGTTGAACTTCTGTCCTGGGGAGGCCTGATATTTTAGCAAACAGAGGGGAGGGTGTCCCTCAAGAAGAAGGGCAGTTACTAATAGGGGATGACAGACCAATGTGTTAAGCCCTCAGTGTGTTTGCAAATAACTTTGTATCTTGTCCTTCAAGGAGTGAAGCCTGGTGGTCACCATGGGCAGAGGGAGGAACAGAGTAGATTAAAGAGAGTGGTTATTTAGGGGGTAATGGAACTGTTCTGCATGATCTTGCAATGATGGATATAGACCATGGAATTCCTCCAAAAAATTCTAAGTGTGTGGTCTAGACTGTAGGCCATTGACCGTGGTCAGTGGCTATATTTCAATATTTGTATATCAGTTGTAACAAATGTACCATCCACATATAAAAATGTTATTGATACGGGAAGGGAGGAAAATGGAGAGGATGTTTGGTATATGGAAGTATCCTGTGTTCTGTATGTGACTTTACTGTGACCTAAAACTTCTTTGAAGACAAAATGAAAAAAGTAAGACATTGGGGAACAAATGAAAGAAAATATCACTGTACATACAGGACAACAGATATTATAGTGGTGAAAGGCAAAATGTTCAAAGAAATTTTTAAAAATATTTTTCATTATTTTTTAATATTCCAAGTTTAAAATTTTATTTTCATTTTGTTTTTTCTAAATTGTTACATATTTTATTTCTTATCTTTAAACCAATCATTATTATTTCATTTTCCTATTAATTGTATTTGGCGCATATCCTTGGCTGAATTTTTGAAGTTTTGGACAACAGAAAGTTTACAGCTGTGACAGGGTAGGATCATTGGTGTGGGGTGTCAGTGAAGGGAGCTGCATGGGTATATAAGGTACATAAAAGTGTTCAAATGTTCATGGGGCATTGTCACTGCGGGTGGATATTCATACAATAACCAAAAGTATATTGAATTCCCATCCTGGGGAGCTCTGCCACATTTTCTAGTGGAACAGCAACAATCCCCCAAGTGCAGGGCAAGGATAGTGAAGAAGGATGGTCCTTCGATGGGCCCTTAATATTAATGCTTATGCTTATGAGCCCTTGCTGTAGAAATTGCAACTTAGCCTAGTGCTATAGGGCACCTAAGAATTACCTCCTGACAGCTTCCATGTTGCTCAAATGTGCCTTCTCTCTAAGCCAAAGTCAGCATAGAAATGAATTACCTTTCCACAGTGTGGCACATGACTCCCAGAAATGAGCCTCCCTGGCACCAAGGCATTAATACCAACCACCACAGAGTATACAACTTGAAAAAGACCTTGAATAAATGGGGGAAAAGGTCAAGACAAATGGTTTTGTATGTCTAAGACAAAAAAGCGAGCTGGGAGGTCATCCCAGAGGTAACACTTATGCACTTTTCAGCAAGATCTCATAAACTGCCTAAGTAGGTGCTACCCTAAAAAGTGGAGCTCCTGAGGGTTCTGGAGACACCTATATCCTATGGTCATGGCAGATAGCTCTGGAGTTGGTGCCTTGCCAGTGGGCCCTTTGGAGTTTGTGCTCCTGAGTGTGAAAGAATTGGATTCAGCTGTGACTTCTTTATACAGGTCTCTTTTGTACCTTCTATTTAAATCTATACTTGATGCTGGAGTTGGTAGGTTTATGTCTATTAAACTTGGAGACTGACACCTTACTAAGTCGTCAGTAACAGATATCCCTTCAGCACATTATTCACGTCTTCTCATTTTTCATCAAATCAAAACAATGTTTAAAAAACTTGATTAATCTAATTCAAATGAGTCAAACACAAAGGATTTTATATATGCTATATAAAAGTATTAGTAATCCACCAATCCTTTGAGACATTGCTGCTAAGTATGACTCACTTTGGACAAGATGTAAGTGTTGCCTTAGGGTTGAGTCATCACCCACTTACAAAGTCAAATTTCAGAATTATAAATTGAGGTAAATTCTCCAATTACATAAGCAAACTGTAAGTCAGGGAGTTGTGGGCTACTGTGATGTTTAGCTTTTCCATTGTTTGGCGCTTGGTGTATGAGTTGCTTGATAAGTAACACAAATTATCACAAAAAGCAGAGGCTTGAAACAAGAATAACTATTGTTCTCAGAATGCATTCAGGTGTTGTGGGGAAAACATCCTCTGCAATAGAGGCTCCCCCACTTAAAAAAAAAACCTCCCTGAGGATTTTGGGTTTTTGACTCCCACCTGGAAAATCAGTGCACCTAGCAGCTGGTCACTAGGGGAGAGGTGGGAAAATAATGTACACAACTTGAGGTTTCCTTGAAGTTCACTTTTTTATGTTGATGTGCTGGCTGTTTCTTCCTGATGCCCCAATCCCCACCTGGACTAGCCTGAGTCTCCAAGTTTAGGTTCCAAGAAGCTGAAGCTCGTTTTAGGGAGTCCCTGAACTTTTGGCATGTTTTTCTGGGTCAGAGGACATCCCAGGGGCTGGTCTACTTCCTTGCAGCTTTCCTGAGTCTTTATCTTTCTCTTTTTCAAAATCAAACAAAGGGCCCTCCTTACTATATTCATTCTTTTGGTTTTGAGAAACCCTGGGGGTTGTCTTCCAGGCCTGGGGGATCATGGAAAGAGAGTGTCAGGAAAATCTCTGATCTGGGTTGGGGGCTTCTCTTCCCTTGGCCTTGGGGATCCCTCGGCCCTTTTTCTGGTAGACATATTTTAAGGAGGGGCATAGGTTGCCCTCCTTTTGGAGAAGTGGATGGAATGTAGTCTTATATTGTTTCTTTGTAAGGAGGAATAGGGAGGTCCTGCCACTGGAGGCTGTTCCCCCTGGCCTCCCTATAGGACCCACTGTTTGAGTAGTGGCCAAGTCCCCACCATTCCCACCATGGGCATGACAGTGAGAGGCCCCACAAGCCAACCTACCTGATTCCAAGTTCAATTCAATTTGGCAGGCCTGGAGCTGTGACTCTACATCCATGTTGAGTCTAACCACAGTGGAGGGGTGTTGGTTGCTACTGGCTGCAAAGTTGCACCAGCAATAGCCAGATGTGCAGGGGTGAGGGGTAGAGGGCAACTGCCCAGTGCACTCCTGGACAGGCTCTGATTGGCCCTGATGTTACTGGCCTGAATTAAGGTATGGGACAGGGCAAGTGGATGGGGTGGAGGGATGCCTCTTGCCCATGCCCTCCAGAGGTGTCCTGAAAGAACAGAGGAGGTCAGATGGGAGAGGCAAGGGAAGGCATGGGCAGGGTTAGGGGGCAGGACAGAGTTGAGGGTGAGGAAAGGGAGGAGTAGAGGGAGTGCAGGTGGAAAGGGCCAGAAGCCAGCCAGGGTAGAGATGGAATATCCAGTGGCGGGGGTGATGGGAACATCAGGAAGATGGGAAAAGAGGTACGGGGTGAGGGGAACCCAGGAGGCAGGGATGAGGGTGCTCTCAGGGTGATGGTGAAAACAGAGATGGGAATGTGGGGGTAGTGCCAGGGAGGATTCCGGAATGAGGGAAATGGCCAATGATGTGGGTGATGATGGGGTGGCCAGGGTGGGATGAGGGGGGGCAGGGAGGGAAAGGGAGGGAAAGAGGAAGAAAAGGAAAGGACCAGGATGGTGTCTCTAAAGGGAGGGGGCCTTCGCAGACACCACCTGGAGGGAGGGTCTTACCCCCAGCAGTGATGCAGGGGCCTCCCACAGAGGGGCAGGTAGTTGAGCCCCTGGAGGGAAGAATGAGCCACCAGAGGCAAGACTAAGAGAGGTCCCAGCCAGAGATGTCACAGATGGGTCACTCTGCGGGTGTGAAGGTTGCCTGGCAACCAGACACTGGGCCACCAAAGGGGTCACAGAGAGGGCAACATCCTCCACTTGGTCCCCTTTGGGCAGGTGGTCATCCTGTAGATGTTGAAAGGCCCACATGTAACAGTTGACATGAGGAGAGAGGGCAACATCCTCCACTTGGTCCCCTTTGGGCAGGTGGTCATCCTGTAGATGTTGAAAGGCCCACATGTAACAGTTGACATGAGGGTATCTGGCTGGTCCAGGTTGCTTGCACAGGGAGCTACAGGAAACAAAGCAGAGGCTTTAGTCAGAGGAAGAAGGGGGGCAGGGGCCCTAGCAGGCCTGGCCGGGAAGGGGCTGCTGCTGACTCAGTCCCAACTCATTTCTTGCATCCCTGGCTTTCTAGGAGACATTTTACCAAATCCTGATGGCTTTCTTCTGTACATTTTATCTCTGTGGTCCCATTTCTTATCTACCCTAGAGTGCTCTGGATGCCCGGATAGCACAGGCCATGTTCAGGAGGGTGAGCAGGAAAAAAGGAATAGAGATGAATCACCTTTTCTGAGGAGGACTCACACCTTGTTTTCCCATGGCACCTCCCTGGCAAGCTCTCCAAGCTGGGAAATCAGGAGACTGAGTTACATGTGTTGAGGGCAAGAGTAAAACGCCTGCTATGGGGCTGCATGCCATAGCCCATTGAATGAGGCTTTTCAAGAAACAGATTCTAAGAGCTCCCAGAATGAGGAAATGATGTCGAATGATCAGGGGAAACAATGGAGAGTCCCACACATGTTTAATGTGCAATCTTTTATCAAGTTCTTTCACATGAATTGTATCCCTGCAAATACCATGTATATTAAACTGCATGAAAGTTACTTCACAGGTGGAATCTCAGGTTTAGTGCATTTCAACTCTTTGTCCCTAGAAGGCCATTCAATTCCTAACTTCCCATCCCTCCAAGATTTGTTTCACTGCATCTCACACCTACTGCATCTCCAGCACCTTCCCTCTTTCTTTACAAGGATTCATGGAGGATATGAGAGTGTCCCAAGGTTTGATGGTCTTCTTTGTTTTCATGCCCTCTGGGACCTCTGCTCTCTGAGAGGGTCTTTAACAACTGACAAGCTCAGACTAAGGTGACTTGGGCTGTCAAGGACTGAGGGTTTGGTTTACCCTTGGAGCAGGTGTGTTGGAAGAGCAGAACATTACCTTTTAATTCACCCTTTTTCTCCACTTTCTTGCCTCTGTTCTGACACTGTAAAACCAAAAAAGAAGATATAATCTCATGGGATACAATTTGTCTTTTCAAGGAAACCTTCGGAACCCTATCCATGACTAATGTATCCTTTGTGTTAGTCTGTTAAACATTTTTTGTGAGTTAATTGCATTGATTTATCTTTTCATCTTTGAATAATAAATATTTTCTGGATGAGGTATCAATTGATTTTTAGTCAAGAGTCTTTTTTGAGAACTTTCTTGTGAACAGGACACAGAATCTCAACCCTAGAGGAGAAAGTATGGCCTTAGAGAAAGATGCTGGTCCCTGTCATCACAGCTTGGACAAGCACATCTCATTGAGTGTTCCAGAGGCTCAGCACTGCTATGCACATCAGCTTTACCACATTGACCTGCTTGGCCCAGAAATACTTAATGTGGGAGATGGACAATAAGCCAGTGTTGTTGAATACCCTGAACTTACTAAACCTTACAATCCATAGCCACAAAAAATGTGTTTTTCAATTTATCCCTGAGCCTTCTGCCACACTCATATGGATAGTCTTTGCAAGGAGAAGCAGAGTAAAGCCACCAAGTCTCAGACAGACTTGATAAAAGGGGAAGCACAGAAGAGCCAAAAGGTGTTTGCCAGAAATAAAACTTGACTGCTGATACTGGCAGGTGCCACCTGGTCACAGTGAAATATGGGGAGAAGTATAAACTGAATGGAAGGGAAAATAGCACTAATAGAGATAGGAATTACCTAACACGAGCATTATGGATTGGATCTATGCAACAAATCTAAGAAACAATCCAATTAAGTATTAAAAATATGTGATTCATTTATGATTGAGACAAAAGCCAAAATAACTTATGGGTGAATTGCTCTGTCTCTCTCCCCAGGGCTTCTGCTGTTTTTAAGAAGCTGTCACTATTCTTCTGTATTCTTCTCCTGTGTGTTTACTTCCTGGGCTCCAGCTCAAAAATCCAACATCAAAACTCCAAAACCAAAATGTCACTCCCTTCTCTGCAGTATAGTTTCTCTGTGAGTCCTCGCCCACCAAAAGGACAGGGACAACATCCTAATGACATTGCCTAATCAAATCCTTAATCCTAATCAAGTAAAAGCAAAACCTTCGAACCCAATACACTCTAATATGCCTGGGGTGCAGACCAGTTTACAAACAATTCAATGTCTATTTTTGGAATTCATAAACCATATCAAACAACTGCCCACCACTCTCTGAATTCCAAAAAGATGTCACTATATATATATATATATTTTTTAAAGATTTATTTATTTATTTAATTCCCCCTCCCCTGGTTGTCGGTTCTCTGTGTCCATTTGCTGCATCTTGTTTCTTTGTCCACTTCTGTTGTCGTCAGTGGCACGGGAAGCATGGGCAGCACCATTCCTGGGCAGGCTGCACTCTCTTTTGCGCTGGACGGCTCTCCTTACAGGGCGCACTCATTGCACGTGGGGCTCCCCTATACAGGGGACACCCCTGCGTAGCACGGGACTCCTTGCGCACATCAGCACTGAGCATGGGCCAGCTCCACATGGGTCAAGGAGGCCTGGGGTTTGAACCGTGGATCTCCCATGTGGTAGACAGACACCCTAACCACTGGGCCAAGTCCGTTTCCCAATATATTTTTTAAAAAATTTAAAAAGTAGCAATGCTAAGTAAAGCATCACGTTGCAATCATTTTCAATAAATTCAGTATGTCTTGGGGCAAAGCCTCATCTGCAATAGACATCTGAATTTAAAAGACCATTTATCTGCTTCCAATACACAAATGGACAAAGGATAAACATTTTCATTACCATAAGGAGAAATTGGGAGGGAAACATGAGATATGGTTCCTCTACAGTTCAGTGGACCTGCATGACATCCTCCATTAGATTTCAAAGTCTAAGAGTCATTGTTAAGATCATGGTTTCTTTTCCTTGGGGCCACATGGGGACCCACATTTTCCATAGTCTTGCCCAATGGCCATTTTCTTGGTTCTATCTGTGCCAAGTATCTCGGTGGTGACCAAGCTCCAGACCTCATCCTTAAAGAGCATTGGGGTGATTGCCACACCTTACCCAATCTTTGGGTTAGAGACTTAACCCCCTTAATACATTGAGATGAAGGCAACATCCTCCCTAACCTTTGGCATGCACACTCAATCCTCTCAGAGCAACGAGTTGACCACCTACCTTCCCTAATCCATGGGGACAAGTGCACCCCTCTCAGGCCTAACTCCCCGAATCCTTGAGAAATGTGCTCCATCATCTCTGTACCTTGAGGCTGCAAACTCTCCCTGAACATCAGGTGGGAATATCCACTCTTTCCAACTGTCGGTTCAAAGTCTTCCATTCTGTACACATGAGTAGGGTTCCTCTCTTTGCCCAAGGCAATACCTTAATTCAAGATCTCAGCTTCCAGGATTTTCCTCTTAAAACTGTTTGTCCTTCAATCTCTCCTCTCTGTGTCCCTTTTATCCAAATTGACAGGGTTTTTATTCATACAGCTCTCTCAATAAGCTTGTTGGTTTAGCATGCAAACAGGCGGGATCCAAGCCACCATACAAACTTTCCGCAAGTCTCTCCAAGATAACTGCATCTTCAATCCTGATTTAGAAGTTCTGAATTTGGTTAAGTCCTCAAATGGGGCAGTATAACCTGGGAACTTGATTTCTAGAGGCTTGGAATTTCCAGTCATTTTCTTGTTTCACTTATGCCCAACAGTTCAGTCCTCAGCTTATGTTGATCTTCTCTTTTGCTATAAGGTGCAAGGAGAAGCCAAGTTGGCATTCTCCCAGTTTACTTTGGAAAGTTCTTCAGCTAAATGCTCAGGTTTGCCTTTTTCAAATACTGTCTTCCATAAA